>NC_092715.1:28209928-28872428 GCF_047496885.1 Scyliorhinus torazame
ATTCTATGGTAATCTCCGAAAACCGTCCTTCATTTGGTCTACTAGCTGGGCCAGATTTAATTTATGCAGCCGGTCCCATTCCCGTGCCACCTGAATGCCTAGGTACCTAAAGCTTCCCCCTACTCATCTAAACAGCAGCTCCCCCAATCGTCTCTCCTGTCCCCTCGCCTGGACTGCAAACATCTCCCCATATTTAGCTTATACCCCGGAAATCGGCCAAATTCCCCTAGAATCCTCATGATTTCTATTGGGTCCTGTCATAATATACACCAGTATATCATGGTGCAGACACACACTGATGGACACACAGTGGGACCAATCAACACACACAACACCGCAGCCAATCACCAGTTAGAGCACACGCACTATAAAGACAGGGGGCATCAGAGTTCCTGCTCATTCGAGCTGCAGCTAGCTAGGAGGACAGAGCTCACAGCCTGCAGCACAGACATTCACCATGTGCTGAGTGCATCGACTGGTTAGGACAAGGCAAAGGTCTTTCGTTAAAGCTAGTATCGTGTTAACCCACAGTCTGAGTATGTTTAAACATATTCGATTTCGGTGGCGTGAGAGCAGCTGGTTAGTCAGTTTCAGCGGGAGCATTGCGGAAGGAGGGTGCTGGGAGGTAAGTCAACCTTTAAAAGCACTTCTCTTTGCAGGGGCAGGCCAGTCGATTTCGGTGGCGTGAGAGCAGCTGGTTAGTCAGTTTCAGCGGGAGCATTGCGGAAGGAGGGTGCTGGGAGGTAAGTCAACCTTTAAAAGCACTTCTCTTTGCAGGGGCAGGCCAGTCGATTTCGGTGGCGTGAGAGCAGCTGGTTAGTCAGTTTCAGCGGGAGCATTGCGGAAGGAGGGTGCTGGGAGGTAAGTCAACCTTTAAAAGCACTTCTCTGCAGGGGCAGGCCAGTCGATTTCGGTGGCGTGAGAGCAGCTGGTTAGTCAGTTTCAGCGGGAGCATTGCGGAAGGAGGGTGCTGGGAGGTAAGTCAACCTTTAAAAGCACTTCTCTTTGCAGGGGCAGGCCAGTCGATTTCGGTGGCGTGAGAGCAGCTGGTTAGTCAGTTTCAGCGGGAGCATTGCGGAAGGAGGGTGCTGGGAGGTAAGTCAACCTTTAAAAGCACTTCTCTTTGCAGGGGCAGGCCAGTCGATTTCGGCGGCGTGAGAGCAGCTGGTGAGTGGTGAGTCAGTTTCAGCAGGAGCTGAGACTTTTTCTCTTTTCTTTAAATTAGTTTTTTAGGCGGGATCAGGAAGTCGACCCGCGGACGTCTGGGAAGACCCTCACCAATAAATTCTGGTGGAGAGGAAACCCGAGACACTACACGTGTAGTGTCTCCCACCCGCCCTCCTCCTCTAACCTAATAATAAAACCCATTGGTCTGAGGTAAGTACCATATTTTTATTATATTATTATTATTTTTTATAAAAATTTAATTTAGTTGTTAGTCAGATCTTGGTAGAAAGTTAGAGGAATGGCAGGGAAGGGAGTACAATGTTCCTCCTGCAGGATGTTTGAGGTGAGGGATGCAGTTAGTGTCCCTGCTGATTTTACCTGCAGGAAGTGCTGCCATCTCCAGCTCCTCCAAGACCGAGTTAGGGAACTGGAGCTGGAGTTGGAAGAACTTCGGATCATTCGGGAGGCAGAAGGGGTCATAGATAGCAGCTTCAGGGAATTAGTTACACCAAAGATTGGAGATAGGTGGGTAACTGTAAGAGGGACTGGGAAAAAACAGTCAGTGCAGGGATCCCCTGCGGTCGTTCCCCTGAGAAACAAGTATACCGCTTTGGATACTTGTGGGGGGGACGACTTACCAGGGGTAAGCCATGGGGTACGGGCCTCTGGCACGGAGTCTGTCCCTGTTGCTCAGAAGGGAAGGGGGGAGAGGAGCAGAGCATTAGTAATTGGGGACTCTATAGTCAGGGGCACAGATAGGAGATTTTGTGGGAGCGTGAGAGACTCACGTTTGGTATGTTGCCTCCCAGGTGCAAGGGTACGTGATGTCTCGGATCGTGTTTTCCGGGTCCTTCGGGGGGAGGGGGAGCAGCCCCAAGTCGTGGTCCACATTGGCACCAACGACATAGGTAGGAAAGGGGACAAGGATGTCAGGCAGGCTTTCAGGGAACTAGGATGGAAGCTCAGAACTAGAACAACAGAGTTGTTATCTCTGGGTTGTTGCCCGTGCCACGTGATAGTGAGATGAGGAATAGGGAGAGAGAGCATTTAAACACGTGGCTACAGGGATGGTGCAGGCGGGAGGGTTTCAGATTTTTGGATAACTGGGGCTCTTTCTGGGGAAGGTGGGACCTCTACAGACAGGATGGTCTACATCTGAACCTGAGGGGCACAAATATCCTGGGGGGGAGATTTGTTAGTGCTCTTTGGGGGGGTTTAAACTAATGCAGCAGGGGCATGGGAACCTGGATTGTAGTTTTAGGGTAAGGGAGAATGAGAGTATAGAGGTCAGGAGCACAGATTTGACGTCGCAGGAGGGGGCCAGCGTTCAGGTAGGTGGTTTGAAGTGTGTCTACTTCAATGCCAGGAGTATACGAAACAAGGTAGGGGAACTGGCAGCGTGGGTTGGTACCTGGGACTTCGATGTTGTGGCCATTTCGGAGACATGGATAGAGCAGGGACAGGAATGGATGTTGCAGGTTCCGGGGTTTAGGTGTTTTAGTAAGCTCAGAGAAGGAGGCAAAAGAGGGGGAGGTGTGGCGCTGCTAGTCAAGAGCAGTATTACGGTGGCGGAGAGGATGCTAGATGGGGACTCTTCTTCCGAGGTAGTATTGGCTGAAGTTAGAAACAGGAAAGGAGAGGTCACCCTGTTGGGAGTTTTTTATAGGCCTCCTAATAGTTCTAGGGATGTAGAGGAAAGGATGGCAAAGATGATTCTGGATATGAGCGAAAGTAACAGGGTAGTTATTATGGGAGACTTTAACTTTCCAAATATTGACTGGAAAAGATATAGTTCGAGTACAATAGATGGGTCGTTTTTTGTACAGTGTGTGCAGGAGGGTTTCCTGAAACAATATGTTGACAGGCCAACAAGAGGCGAGGCCACGTTGGATTTGGTTTTGGGTAATGAACCAGGCCAGGTGTTGGATTTGGAGGTAGGAGAGCACTTTGGGGACAGTGACCACAATTCGGTGACGTTTACGTTAATGATGGAAAGGGATAAGTATACACCGCAGGGCAAGAGTTATAGCTGGGGGAAGGGCAATTATGATGCCATTAGACGTGACTTGGGGGGGATAAGGTGGAGAAGTAGGCTGCAAGTGTTGGGCACACTGGATAAGTGGGGCTTGTTCAAGGATCAGCTACTGCGTGTTCTTGATAAGTATGTACCGGTCAGACAGGGAGGAAGGCGTCGAGCGAGGGAACCGTGGTTTACCAGGGAAGTGGAATCTCTTGTTAAGAGGAAGAAGGAGGCCTATGTGAAGATGAAGTGTGAAGTTTCGGTTGGGGCGATGGATAGTTACAAGGTAGCGAGGAAGGATCTAAAGAGAGAGCTAAGACGAGCAAGGAGGGGACATGAGAAGTATTTGGCAGGAAGGATCAAGGAAAACCCAAAAGCTTTCTATAGGTATGTCAGGAATAAGCGAATGACTAGGGAAAGAGTAGGACCAGTCAAGGACAGGGATGGGAAATTGTGTGTGGAGTCTGAAGAGATAGGCGAGATACTAAATGAATATTTTTCGTCAGTATTCACTCAGGAAAAAGATAATGTTGTGGAGGAGAATGCTGAGTCCCAGGCTAATAGAATAGATGGCATTGAGGTACGTAGGGAAGAGGTGTTGGCAATTCTGGACAGGCTGAAAATAGATAAGTCCCCGGGACCTGATGGGATTTATCCTAGGATTCTATGGGAGGCCAGGGAAGAGATTGCTGGACCTTTGGCTTTGATTTTTATGTCATCATTGGCTACAGGAATAGTGCCAGAGGACTGGAGGACAGCAAATGTGGTCCCTTTGTTCAAAAAGGGGAGCAGAGACAACCCCGGCAACTATAGACCGGTGAGCCTCACGTCTGTAGTGGGTAAAGTCTTGGAGGGGATTATAAGGGACAAGATTTATAATCATCTAGATAGGAACGATATGATCAGGGATAGTCAGCATGGCTTTGTGAAGGGTAGGTCATGCCTCACAAACCTTATTGAGTTCTTTGAGAAGGTGACTGAACAGGTAGACGAGGGTAGAGCAGTTGATGTGGTGTATATGGATTTCAGCAAAGCGTTTGATAAGGTTCCCCACGGTAGGCTATTGCAAAAAATACGGAGGCTGGGGATTGAGGGTGATTTAGAGATGTGGATCAGAAATTGGCTAGCTGAAAGAAGACAGAGGGTGGTGGTTGATGGGAAATGTTCAGAATGGAGTACAGTCACAAGTGGAGTACCACAAGGATCTGTTCTGGGGCCGTTGCTGTTTGTCATTTTTATCAATGACCTAGAGGAAGGCACAGAAGGGTGGGTGAGTAAATTTGCAGATGATACTAAAGTCGGTGGTGTTGTCGATAGTGTGGAAGGATGTAGCAGGTTACAGAGGGATATAGATAAGCTGCAGAGCTGGGCTGAGAGGTGGCAAATGGAGTTTAATGTAGAGAAGTGTGAGGTGATTCACTTTGGAAGGAATAACAGGAATGCGGAATATTTGGCTAATGGTAAAGTTCTTGAAAGTGTGGCTGAGCAGAGGGATCTAGGTGTCCATGTACATAGATCCCTGAAAGTTGCCACCCAGGTTGATAGGGTTGTGAAGAAGGCCTATGGAGTGTTGGCCTTTATTGGTAGAGGGATTGAGTTCCGGAGTCGAGAGGTCATGTTGCAGCTGTACAGAACTCTGGTCCGGCCGCATTTGGAGTATTGCGTACAGTTCTGGTCACCGCATTATAGGAAGGACGTGGAGGCTTTGGAGCGGGTGCAGAGGAGATTTACCAGGATGTTGCCTGGTATGGAGGGAAAATCTTATGAGGAAAGGCTGACGGACTTGAGGTTGTTTTCGTTGGAGAGAAGAAGGCTAAGAGGAGACTTAATAGAGGCATACAAAATGATCAGGGGGTTGGATAGGGTGGACAGTGAGAGCCTTCTCCCGCGGATGGATATGGCTGGCACGAGGGGACATAACTTTAAACTGAGGGGTAATAGATATAGGACAGAGGTCAGAGGTAGGTTCTTTACGCAAAGAGTAGTGAGGCCGTGGAATGCCCTACCTGCTACAGTAGTGAACTCGCCAACATTGAGGGCATTTAAAAGTTTATTGGATAAACATATGGATGATAATGGCATAGTGTAGGTTAGATGGCTTTTGTTTCGGTGCAACATCGTGGGCCGAAGGGCCTGTACTGCGCTGTATTGTTCTATGTTCTATGTTCTAAACAGTTAATGATTCAATAAAATAGTGTTGCACTATTTCAAGTGTTGGTGACCTGTATGTTTTCCACGGATCCAGAACACCCAACACAACATGATACCAGGAGTTGAGGGATATTAGCACTTCTTAGACCTACCTGCAAGTGATCTGCCTTCCGCCAGCATTCCGTCATTCTGCAACATGGGCAACATCAGCCCGCCGCCGCCGCTCCGCATCGCCGGCAACCTAGGTGCCAACTGGAAGATATCCAAACAGCGCTTCCAGCTCTTCCTGGAGGCCAGAGACAGGGAGGACGCCTCGGACACCAGGAAGATCGCTCTCCTCCTCTCCACGGCCAGGGACTATGCCATCCACATTTTCAATTCTCTCACCTTTGCGGATGATGAAGACAAAACAAAGTTCAAGACGGTCCTCCTCAATTTTGACACTCACTGCAGCGTAGAGGTGAATAAAAGTTTCGAGCGCTCCGTGTTCCAACACCGTTTGCAGGGTAAGGACGAACCTTTCCAATCCTTTTTAATGCACCTCCGCATCCTTGCGCAGCCTTGCAGCTACGGGCCCACCTCCGACTCCATGATACGCATCCAGATTGTTTTCGGAGTTCAGTCGGACCCCCTACGACAGCAGCTCCTCAAAGCAAAGCAGCTCACCCTAGCGACCGCCATTGAGACCTGTGTCCTACATGAAAACGCCACGAGTCAGTATTCCCACATCCAAGCGGCTGAAATGGCGCGGCAAGGTTCCCAATAGGCGGAATGGGTCCAAGTGATTGAGCACCTGCAGGGCCTCAGCCTGGAGGAGGGCGGCCATTTGCGTGCTTTTCGCGGACTCCCGCGCTTGTGCGCACCAAACTAGGGGACGGCGACGTCGAAGAACGTAATGCGCAGGCGCGCACCATGCACGACCGCGCCGCGCATGCGCGGTGGCGCAGCGAACGTGCTGACGCTACGACGTGCGGCAACTGTGGCTCCGCCCATTTAAAACGGCAATGCCCTGCCAAATCTTGACAATGCCTAAGATGTGGCAGACTTGGCCACTATGCTGCCTTCTGTCGAGCAGCTCAGTCTGCCAATTCATAGCGTTTCAGCCGGCCTCGCAGGAATGTCCGGGCAATTCAACCCACGGTCACCGAGTCCGATGCGGACCTCCCACACAGCAGTGACACCGAGGACCCGAAGGCGCCTTTTCGAGTCGGTGTTATGACAAAAAACAGGCTGTCCCCGAAGCAAAGACACCAGCCGCTGTCGGTATACAGCATCGATCCAGACGATGAGTGGTTTGCCACCCTGACGGTCAACCGGTCCCAAATACGATTCCGCCTGGACACTGGTGCCTCCGCCAATCTCATTGCGCAGTCTGACTTCCAAAGCCTTCGTGTCAAGCCAGCCATCCTTCCAGCTATTGGATTACAGTGGCAATGTCATTGCTGCTAACGGCTTGTGCCAACTTGAAGTGACGCACAGGTCACGCAAAGCCATCCTTCCTTTTGAGATCGTGGGCTCCTTGAAAGACTCCCTGCTTGGCGTGCAGGCATGCAAGCTGTTGAACCTAGCTCAGAGAGTTCACTCTCTCTCTCCTGATGACACGTCTGCCTTTCAGGACACTGACTTCAGGGCGCAACTCGACGCCATCATCGACCAGCACCACGACGTCTTCGAAGGCATGGGCACGCTCCCATACACCTACAAGATCGTATTGAAACAGAATGCCACGCCTGTGGTGCACGCATCTCGCAGGGTCCCAGTACCCCTTAAGGACCGCCTCAAGCAGCAGCTGCAGGACCTCCAGGACAAAGGAGTGATCTCCAGAGTTACGGAACCAACCGACTGGGTCAGTTCCATGGTATGTGTAAAAAAGCCTTCCGGCGAATTGAGAATTTGCATTGATCCCAAGGATCTAAATCGCAATATCATGAGGGAGCATTATCCAATTCCCAAGCGCAAAGAGATCACATGCGAGATGGCTCGCGCCAAGCTCTTCACCAAACTCGACGCCTCAAAAGGATTCTGGCAAATCCAGCTCGACAAATCCAGCAGGAAACTGTGTACATTTAACACCCCCTTTGGCAGATATTGTTACAACAGGATGCCGTTTGGGATCATATCTGCTTCAGAAGTGTTCCATAGGATCATGGAACAAATGATGGAAGGCATTGAAGGTGTTCGCGTCTATGTCGACGACATAATCATTTGGTCCACCACCCCGCAGGAGCATGTTAGTCGCCTCCAGCGCATGTTCAAACGCATACGTGTGCAGGGCCTACGCCTCAACAGGGCCAAATGCTCTTTTGGTCAGACGGAACTCAAGTTCCTCGGGGACCACATCTCCCAGTTGGGTGTGCGGCTGGATGCGGACAAGGTGGCTGCTATCACAGCCATGAAAACGCCAGAGGACAAGAAGGCGGTCCTCCGATTTCTGGGCATGGTCAACTTTTTAGGGAAGTTCATCCCTAACCTCGCCTCTCATACCACGGCTCTCAGGAACCTGGTCAGGAAGACGACAGACTTCCAATGACTCCCTGCCCAGGAGCGCGAATGGAGAGAACTCAAAACCAAACTCACCACGGCCCCGGTCTTAGCTTTCTTTGATCCAGCAAAAGAGACCAAAATTTCGACCGATGCCAGCCAATCTGGCATTGGGGCAGTGCTCCTGCAACGCGATGAGGCCTCATCATGGGCCCCCGTTGCATATGCGTCACGCGCCATGACCCCCACGGAACAGCGCTACGCGCAGATACAAAAGGAGTGCCTGGGCCTTCTAACCGGTGTGGTTAAGTTTCACGATTATGTGTACCCACTTCCTCAATTCACCGTCGAGACCGACCATCGCCCGCTGGTCAATATAATACAGAAAGACTTGAACGATATGACGCCTCGCCTCCAGCGTATTCTTCTCAAGCTCCGGCGATACGACTTCCAGCTGGTATACACCCCAGGCAAAGACCTCATCATTGCTGACGCTCTCTCCAGGGCAGTTAACACTCCATGTGACCCAGCGGGATTCGTCTGCCAGGTTGACGCCCATATGGCCTCAATCTACCTGCCACGCAAGAACGCCTCGTCCAAATTCACCGCGAGACAGCGGCTGGCCCTTTGCTACAGCGTGTCATGAGCCACCTAACAGACGGATGGCTCCAGGGCCAATGCCCTCAGTTCTATAATGTCAGAGATGATCTGGTGGTAGTAGACGAGGCTCTTCTGAAACTGGACCGCATTGTCATCCCGCATAGCATACGCCAGCTCGTCCTGGAACAGCTACACGATGGCCATCTTGGCGTGGAAAAGTGCCGCTGACAGGCCCGAGAGGCAGTGTACTGGCCCGGCATTCATGACGACATCGCCAACACAGTGCTCAACTGCCCCACTTGTCAGCGCTTCCAGCCGGCCCAACCACGTGAGACCCTGCAGCCCCATGAGTTGGTCACGTCACCTTGGACCAAGGTGGGCATCGACCTGTTCCACGCGCTGGGTAGAGACTATGTCCTGATTGTGGACTACTTTTCAAATTACCCGGAGGTGATACGGTTGCACGACATCACATCGTCTGCAGTCATTCGTGCCTGTAAGGACACCTTTGCTCGACATGGCATCCCACTCACGGTTATGTCGAACAATGGTCCCTACTTCGCAAGCCAGGAATGGTCCAACTTTGCCAGGCGGTACAATTCTGCACATGTGACATCCAGTCCCCTGTGCCCCCAATCCAACGGCAAAGTGGAGAAGGGCGTCCACATAGTCAAACGGCTCCTCTGCAAGGCTGCTGATGCTGGGTCCAATTTCTACCTCGCCTTGCTGGCCTATCGCTCCGCCCCACTGTCCACTGGCCTGTCGCCAGCCCAGTTGCTCATGGGTGGCACCCTGAGGACGATGGTGCCGTCCAGTCATGTCCCAGACCTCGACCACGTTCCGGTCCTTCGCCGGATGCAGCTGTCTCGTGCACAGCACAAGGCGGCTCATGACTCCCGTGCAGCTGATCTCCCGGCTCTGGCTCCAGATGGCAACGTCCGCATCCATCTTCTGGATGGTGGCTGGTCTGCAACCGCTTTGGTCCTTCGGCAGATAGCTCCCCGCTCGTTCCTGGTTTGTCTACCGGTTGCTCCATTCTACGCCGTAATCGACGCGCCCTTCGTCTCGTTCCGCGCTCGCTACGTGATCCTCCACTGTTGCCTCGTCCTCCTGCTGACCCAGACCTGGACTATGCAGAGATCCCGGTCACTCTGCATCCCCCTGACTCTGACGCAGTCCAGCCCGCTCCTCAGCCGGCGGCTCCCGACCCACCCTTGAGGCGGTCAACCAGAATTCATCACCCACCTCAGAGACTTAATTTGTGAACTTTGTGGACTTATGGACTTTCTGATTTGTTCTGTTCTTCCGTTTAATCGTTTACATGATTTGTATATAGTGTTCATCTCGTTATTCTTGTGACATACTGTTTTCTTGCATCAGGCACCTTCCCCTGTAAATAGCTTAGTTCTCATGTACATAGTCCTGTAAATATTTCGCACACACGTAGTCAGGAACATTCACCACACACTATTTATTGCCACGCAGGTACATATTTTATAAAAAGGAGGATGTCATAATATACACCAGTATATCATGGTGCAGACACACACTGATGGGCACACAGTGGGACCAATCAACACACACAACACCGCAGCCAATCACCAGTTAGAGCACATGCACTATAAAGGCAGGGGGCATTAGAGTTCCCGCTCATTCGAGCTGCAGCTAGCTAGGAGGACAGAGCTCACAGCCTGCAGCACAGACATTCACCATGTGCTGAGTGCATCAACTGGTTAGGAAAAGGCAAAGGTCTTCAGTGAAAGCTAGTATCGTGTTAACCCACAGTCAGAGTATGTTACAACAGTTAATGATTCAATTACATAGTGTTGCACTATTTCAAGTGTTGGTGACCTGTATGTGCTCCACGGATCCAGAGCACACAACACAACAGGTCCGATACATACAGAAGCAGGTCGTCTGCATAGAGCGAGACTCTGTGCTCCACCCCCCACAACCCCCCCCCCCCACCCCACCCCGGAACAGCCCCTTCCAGCCCCTTGAGGCTCTCAGAGCAATTGCAACGAACAACTAGCGCGAACAACAGTGGGGAGAGGGGGCATCCCTGTCTCGTCCCCTGGTGCAGTCTAAAATAGTCCGATGTTGTCCTGCTCGTCCGTACGCTTGCCACAGGAGCCCGATACATCAACCTGACCCAGTCAATATAGCCCCGCCCAAATCCAAACCGCCCCAATGCCTCCCACAGATAATCCCATTCTACCCGATCAAAAGCCTTCTCTGCATGCATTGCGATCATTACCTCCACCTCCCTACCTTCCGGGGACATCATGATCACGTTTAACAACCTTCTTACATTGGCCACCAACTGCCTACCCTTAACAAACCTCGTCTGGTCCTCCCAATAATGTCCGGAACACAATCCTCAATCCTGGAGGACAGAATTTTGGCCAGCAGTTTGGCATCCACATTCAACAGGGATATCGGCCTGTAGTACCCACACAGCTCCGGGTTCTTGTCCCGCTCCAGAGTCAGCGAAATCGTGGCCTGTGACATCGTCGGGGGCAGCACCCCTCTTTCCCTTGCCTCATTGAACATCCTCATCAACACCGGCCCCAATATCCCAGAGAATTTTTATAAAACTCCACTGGGTACCCGTCCGGCCCCAGGGCTTTACCCGACTGCATGGCCTTCAGACCCTCCACTATCTCTTCCAACCCGATCGGGGCCCCCAGCCCTTCCACCAGCTCCCCTTCCACCTTTGGGAAAATCAGCCCCCCCAAGAAGTGCCTCATCCCCTCCGGCCCCGTAGGGGGTTCCAACCTACACAGCCTACTGTAGAAATCCCTAAACGCCTTATTCACCCCTGCTGAATCTCCAACCAGGTTCCCATCTCCGTGATTTACTTTCCCAATCTCCCTGGCTGTCTCCCTCTTTCTAAGCTGCTGTGCAAGCATTCTGCTGGCCTTCTCTCCATACTCCTAGATCAGCTGCTCCACCGCCCTCCCTGTGGTTAACAAGCCGAACTCCGCCTGTAGCCTCCGGCGTTCCCTTAAAAGCCCTGCCTCTGGGATGTCCGCATACCTCCTATCAATCTGTAGTATCTCCTTTACCAGTCAGTCCGTCTCTGCCCTGTCCACCTTCTCCCTATGGGCCCGGATCGAGATCAGCTCCCCTCTGACCACCGCCTTCAGTGCTTCCCAGACCATCATGGCTGAAATTTCCCCCGTGTCGTTGACCTGCAGGTAGTTCTGAATACATTTCCTCAGCCGCTCGCACACCCCTTCGTCAGCCAAAAGTCCCACATCCAGCCTCCAGTGCGGGCGCTGGTTACTGTCTTTACTACCCTGCAGGTCAACCCAGTGCGGAGCATGGTCTGAGATTGTAATCGCCGAGTACCCCGTGTCCACCACCTCTGCCAGTAAGGCCCTGCTCAAAATAAAGAAATCAATCCGGGAGTCCCCCCCCCCCCATCTGCTCCATATACCCTTTTAGTTCCTTTGCCATTGCTGGCACCCTGCCCGTTTTTGAGCTTGACCGGTCCAAGCCAGGGTCAATAACTGTGTTGAAGACCCCTCCCATGACCAACCTGTGCCAGTCCAGGTCTGGTATCTTCCCCAGCATCCTCTTTATTAACTCCACATCGTCCTAATTTGGCGCATACACATTTACTAATAGCACCTGCACCCCCTCCAGTTTCCCACTGACCATGATGTACCGACCTCCCACATCTGAGACAATTCTACCCGCCTCAAACACCACCCGCTTATTGATCAGGATCACGACCCTTTAGTCTTTGAGTCTAGTCCCGAGTGAAAGACCTGACTGACCCAGCCTTTCCTCAATCTAATCTGGTCAGTTACTCTAAGGTACGTCTCCTGCAACATTACCACGTCCACCTTCAGTCCCCTAAGATGCGCGAACACACGTGCCCTCTTGACCAGCCTATTTAACTCACGAACATTCCACGGGATCAGCCTAGTTGGGGGGCTCATTGCCCCCCCCCCCCCCGCTTCGCCGATCAGCCATCCCCTTTTTTGGGCCCGCCTCCAGCCCATGCTCCGCACCTCCACCAGTCTGCTCCCAGGCAGCCTCCGCCCCCAACCTCCTCTCTGTCCCTTAGCCCAAGTCTCTCCCTCGTCAGCACAACATTTACACCCCCTGCCCCCCCCCCCCCCCCCCCACCCAGTAACAACACTCTGTAACCCAACTCCTTTAATAAACCGAACATATGCACACCTCCCACTGCGCTTCCGTGAGCTAGCCCACCCAGCTAGCTTGGTGGCCCCCATCCCTGGCGCCGGATAGTCTCCCACCTTTTGTTCCCCCCCCCCCACCCCTGCTCATACGCCAACATCAAACAATCCCCACACAATTGCCCGAAAGAAAAACACCAAGATCTAAACAAGCACACCTCCAACCCCCAACAGTGCAAATGAAAACCTTAACTCACTCAGCTCTATGGCTGGTCCCAAATCAATGCAAAAGGCAGAAGCTTTTTTTTAAAAAGAACAGAAAATCAAAAAAAAACAAGAACGTTGCAGTTCTCAGTCCACCACCAGTCCTTTCCTTTTCGCGAAGTCCAGCGCGTCCTCAGACGACTCAAAATAAAAGTGCTGTTCCTCTGCATGTCCCAGAGACAGGCCGGATACAACAGTCCGAACTTCACCTTTTGCTTAAAAAGGATCGACTGAATCTGGTTGAAGCCTGCTTGTCTCCTGGCCACCTCCACACTCAAGTCTTGATAAACCCGCAGGATACTGTTTTCCCACTTACAGCTCCGTGTCTGCTTGGCCCACTGTAGAATGCGCTCCTTATCCAAGTACCTGTGGAATCTCACCACTATTGCCCTCGGGGGGTATCCCGTTCGCGGCTTCCTCGCGAGTGCTCTGTGAGCCCTGTCCACCTCCAAGGGCCGGGAGAATGCCCCATTCCCCAGCAGCTTCTCAAACATGTCCGCGATGTATGCCCCAGCGTCCGCTCCTTCGGACCCCTCCGGGAGCCCAACGATTCTCAAGTTCTGCCGGTGGGACCTATTCTCTAGGTCCTCCACCTTCTCCAGGAGCTTCTTCTGCTGGTCTCTCAGCATCTCCACCTCCAACTCCACCGCAGTTTTATGTTCCTCCTGCTCAGCCAGTGTCTTCTCTCCCTTAAGAACAAAGAACAAAGAACAAGGAAATGTACAGCACAGGAACAGGCCCTTCAGCCCTCCAAGCCCGTGCCGACCATGCTGCCCGACTAAACTACAATCTTCTTCACTTCCTGGGTCCGTATCCCTCTATTCCCATCCTATTCATGTATTTGTCAAGATGCCCCTTAAAGTCACTATCGTCCCTGCTTTCAGCACCTCCTCCGGTAGCGAGTTCCAGGCACCCACTACCCTCTGTGTAAAAAACTTGCCTCGTACATCTACTCTAAACCTTGCCCCTCTCACCGCAAACCTATGCCCCCTAGTAATTGACCCCTCTACCCTGGGAAAAAGCCTCTGACTACCCACTCTGTCTATGCCCCTCATAATTTTGTAGACCTCTATCAGGTCGCCTTCTGGATTGCCCGGTCTTGGCCGTCCAATCTAAGCTCCAGCCGCTCAATTGACTCTTTTATCGGGTCCAAGCAGTCCCGTTTCTGCTTAGCAAAGCGTTCCTGAATAACTTGCATCAGCTGCTCCGTTGACCGCTGGGTCGACAAACCAGAGGTCTGGTCCTCCGCCATGCTGTCTCCCGCTGCAGCTTCAGCCCAAGCCTTCTCTGTCTTTCTGTTTCTGCCTTTACGAGCACTTCTAGTCCTTCTCTCCATGCACCGATGTGGGAATTCAGTACACAATTGCCTCCTCACTGGTTTTACAATTCAAGTCCGGTAGAAAATCGGAGGAAAAGGTCCAAAAGACCGACCAGAGCCACCAAATGTGCGACTTACTCCTTCATAGCCGCCACCGGAAGTCCCTCTTAACTACTTCTAATGCATTAACATCTTTCCTTAAATCAGGACACCAATACTGTGACCCATACTCCAGATGTGGTCTCACTAGTGCCCTGTACAACTGATGCATAACCTCCCTACTATTGTAATCAATTCCCCTCATTATGAATGATAACATTCTATTAGCTTTTCTACTTTATTGCTGTACCTGCATACTAACCTTTTGCGATTCATGCACTGACACACCCAGATCCCTCAGGATCTCAGAGCTCTGCAATCTCTCACAAACTAGATAATATTCTTCTTTTTTATTCTTCCTGCCAAAATGGACAATTACACATTTTCCCAAATGGTACTCCATTTGCCAGATCTTCGTCTACTCACTGAACCTATCTAGATCACTTTGTAACTTCCTTATGTCCTCTTCATGTCTTACTTTCCTATCTGTCTTTGTGCCGTCAGCAAATTTAGCAACCATACCTTCGGTCTCTTCATTCAAATCATTTAAATATATTGTAAAAAGTTGGGGCCCCAGCACTGATCCCTGTGGCACACCACTAGTCACAACCTGCCAACCAGAAAAAGACCCACTGATACCAACTCTCTGTTTCCTGTCAGCTAGCCAATCTTCTATCCATGCCAATATGTTACCCCCTGCACCTTGAGCTTTTATTTTTCACAACAACCTTTGACATAATAATAATAGCTTATTGTCACAAGTCGGCTTCAATGAAGTTACTGTGACAAGCCCCTAGTCGCCGGAATCCGGCGCCTGATCGGGGAGGCCGGTACGGGGATTGAACCTGCGCTGCTGGCCTTGTTCTGCATTACAAGCCAGCTGTTTAGCCCACTGTGCTAAACCAGGCATGGCACCTGATCAAATGCCTTCAGGAAATCTAAGTAGAGCACATCCACCAGTTCCCCTTTATCCACAGAATCTGGCACTTCAAAGAATTCCAGTAAATTGGTTAAAAATTATTTCCCTTTCTTTATTTTACATGGGATGTGGGTGTCGCTGGCAAGGCCAACATTTGTTGTCCGTCCTTAATTGCCCTTGAACTGACCCAAGGCCATTTTAGAGTTAAGAGTCAACCACATTGCTGTGGGTCTGGAGTCACAAGTAGGCCAGACCAGGTAAGGACGGCAGATTTCCTTCTGTCAGGGACATTAGTGAACCAGATGGGTTTTTACAACAAACAATGATAGCTTCATGACCATCATTGCAGAGACTAGCTTTCAATTCCAGATTTTATGAATTGAATTTAAATTCCACCTGGTGCCCTGAGGTGTGGTGACCCTCAGTTTAAACCACCACCCATCGTCTCTCAAAGGGGAGAGAAACTGGAGGTCCTCTGGGACTGTGACGACGTTCATTTTCACGTCCCTTAATGAGAGATGTCGGTTGAAGGATAAATGTTGGCCAAGATACCGTGAAGAACGGCCCCTACTTTTTCAATATAGCACCACGGGATCTTGATGTTCACCCGAAATTGCAGACATAAATCGGCTACGGGAAGCCATCAAATATAGAGCGGTGGTCACCTGTCTTCCTGCTGCACCTGGCACTTACACCTGATCTTGCCCTTGTTTTCGAGCTTCGGGAGGTGATGTGAAGATTTTCCCAAAGAGAAGAAACCTGAGAAGCTTGTCCCTGTGCATGATAAATAATTGATGTGATGCTCAGGGTTATTGCTGACTTGGAATGATGTTGAGTTCAGCCGTCCGTTATCCATCTCTCGTGATGTTTAATTTCCATTGACCTCAATAAATCTCCACTCAGCTGATATTGTCAATTTTATAGTGTCACCCAAAGTCACAATTACACTCACTGGTTCCCTCGATGACAGGACCGAGCCATTTCTTCCACTCATCAAGTATCTATTTTCTTCTGCAAACACGGTCCTCCTCAGATTAGTTGCCTTTGGCCAGTTATTTTCTGCTGCATGTGTCCTTGAGTTTTCCAGTTATCTCAGAGAGGAACCACTGTCCTCCTCACTGAAGGCTCTGATATCTCTCTCTCCTCTCTTTGCTACTATCTGTCGTGGAAGGGTCTGGCACTTACAGGGTTATTGTTGCACTGTATACGGTACCGCCCTCACAGTAATGTAAGAGGGCACATGACCCAGACCAAGGGGCCAGTGTTGCGTGAGCAGAGTCGTGTTAAGATCTCAGCATGGAGATAGCATTAGGGGGGGAGGGGGGGCACAGGGGAGGGAACAATGGCACAGTGGTTAGCATGGTGGGTGGCACAGTGGTTAGCACTGCTGCCTCACAGCACCAGGGTCCTAGGTTCGATTCCAGCCTTGGGTCACTGTCTGTGCGGAGTCTGCACGTTCTCCCCGCGTCAGCGTGGGAAGGGCAGCACGGTAGCATTGTGGATAGAACAATTGCTTCACAGCTCCAGGGTCCCAGGTTCGATTCCGGCTTGGGTCACTGTCTGTGCGGAGTCTGCACATCCTCCCCGTGTGCGCGTGGGTTTCCTCCGGGTGCTCCGGTTTGCTGCCACAGTCCAAAGATGTGTAGGTTAAGTGGATTGGCCACGCTAAATTGCCCCCGAGTGAGATGAGGAGCAGGTGGGCCCTCTGCTCCATTCGGCAGGTCCGATTGCAGATTACATCATTGCAAAACAGGGAATTAATGAATAATCCACCAAATTTGAAGAAATGCCTACATTTTCAACATTTATTTCAACTTCAGGAGCAATGAAACAAGAGCTACATTGGAACATTGGAAAAGATAACAGCCAGGGTACCCATTGATTCATTCATCAATGATTTGTACAGGACGGCAGACGGTTATGAATTCAGAGTTTTAAAGGTTGAACTCACCAGAAACCAAATGCTGGCGGATGTAACAGATGATGTCCTCTCTGACCTCTTACAAGCAAAGGAAGGCGTTACCCTGGAAAAGGCAACCCGGATGGTTAGACAGTCTGAACCTGAAGAGCCTGTTGGGGCAATCTTAAGGGGAGAGAGTGACACGTGGTGAAGAGGCCAATTCTCAATCCAGCGTGCCAAACCGCCAAGATACAGGGGCAATGCAATCCCTGAATCGGCCAGAAGAGCAACTTTTCCAACACTGTGGAGCGATCGGTGTCCTGTGAGCGTCGCCCGGTGCTTCCACCGAGACGGGATTGAACGTTATGGCAAACTGCAAGGCAAGAACTCTGAAATGCATGGGAGACCCCAAGTTGATTCATGAGGTTGAGGCTGCAAACTCTGCAGGCACACCGGCATGCTTCCTGGGCATGGTCTCTTGGTTTCCCTTTTTGGAATACAAATATTTTTGTCAATGGCCACCTAATAAATTTGAATTTAGATTTGGGTGACAGCCTGGCCAATCAAGAACCGTGGCTAAAAGACCTCTGGCTTCGACCAATGGGCACCCCGGCCTGGAGGGGATCTGACGTCCAGTCATTGGGATGATCTTGGTACACCTGAGGTTTAGCAGTGGACGTACATCTCCATAACCAGCCTTTCCCTCTCCTGAGCAGGGATGCCTCAGGCGTCCTCAAGGTGGCAGATGATGTCAAAGACAAGCATTGTTGTTAATCAATCCGAACTGGAAGATCAAGATTACTCATGAATTAAAGAACGTCGTGACTGGGACTTCTGAATTCTGTCCTCTCTTTCCAGAGCAGGTTTGTCCATTCTCATTGCAGGTCCCACCCCCCCCCCCCCCCCCACCCCCCGCAAAAAACCCTCAGATGGTCAGACCAACCTATCGTCCACAAGATAACCATGACACCGTGAGTGGAAGAGAGTGATCGGTGGCCCGAGAAGCCTCTATCTGCAGGCCTGATGACAGCACAACTGGTCAACACTGCAACCTCCGTCAGCATTCCACGACCACAGGAGGTGCTAGAAGCCAGTAGCAGTCTCCCATGGCCGACAACACAATGGCAGAGGTAATAATAGAGATAATGTAGTATTAGTGATAATGTAGTGAGAATGATAATGTAGCAATAGTTAGAATGTAGTAATAGTGAAAATGTAGTATTAGTGATAATGTAGTAATAGTTATAATGTCGTAATAGTGATAATGTAGTGATAGTTATAATGTAGTAATAGTGATAATGTAGTGATAGTGATAATGTAGTAATAGTTTTCATGTAGTAATATTGATAATGTAGTATCAGTAATAATCTAGTAATAGTTAGAATGTAGTAATAGTGATAATGTGGTAATAGTGATGATGTAGTGATAGTGATAATGTAGTAATAGTGATGATGTAGTAATAGTTATAATGTAGTAATAGTGATAATGTGGTAATAGTGATGATGTAGTAATAGTGATGATGTAGTGATAGTGATAATGTAGTAATAGTGATAATGTAGTAATATTTATAATGTAGTGATAGTGATAATGTGGTAATAGTGATGATGTAGTGGTAGTGATAATGTAGTAATAGTGATGATGTAGTGATATTTATAATGTAGTGATAGTGATGATGTAGTGGTATAAATAATGTAGTAATAGTGATGATGTAGTGATAGTGATAATGTAGTAATAGTGATAATGTAGTAATAGTGATAATGTGGTAATAGTGATGATGTAGTGGTAAAGATGATGTAGTGATAGTGATAATGTAGTAATAGTGATAATGTAGTAATATTTACAATGTAGTGATAGTGATAATGTGGTAATAGTGATGATGTAATGGTAGTGATAATGTAGTAATAGTGATAATGTAGTGATAGTGATAATGTAGTGATAATGTAGTAATAGTTATAATGCAGTAATAGTGATGATGTAGTGGTAGTGATAATGTAGTAATAGTGATAATGTAGTAATATTTATAATGTAGTGATAGTGATAATGTGGTAATAGTGATGATGTAGTGGTAGTGATAATGTAGTGATAGTGATAATGTAGTGATAGTGATAATGTAGTGATAATGTAGTAATAGTTATAATGCAGTAATAGTAATGATGTAGTGGTAGTGATAATGTAGTAATAGAGATAATGTAGTAATATTTATAATGTAGTGATAGTGATAATGTGGTAATAGTGATGATGTAGTGGTAGTAATAATGTAGTAATAGTGATGATGTAGTGATAGTGATAATGTAGTAATAGTGATAATGTAATGATAGTGATAATCTAGTAATAGTTATAATGTAGTAATAGTGATAATGTAGTGATAATGTAGTAATAGTTATAATGCAGTAATAGTGACGATG
The DNA here is from genome assembly GCF_047496885.1 of Scyliorhinus torazame. Taxonomy (NCBI): domain Eukaryota; kingdom Metazoa; phylum Chordata; class Chondrichthyes; order Carcharhiniformes; family Scyliorhinidae; genus Scyliorhinus; species Scyliorhinus torazame. Next base: position 28,229,404 of record NC_092715.1, read on the forward strand.
TAGTGGTAGTGATAATGTAGTAATAGTGATAATGTAGTAATATTTATAATGTAGTGATAGTGATAATGTGGTAATAGTGATGATGTAGTGGTAGTAATAATGTAGTAATAGTGATGATGTAGTGATAGTGATAATGTAGTAATAGTGATAATGTAGTGATAGTGATAATCTAGTAATAGTTATAATGTAGTAATAGTGATGATGTAGTGGTAGTGATAATGTAGTAATAGTGATGATGTAGTGGTAGTGATAATGTGGTAATAGTGATGATGTAGTGGTAGTGATAATGTACTAATAGTGATAATGTAGTAATATTTATAATGTAGTGGTAGTGATAATGTAGTAATAGTGATGATGTAGTGGTAGTGATAATGTAGTAATAGTGATAATGTAGTGATAGTGATAATGTAGTGATAGTTTTCATGTAGTAATAGTGATGATGTAGTGGTAGTGATAATGTAGTAATAGTGATAATGTAGTAATATTTATAATGTAGTGATAGTGATAATGTGGTAATAGTGATGATGTAGTAATAGTTATAATGTAGTAATAGTGATAATGTAGTGATAGTGATAATGTAGTAATAGTTATAATGTAGTAATAGTGATGATGTAGTGGTAGTGATAATGTAGTAATAGTGATGATGTAGTGGTAGTGATAATGTGGTAATAGTGATGATGTAGTGGTAGTGATAATGTAATAATAGTGATGATGTAGTGATATTTATAATGTAGTGATAGTGATAATGTGGTAATAGTGATGATGTAGTGGTATAAATAATGTAGTAATAGTGATGATGTAGTAATAGTGATGATGTAGTAATAGTGATAATGTAGTAATAGTGATGATGTAGTGGTAAAGATGATGTAGTGATAGTGATAATGTAGTAATAGTGATAATGTAGTAATATTTACAATGTAGTGATAGTGATAATGTGGTAATAGTGATGATGTAATGGTAGTGATAATGTAGTAATAGTGATGATGTAGTGATAGTGATAATGTAGTAATAGTGATAATGTAGTGATAATGTAGTAATAGTTATAATGTAGTAATAGTGATGATGTAGTGGTAGTGATAATGTAGTAATAGTGATAATGTAGTAATATTTATAATGTAGTGATAGTGATAACGTGGTAATAGTGATGATGTAGTGGTAGTGATAATGTAGTAATAGTGATGATGTAGTGGTAGTGATAATGTAGTAATAGTGATAATGTAGTGATAGTGATAATGTAGTAATAGTTTTCATGTAGTAATAGTGATGATGTAGTGGTAGTGATAATGTAGTAATAGTGATAATGTAGTAATATTTATAATGTAGTGATAGTGATAATGTGGTAATAGTGATGATGTAGTGACAGTGATAATGTAGTAATAGTGATAATGTAGTGATAGTGATAATGTAGTAATAGTTATAATGTAGTAATAGTGATGATGTAGTGGTAGTGATAATGTAGTCTTCGTGCTCACTCGCTAACTAGTTTGATTGTCCACCTAAGAAGGTCTGTGTCACTGGTCGCGGGTTCCGTGGGTCCTTACGTGGTTGGTGAACCCGACCCTAGAGTCCCATCTTTGACCACACACTTGGCAGGTGTTTCCGGGAGGTGGGATCGCGACTTGAACTTGAGACCGCTTGGTATTCCTTTCACAGGCTCCTTTTTCCAGGCCTTCTCGGGTGTTCTCAAAGAATTGTGTCCCTTTAAACAGGAGGTTCCTCTAAGTAGGTCTCTGCTCAGAAAGAGTCTCCCAGACGTTAATGTCTATGTTGCATTTCTTGAGGTGAGCCGTCAGGGTGTCTTTGAAGCACGTCCTTTGTCCTCCTCTTGTTCGGCCGCCTTCCTTGAGCTGGGCGATGACGATTTGCTTTGGCAGTGGGGACTCTGGCATCCTAAACACTTGGCCGGCCCAGCGGGCTTTGGATGATCATGGAGTCGATGCCGGTGCTTTTGGCTCCTTCTCGGATGCTAATGTTAGTCCGCTTGTCCTCCCAGCTGATGATGAGAATCTGTCTCAGTCAGGGTTGACGGTACCTCGCCAGGGCCTTGAGGTGATGTCTGGATGTAGTCCAAGTTCCTGCACCGTACAGAATAGTGATAATGTAATAGCAACAATGAAAATGTCTGGCCGTGATAATAGTGTGAGGCTTGAAGTAAACTATTATACCTCCAAATACATTTGATAAAGACGTGGGGTGGGCATAGAACATAGAACATAGAACATAGAACATAGAACAATACAGCGCAGTACAGGCCCTTCGGCCCACGATGTTGCACCGAAACAAAAGCCATCTAACCTACACTATACCATTATCATCCATATGTTTATCCAATAAACTTTTAAATGCCCTCAATGTTGGCGAGTTCACGACTGTAGCAGGTAGGGCATTCCACGGCCTCACTACTCTTTGCGTAAAGAACCTACCCCTGACCTCTGTCCTATATCTATTACCCCTCAGTTTAAGGCTATGTCCCCTCGTGCTAGCCATTTCCATCCGCGGGAGAAGGCTCTCACTGTCCACCCTATCTAACCCTCTGATCATTTTGTATGCCTCTATTAAGTCTCCTCTTACCCTTCTTCTCTCTAATGAAAACAACCTCAAGTCCATCAGCCTTTCCTCATAAGATTTTCCCTCCATACCAGGCAACATCCTGGTAAATCTCCTCTGCACCCGTTCCAAAGCCTCCACGTCCTTCCTATAATGCGGTGACCAGAACTGTACGCAATACTCCAAATGCGGCCGTACCAGAGTTCTGTACAGCTGCAACATGACCTCCTGACTCCGGAACTCAATCCCTCTACCAATAAAGGCCAACACTCCATAGGCCTTCTTCACCACCCTATCAACCTGGGTGGCAACTTTCAGGGATCTATGTACATGGACACCTAGATCCCTCTGCTCATCCACACTTTCAAGAACTTTTCCATTAGCCAAATATTCCACATTCCTGTTTTTCCTTCCAAAGTGAATCACCTCACACTTCTCTACATTAAACTCCATTTGCCACCTCTCAGCCCAGCACTGCAGCTTATCTATATCCCTCTGTAACATGCTACTTCCTTCCACACTATCGACAACACCACCGACTTTAGTATCGTCTGCAAATTTACTCACCCACCCTTCTGCGCCTTCCTCAAGGTCATTGATAAAAATGACAAACAGCAACGGCCCCAGAACAGATCCTTGTGGTACTCCACTTGTGACAGAACTCCATTCTGAACATTTCCCATCAACCACCACCCTCTGTCTTCTTTCAGCTAGCCAATTTCTGATCCACATCTCTAAATCACCCTCAATCCCCAGCCTCCGTATTTTCTGCAATAGCCTACCATGGGGAACCTTATCAAACGCTTTGCTGAAATCCATATACACCACATCAACTGCTCTACCCTCGTCTACCTGTTCAGTCACCTTCTCAAAGAACTCGATAAGGTTTGTGAGGCATGACCTACCCTTCACAAAGCCATGCTGACTATCCCTGATCATATTATTCCTATCTAGATGATTATAAATCTTGTCTCTTATAATCCCCTCCAAGACTTTACCCACTACAGACGTGAGGCTCACCGGTCTATGGTTGCCGGGGTTGTCTCTGCTCCCCTTTTTGAACAAAGGGACCACATTTGCTATCCTCCAGTCCTCTGGCACTATTCCTGTATCCAATGATGACATAAAAATCAAAGCCAATGGTCCAGCAATCTCTTCCCTGGCCTCCCAGAGAATCCTAGGATAAATCCCATCAGGTCCCGGGGACTTATCTATTTTCAGCCTGTCCAGAATTGCCAACACCTCTTCCCTACGTACCTCAATGCCATCTAATCTATTTACCTGGAGCTCAGCATTCTCCTCCACAACATTATCTTTTTCCTGAGTGAATACTGACGAAAAATATTCATTTAGTATCTCGCCTATCTCTTCAGACTCTACACACAACTTCCCATCCCTGTCCTTGACTGGTCCTACTCTATCCCTAGTCATTCACTTATTCCTGACATACCTATAGAAAGCTTTTGGGTTTTCCTTGATCCTTCCTGCCAAATACTTCTCATGTGCCCTCCTTGCTCGTCTTAGCTCTCTCTTTAGATCCTTCCTCGCTACCTTGTAACTATCCATCGCCCCAACTGAAACTTCACACCTCATCTTCACATAGGCCTCCTTCTTCCTCTTAACAAGAGATTCCACTTCTTTGGTAAACCACGGTTCCCTCGCTCGGCACCTTCCTCCCTGCCTGACCGGTACATACTTATCAAGAACACGCAGTAGCTGATCCTTGAACAAGCTCCACTTATCCACTGTGTCCAACACTTGCAGCCTACTTCTCCACCTTATCCCCCCCAAGTCACGTCTAATGTCATCATAATTTCCCTTCCCCCAGCTATAACTCTTGCCCTGCGGTGTATACTGTCCCTTTCCATCCTTAACGTAAACGTCACCGAATTGTGGTCACTGTCCCCAAAGTGCTCACCTACCTCCAAATCCAACACCTGGCCTGGTTCATTACCCAAAACCAAATCCAATGTGGCCTCGCCTCTTGTTGGCCTGTCAACAAACTGTGTCAGGAAACCCTCCTGCACACACTGTACAAAAAACGACCCATCTAATGTACTCGAACTATATCTTTTCCAGTCAATATTTGGAAAGTTAAAGTCTCCCATAATAACTACCCTGTTATTTTCGCTCTTATCCAGGATCATCCTCGCCATCCTTTCCTCTACATCCCTACAACTATTTGGAGGCCTATAGAAGACTCCCAACAGTGTGACCTCTCCTTTCATGTTTCTAACCTCAGCCCATACTACCTCAGAAGATGAGTCCCCATCTAGCATCCTCTCCGCCACCGTAATACTGCTCTTGACTAGCAGTGCCACACCTCCCCCTCTTTTGCCTCCTTCTCTGAGCTTACTAAAACACCTAAACCCCGGAACCTGCAACATCCATTCCTGTCCCTGCTCTATCCATGTCTCCGAAATGGCCACAACATCGAAGTCCCAGGTACCAACCCATGCTGCCAGTTCCCCTACCTTATTTCGTATACTCCTGGCATTGAAGTAGACACACTTCAAACCACCTACCTGAACACTGGCCCCCTCCTGCGACGACAAATCTGAGCTCCTGACCTCTGTACTCTCATTCTCCCTTACCCTAAAACTACAATCCAGGTTCCCATGCCCCTGCTGCATTAGTTTAAACCCCCCCAAAGAGCACTAACAAATCTCCCCCCCAGGATATTTGTGCCCCGCAGGTTCAGATGTAGACCATCCTGTCTGTAGAGGTCCCACCTTCCCCAGAAAGAGCCCCAGTTATCCAGAAATCTGAATCCCTCCCGCCTGCACCATCCCTGTAGCCACGTGTTTAATTGCTCTCTCTCCCTATTCCTCATCTCACTATCACGTGGCACGGGCAACAACCCAGAGATAACAACTCTGTTTGTTCTAGTTCTAAGCTTCCATCCTCGCTCCCTGAAAGCCTGCCTGACATCCTTATCCCCTTTCCTACCTATGTCGTTAGTGCCAATGTGGACCACGACTTGGGGCTGCTCCCCCTCCCCCTTAAGGACCCGGAAAACACGATCCGAGACATCACATACCCTTGCACCTGGGAGGCAACATACCAAACGTGAGTCTCTCACGCTCCCACAAAATCTCCTATCTGTGCCCCTGACTATAGAGTCCCCAATTACTAATGCTCTGCTCCTCTCCCCCCTTCCCTTCTGAGCAACAGGGACAGACTCTGTGCCAGAGGCCCGTACCCCATGGCTTACCCCTGGTAAGTCCCCCCCCCCACAAGTATCCAAAGCGGTATACTTGTTTCTCAGGGGAACGACCGCAGGGGATCCCTGCACTGACTGTTTTTTCCCAGTCCCTCTTACAGTTACCCATCTATCTCCAATCTTTGGTGTAACTAATTCCCTGAAGCTGCTATCTATGACCCCCTCTGCCTCCCGAATGATCCGAAGTTCTTCCAACTCCAGTTCCAGTTCCCTAACTCGGTCTTGGAGGAGCTGGAGATGGCAGCACTTCCTGCAGGTAAAATCAGCAGGGACACTAACGGCATCCCTCACCTCAAACATCCTGCAGGAGGAACATTGCACTCCCTTCCCTGCCATTCCTCTAACTTTCTACCAAGATCTGGCTAACAACTAAATTTAATTTTTTATATAAAAAAACAAAAAAAAAAATATTAATAACAATAATAAAATATGGTACTTACCTCACACCAAAGGGTTTTATTATTAGGTTAGAGGAGGAGGGCGGGTTGGAGACACTACACGTGTAGTGTCTCGGGTTTCCTCTCCACCAGAATTTATTGGTGAGGGTCTTCCCAGAAGTCCGCGGGTCGACTTCCTGTTCCCACCTTAAACACTAGAATTTAAAAAAAAAAATTTAAAGGAGAAACTTACCTCCCAGAAATCACTTCCGCACTGCCCCCGCTGAAATGGACTAGCCAGCTCCGCTCCTGCTGAAATCGACTTGGCCTGCAAGGTAAGTAAGTTGTTAATCTGTACTCACCTCACCACAGACAGCGACCTTTTAAATGGTCCCCTCTGCCTCGCAGCCCCCGCGCTTTTTCAAAATTCCCGCGCTGATTCTAAGGTCCCAGCTCTCACTCCCGAACTCAACAGCTGACCTGCAAGGTAAGCAAGTTAATCTGTACTCACCTCACCACAGACAGCGACCTTTTAAATGGTCCCCTCTGCCTCGCAGCCCCCGCGCTTTTTCAAAATTCCCGCGCTGATTCTAAGGTCCCAGCTCTCACTCCCGAACTCAACAGCTGACCTGCAAGGTAAGCAAGTTAATCTGTACTCACCTCACCACAGACAGCGACCTTTTAAATGGTCCCCTCTGCCTCGCAGCCCCCGCGCTTTTTCAAAATTCCCACGCTGATTCTAAGGTCCCAGCTCTCACTCCCGAACTCAACAGCTGACCTGCAAGGTAAGCAAGTTAATCTGTACTCACCTCACCACAGACAGCGACCTTTTAAATGGTCCCCTCTGCCTCGCAGCCCCCGCGCTTTTTCAAAATTCCCGCGCTGATTCTAAGGTCCCAGCTCTCACTCCCGAACTCAACAGCTGACCTGCAAGGTAAGCAAGTTAATCTGTTCAGGGCTCTGGCACAAGCAGGGTTAATGTGGGACTGAGTACAGTCCCACCCACACAGTGATGTAAGAAGGCACTTGACTGAGATCTCAGGTCAGTGTGATGTTGAAGAGAGAGATATGGAAAGAGCCGGACATGGAGATAGGTCCCCTTGCCTCTATCCTTTACTTCACAGGCGCAAATAGTTCTCATAATTGATAAGGACTTATATTTAACCCACAGAAGACTGTGAAGACTTCTTTAGGACACACTGTTCTGTCACCAACACCCTCCCAACATTGTTCATAGATTATCATAGATTATCATAGAATTTACAGTGCAGAAGGAGGCCATTCGGCCCATCGAGTCTGCACCGGCTCTTGGAAAGAGCACCCTACCCAAGGTCAACACCTCCATCCTATCCCCATAACCCAGTAACCCCACCCAACACTAAGGACAATTTTGGACACTAAGGGCAATTTATCTTGGCCAATCCACCTAACCTGCACATCTTTGGACTGTGGGAGGAAACCAGAGCACCCGGAGGAAACGCACGCACACACGGGGAGGATGTGCAGACTCCGCACAGACAGTGACCCAAGCCGGAATCGAACCTGGGACCCTGGAGCTGTGAAGCAATTGTGCTATCCACAATGCTACCGTGCTGCCTTCATGTTCCTGTATTGGCTCTGACTTCAATCTCTTGCGTTAGTAAATTAAGATGACACAGGACTTCTCAAAGGCTACTTCAGCAGTAACCTCTGCTCCTCCCTGGCATGGCTGACCACTCCCTCACCGTTGTCCAGTGAGTGCCGGACGTCAGTGCGAGTTGTTGGACAGCAGACACGGTCGAGCACAGTTGGGATGAAGGTCGGGTGCCCAGCACAAAACGTCCCCGTGATTAAGGAAAAGGGTTGCTAACGGACCCTGAGATTTGATGAGTGTGCACTTCTCTCATTGGTCGGTCATTGGTTGCCATACCGACAGTTGGGATAGCAGCAGTACATCTGTGATAATGCATTACATGGATTTTGCCTGAGTTGAGTCAAAACAAAAGGGAAATGTCTAGACTGAGGCTGAATTACCCTTTACCAGGACACACTTTTCTTTGGAATGAGCACCAACCACTTTCAATCCTTGGAAATCTGAAAAGCATTGAAGAACATTTGGTGCTTGGTTTGGAATACTGTATTGGCTTAAGCAGATTTCCTTTCATTGAAACCTTCGCCTTGAAATTCAACCATTCAGTGCCTGTTCCCTGGTCACTGACCTGTCGACCAAACCTCCAAATGTTGGGCAGGAAACACTCACTCTTTAGGAAGCACACCAAATTGGTAAAAGTCATGCAAGCTTAAACAGGTCAAACAAGGGTTCCATCGGGAGGTTGAGGCCACCGTAGCAACACTGGTTTATCTTGAGAGAAAACCAGGTCTGCATGAGGACTAATGGCTGGTCTGCAAAGGGGCTGATGTAAGCCACAACTGGCAAGTAGGGTGCTGCAATATATTTAACTGCAACGGGATCTTGATCAATTAGGCCAGTGGGCCGACGAATGGCAGATGGAGTTTAATTTAGATAAATGTGAGGTGATGCATTTTGGCAGATCGAATCAGGCCAGGACCTACTCAGTTAATGGTATGGCGTTGGGGAGAGTTATAGAACAAAGAGATCTAGGAGTACAGGTTCATAGCTCCTTGAAGGTGGAGTCGCAGGTGGACAGGGTGGTGAAGAAGGCATTCGGCATGCTTGATTTCATTGGTCAGAACATTGAATACAGGAGTTGGGACGTCTTGTTGAAGTTGTACAAGACATTGGTACGGCCACACTTGGAATACTGTGTGCAGTTCTGGTCACCCTATTATAGAAAGGATATTATTAAACTAGAAAGAGTGCAGAAAAGATTTACTAGGATGTTACCGGGACTTGATGGTTTGAGTTATAAGGAGAGGCTGGATAGACTGGGACTTTTTTCCTTGGAGCGTAGGAGGCTTAGGGGTGATCTTATAGAGGTCTATAAAATAATGAGGGGCATAGATAAGGTAGATAGTCAACATCTTTTCCCAAAGGTAGGGGAGTCTAAAACTAGAGGGCATAGGTTTAAGGTGAGAGGGGAGAGATTCAGAAGGGCCCAGAGGGGCAATTTCTTCACTCAGAGGGTAGTGAGTGTCTGGAATGGGCTGCCAGAGGTAGTAGTAGAGGCGGGTACAATTGTGTCTTTTAAAAAACATTTAGATAGTTACATGGGTAAGATGGGTATAGAGGGTTATGGGCCAAGTGCGGGCAACTGGGACTAGCTTAATGGTAAAAACTGGGCGGCATGGACTGGTTGGGCCGAAGGGCCTGTTTCCATGCTGTAAACTTCTATGATTCTATGATTCTATGATCCGGAGTTGGGAGCAGAAGGAGTGCTTTTCCTGAACCACACTTCCAAAGAACGTGGGCAGCTCACCACTTCACTAATCACTGCCTGAGCCCCCTACCCATGAAGCTCCCTACCTCCTTGCGTGGCCAGGAAGGGGTGGGCTTGAACCTCTTGGCCACTGCATCCTTAGCCTGAGAGCTAAGTGCAGCGAAATCACACACTTGAGTGTTTGGAATGCACTTAGTGCTTGGAATGCACTTACCTCTCCTTGACGTGGCCAATGTTTGTAAATATTGGGGCTTCACCAGGTAGGCTACTGAACCATGAAAAGAGATGAATGAATCAAAGCTACAAAGATGGTTTGTAGCAGCTGTCAATCAGAGATCATTACTAGAAAGCTATGAATGGTTTGCAATTAATGGTTGCGTGGGAACCAGACGCAGGTCACAGCTGTTCTCCTTTGAGGAATGGACACGTGAAGCTGCAAGGTAACTGTTACAGCTATAATCCGTCTCACTGCCCTGACTGGACTGCAGTTTTTTCTGTGGGGCTCTGTGGGGGTTCTCTTTAGGCAGGGGGTCTCCATGGGCGGGTCTCCCTGTTACGCAAGCCCTTGTGAGGGGTCTCCCTATTACAGGGGTCCCTTGGGGGGCATTTTCCATTACAGGGTGCCTGGGGAGGGGTCTCCCTATTACAGGGATCCCTGTGAGGGGTCTGCCTATTATAGGGGTCCCTTGGGAGATCTCCCTATTATAGGGTCCCTTGGGGTGGGGGGTCTCCCTATTACAGGGTCCCGTGGGGGCTTCCCATTACAGGGTGCCTGGGGGGGGTTTGAGGCTGATTTGCAGTGCGGGGGTGGGGCTAGCCGGCGGCGGCATCTCGCTATAAGGCCACCCGTTCAAAATGGTGGCTCGATAGCGGGATTCCCTCGGGAATTCAATCTGAATTTGCATGGCAAGGAACACAGAATTGCCTGCCGGTTTGCATCCCAGGGATTGCAATTACCTCCGGCGTGAGAACATACCCAAAAAGAATCCCGCACATTGTATTCCCCCTTCACATTTACAAACACTTCGGCTATTACACCAGTTAACACGGGGCAATTCTAAGGCATTAATTTTTCCCAAACTTTTCTCCAGTTGAATCAGTACCGCCCTTACCTCTGGGTCAGCTCGTTGCAGGTTCTAACGCAGCTCCATCGAGGACCAGGCACAGATACGAAGGGCACAATGGCCTCCTTTTACGTTGTGCTGTTCTCTGATTCTAACCTCAGCCAACGTCAAAGTGGGCGAAGCCATCGCCACGGCCTGGCAAAATCTTTGGGTCTAATGTCAACCCTTCCCACACACCCTTCTCACAGGGCGAGGGAGATTTCAAATCGTGTCCACAGTATTCTATGTACAGATTTCCTGCGCTGCCCACACTCTTGATTGAACTGAATACCCTAGTGTCTAGTTCGACAAAGCACAGCAGCTCACTGTGCATTTTCAGTAAGTAATGAACTGAGAGTACTTAATCTCTCTCCTTATGAGGAGCTGGTATCTCACTGGAGAACAGTACATGGTCCATTGAGAGAAGGCGCACAAAAAGCTCATTGATTGTTCCAGTGCGGCGTTCGTAGTCAGGGGCAGACGCACAGAAGGTATTTGGATTGTATTAGAAATGAAAGGATTACTTGGAGCCATTTTATTGCTGACATACCCTTATTCTAATCTCATGGGATCTCAACTGTTGCAAGTAATCCAATCTGAGTAGGAACTTTTGTTGTAGAATCGTAGAATTCCTACAGTGCAGGAGGAGGCCATTCGGCCCATCATGTCTGCAACGACCCTCTGAAAGAGCACCCTACCTAGGTCCAATCCCTCGCCCTTTCCCCATAAGCCCATAATTCCACCTAACCTTCACATCTTTAGACTGTGGGAGGAAACCCACTCAGGCACGGGGAGAACGTGCAGACTCCACACAGACTGTCACCTGAATTCGGAATCGAACCCAGGTCCCTGGCGCTGTGAGGCAGCAGTGCTAACCACTGTGCCACCGCACTACCCCCCCCCCCTGCCCCTTATAGAATCGTAACACTGTACAGCACAGAGGAGGGCCAGTCGGACCATCGATCCTGGGCCCGTTCTTTCGAACAGCAATCCAGTTAGTCCCACTCCACTGCTCTCTCCCTGTATCCCTGCACCTTTTTCTTCAAGTATTCCATCTCTCAGGTGAGGCGTTAACCTGAAGCTCCATCTGCTGCTCTCAGGTGGTTTGAACTCACCCCAGCCCCGACCCCCATCAAACATTTTCTTCAGGACCTTCCAATCGATTATTGCCCCAACCTTCTCTTCCCACCCCAGCAGAGATACACAGAGCCAATCGCTCCCAGATTGCTCGCGATTCATGGTTTTTTGCGCTATGCTGTTTTAATCAGAGCAAGAATTGAAACTAATTATTGAATCAAATGGACCCATCAGTCGGTCCTGTTGCCAACATCTTGCTGGCACGTCAGGTTTTGCGGCATTGAAAATAGCAGCATCATGTTTCCCTGGCTTATTTAACAGGCCCGTCATGATGTAGGTCGAGGAGTGAGAAAGATTATATGAATATACCAGATTCCAGTGATTTTCCTGACACAATCTGTTCTATTTTATTTATTAGTTTTTAAAGAATGTATTATTTCATGCCCTTCCACCAAGTGGCTTCTTGGCAATTTCAGAGGGAAGTTAAGTGTGAACCGCATTGCTGTGGACCTGGCCAGACTAGGTAAGGATACATACAGGCCAGACCAGGTAAGGATACATACAGGCCAGACCAGGTAAGGATACATACAGGCCAGACCAGGTAAGGATACATACAGGCTAGACCAGGTAAGGATACATACAGGCCAGACCAGGTAAGGATACATACAGGCCAGACCAGGTAAGGATACATACAGGCCAGACCAGGTAAGGATACATACAGGCCAGACCAGGTAAGGATACTTACAGGCCAGACCAGGTAAGGATACATACAGGCCAGACCAGGTAAGGATACATACAGGCCAGACCAGGTAAGGATACATACAGGCTAGACCAGGTAAGGATACATACAGGCTAGACCAGGTAAGGATACATACAGGCCAGACCAGGTAAGGATACATACAGGCCAGACCAGGTAAGGATACTTACAGGCCAGACTAGGTAAGGATACATACAGGCCAGACCAGGTAAGGATACATACAGGCCAGACCAGGTAAGGATACATACAGGCTAGACCAGGTAAGGATACATACAGGCCAGACCAGGTGAGGATGGCAGATTTCCTTCCTGAAAGGACATTAGTGAACCGGACGGGTTTTTTCTCCTTAAATGACAATCATTTCATGGTCACCATTACTGTGATTATGGGTGGCACGGTGGCACAGTGGTTAGCACTGCTGCCTCACAGCGCCAGGGGTCCAGGCTCGATTCCAGCCTTGGGTACCTGCCTGTGTGGAGTTTGCACATTCTCCCCGTGTCTGCGTGGGTTTCGCCCGGGTGCTCCGGTTTCCTCCCACATGCCAAAGATGTGCAGGGTAGGAAAATTGGGCATGAAAAAATTGCCCCTTAGTGTGCCAGAGCTGTGGAGGTTAGGTGGGGTTACGGGGTTTTGGAGAGTGGGCCGAGCTAGGCTGCTCTTTCAGAGGGTGAGTGCAGACCCGATGGGACGAATGGCCTCCTTGTGCACTGTGGGGATTCTATGATTAGCTTTTTAATTCAGATTCCACCAGCCCGCCCGTGGGATTTGAATGCCCTTGCGTGCAAGACGTTAGCCTGGGAATCCGGATTACTAGGCCAGTGACATTACAACTGCATCATCACATCCACTCTCTCATTCACTTTCACCCTTTACCCTATAAATAGATTCGCTTTAAACTTCAGCACATATGTCTGTTTATTATTTTCACATTCCACTTGATAAATCAGAAGAATTAAGCACAATGAAAGCAATTTTCTCAAATGTGACCCTTCATATTTCCATTGCAATGCAATGAACAATGTAGAATGTCTAGTCATCAAAAGACACTCTTCTCAATATAAATCATGTCTCCTGTGTTACGCCATCCTGGGCAAGTGTACGGTCAATTCCAGCCCCACATGCCCCAGAGTCCCAACACAAGTGAATTAACCAATAATTCTCATAAAGAGATACCCAAAGTATTTGGCCCTTGGCTGCCCAATAATTACAGTCACCAGGTTTGTAAATGTAAACACAATTACTGTTTATTTATAATGAGAACTATAATGAAATACGCAGAAAATACAACTGGATAACAGCAAGCTAATACCTACTACCCCCTTTAACTGTCCCACGCTCTACCCACACACACAAGACAGACCAACACAAAGGGGCGGAAAAGGGTAAGATAATAAGGATGAAGGTCAAAAGGTTCGAGTTTTTTTGCTTCAAATGTCCTCACAGTGCGCTGGTTGATCAGAATCTCTGGTTTATAGCTGGTAATGGCCTTCTGTGCACAGTCATTCATTCAGGGACCCCCGCAGGTTTGAAAATACAGTATTCACAGGCAGCAGGCTTTCTGGAGAGACACTTTATTTCACACCTTGCTTCCATCTCGTGGTTTGACTTCAGGCTTGCGCAGTCTCAAGAGTACGGCGCCCAGACTTGCTGGAGAGAGAGAGAGTCAGCCCTCACAGTGGCCTTCTGAAGAGAATATTAGTTGGATCTTTTTTGCAGGGAGTTAGTTGGAACCCGCCATCAGGTTGCCAGAATCAAAACTGAAACCAAACTGGAAACCTCGTGACTCTATAAACATTCCAGTGGGATCCGATCCAATCAACACCTGTTACCGGGCAGAGCACAGCCTTTTGGGCCAATTCATTGGCCGCCAGCCAAACCAATCAAACCGGGTCCCGGCCCATCTCTGTCATTGGTGCCGGACAGTCCACATCCCCGATTTGAACCCGCACAGACTGACGCAGTGGTCCCTCCTACTGCTGAAGTCCTTTGCTTGAATTAAAGACACGGGCTGCCTTAAAGACACCAAATAGTCCATAAATAATCCATGGATCAAAAAATGTAACGGGGAAAATAAAAGAAAGGAGAATTAAGAGAATAGGCAGGGAATAAACAGGAAGGACCCTTACACCTGTAAATCAGTTCTAGGCGGGTTCAGCCTGGTATCCTCATCAATATTTATCCCTCAACCAACATCATTGAAAACATATTATCCGGTCGCTATGACATTGTCAGGTAATGGGACCTTGCTGGGTACAAATTGGATGCTGTGTTTTCCTGCACTATGACAATAATTACACCTCAAACCTTTATATGGAAAGTACTTTGTGATATCCTCATGTTGTGAAAATGGCTATGTTCTTTGTTTCTTCTCTTTATATTTCTGCTTCTCTTTCTAATTTCTTCCCCCCCCCCCCCCCCCCCCCCCGCCCCCCCCGCCCCCTTCCCATCCCAGACCTGAAGGTGTTGATTTCCAGATGAGATACTGTTCCGTGGTCACAGGCCACTTTCTGATTCCTTACCCAAGTGGTGATTATTTATGTATGAGTGGGAGTCATCAACTGTGAAGTCCATTAACGGCCAAATTTGATCGTCCCATCACTTAAAGCACAGGTGGACAACAATTTCACTGAGGGCTGTTAGATAAATACTGGTGACCTCGACATGCCATGTGTGAATAACAAAAAACCCAAGAACATTACAAAACTTATGTAATTTTATGACCATATGTTGGTGGGTAGCACGTTAGCACAGTGGCTCCAGGGTCCCCAGGGTCAATTCCTGGCTTGGGTCACTGTCTGTGCGGAGTCTGCACGCTCTCCCCGTGTCTGCGTGGGTTTCCTCCGGGCGCTCCGGGTTCCCCCCACAAGTCCCGAAAGACGTGCTTGTTCGGTGATTTGGACATTCTGAAATCTCCCTCAGTGTACCCGAACAGGCGCCGGGATGTGGCGACTAGGGGATTTTCACAGCCATTTCATTCACTTGAAATGTTAATGTAAACCTACTTGTGACACTAATAAAGATTATAAATATTCCTTCAGTGAACATCATGTTTTCCTTGTCACGTGGCAGCATTTTGAAAGGCATCTATGGTGTCACCCAAAGTAGGATGGCATAATGGTCATGTGTTATTCCCGGTTAGAGGCTGTTGCGATTTGAGGGGGGGGGGGGTCACCCCCGTACTTGGGGGAAGGGGGAGCACCCAGCCATCCCGGGGGCGGGGGGCTGCTGTGTGGTGCAGGGGCAGTTTGGGGCTGGTTTGCGGTGCGGTGGGAGGGGTATGGCCAGCCATGGCGGACCGCCCACTCAAAATGGCGGCCTGCTAGCGGATTTCCTTCCGGAATTCCTCGTATTATTGGCAGGCATGGCGTGGGATAAGGAATTGCTTGCCGGCTTGTGCTCCCAGGGGGATGGTACATCGGTTGTAAATTTCCTCTGGCGGGTGAACAAGTCTCCCAAACGGAGAATTCACCCCCTTGTTTTAATTAATCACCTCAAGCCTTCGTGTTTTCACACAACAGCACAAACTTTATTGTTCACTGAAAACTTAAACAATACAATCTCTATTAACTTAACAATACGGCTTATAACTACATATGTTTTGCATCATGTTTGCTTCTTGTATCCCCTGGAATTCTGTTATAAGGTGCATCAATTTTAAAGTTATTTACTTCTGCAGGGACTACCCGTAAGTACGTCACAGTCCTCTGGAGAATTGCCCACAGCTCCAGCGATTCTCAGAGGTAAAACCTGCATTTTCCCACTCTTCACTGTGGGTGCCCTGTTCCGGTTACTTTTCCAACACTTCCAAGCTAATCTGTTGGTTGTTTTCTTTACCACAAGACTCTGTGGCGACCACTGTAGATCCTTCCGCTGATTTAACAGTAGACAATCTTCAAGCTTCTCGCCATCGCAAAATTCAACCTGAAATTAAGCCTAATTTTTGCATTCGGCATGATGAATGGTGGAGTTCATTTTTGCTCTGCTTACAGTGCAGGTCTATCTAATGGTTATTGACTTTGGCTATCTTCTCTCAGTGAGCTGCATCCTGCAGACACTGAGTGTGGATTGTTCTGCATCTCTTTATATGGCCTCAACTAGTTTCAGTCTGCCCGGAGATTTTAGATTCCAAACCTCAGGTTCAGGGTTCCTTTCCCTAAAAACTGGCAGGATCAGTTTCCGTTCTGTGTTTCCCTCTTTCTGCCCACCAGATAAGGAAGATTTCAAGGTCATGGGCAGTGACTGCTCATACTTCAGAGAGGCCAGGGTAGGAGAGAGTGCCAGAATCAACAGTGCAAAAGAGCGCAAATAAGTGAGATATTATCAAGCAGCTGACAAAAGAGGTGGACAACGCAGTTTTGGCCCCGTATCTAAGGAAGGATGTGTTGGCCTTGGAAAGGGTCCAGAGGAGGTTCACAAGAATGATCCCTGGAATGAACAGCTTGTCGTATGAAAAACGGTTGAGGACTCTGGGCCTGTACTCGTTGGAGTTTAGAAGGATGAGGGGTGTCTTATTGAAACTTACAGGTTACTGCGAGGCCTGGATAGAGTGGACGTGGAGAGGATGTTTCCACTTGTAGGAAAAACTGGAACCAGAGGACACCATCTCAGACTGAAGGGACGATCCTTTAAAACAGAGATGAGGAGGAATTTCTTCAGCCAGAGGGTGGTGAATCTGTGGAACTCTTTGCCGCAGAAGGCTGCGGAGGCCAAATCACTGAGTGACCTTAAGACAGAGATAGATAGGTTCTAGATTAATAAGGGGATCAGGGGTTATGGGGAGAAGGCAGGAGAATGGGGATGAGAAAATATCAGCCATGATTGAATGGCGGAGCAGACTCGATGGGCCGAGTGGCCTAATTCTGCTCCTATATCTTATGGTCTTATATATGGAAATATTCAAGCAGTATTGAAGAAAGAGATTTAAAGTTAGGAGGAACTTGTATTTACATGGTGCCTTTCATGACTTTACAACC
Source organism: Scyliorhinus torazame (assembly GCF_047496885.1). Taxonomy (NCBI): domain Eukaryota; kingdom Metazoa; phylum Chordata; class Chondrichthyes; order Carcharhiniformes; family Scyliorhinidae; genus Scyliorhinus; species Scyliorhinus torazame. Next base: position 28,246,799 of record NC_092715.1, read on the forward strand.
AATCAACTACTTTAGAAATAAAGTCAATATTACCATGTCGGAAGCGCTGCAGCCAATTTATGCACAGTAAGCTCCCACAAATAGCGCAGTGATAATGAGCTGATAAAATGTCTTTGTTGTGTTGGTTGGTGATAGATACTGGATTGGGTAATATGAGGGGCATGATTTAACCTCCAAATAACAGACATGTGTTTTGGCGCCAAGAATGACCCTGCTGTCAAACGGGACTCTTTTTTGGGGGGCCTAGGAGAGGAATGCACCTTCGACGCCGCACTTACCTCACCTCCTGCACTGATGAGCTGAGCTGAGTCATTTTTAAATGCCACCCCGATCTCTCAACCCCCCCCCCTTTGACACACCGCGGCCTCTGGACTCTCCGCAACTTTCCTCTTAGTGGGTCCTCGAGCCCTCCTCCTCCATGCCTGGAACTGACAAACTGGCACCCGGGCACCTGAGCACTGCCAGCCTGGCAGTGCCACCTGTGCACCCTGGCAGTGCCAAAGTGTCAGTCTGACAGCGCCAAGATGCCTGGGTGCCAGCAGTAGTGCCAGGGTACCACTACACCGAGAGCCTGGCCACCCGGGGGCCTCCGATGGCCTAGGCGACCCCCCCCCCCCCATGTCACACCTGGCCCACGTTGCTGTGGACCAGTGCTAAATGATGCCATAGCAAGTTCTCCCAGGCGCGGGCTAGATTCAGATCGCAACGTCTCGTGAGGTCTTGTTGGATCTTGCGTGGCCTATGAGCATCGTAAACCTCACAAAAGGCCTCTCGCGAGATTTAATGGCCTTGTTGCGTCACCGAGTCTGACGCGGCGAGAGCTTTCGATCGGGCTCGGGAAATCCCTGCTGACGGTCAAAATGCTCCCACGGGCTCTTTTATTTCTCGGTGAGAGGGTTTAATGGTTTACTGGGCTGGATGATCATGCTACGGTGTTCAGGACACCAATGTTGGGACACAATGGCAGCCCCAGGCCTGTGCTTGCTGAGATTGGCAGCACAATCTCCCTGGAGGAAGTTTGCTAACTGGCAGCCTCCTCCCTCAATATCCTATTCAGGATGACGGATGGCGGGAGGCAGCACGGTGGCGCAGTGGTTAGCACTGCTGCCTCACGGCGCCGAGGTCTCAGGTTCGATCCTGGCTCTGGGCCACTGTCCGTGTGGAGTTTGCACATTCTCCCCGTGTTTGCATGGGTTTCACCCCCACAACCCAAAGATGTGCAGGGTAGGTGGATTGGCTACGCTAAATTGCCCCTTAATTGGAAAAAATGAATTGGGTACTCTAAATTTATTTTAAAAAAGTATGACGGATGGCTCTTGGTGCTTCCAACCTGATCCGTGGGCTAGTTGCTCTGGAGCTTTAGTAGCCCCACCGAGTGTGGGGGGGGGGGGGTGGAGCGGGGGGGGGATGGCGGCGGGGGAAGGGGGGGTGGCGGCGGGGGCGTGGCGGCGGGGGGGGGGGGGCACTGCCAAGGCCGATCAGGAACTCTGAGAACATCTCAACATGGGGCTGGTTTAGCACAGGGCTAAATAGCTGGCTTGTAAAGCAGGCCAATGCAGGCCAGCAGCGCGGGTTCAATTCCCATACCAGCCTCCCCAAACAGGCGCCGGAATGTGGCGACTAGGGGCTTTTCGCAGTAACTTGATTTGAAGCCTGCTTGTGACAATAAGCGATTTTCATTTCATTTCATGGAGGCTCCCTCAGAAGTGTACATTGAGATAAAAGATTTTGAAGGCGGAGGCCCCACACAGAGGAGGGGAAACTACGCCTGTGTAATTGTTTGGGCTGCGGGTGAAGTCTTCTCTGCAAAAGACCCGTGCAGTAGGGCATGGAGCCTTCAGCTCTGATGACCTGATGACCACCCCTGCCTACCAAAATCATAGATTATCAGAGAATTTACAGTGCAGAAGGAGGCCATTCGGCCCATCGAATCTGCACCGGCTCTTGGAAAGAGCACCCCACCCAAGGTCAACACCTCCACCCTATCCCCATAATCCAGCAACCCCACCCAACACTAAGGGCAATTTTGGACACTACGGGCAATTTATCATGGCCAATCCACCTAACCTGCACATCTTTGGACTGTGGGAGGAAACCGGAGCACCCGGAGGAAACCCACGCACACACGGGGAGGATGTGCAGACTCCGCACAGACAGTGACCCAAGCCGGAACCGAACCTGGGACCCTGGAGCTGTGAAGCAATTGTGCTATCCACAATGCTACCGTGCTGCCCTAAAATGAAACCACGTCCATCAAGCTAGTGGCCTCCGCATGCAGTGGGGTGAAGCCTCGCCTATGGTGGCAAAGTCCTCAAGATCCCCCTTAATTATAAAAATGTTAATTGACAACCTGCCTTCATGGAGCGGACAACCATCCCTTCTCCAGGCTTCCCGGGACGGCACCCTGGCGGCCGGAATGTGAGTGGTAGCCATCCCGTCTGGACTCCCCCCATTTTCCCAGCCATGTGCCCCCCCCCCCCGCCCTCCTCCGAAACCATCTCCACGGGTCGGGCAAAAATTCAACCCAATGCCTGACTGGAAAGCCAGATTTAATTTCTAAAATTCAGTGCGTTAAATTTAAATAAACTCTATTCCCTCACAAGTGTGAGGGAAGATAAATTCAATCGGAAAGAAATGGTTGACAGACAGGTGGAACAAGCCAACAAGTAGAGAGAGTAAACATGGGAGTGGCACGTTGTTGTGAACCAAAGGTTTCTTCACTCCGCTAGATGTTGTAAATCACAGAGGAATAATGTCGAGGAAGGGACGTCACTGGAACAGTTCTTTGTGCACATACAATCCTTATACCAACCCGATGAAGGATATAGGTGCGACTCTTATTAGTGCATCAATTTTAACTGGATGTGAGAGCACAACAACAGGAATATCATTTCAAAGTAACATTACAGCAGATAGACCTAAACGCCAGTGCGCTAACATAGAAGTGCCAAGAATACACACTGGCAGGCATGTGGTGAAGGGATGGTGTGATGCCAGCGACCACATACACATAGAATTTACAGTGCAGAAGGAGGTCATTTGACCCATCCAAGCATGCACCGGCCCTTGGAAAGAGCAGCCCACTTAAGGCCCACAACTCCGCCCTATACCCGTAACCCAGAAACCCCACTGATGTGTTGGGTGCTCTGGATCCGTGGAACACATACAGGCCACCAACACTTAAAATAATGCAACTATTTTATTAAGTTAGAAACTGTTGAACATACTTTCACTGTGGGTTAACACGATGTTAGATTAAACTAAAGACCTATGCCTGTCCGAACCAGTCTATGCACTCAGCACATGGTGAAGATTTGTGCTGTAAGCTGTAAGCTATGTCCTTCTGAGAGGCTGCATCCCGAATGAGCGGGAACTCTGATGCCCTCTGTCTATATAGTGAGTGTGCTCTAACTGGTGATTGGCTGCGGTGTTGTGTGTGTTGATTGGTCTTGCTGTGTGTCCACCAGTGTGTGTGTCTGCACCATGATATAGTGGTGTATATTATGACACCCATCCAACATTAAGGGCAATTCAGCATGGCCAACCCACCTAACCTGCACGTCTTTGGGCGTGTGGGAGGAAACCGGAGCACCCGGAGGAAACCCACGCAGACACGGGGAGAACGTGCAGATGATCTAAGCCAGGAATCGAACCTGGGACCCTGGAGCTGTGAAGTGACAATGCTAACCACTGTGCTACCTTGCCACCCCTGGACACGTAACAGTACACCAAGTACCACTGCTCATTTGTATTGACGTTCAGACAATTTTGACTGAATGCATTTGCGAGAAGGCCAATATTGTGACGAGGATCTTCAGAATAATGTGCCGGCCATGCGTACAGGATTACAGGGGTCTATTTCAAAGCGAGCATTAATCATGATTGAGAAAACCACTGGTAATTTTCCTTTGGGGGGAAAAAATATTAATTCATACTGCAGAAAATGAGTTCTGATAGAAGAAATTAGCCGGACCGATGAAATGGGCGATAGCATTAGTGAATGTGGATAAACCAATTTGCGGCAACAATATATCAGCGAGTGAGTGGACAATCTCATGACCACACTCGAGGGAGGTGATGGAAGCACTTAGTATTGATTCATTCAAATGAAAACTGGATTTATTTATTTCAGGCAACATCATTTTGGGAATACAATATGTGAATAATCTGAGGCACGATGGATGGTGAGTGCAGGATTCTTGGGGGGAATGGGTGATTTTTGGACCTATGGTTTGCAAAACGATTCATCACTTGGGGTTTGCTCGCCTCAGGCCTGGATCTGCTGGGGGCTATTCGACCGGGATTGATTGCTGCCCCATGCAACTGTAGAAGGTGGAATAGATGGACCTTGTAAGAAGTCTTACAACACCAGGTTAAAGTCCAACAGGTTTGTTTGGAATCACTAGCTTTCGGAGCACAGCTCCTTCATCAGGTAAGTCCAAAGCTAGTAGCTCCAAAAGTCAGTGATTCGAAACAAACCTGTTGGACTTTAACCTGGTGCTGTAAGACTTCTTACTGTGCTCACCCCAGTCCAACGCCGGCATCTCCACAATGGACCTTGACATTTTTTTGTGTACCATTTCCTGTGAAATGATAATAAAACTCTTGAATCTCAGATATGTGATCAAGAATATACAATTAGGATATTTCGATTTCTCAATAACGAAATTATGAGGCAATTTGCCAATAATTTTTTTATAGGATTCTGGCAACTGTAATTGGCATCCGGGTTATGCGCATTCTGTATTCCTATAGGAGGTACAGGCAGTCCTCGACTTCATGATGTTCAGGTTACGATGATCATGTTGCGACGTTGGTAAATTGACGCCCCCGTTTCAATTTTACAATGTCGCTTTCGACTTGACAACGCCACGCCAGTGTGTTCATGTGGGTGCATTGCCATTCTGTGCTGCTTATCTATCTGACTGGACCGGTCGAATTGCCTTTATCAGGTTGGTATCAAATGTTCTATTAAATTGTTTTGGCACAGCCGTGGTGATTTTAATGCATTTATACATTTTGCTGCATTGAATATGACTCACAGACATTCAAGATTAAACTGGCTGCAGACAGTGATTGAAGGCTTCATTATACCCCCCCCACACTAACCGAGGAACTTGTGCTAAAGCGTGCAGGCATCAATAGTCGTCTTGAGAGGGCAAGAGTTGAGAGTGTTGCTACTGCAATATGTCTTTAACCCGTATGCAGTGGACAAATGACTGCAAGTCGACTTGTTTAAATCAAACAGTATTTACTTGCACTCATACAATGTTATCGTTAAACAATCACACCATCAACATAAGTTATTCGACTGACTACTACAGAGTACTACAAGTTTATACGAGATCTTAACTTAACTTCGGAGTGACTAGCAAGTACCAGACAGATATTGGCCTTTATCTGTGTGCTGAATCCTGTAGTCCTCAATGTCCACTCTTGCCCTCTCAAGTCGCTGAGACGACTATTGATGCCTGCACACTTTAGCACAAGCTCCTCGGTTTTCCTTCTGTTGGTCGGGTGATGGTCCCCCTCATGTTGGCCAGTGAAGGTCACCGTTGTTTCGTTGCTGCTGCGGAGAGAGATTCTAAGGTGGTGCAGCACCTTTTAACCTGCTTGGATTTCGGGTCCTTTTGAGAGGTCCCTGGGTCATTGCCAATCAATTGACCAGGGCTCGATCACCCTGATCGATCAAGTCCAATCAGGGGCTGCCGCATCAACTTTGGAATGGGCACGGAGTTTCTTTATACTTTCTTTATCGAATCCGGGTCCTCAGCACCGTGAGGCAGCAGTGCTAACCACTGCGCCACCGTGCCGCCCTCCAAGTACCTCTTGGGCCTCTTGCCTCCGCTCCATATTGTCCATGGCCTCCCTCGTGGGGGCCGTCGCGGCTTCCACTGCCACCTCGACAGCTGTTTGGAGGTCTTTTCTCATTCCCCCCCACTGTGTCTTTGGAGCTCGGAGCTGATGGAACACGTCAATTTGTCCATCAGCGCCTGGGTCTGCACTGGGAGCTCTGTGGGGTCGGCCCTCACCGGTTCTGTGCCTCCACGTGCGGTTCCCTGTTCCGAGGCGGAGGTTTCCCTCCCCTCGTCTTTACTGGCTGTTTGGCAGGGTGCTCATTCTTTTCCATCATGCTCGGCAGTGCGGTCAAATGTGGGTTAGTCTGGGAGATTATGGGTACTTTTGGTGTCCGTTTGTTGGGGTTAAAAGGCCATAATCCAAGTTCTCAGACGACAGCAAACCTTTCCTGCGTCCGCTCACTCATGGTCGCCCCTGGAACTCCACTGTTCCATCTCAATTTATACCGAAGTGGGAAATTCTACTTAAGGTCAAGGGCAAAGTCAGTCCTTGTTGGAGAAAGCCCTATCCTCAGACCCAGGCCAAGGTGGGTCGAGGTCCTTTCCCAATTTCTGAAAGTTTGATTCAAGAAAGGAGTTATCCTCTTAAGGAACAGGAAGCCAGTGGCTAAGTTGGATTTGAAACTAAATGTGTAGAAATTGGATGGAATTTGAACTTTGTGTAACTTTTTCATGAGGTGCAACAGCACCCTCTTGTGGCCATTTGTATATGTCCGTGTAGAAACAAACCAGAATAAACCAGTGTCGGTTGTGCACTTGAATCCGAGGGCAGCACCAGTCTCCCTTTGCCTTGCCAATATATCACAGTAGGATCGTTTACATCCTCCCGAGATGGAAGACAGAAGGTTGGGTTAATATCTCACCTGGAAGATTGCACCTCCCACAGCACTGTGTTGAAGTATCAACCTGGATTCTGTGCCCAAGTATCTGGAATGGAGTCTGCAAATTGGCTGCCACATTCCTAACATTGCATCGTCCCTAGCAGGAGATGGTGGTACAGTGATAATGCTGCTGGGCTAGTAATCCAGGGACCCAGGCTAATGGTCTAGCGACGTGGGTTCAAATCGCACCGTGACAATTGGTGGAGTTTGAATTCAGTTAATAAACCTGAAATATAAAGTTTTTTCAAGACCACTGAACGACCTTTGATTACCGTTCCAAACTCATCTGGGTTGCTAATGCCCTTCAGTGAAGGAAATCTGCTGTCCTTATCTTATTTGATTTTGATTGATTTAGATTTGTCATGTGTACTAAAGTATTGTTCTGCGTACAGTCCAGGCAAATCATTCCATACATGAATGATGCATACAGAAATACACAATGTAAATACACAGATGCTCGCATTCTAAGCATTGTCTGGCATCTTTGAATCTGTCTATATATATGTTTCTGGAACATACCTCTTCATTTACCTAAGGAAGGAGCAGCGCTCCGAAAGCTAGTGACATCGAAACAAACCTGTTGGACTTTAAACCTGGTGTTGTAAGACTTCCTACTGTGCTCACCCCAGTCCAACGCCGGCATCTCCACATCACAAATGCATAGACACAGACATCGGGTGAAACATACGGAGTGCAGTACTACTCAATAGAAAAGATGCGTGGCGAGATCAGTTCAGTCCATAAGAGGGTCATTCAGGAAGCAAAGAGAAAATGCTGGAAAATCTCAGCAGGTCTGGCAGCATCTGTTGGGAGGGAAATGAGCTAATGTTTCGAGTCCAGACGACCCTTTGTCAAAGCGAAAAGACAGAGAAAGTTGGAAATATTTATACTGTGCAGTGAGAATGAAAGATGAGTCATAGCCACAGAAACCCAGAGAAATGGGGTGCTAAAAGCCACAGACACCAAGGGGAAAGAGTGCTTAAGGGTCATTTAGGAGTCTAGTAACAGCAGGGAAGAAGCTGTTTTTGAATCTTTTAGTGCGTGTTCTCAGACTTTTGTATCTCCTGCCCGATGGAAGAAGTTGGAAGAGTGAATAACCCGGGTGGGAGGGGTCTTTGATTATGCTGCCCGCTCTCCCAAGGCAGCGGGAGGTGTAGGCAGAGTCAATGGATGGGAGGTGGGTTCACCTGATGGACTGGGCTGTGTTCACAACTCTCTGCCATAGAATTTGGACCTGGTCATCGAATCCCCACAGTTCAGGAGGCCATTCGGCCCATCGAGTCCGCACCGACCCTCCGAAAGAGCACCCTACCCAGACCCAATCCCCTGCCCTATTCCCGTAACCCCACCTAACCTGTACATCTTTGGACACTAAGAGGCAATTTTGCATGGCCAATCCACCTAACCCGCACATCTTTGGACTGTGGGAGGAAACCGGGGCACCCGGAGGAAACCCACGCAGATGCGGTAATAGATTTTGGCCTTTGTCAGTGACATTCAGATCCAATGAAAGAATAAACAAGGATGAAGAACCACTTTGGGACATTTTTCTTTTGAATTCACAGCTTACCAAATGAGCTGTGCATCAAAATACAATACACCAATTCATCAGAAGCAGCTAAAAGTATAATACAATGAGCAGAGAATGCATCAAACATTCTGTTCGAAGGGAATTCCATGAAAACATTTGGGGAAATAAGTACATAGAACATACAGTGTAGAAGGAGGCCATTCGTCCCATCGAGTCTGCACCGACCCACTTCAGCCCTCACTTCCTCCCTATCCCTGTAACCCAATAACCTCTCTGATGTACCATCAATGACGACAGATGAGAGTCGGAAGAGTAAACTGTGGCTTTAATCAGCTAAAAGACACCTGCTGGCAGACGGTCCCAGAATGAGGGCAGGGCTGGAGGTTAGCTACCTATATACTTGAGCCCGAGGGGCGGAGCCAGCAGGGACAAACTCAGACATGTAACAAACAGTAAGAACAGTAAGTGCCATAAGTAAGAACAGTATGTAAAATATAATACAGTGGTTCACCACTCTCCTAACCTTTTTGGACGTTAAGGGCAATTTAGCATGGCCAATCCACCTAACCTGCACATCTTTGGACTGTGGGAGGAAACCGGAGCACCCGGAGGAAACCCACACAGACACGGGGAGAACGTGCAGACTCCGCACAGACAGTGACCCAGGCCGGGAATCGAACCCGGGACCCTGGCGCTGTGAAGCCACAGTGCTAACCACTGTGCTACCATGCTGCCCCAAAGTACTCTAACTGCCTGCTGTCATTTGTTTCCAAAGCTGGATAAAACATCAATAACCATATCTCTTAATCTTTGCAGTTAGGCCACGTGAAGGGATGACTAACCCTTGCTTTAAAATCACTTTCCCTTATTAATCTGTCACCAGGGAGTTTAAATGTAGCTCGTAAATCAAAAATGGTTCAGAAAGCCGGGTGGATATATTGATGCCTGGGATTATAAACCAATTTGTTTTAAAAGCTAATATTGCGCACTGCCAGCCCACTGCTCCCAGTCCCATTCTTCTCAGCCAAGACTGGCAAACCACTCCATCCTTTCGAACAGTCAGTTTTTACACTGTTGCTCTGCGCGACAGGTGTTTTGACCCACATGGAACATGGAACATACAGTGCAGAAGGAGGCCATTCGGCCCATCGAGTCTGCACCGACCCACTTAAGCCCTCACTTCCACCCTATCCCCGTAACCCAATAACCCCTCCTGACCTTTTTGGTCACTAAGGGCAATTTATCATGGACAACCCACCTAACCTGCACATCTTTGGACTGTGGGAGGAAACCAGAGCACCCGGAGGAAACCCACGCAGACACGAGGAGAACATGCAGACTCCACACAGACAGTGACCCAAGCTGGGAATCGAACCTGGGACCCTGGCGCTGTGAAGCCACAGTGCTAGCCACTGTGCTACCGCACTGCCCTTAAACGCACCGTAACTCTGCACATTTTTCGGCCGGTTGTCCAAGCCCTTGACTATCGCGCTAGTAGGTTTTGGCTGAGGGTTTTGGCCAAGGGTGGTATGACCGGTACAGGCTTGGAGGGCCGAAGGGCCTGTTTCTGTGCTGCATTGTTCTTTGTTCAGGCAGGAAGAGAATGACATGAGTATTTATTTAGCACTTTTAACTTCCAGCATCCTTCACAGGAAAATAACCAGATCAAATTTCACATCAAGCCACGCTAGGAGAGGTGGGTAAGAGGTAGGTTCTAAGGAGCAACCTGAAGGAGGATTGAGGAGTCGGGAGGCAAAGAGGTTTCGAGAGAGACAATGAATAAGACCAATCTAATTGGATGTTCAATGATTGAGTGCAAGAAGGTCATAAAATGACACTGAAGGATGTTAATAAGTGGGATGCTGAATCATAGAATTTCTATGGTGTCGAAGGGGGCCATGCGGCCCATCGAACCCGCACCAACCCTCTGAAAGAGAGCCCTATCCCCGTAAGACAACACCCCCACCCTATCCCCGTAACCCCATCTAACCTGCACATCCCTGGATTCTCAGGGCCAATTTTATCATGGCCAATCCACCTAACCGTGGCGAGTTCCTGCTCCGCATCTTGCAGATGGTACACATTGCTGCCACCATGCATGAGTGGTGGGGGGAGTGAATGTTTGTGGAAGGGGTGCCAAAGAAGCTTTGTCCTGGTTGTTGTGAATGTTTTTGGAGCTGCACTCACTCAGGCAAGTGGAGAGTGTTCATCACTCTCCTGAATGGTGCCTTGTAAATGATGGACAGGCTTTGGGAAGTTGAAAGTGTGGTGATATACATCACTGTAAGTACACAAAGGGTTAATGTACATACACTACACCTAGCTAGACACTAGAGGGAGCACCAGAGACATGACACACAGACAGTCAACCAATAGGTCAGTAAGATAGGACACGACCAATGGACAATCAAGATACACACAGAGGTGACACTACCACAGGAGGGCATTACACCAATCCACATGTTCAGTCTCTTTCCAGTGGAGACACTCAGTGAGTACAGACACAGGTTGATTGAACATCACACCCGCCATGTGGATTGTAGCAGACTGGTTCGTCAGTCTGAGTAACTATAGAAGGATTAACAGTAGAGTCGAATCCAAGTAGGAGAATTGTTAATAGTTTAATAAATGTGTTAAAGCTATCGCCAAGTCTGAACCTTCTTTTGTCAGAGTGCACATCAAGGAAGCAGCTTATGCTACGTCAAGAGCATAACAAAACAGAAAGGACGGAGGCAAGTTGGTGGAGTGGGCAGATATGTGGCTGATGAAGTTCAATCTGAAGAGTGAGGTGATTAATTTTGGTAGGAAGCACATGGAGGGACAATATAAAGTAAGGGATAGAACTCTAAAGGGGTTCAGGAACAGAGGGACCTGGGTGTGTATGTGCACAGTCATTAAAGGTGGCAGGTCAGGGGGAGAGAACAATAAATATAGCATACACTAGTCTGAGCTTTATTAATAGGGACATAAACTACAAGAGCGAGGAGGTTATGCTGAATTTATACAAGACATTAGTTAGACCTCAGCTGGAGTATTGTGTATGGTGGGGGCGCCACATCCTAGGAAGGACGTGAACACATTGGAGAGAGCGCAGGAGAGGTTTACAGAATGGTTCCAGGGATGGGAAATTTCAGTTACGAGGATAGATTGGAGAGTCTGGGACTGTTCTCCTTGGAGAGAAGAAAAATAAGAGGAGATTTGATCATGAGGGGGCTGGAGAGAGTAGACGGGGAGACACTATTCCCGCTCGGAAGAGGATCGAGAATGAGAGGGCGCAAAAGAGGCGAAGGTGATGTGAGATGAAGCTTTTTCACTCAGCGAGTGGTTCGGGTCTGGAACGCACGGCCTGGAGGTGTGGTGCAGGCAGGTTCAATCCAGCCGGTCAAGGCAGCATTAGATGATTATTTGAATGGAAACAACGGGCGGGATTGATGCCGGGACTGAATGGGTGAACTTCTATGACAGTCAAAATTGGCGGCGCCGGTCCCAGAGCAAATCAGGATCCGTTAATGGGCTAACACCGGGCGCCACGTGTGACACAATCGATTCCAATGAAAGACGGTATCTGATTCGCCAGGGTCGGGATTGCCACTCGAGAGGCTGACAAGCTGCAGCCACATATTAGCACTCTGCTCCCCACACACGCACACACTCCCCACACACGCACACACTCCCCACACACGCACACACTCCCCACACACACTCCCCACACACCCACACACTCCCCACACACGCACACACTCCCCACACACGCACACACTCCCCACACACGCACACACTCCCCACACACGCACACACTCCCCACACACGCACACACTCCCCACACACGCACACACTCCCCACACACGCACACACTCCCCACACACGCACACACTCCCCACACACACTCAACAAGATGACAGCACAGAGAGCGGCACTTTGGTTTGCAGAGCTGGAGATTCTGCTGAATGTAGTGGAGGAGAGGCGGGCTACCTGTACCCCAGGGTGGGAAGGAGGCTGTTACATGCCGCCATACACCGGGCCTGGGTGCTGGCGATGGAGACGGTGAGCACTGTGGGCCCCACCGGCAGGACCGGACAAAAGAAACTGTAAGACCTCCTCAGGGCCGCCGGGGTGAGGAGGTAGTACTGTGTCCTTGGCAATAAGCCCTGTCCCATATACCAGTGACCCCACCTACTGGGTAACCGAACCTCACCTGCCGGCAGTGTGCGTGCATCCCTCCCTGGCTGCCACAGGGCCGGGTGCCCTGGCCACGAAGGCCACCAGCTGCCCACCACCTGTGCTGTCCGCGTCTGACTGCCTAACACTGTGCACATAACCAGAGACAGAGAGAGATAGAGAGAGATCGTAGGGGTGGGGGTCGCCGGACCTGCGGCCCTCATTAGCGTAGTGTGGCGGGCGCTGCACCTGGTTGGTGGGCCTGGGGAGAGGGCAGTTGCCGAGGCGGAGGTTGGCATCAGGCAACCAAGTGAGACCTCGCTGCGTCGCGGGTTCCCATGGCATGCGTGGCACAACCCACATCCCCACACACCACCCGACACCACCCCCTCACCACTCCCACACCAGCGCAACCCGCGATGCAATCATGTGTGATGTCTTGTGTCTTGCAGGATCACCTGGCAATGAGGCGGGTGCTTCTGGTGCCCCCCCGTCCACAACCCCAAGCAGACTCCAGTAACGAGGAGGCAATAAACATTGGCTTGAGCCCCCAACCACCAGCCCAGGACGCACTGGCGCACCAGTCCGGGGGTGACACTAACTTCCTGTCACAGTTGTTTCCAACACCCTCCACCATCCCAGAGACACTCACTTTAGTGAAGAGGCTCCTGGGGCAGTATCTGGTGCGCACCACACATGGGCTGTGGTACATCGAGTGGAAGTAGGAACCCCCGATGGGCGGATGGTCAGAGGGCTAGACTAGCTGCCGTCCAGATGGGCCTTGGGCTTATGGAAAGAGTGGTCCCAGTGATAATGGAGATGCAGACACAGAGCCAGGGACTACATGAGGGGGTATCAGCAACCACCAAGCGCCTGCAGGTGCAGTTGAAGGAGTCTAGATACCACCTAGGCCAGCACTCAATGGGTGGGATTCGCGGTGGAGGCCTTGGGACCGTAGGTATAGGCCATGGGTCAGGATGTCTAAGGCCTGGGCACACTGCGGGCAGTGGCGGAGGCCCAGGACAGGGCTGCCCCGTCAAAGGAAGATAGTACCTTGGCCACCTGGACATTGCAGAAACGGTCCAGAGCTCGACCCAATCACAGCAGGTTATGGCTCAGGGCCTCGTCATCATTGCCCACATGCTGGCCGACCAGCGCCAGTCCTGGCACAGTCACAGAGTGATGTCGCACAGTCACAGAGTGATGTCGCACAGTCACAGTGTGATGTCGCACAGTCACAGAGTGATGTCGCACAGTCACAGTGTGATGTCGCACAGTCACAGAGTGATGTCGCACAGTCACAGAGTGATGTCGCACAGTCACAGAGTGATGTCGCACAGTCACAGAGTGATGTCGCACAGTCACGGAGTGATGTCGCACGGTCACGGAGTGATGTCGCACGGTCACGGAGTGATGTCGCACGGCCACGGAGTGATGTCGCACAGTCACAGAGTGATGTCGCACAGTCACAGAGTGATGTCGCACAGTCACAGAGTGATGTCGCACGGTCACAGAGTGATAAGGCACAGTCACAGAGTGATGACGCACAGTCACAGAGTGATGTCGCACAGTCACAGTGTGATGTTGCACAGTCACAGAGTGATGTCGCACAGTCAGTCAGTGATGTCGCACAGTCACAGAGTGATGTCGCAGTCACAGAGTGATGTCGCACAGTCACAGAGTGATGTCGCACAGTCAGTCAGTGATGTCGCACAGTCACAGTGTGATGTCGCACAGTCACAGTGTGATGTCGCACAGTCAGTCAGTGATGTCGCACGGTCACAGAGTGATGTCGCACGGTCACAGAGTGATGTCGCACAGTCAGTCAGTGATGTCGCACAGTCACAGTGTGATGTCGCACAGTCACAGTGTGATGTTGCACAGTCACAGAGTGATGTCGCACAGTCAGTCAGTGATGTCGCACAGTCACAGTGTGATGTCGCAGTCACAGAGTGATATCGCACAGTCACAGAGTGATGTCGCACAGTCACAGAGTGATGTCGCATGGTCACAGAGTGATGTCGCACAGTCACAGAGTGATGTCGCACAGTCACAGTGTGATGCCGCACAGCCACAGAGTGATGTCGCACAGTCACAGAGTGATGTCGCACAGTCACAGAGTGATGTCGCACAGTCACAGTGTGATGCCGCACAGTCACAGAGTGATATCGCACAGTCACAGAGTGATGTCGCACAGTCACAGAGTGATGTCGCACAGTCACAGAGTGATGTCGCACAGTCAGTCAGTGATGTCGCACAGTCACAGAGTGATGTCGCAGTCACAGAGTGATATCGCACAGTCACAGAGTGATGTCGCACAGTCACAGAGTGATGTCGCACAGTCACAGTGTGATGTCGCACAGTCACAGAGTGATGTCGCAGTCACAGAGTGATGTCGCACAGTCACAGAGTGATGTCGCAGTCACAGAGTGATATCGCACAGTCACAGAGTGATGTCGCACAGTCACAGAGTGATGTCGCACAGTCAGTCAGTGATGTCGCACAGGCACAGAGTGATGTCGCACAGTCACAGAGTGATGTCGCACAGTCACAGAGTGATGTCGCACAGTCACAGAGTGATGTCGCACAGTCACAGAGTGATGTCGCACAGCCACAGAGTGATGTCGCACAGTCACAGAGTGATGTCGCATGGTCACAGAGTGATGTCGCACAGTCACAGAGTGATGTCGCACAGTCACAGAGTGATGTCGCAGTCACAGAGTGATATCGCACAGTCACAGAGTGATGTCGCACAGTCACAGAGTGATGTCGCACGGTCACAGAGTGATAAGGCACAGTCACAGAGTGATGTCGCACAGCCAGTCAGTGATGTCGCACGGTCACAGAGTGATGTCGCACAGCCACGGAGTGATGTTGCACAGTCACAGAGTGATGTCGCACGGTCACAGAGTGATGTCGCACGGTCACAGAGTGATGTCGCACGGTCACAGAGTGATGTCGCACAGTCACAGAGTGATGTCGCACTGTCAGTGAGTGATGTTGCACAGTCAGTGAGTGATGTCGCACAGTCACAGAGTGATGTCTCACAGTCACAGAGTGATGTCGCACAGTCACAGAGTGATGTCGCACAGTCACAGAGTGATGTCGCACAGTCACAGTGTGATGTCGCACAGTCACAGAGCGGTGTCGCACAGCCACGGAGTGATGTCGCACAGTCACAGAGTGATGTCGCACAGTCACAGAGTGATGTCGCACAGTCACAGAGTGATGTCGCACAATGAGTGATGTTGCACTGTCAGTGAGTGATGTTGCACTGTCAGTGAGTGATGTCGCACTGTCAGTGTGTGATGTCGCACAGTCAGTGAGTGATGTCGCACAGTCACAGAGTGATGTCGCACACGCAGTGTGATGTCGCACAGTCAGTGAGTGATGTCGCAGTCAGTGAGTGATGTCGCACAGTCACAGAGTGATGTCGCATGGTCACAGAGTGATGTCGCACAGTCACAGAGTGATGTCGCACAGTCACAGTGTGATGCCGCACAGCCACAGAGTGATGTCGCAGTCACAGAGTGATATCGCACAGTCACAGAGTGATGTCGCACAGTCACAGAGTGATGTCGCACAGTCACAGTGTGATGCCGCACGGTCACAGAGTGATAAGGCACAGTCACAGAGTGATGTCGCACAGCCAGTCAGTGATGTCGCACGGTCACAGAGTGATGTCGCACAGCCACGGAGTGATGTTGCACAGTCACAGAGTGATGTCGCACAGTCACAGAGTGATGTCGCACGGTCACAGAGTGATGTCGCACGGTCACAGAGTGATGTCGCACAGTCACAGAGTGATATCGCAAGGTCACAGAGTGATAAGGCACAGTCACAGAGTGATGTCGCACAGTCACAGAGTGATGTCGCACAGTCACAGTGTGATGTCGCACAGTCACAGAGTGGTGTCGCACAGCCACGGAGTGATGTTGCACAGTCACAGAGTGATGTCGCACAGTCACAGAGTGATGTCGCACAGTCACAGAGTGATGTCGCACAGTCACAGAGTGATGTCGCACAGTGAGTGATGTCGCACTGTCAGTGAGTGATGTTGCACTGTCAGTGAGTGATGTCGCACTGTCAGTGTGTGATGTCGCACAGTCAGTGAGTGATGTCGCACAGTCACAGAGTGATGTCGCACACGCAGTGTGATGTCGCACAGTCAGTGAGTGATGTCGCAGTCAGTGAGTGATGTCGCACAGTCACAGAGTGATGTCGCATGGTCACAGAGTGATGTCGCACAGTCACAGAGTGATGTCGCACAGTCACAGTGTGATGCCGCACAGCCACAGAGTGATGTCGCACAGTCACAGAGTGATGTCGCACAGTCACAGAGTGATGTCGCACAGTCACAGTGTGATGCCGCACAGTCACAGAGTGATATCGCACAGTCACAGAGTGATGTCGCACAGTCACAGAGTGATGTCGCACAGTCACAGAGTGATGTCGCACAGTCAGTCAGTGATGTCGCACAGTCACAGAGTGATGTCGCAGTCACAGAGTGATATCGCACAGTCACAGAGTGATGTCGCACAGTCACAGAGTGATGTCGCACAGTCACAGTGTGATGTCGCACAGTCACAGAGTGATGTCGCAGTCACAGAGTGATGTCGCACAGTCACAGAGTGATGTCGCAGTCACAGAGTGATATCGCACAGTCACAGAGTGATGTCGCACAGTCACAGAGTGATGTCGCACAGTCAGTCAGTGATGTCGCACAGGCACAGAGTGATGTCGCACAGTCACAGAGTGATGTCGCACAGTCACAGAGTGATGTCGCACAGTCACAGAGTGATGTCGCACAGTCACAGAGTGATGTCGCACAGCCACAGAGTGATGTCGCACAGTCACAGAGTGATGTCGCATGGTCACAGAGTGATGTCGCACAGTCACAGAGTGATGTCGCACAGTCACAGAGTGATGTCGCAGTCACAGAGTGATATCGCACAGTCACAGAGTGATGTCGCACAGTCACAGAGTGATGTCGCACGGTCACAGAGTGATAAGGCACAGTCACAGAGTGATGTCGCACAGCCAGTCAGTGATGTCGCACGGTCACAGAGTGATGTCGCACAGCCACGGAGTGATGTTGCACAGTCACAGAGTGATGTCGCACAGTCACAGAGTGATGTCGCACGGTCACAGAGTGATGTCGCACGGTCACAGAGTGATGTCGCACTGTCACAGAGTGATATCGCAAGGTCACAGAGTGATAAGGCACAGTCACAGAGTGATGTCGCACAGTCACAGAGTGATGTCGCACAGTCACAGAGTGATGTCGCACAGTCACAGTGTGATGTCGCACAGTCACAGAGTGGTGTCGCACAGCCACGGAGTGATGTCGCACAGTCACAGAGTGATGTCGCACAGTCACAGAGTGATGTCGCACAGTCACAGAGTGATGTCGCACAGTGAGTGATGTCGCACTGTCAGTGAGTGATGTTGCACTGTCAGTGAGTGATGTCGCACTGTCAGTGTGTGATGTCGCACAGTCAGTGAGTGATGTCGCACAGTCACAGAGTGATGTCGCACACGCAGTGTGATGTCGCACAGTCAGTGAGTGATGTCGCAGTCAGTGAGTGAAGTCGCACAGTCACAGAGTGATGTCGCACTGTCAGTGAGTGATGTCGCACAGTCACTGAGTGATGTCGCACACACAGTGTGATGTCGCACTGTCAGTGAGTGATGTCGCAGTCAGTGAGTGATGTCGCACACACAGTGTGATGTCGCACAGTCAGTGAGTGATGTCGCACACACAGTGTGATGTCGCACTGTCAGTGAGTGATGTTGCACTGTCAGTGAGTGATGTCGCACAGTCAGTGAGTGATGTCGCACAATCAGTGAGTGATGTCGCACACACAGTGTGATGTCGCAGTCAGTGAGTGATGTTGCACAGTCACAGAGTGATGTCGCACACACAGTGTGATGTCGCACAGTCAGTGAGTGATGTCGCACACACAGTGTGATGTTGCACTGTCAGTGAGTGATGTCGCACAGTCAGTGAGTGATGTCGCACACACAGTGTGATGTCGCACAGTCAGTGAGTGATGTCGCACAGTCACAGAGTGATGTCGCACAGTCACAGAGTGATGTCGCACAGTCACAGAGTGATGTCGCACGGTCACAGAGTGATGTCGCATGGTCACAGAGTGATGTCGCACAGTCACAGAGTGATGTCGCAGTCACAGAGTGATATCGCACAGTCACAGAGTGATGTCGCACAGTCACAGAGTGATGTCGCACGGTCACAGAGTGATAAGGCACAGTCACAGAGTGATGTCGCACAGCCAGTCAGTGATGTCGCACGGTCACAGAGTGATGTCGCACAGCCACGGAGTGATGTTGCACAGTCACAGAGTGATGTCGCACAGTCACAGAGTGATGTCGCACGGTCACAGAGTGATGTCGCACAGTCACAGAGTGATGTCGCACGGTCACAGAGTGATAAGGCACAGTCACAGAGTGATGTCGCACAGTGACAGAGTGATGTCGCACAGTGACAGAGTGATGTCGCACAGTCACAGTGTGATGTCGCACAGCCACAGAGTGGTGTCGCACAGCCACGGAGTGATGTCGCACAGTCACAGAGTGATGTCGCACAGTCACAGAGTGATGTCGCACAGTCACAGAGTGATGTCGCACTGTCAGTGAGTGATGTCGCACAGTCAGTGAGTGATGTCGCACAGTCACAGAGTGATGTCGCACACGCAGTGTGATGTCGCACAGTCAGTGAGTGATGTCGCACAGTCAGTGAGTGAAGTCGCACAGTCACAGAGTGATGTCGCACTGTCAGTGAGTGATGTCGCACACACAGTGTGATGTCGCACAGTCAGTGAGTGATGTCGCACAGTCACTGAGTGATGTCGCACACACAGTGTGATGTCGCACTGTCAGTGAGTGATGTCGCACACACAGTGTGATGTTGCACTGTCAGTGAGTGATGTCGCACAGTCAGTGAGTGATGTCGCACACACAGTGTGATGTCGCACAGTCAGTGAGTGATGTCGCACAGTCACAGAGTGATGTCGCACACACAGTGTGATGTCGCACAGTCAGTGAGTGATGTCGCACAGTCACTAAGTGATGTCGCACAGTCACAGAGTGATGTCGCACACACTGTGTGATGTCGCACAGTCAGTGAGTGATGTCGCACAGTCAGTGAGTGATGTCGCACACAGTGTGATGTCGCACAGTCAGTGAGTGATGTCGCACACACAGTGTGATGTCGCACAGTCAGTGAGTGATGTCGCACAGTCACTGAGTGATGTCGCACACACAGTGTGATGTCGCACTGTCAGTGAGTGATGTCGCACACACAGTGTGATGTCGCACTGTCAGTGAGTGATGTCGCACAGTCAGTGAGTGATGTCGCACACACAGTGTGATGTCGCACAGTCAGTGAGTGATGTTGCACAGTCACAGAGTGATGTCGCACACACAGTGTGATGTCGCACAGTCAGTGATTGATGTCGCACAGTCACAGAGTGATGTCGCACACACAGTGTGATGACGCACAGTCAGTGAGTGATGTCGCACAGTCAGTGAGTGATGTCGCACAGTCAGTGAGTGATGTCGCACACGCAGTTTGATGTCGCACAGTCAGTGAGTGATGAGGCAGTCACAGAGTGATGTCGTACAGTCACAGAGTGATGTCGCACAGTCACAGTGTGATGTCGCACAGTCACAGTGTGATGTCGCACAGTCACAGAGTGGTGTCGCACAGCCACGGAGTGATGTCGCACAGTCACAGAGTGATGTCGCACAGTCACAGAGTGATGTCGCACAGTCACAGAGTGATGTCGCACAGTCACAGAGTGATGTCGCACTGTCAGTGAGTGATGTCGCACAGTCAGTGAGTGATGTCGCACAGTCACAGAGTGATGTCGCACACGCAGTGTGATGTCGCACAGTCAGTGAGTGATGTCGCACAGTCAGTGAGTGAAGTCGCACAGTCACAGAGTGATGTTGCACTGTCAGTGAGTGATGTCGCACACACAGTGTGATGTCGCACTCTCAGTGAGTGATGTCGCACAGTCAGTGACTGATGTCGCACACACAGTGTGATGTCGCACAGTCAGTGAGTGATGTTGCACAGTCACCGAGTGATGTCGCACAGTCACAGAGTGATGTCGCACAGTCACAGAGTGATGTCGCACAGTCACAGAGTGATGTCGCACCGTCACAGAGTGATGTCGCACCGTCACAGAGTGATGTCGCAGAGTCACAGAGTGATGTCGCACGGTCACAGAGTGATAAGGCACAGTCACAGAGTGATGTCGCACAGTCACAGAGTGATGTCGCACAGTCACAGAGTGATGTCGCACAGTCACAGAGTGATGTCGCACAGTCACAGTGTGATGTCGCACAGTCACAGTGTGATGTCGCACAGTCACAGAGTGGTGTCGCACAGTCACAGAGTGATGTCGCACAGTCACAGAGTGATGTCGCACAGTCACAGAGTGATGTCGCACTGTCAGTGAGTGATGTCGTACAGTCACAGAGTGATGTCACACAGTCAGTGAGTGATGTCGCACAGTCAGAGAGTGATGTCGCACAGTCACAGAGTGATGTCGCACACGCAGTGTGATGTCGCACAGTCAGTGAGTGATGTCGCACAGTCAGTGAGTGAAGTCGCACAGTCACAGAGTGATGTCGCACACGCAGTGTGATGTCGCACAGTCAGTGAGTGATGTCGCACACACAGTGTGATGTCACACAGTCAGTGAGTGATGTCGCACTGTCAGTAAGTGATGTCGCACACACAGTGTGATGTCGCACAGTCACAGAGTGATGTCGCACACGCAGTGTGATGTCGCACAGTCAGTGAGTGATGTCGCACACACAGTGTGATATCACACAGTCAGTGAGTGATGTCGCACTGTCAGTAAGTGATGTCGCACACACAGTGTGATGTCGCACTGTCAGTGAGTGATGTCGCACACACAGTGTGATGTTGCACTGTCAGTGAGTGATGTCGCACAGTCAGTGAGTGATGTCGCACACACAGTGTGATGTCGCACAGTCAGTGAGTGATGTTGCACAGTCACAGAGTGATGTCGCACACACAGTGTGATGTCGTACAGTCAGTGAGTGATGTCGCACAGTCACAGAGTGATGTCGCACACACAGTGTGATGTCGCACAGTCAGTGAGTGATGTCGCACAGTCACAGAGTGATGTCGCACACACAGTGTGATGTCGCACAGTCAGTGAGTGATGTCGCACACACAGTGTGATGTCGCACAGTCAGTGAGTGATGTTGCACAGTCACAGAGTGATGTCGCACACACAGTGTGATGTCGCACAGTCAGTGAGTGATGTCGCACAGTCACAGAGTGATGTCGCACACACAGTGTGATGTCGCACAGTCAGTGAGTGATGTCGCACAGTCAGTGAGTGATGTCGCACAGTCACAGAGTGATGTCGCACAGTCACAGAGTGATGTCGCACACACTGTGTGATGTCGCACAGTCAGTGAGTGATGTCGCACAGTCAGTGAGTGATGTCGCACACACAGTGTGATGTCGCACAGTCAGTGAGTGATGTCGCACACACAGTGTGATGTCACACAGTCAGTGAGTGATGTCGCACAGTCACTGAGTGATGTCGCACACACAGTGTGATGTCGCACAGTCAGTGAGTGATGTCGCACACACAGTGTGATGTCGCACTGTCAGTGAGTGATGTCGCACAGTCAGTGAGTGATGTCGCACAGTCAGTGAGTGATGTCGCACACACAGTGTGCTGTCGCACAGTCACAGAGTGATGTCGCACAGTCACAGAGTGATGTCGCACCGTCACAGAGTGATGTCGCAGAGTCACAGAGTGATGTCGCACGGTCACAGAGTGATAAGGCACAGTCACAGAGTGATGTCGCACAGTCACAGAGTGATGTCGCACACGCAGTGTGATGTCGCACAGTCAGTGAGTGATGTCGCACAGTCAGTGAGTGAAGTCGCACAGTCACAGAGTGATGTCGCACACGCAGTGTGATGTCGCACAGTCAGTGAGTGATGTCGCACAGTCACAGAGTGTGACTACAGAGTGATGTCGCACAGTCACAGTGTGATGTCGCACAGTCACAGTGTGATGTCGCACAGTCACAGAGTGGTGTCGCACAGCCACGGAGTGATGTCGCACAGTCACAGAGTGATGTCGCACAGTCACAGAGTGATGTCGCACAGTCACAGAGTGATGTCGCACTGTCAGTGAGTGATGTCGCACAGTCAGTGAGTGATGTCGCACAGTCACAGAGAGATGTCGCACACGCAGTGTGATGTCGCACAGTCAGTGAGTGATGTCGCACAGTCAGTGAGTGAAGTCGCACAGTCACAGAGTGATGTCGCACTGTCAGTAAGTGATGTCGCACACACAGTGTGATGTCGCACTGTCAGTGAGTGATGTCGCACACACAGTGTGATGTTGCACTGTCAGTGAGTGATGTCGCACAGTCAGTGAGTGATGTCGCACACACAGTGTGATGTCGCACAGTGAGTGATGTCGCACAGTCACAGAGTGATGTCGCACACACAGTGTGATGTCGCACAGTCAGTGAGTGATGTCGCACAGTCACTAAGTGATGTCGCACAGTCACAGAGTGATGTCGCACACACTATGTGATGTCGCACAGTCAGTGAGTGATGTCGCACAGTCAGTGAGTGATGTCGCACACACAGTGTGATGTCACACAGTCAGTGAGTGATGTCGCACAGTCACTGAGTGATGTCGCACAGTCAGTGAGTGATGTCGCACAGTCAGTGAGTGATGTCGCACAGTCAGTGAGTGATGTCGCACAGTCACAGAGTGATGTCGCACACACAGTGTGATGACGCACAGTCAGTGAGTGATGTCGCACAGTCACTGAGTGATGTCGCACAGTCACTGATTGATGTCGCACACACAGTGTGATGTCGCACAGTCAGTGAGTGATGTCGCACAGTCACTGAGTGATGTCGCACAGTCAGTGAGTGATGTCGCACAGTCAGTGAGTGATGTCGCACACACAGTGTGATGTCGCACTGTCAGTGAGTGATGTCGCACCGTCAGTGAGTGATGTCGCACACACAGTGTGATGTCGCACAGTCAGTGAGTGATGTTGCACAGTCACAGAGTGATGTCGCACAGTCAGTGAGTGATGTCGCACAGTCAGTGAGTGATGTCGCACAGTCACAGAGTGATGTCGCACACACAGTGTGATGACGCACAGTCAGTGAGTGATGTCGCACAGTCACTGAGTGATGTCGCACAGTCACTGAGTGATGTCGCACACACAGTGTGATGTCGCACAGTCACAGAGTAATGTCGCACACACTGTGTGATGTCGCACAGTCAGAGAGTGATGTCGCACAGTCAGTGAGTGATGTCGCACAGTCAGTGAGTGATGTCGCACACGCAGTGTGATATCGCACAGTCAGTGAGTGATGAGGCAGTCACTGAGTGATGTCGCACAGTCACAGAGTGATAAGGCACAGTCAGAGTGATGCCGCACAGTCACAGAGTGATATCGCACAGTCACAGTGTGATGTGGCACAGTCACTGAGTAATGTCGCAGTCACAGAGTGATATCGCACAGTCACAGTGTGATGTCGCACAGTAACAGAGTGATGTCGCACAGTAACAGAGTGATGTCGTACAGTCACAGAGTGATGGCACACAGTCACAGAGTGATGTCGCACAGTCACAGAGTGATGTCGCACAGTCACAGAGTGATATCGCACAGTCACAATGTTATGTCGCACAGTCACAGAGTGATGTGGCACAGTCACTGAGTGATGTCGCACAGTCACAGAGTGATGTCGCACCGTCACAGAGTGATGTCGCACCGTCACAGAGTGATGTGACACAGTCGCAGAGTGATGTGGCACAGTCGCAGAGTGATGTCGCACAGACGCAGAGTGATGTCGCACAGTCACAGAGTGATGTCGCACAGTCACAGAGTGATGTCGCACAGTCAAAGAGTGATGTCGCACAGTCACAGAGTGATGTCGCACAGTCACAGAGTGATGTCGCACAGTCACAGAGTGATGTCGCACAGCCACAGAGTGATGTCGCACAGCCACAGAGTGATGTCGCACAGCCACAGAGTGATGTCGCACAGTCACAGAGTGATGTCGCACAGTCAAAGAGTGATGTCGCACAGTCACAGAGTGATGTCGCACAGTCACAGAGTGATGTCGCACAGTCACAGAGTGATGTCGCACAGTCACAGAGTGATATCGCACAGTCACAGTGTGATGTCGCACAGTCACAGAGTGATGTGGCACAGTCACTGAGTGATGTCGCACAGTCACAGAGTGATGTCGCACAGTCACAGAGTGATGTCGCACCGTCACAGAGTGATGTCGCACGGTCAGAGAGTGATGTCGTACGGTCACAGAGTGATAAGGCACAGTCACAGAGTGATGTCGCACAGTCACAGAGTGATGTCGCACAGTCACAGAGTGATGTCGCACAGTCACAGTGTGATGTCGCACAGTCACAGTGTGATGACGCACAGTCACAGAGTGGTGTCGCACAGCCACGGAGTGATGTCGCACAGTCACAGAGTGATGTCGCACAGTCACAGAGTGATGTCGCACAGTCACAGAGTGATGTCGCACAGTCACAGAGTGATGTCGCACTGTCAGTGAGTGATGTTGCACAGTCAGTGAGTGATGTCGCACAGTCACAGAGTGATGTCGCACACGCAGTGTGATGTCGCACAGTCAGTGAGTGATGTCGCACCGTCAGTGAGTGAAGTCGCACAGTCACAGAGTGATGTCGCACAGTCAGTAAGTGATGTCGCACACACACTGTGATGTCGCACTGTCAGTGAGTGATGTCGCACAGTCAGTGAGTGATGTCGCACACACAGTGTGATGTCGCACAGTCAGTGAGTGATGTTGCACAGTCACAGAGTGATGTCGCACACACAGTGTGATGTCGCACAGTCAGTGAGTGATGTCGCACAGTCACTAAGTGATGTCGCACAGTCACAGAGTGATGTCGCACACCCTGTGTGATGTCGCACAGTCAGTGAGTGATGTCGCACAGTCAGTGAGTGATGTCGCACACACAGTGTGATGTCGCACAGTCAGTGAGTGATGTCGCACACACAGTGTGATGTCACACAGTCAGTGAGTGATGTCGCACAGTCACTGAGTGATGTCGCACACACAGTGTGATGTCGCACTGTCAGTGAGTGATGTCGCACACACAGTGTGATGTCGCACTGTCAGTGAGTGATGTCGCACAGTCAGTGAGTGATGTCGCACACACAGTGTGATGTCGCACAGTCAGTGAGTGATGTTGCACAGTCACAGAGTGATGTCGCACACACAGTGTGATGTCGCACAGTCAGTGAGTGATGTCGCACAGTCACAGAGTGATGTCGCACACACAGTGTGATGACGCACAGTCAGTGAGTGATGTCGCACAGTCACTGAGTGATGTCGCACAGTCACTGAGTGATGTCGCACACACAGTGTGATGTCGCACAGTCACAGAGTGATGTCGCACACACTGTGTGATGTCGCACAGTCAGTGAGTGATGTCGCACAGTCAGTGAGTGATGTCGCACACGCAGTGTGATGTCGCACAGTCAGTGAGTGATGAGGCAGTCACTGAGTGATGTTGCACAGTCACAGAGTGATAAGGCACAGTCACAGAGTGATGCCGCACAGTCACAGAGTGATATCGCACAGTCACAGTGTGATGTGGCACAGTCACTGAGTGATGTCGCAGTCACAGAGTGATATCGCACAGTCACAGTGTGATGTCGCACAGTAACAGAGTGATGTCGCACAGTAACAGAGTGATGTCGTACAGTCACAGAGTGATGTCACACAGTCACAGAGTGATGTCGCACAGTCACAGTGTGATGTGGCACAGTCACTGAGTGAAGTCGCAGTCACAGAGTGATATCGCACAGTCACAGTGTGATGTTGCACAGTCACAGAGTGATGTCGCACAGTCACAGAGTGATGTCGCACAGTCACAGTGTGATGCCGCACAGTCACAGAGTGATGTCGCACAGTCACAGAGTGATGTCGCACAGTCACAGAGTGATGTCGCACAGTCACAGAGTGATGTCGCACTGTCAGTGAGTGATGTCGCACAGTCAGTGAGTGATGTCGCACAGTCACAGAGTGATGTCGCACACGCAGTGTGATGTCGCACAGTCAGTGAGTGATGTCGCACAGTCAGTGAGTGAAGTCGCACAGTCAGTGAGTGAAGTCGCACAGTCACAGAGTGATGTTGCACTGTCAGTGAGTGATGTCGCACAGTCAGTGAGTGATGTCGCACACACAGTGTGATGTCGCACAGTCAGTGAGTGATGTTGCACAGTCACCGAGTGATGTCGCACAGTCACAGAGTGATGTCGCACAGTCACAGAGTGATGTCGCACAGTCACAGAGTGATGTTGCACCGTCACAGAGTGATGTCGCAGAGTCACAGAGTGATGTCGCACGGTCACAGAGTGATAAGGCACAGTCACAGAGTGATGTCGCACAGTCACAGAGTGATGTCGCACAGTCACAGTGTGATGTCGCACAGTCACAGTGTGATGTCGCACAGTCACAGAGTGGTGTCGCACAGTCACAGAGTGATGTCGCACAGTCACAGAGTGATGTCGCACAGTCACAGAGTGATGTCGCACTGTCAGTGCGTGATGTCGTACAGTCACAGAGTGATGTCACACAGTCAGTGAGTGATGTCGCACAGTCAGAGAGTGATGTCGCACAGTCACAGAATGATGTCGCACACGCAGTGTGATGTCGCACAGTCAGTGAGTGATGTCGCACAGTCAGTGAGTGAAGTCGCACAGTCACAGAGTGATGTCGCACACGCAGTGTGATGTCGCACAGTCAGTGAGTGATGTCGCACACACAGTGTGATGTCACACAGTCAGTGAGTGATGTCGCACTGTCAGTAAGTGATGTCGCACACACAGTGTGATCTCGCACAGTCACAGAGTGATGTCGCACACGCAGTGTGATGTCGCACAGTCAGTAAGTGATGTCGCACACACAGTGTGATGTCGCACTGTCAGTGAGTGATGTCGCACACACAGTGTGATGTTGCACTGTCAGTGAGTGATGTCGCACAGTCAGTGAGTGATGTCGCACACACAGTGTGATGTCGCACAGTCAGTGAGTGATGTTGCACAGTCACAGAGTGATGTCGCACACACAGTGTGATGTCGCACAGTCAGTGAGTGATGTCGCACCGTCACAGAGTGATGTCGCACACACAGTGTGATGTCGCACAGTCAGTGAGTGATGTCGCACAGTCACAGAGTGATGTCGCACACACAGTGTGATGTCGCACAGTCAGTGAGTGATGTCGCACACACAGTGTGATGTCGCACAGTCAGTGAGTGATGTTGCACAGTCACAGAGTGATGTCGCACACACAGTGTGATGTCGCACAGTCACAGAGTGATGTCGCACAGTCACAGAGTGATGTCGCACACACTGTGTGATGTCGCACAGTCAGTGAGTGATGTCGCACAGTCACTGAGTGATGTCGCACACACAGTGTGATGTCGCACAGTCAGTGAGTGATGTCGCACACACAGTGTGATGTCACACAGTCAGTGAGTGATGTCGCACAGTCACTGAGTGATGTCGCGCACACAGTGTGATGTCGCACTGTCAGTGAGTGATGTCGCACACACAGTGTGATGTCGCACTGTCAGTGAGTGATGTCGCACAGTCAGTGAGTGATGTCGCACACACAGTGTGATGTCGCACAGTCAGTGAGTGATGTTGCACAGTCACAGAGTGATGTCGCACACACAGTGTGATGTCGCACAGTCAGTTAGTGATGTCGCACAGTCACAGAGTGATGTGGCACACACAGTGTGATGACGCACAGTCAGTGAGTGATGTCGCACAGTCACTGAGTGATGTCGCACAGTCACTGAGTGATGTCGCACACACAGTGTGATGTCGCACAGTCACAGAGTGATGTCGCACAGTCACAGAGTGATGTCGCACAGTCACAGAGTGATGTCGCACCGTCACAGAGTGATGTCGCAGAGTCACAGAGTGATGTCGCACGGTCACAGAGTGATAAGGCACAGTCACAGAGTGATGTCGCACAGTCACAGAGTGATGTCGCACAGTCACAGAGTGATGTCGCACAGTCACAGTGTGATGTCGCACAGTCACAGTGTGATGTCGCACAGTCACAGAGTGGTGTCGCACAGCCACGGAGTGATGTCGCACAGTCACAGAGTGATGTCGCACAGTCACAGAGTGATGTCGCACAGTCACAGAGTGATGTCGCACTGTCAGTGAGTGATGTCGCACAGTCAGTGAGTGATGTCGCACAGTCACAGAGTGATGTCGCACACGCAGTGTGATGTCGCACAGTCAGTGAGTGATGTCGCAGTCAGTGAGTGAAGTCGCACAGTCACAGAGTGATGTCGCACTGTCAGTAAGTGATGTCGCACACACAGTGTGATGTCGCACTGTCAGTGAGTGATGTCGCACACACAGTGTGATGTTGCACTGTCAGTGAGTGATGTCGCACAGTCAGTGAGTGATGTCGCACACACAGTGAGATGTCGCACAGTCAGTGAGTGATGTTGCACAGTCACAGAGTGATGTCGCACACACAGTGTGATGTCGCACAGTCAGTGAGTGATGTCGCACAGTCAGTGAGTGATGTCGCACACACAGTGTGATGTCGCACAGTCAGTGAGTGATGTCGCACACACAGTGTGATGTCACACAGTCAGTGAGTGATGTCGCACAGTCACTGAGTGATGTCGCACACACAGTGTGATGTCGCACTGTCAGAGAGTGATGTCGCACACACAGTGTGATGTCGCACTGTCAGTGAGTGATGTCGCACCGTCAGTGAGTGATGTCGCACACACAGTGTGATGTCGCACAGTCAGTGAGTGATGTTGCACAGTCACAGAGTGATGTCGCACACACAGTGTGATGTCGCACAGTCAGTGAGTGATGTTGCACAGTCACAGAGTGATGTCGCACACACAGTGTGATGTCGCACAGTCAGTGAGTGATGTTGCACAGTCACAGAGTGATGTCGCACACACAGTGTGATGTCGCACTGTCAGTGAGTGATGTCGCACCGTCAGTGAGTGATGTCGCACACACAGTGTGATGTCGCACAGTCAGTGAGTGATGTCGCACAGTCACAGAGTGATGTCGCACACACAGTGTGATGACGCACAGTCAGTGAGTGATGTCGCACAGTCACTGAGTGATGTCGCACAGTCACTGAGTGATGTCGCACACACAGTGTGATGTCGCACAGTCACAGAGTAATGTCGCACACACTGTGTGATGTCGCACAGTCAGAGAGTGATGTCGCACAGTCAGTGAGTGATGTCGCACAGTCAGTGAGTGATGTCGCACACGCAGTGTGATGTCGCACAGTCAGTGAGTGATGAGGCAGTCACTGAGTGATGTCGCACAGTCACAGAGTGATAAGGCACAGTCACAGAGTGATGCCGCACAGTCACAGAGTGATATCGCACAGTCACAGTGTGATGTGGCACAGTCACTGAGTAATGTCGCAGTCACAGAGTGATATCGCACAGTCACAGTGTGATGTCGCACAGTAACAGAGTGATATCGCACAGTAACAGAGTGATGTCGCACAGTCACAGAGTGATGTCGCACAGTCACAGAGTGATATCGCACAGTCACAATGTGATGTCGCACAGTCACAGAGTGATGTGGCACAGTCACTGAGTGATGTCGCACAGTCACAGAGTGATGTCGCACCGTCACAGAGTGATGTGGCACAGTCGCAGAGTGATGTCGCACAGTCGCAGAGTGATGTTGCAGTCGCAGAGTGATGTCGCACAGTCACAGAGTGATGTCGCACAGTCAAAGAGTGATGTCGCACAGTCACAGAGTGATGTCGCACAGTCACAGAGTGATGTCGCACAGTCACAGAGTGATGTCGCACAGCCACAGAGTGATGTCGCACAGCCACAGAGTGATGTCGCACAGCCACAGAGTGATGTCGCACAGTCACAGAGTGATGTCGCACAGTCAAAGAGTGATGTCGCACAGTCACAGAGTGATGTCGCACAGTCACAGAGTGATGTCGCACAGTCACAGAGTGATGTCGCACAGTCACAGAGTGATATCGCACAGTCACAGTGTGATGTCGCACAGTCACAGAGTGATGTGGCACAGTCACTGAGTGATGTCGCACAGTCACAGAGTGATGTCGCACAGTCACAGAGTGATGTCGCACCGTCACAGAGTGATGTCGCACGGTCACAGAGTGATGTCGCACGGTCACAGAGTGATAAGGCACAGTCACAGAGTGATGTCGCACAGTCACAGAGTGATGTCGCACAGTCACAGAGTGATGTCGCACAGTCACAGTGTGATGTCGCACAGTCACAGTGTGATGTCGCACAGTCACAGAGTGGTGTCGCACAGCCACGGAGTGATGTCGCACAGTCACAGAGTGATGTCGCACAGTCACAGAGTGATGTCGCACTGTCAGTGAGTGATGTCGCACTGTCAGTGAGTGATGTCGCACAGTCAGTGAGTGATGTCGCACAGTCACAGAGTGATGTTGCACACGCAGTGTGATGTCGCACAGTCAGTGAGTGATGTCGCACAGTCAGTGAGTGAAGTCGCACACACAGTGTGATGTCGCACAGTCAGTGAGTGATGTCGCACACACAGTGTGATGTCACACAGTCAGTGAGTGATGTCGCACAGTCACTGAGTGATGTCGCACACACAGTGTGATGTCGCACTGTCAGAGAGTGATGTCGCACACACAGTGTGATGTCGCACTGTCAGTGAGTGATGTCGCACCGTCAGTGAGTGATGTCGCACACACAGTGTGATGTCGCACAGTCAGTGAGTGATGTTGCACAGTCACAGAGTGATGTCGCACACACAGTGTGATGTCGCACAGTCAGTGAGTGATGTTGCACAGTCACAGAGTGATGTCGCACACACAGTGTGATGTCGCACAGTCAGTGAGTGATGTTGCACAGTCACAGAGTGATGTCGCACACACAGTGTGATGTCGCACTGTCAGTGAGTGATGTCGCACCGTCAGTGAGTGATGTCGCACACACAGTGTGATGTCGCACAGTCAGTGAGTGATGTCGCACAGTCACAGAGTGATGTCGCACACACAGTGTGATGACGCACAGTCAGTGAGTGATGTCGCACAGTCACTGAGTGATGTCGCACAGTCACTGAGTGATGTCGCACACACAGTGTGATGTCGCACAGTCACAGAGTAATGTCGCACACACTGTGTGATGTCGCACAGTCAGAGAGTGATGTCGCACAGTCAGTGAGTGATGTCGCACAGTCAGTGAGTGATGTCGCACACGCAGTGTGATGTCGCACAGTCAGTGAGTGATGAGGCAGTCACTGAGTGATGTCGCACAGTCACAGAGTGATAAGGCACAGTCACAGAGTGATGCCGCACAGTCACAGAGTGATATCGCACAGTCACAGTGTGATGTGGCACAGTCACTGAGTAATGTCGCAGTCACAGAGTGATATCGCACAGTCACAGTGTGATGTCGCACAGTAACAGAGTGATATCGCACAGTAACAGAGTGATGTCGCACAGTCACAGAGTGATGTCGCACAGTCACAGAGTGATATCGCACAGTCACAATGTGATGTCGCACAGTCACAGAGTGATGTGGCACAGTCACTGAGTGATGTCGCACAGTCACAGAGTGATGTCGCACCGTCACAGAGTGATGTGGCACAGTCGCAGAGTGATGTCGCACAGTCGCAGAGTGATGTTGCAGTCGCAGAGTGATGTCGCACAGTCACAGAGTGATGTCGCACAGTCAAAGAGTGATGTCGCACAGTCACAGAGTGATGTCGCACAGTCACAGAGTGATGTCGCACAGTCACAGAGTGATGTCGCACAGCCACAGAGTGATGTCGCACAGCCACAGAGTGATGTCGCACAGCCACAGAGTGATGTCGCACAGTCACAGAGTGATGTCGCACAGTCAAAGAGTGATGTCGCACAGTCACAGAGTGATGTCGCACAGTCACAGAGTGATGTCGCACAGTCACAGAGTGATGTCGCACAGTCACAGAGTGATATCGCACAGTCACAGTGTGATGTCGCACAGTCACAGAGTGATGTGGCACAGTCACTGAGTGATGTCGCACAGTCACAGAGTGATGTCGCACAGTCACAGAGTGATGTCGCACCGTCACAGAGTGATGTCGCACGGTCACAGAGTGATGTCGCACGGTCACAGAGTGATAAGGCACAGTCACAGAGTGATGTCGCACAGTCACAGAGTGATGTCGCACAGTCACAGAGTGATGTCGCACAGTCACAGTGTGATGTCGCACAGTCACAGTGTGATGTCGCACAGTCACAGAGTGGTGTCGCACAGCCACGGAGTGATGTCGCACAGTCACAGAGTGATGTCGCACAGTCACAGAGTGATGTCGCACTGTCAGTGAGTGATGTCGCACTGTCAGTGAGTGATGTCGCACAGTCAGTGAGTGATGTCGCACAGTCACAGAGTGATGTTGCACACGCAGTGTGATGTCGCACAGTCAGTGAGTGATGTCGCACAGTCAGTGAGTGAAGTCGCACAGTCACAGAGTGATGTCGCACTGTCAGTGAGTGATGTCGCACACACAGTGTGATGTCGCACTGTCAGTGAGTGATGTCGCACACACAGTGTGATGTTGCACTGTCAGTGAGTGATGTCGCACAGTCAGTGAGTGATGTCGCACACACAGTGTGATGTCGCACAGTCAGTGAGTGATGTTGCACAGTCACCGAGTGATGTCGCACAGTCACAGAGTGATGTCGCACACACAGTGTGATGTCGCACTGTCAGTGAGTGATGTCGCACCGTCAGTGAGTGATGTCGCACACACAGTGTGATGTCGCACAGTCAGTGAGTGATGTCGCACAGTCACAGAGTGATGTCGCACACACAGTGTGATGACGCACAGTCAGTGAGTGATGTCGCACAGTCACTGAGTGATGTCGCACAGTCACTGAGTGATGTCGCACACACAGTGTGATGTCGCACAGTCACAGAGTAATGTCGCACACACTGTGTGATGTCGCACAGTCAGAGAGTGATGTCGCACAGTCAGTGAGTGATGTCGCACAGTCAGTGAGTGATGTCGCACACGCAGTGTGATGTCGCACAGTCAGTGAGTGATGAGGCAGTCACTGAGTGATGTCGCACAGTCACAGAGTGATAAGGCACAGTCACAGAGTGATGCCGCACAGTCACAGAGTGATATCGCACAGTCACAGTGTGATGTGGCACAGTCACTGAGTAATGTCGCAGTCACAGAGTGATATCGCACAGTCACAGTGTGATGTCGCACAGTAACAGAGTGATATCGCACAGTAACAGAGTGATGTCGCACAGTCACAGAGTGATGTCGCACAGTCACAGAGTGATATCGCACAGTCACAATGTGATGTCGCACAGTCACAGAGTGATGTGGCACAGTCACTGAGTGATGTCGCACAGTCACAGAGTGATGTCGCACCGTCACAGAGTGATGTGGCACAGTCGCAGAGTGATGTCGCACAGTCGCAGAGTGATGTTGCAGTCGCAGAGTGATGTCGCACAGTCACAGAGTGATGTCGCACAGTCAAAGAGTGATGTCGCACAGTCACAGAGTGATGTCGCACAGTCACAGAGTGATGTCGCACAGTCACAGAGTGATGTCGCACAGCCACAGAGTGATGTCGCACAGCCACAGAGTGATGTCGCACAGCCACAGAGTGATGTCGCACAGTCACAGAGTGATGTCGCACAGTCAAAGAGTGATGTCGCACAGTCACAGAGTGATGTCGCACAGTCACAGAGTGATGTCGCACAGTCACAGAGTGATGTCGCACAGTCACAGAGTGATATCGCACAGTCACAGTGTGATGTCGCACAGTCACAGAGTGATGTGGCACAGTCACTGAGTGATGTCGCACAGTCACAGAGTGATGTCGCACAGTCACAGAGTGATGTCGCACCGTCACAGAGTGATGTCGCACGGTCACAGAGTGATGTCGCACGGTCACAGAGTGATAAGGCACAGTCACAGAGTGATGTCGCACAGTCACAGAGTGATGTCGCACAGTCACAGAGTGATGTCGCACAGTCACAGTGTGATGTCGCACAGTCACAGTGTGATGTCGCACAGTCACAGAGTGGTGTCGCACAGCCACGGAGTGATGTCGCACAGTCACAGAGTGATGTCGCACAGTCACAGAGTGATGTCGCACTGTCAGTGAGTGATGTCGCACTGTCAGTGAGTGATGTCGCACAGTCAGTGAGTGATGTCGCACAGTCACAGAGTGATGTTGCACACGCAGTGTGATGTCGCACAGTCAGTGAGTGATGTCGCACAGTCAGTGAGTGAAGTCGCACAGTCACAGAGTGATGTCGCACTGTCAGTGAGTGATGTCGCACACACAGTGTGATGTCGCACTGTCAGTGAGTGATGTCGCACACACAGTGTGATGTTGCACTGTCAGTGAGTGATGTCGCACAGTCAGTGAGTGATGTCGCACACACAGTGTGATGTCGCACAGTCAGTGAGTGATGTTGCACAGTCACCGAGTGATGTCGCACAGTCACAGAGTGATGTCGCACAGTCACAGAGTGATGTCGCAGAGTCACAGAGTGATGTCGCACGGTCACAGAGTGATAAGGCACAGTCACAGAGTGATGTCGCACAGTCACAGAGTGATGTCGCACAGTCACAGAGTGATGTCGCACAGTCACAGAGTGATGTCGCACAGTCACAGAGTGATGTCGCACCGTCACAGAGTGATGTCGCAGAGTCACAGAGTGATGTCGCACGGTCACAGAGTGATAAGGCACAGTCACAGAGTGATGTCGCACAGTCACAGAGTGATGTCGCACAGTCATAGAGTGATGTCGCACAGTCACAGTGTGATGTCGCACAGTCACAGTGTGATGTCGCACAGTCACAGAGTGGTGTCGCACAGCCACGGAGTGATGTCGCACAGTCACAGAGTGATGTCGCACAGTCACAGAGTGATGTCGCACAGTCACAGAGTGATGTCGCACAGTCACAGAGTGATGTCGCACTGTCAGTGAGTGATGTTGCACAGTCAGTTAGTGATGTCGCACAGTCACAGAGTGATGTCTCACACGCAGTGTGATGTCGCACAGTCAGTGAGTGATGTCGCACAGTCAGTGAGTGAAGTCGCACAGTCACAGAGTGATGTCGCACTGTCAGTAAGTGATGTCGCACACACAGTGTGATGTCGCACTGTCAGTGAGTGATGTCGCACACACAGCGTGATGTTGCACTGCCAGTGAGTGATGTCGCACAGTCAGTGAGTGATGTCGCACACACAGTGTTATGTCGCACAGTCAGTGAGTGATGTTGCACAGTCACAGAGTGATGTCGCACACACAGTGTGATGTCGCACAGTCAGTGAGTGATGTCGCACAGTCACAGAGTGATGTCGCACACACAGTGTGATGTCACACAGTCAGTGAGTGATGTCGCACAGTCACTAAGTGATGTCGCACAGTCACAGAGTGATGTCGCACACACTGTGTGATGTCGCACAGTCAGTGAGTGATGTTGCACAGTCAGTGAGTGATGTCGCACACACAGTGTGATGTCGCACAGTCAGTGAGTGATGTCGCACACACAGTGTGATGTCACACAGTCAGTGAGTGATGTCGCACAGTCACTGAGTGATGTCGCACACACAGTGTGATGTCGCACTGTCAGTGAGTGATGTCGCACACACAGTGTGATGTCGCACTGTCAGTGAGTGATGTCGCACAGTCAGTGAGTGATGTCGCACACACAGTGTGATGTCGCACAGTCAGTGAGTGATGTTGCACAGTCACAGAGTGATGTCGCACACACAGTGTGATGTCGCACAGTCAGTGAGTGATGTCGCACATAACAGAGTGATGTCGCACACACAGTGTGATGACGCACAGTCAGTGAGTGATGTCGCACAGTCACTGAGTGATGTCGCACAGTCAGTGAGTGATGTCGCACACACAGTGTGATGTCGCACAGTCACAGAGTGATGTCGCACACACTGTGTGATGTCGCACAGACAGTGTGTGATGTTGCACAGTCAGTGAGTGATGTCGCACACGCAGTGTGATGTCGCACAGTCAGTGAGTGATGAGGCAGTCACTGAGTGATGTTGCACAGTCACAGAGTGATAAGGCACAGTCACAGAGTGATGCCGCACAGTCACAGAGTGATATCGCACAGTCACAGTGTGATGTGGCACAGTCACTGAGTGATGTCGCAGTCACAGAGTGATATCGCACAGTCACAGTGTGATGTCGCACAGTAACAGAGTGATGTCGCACAGTAACAGAGTGATGTCGTACAGTCACAGAGTGATGTCACACAGTCACAGTGTGATGTCGCACAGTCACAGTGTGATGTGGCACAGTCACAGAGTGATGTCGCACAGTCACAGAGTGATATCGCACAGTCACAGTGTGATGTCGCACAGTCACAGAGTGATGTGGCACAGTCACTGAGTGATGTCGCACAGTCACAGAGTGATGTCGCACAGTCACAGAGTGATGTCGCACCGTCACAGAGTGATGTCGCACGGTCACAGAGTGATGTCGCACGGTCACAGAGTGATAAGGCACAGTCACAGAGTGATGTCGCACAGTCACAGAGTGATGTCGCACAGTCACAGAGTGATGTCGCACAGTCACAGTGTGATGTCGCACAGTCACAGTGTGATGTCGCACAGTCACAGAGTGGTGTCGCACAGCCACGGAGTGATGTCGCACAGTCACAGAGTGATGTCGCACAGTCACAGAGTGATGTCGCACAGTCACAGAGTGATGTCGCACTGTCAGTGAGTGATGTCGCACTGTCAGTGAGTGATGTCGCACAGTCAGTGAGTGATGTCGCACAGTCACAGAGTGATGTTGCACACGCAGTGTGATGTCGCACAGTCAGTGAGTGATGTCGCACAGTCAGTGAGTGATGTCGCACATAACAGAGTGATGTCGCACACACAGTGTGATGACGCACAGTCAGTGAGTGATGTCGCACAGTCACTGAGTGATGTCGCACAGTCAGTGAGTGATGTCGCACACACAGTGTGATGTCGCACAGTCACAGAGTGATGTCGCACACACTGTGTGATGTCGCACAGACAGTGTGTGATGTCGCACAGTCAGTGAGTGATGTCGCACACGCAGTGTGATGTCGCACAGTCAGTGAGTGATGAGGCAGTCACTGAGTGATGTTGCACAGTCACAGAGTGATAAGGCACAGTCACAGAGTGATGCCGCACAGTCACAGAGTGATATCGCACAGTCACAGTGTGATGTGGCACAGTCACTGAGTGATGTCGCAGTCACAGAGTGATATCGCACAGTCACAGTGTGATGTCGCACAGTAACAGAGTGATGTCGCACAGTAACAGAGTGATGTCGTACAGTCACAGAGTGATGTCACACAGTCACAGTGTGATGTCGCACAGTCACAGTGTGATGTGGCACAGTCACAGAGTGATGCCGCACAGTCACAGAGTGATATCGCACAGTCACAGTGTGATGTCGCACAGTCACAGAGTGATGTGGCACAGTCACTGAGTGATGTGGCACAGTCACAGAGTGATGTCGCACAGTCACAGAGTGATGTCGCACCGTCACAGAGTGATGTCGCACGGTCACAGAGTGATGTCGCACGGTCACAGAGTGATAAGGCACAGTCACAGAGTGATGTCGCACAGTCACAGAGTGATGTCGCACAGTCACAGAGTGATGTCGCACAGTCACAGTGTGATGTCGCACAGTCACAGTGTGATGTCGCACAGTCACAGAGTGGTGTCGCACAGCCACGGAGTGATGTCGCACAGTCACAGAGTGATGTCGCACAGTCACAGAGTGATGTCGCACAGTCACAGAGTGATGTCGCACTGTCAGTGAGTGATGTCGCACTGTCAGTGAGTGATGTCGCACAGTCAGTGAGTGATGTCGCACAGTCACAGAGTGATGTTGCACACGCAGTGTGATGTCGCACAGTCAGTGAGTGATGTCGCACAGTCAGTGAGTGAAGTCGCACAGTCACAGAGTGATGTCGCACTGTCAGTGAGTGATGTCGCACACACAGTGTGATGTCGCACTGTCAGTGAGTGATGTCGCACACACAGTGTGATGTTGCACTGTCAGTGAGTGATGTCGCACAGTCAGTGAGTGATGTCGCACACACAGTGTGATGTCGCACAGTCAGTGAGTGATGTTGCACAGTCACCGAGTGATGTCGCACAGTCACAGAGTGATGTCGCACAGTCACAGAGTGATGTCGCAGAGTCACAGAGTGATGTCGCACGGTCACAGAGTGATAAGGCACAGTCACAGAGTGATGTCGCACAGTCACAGAGTGTGTCGCACAGTCACAGAGTGATGTCGCACAGTCACAGAGTGATGTCGCACCGTCACAGAGTGATGTCGCAGAGGTCACAGAGTGATAAGGCACAGTCACAGAGTGATGTCGCACAGTCACAGAGTGATGTCGCACAGTCACAGAGTGATGTCGCACAGTCACAGTGTGATGTGGCACAGTCACAGTGTGATGTCGCACAGTCACAGAGTGGTGTCGCACAGTCACAGAGTGGTGTCGCACAGTCACAGTGTGATGTCGCACAGTCACAGAGTGGTGTCGCACAGTCACAGAGTGGTGTCGCACAGTCACAGAGTGATGTCGCACAGTCACAGAGTGATGTCGCACAGTCACAGAGTGATGTCGCACAGTCACAGAGTGATGTCGCACTGTCAGTGAGTGATGTTGCACAGTCAGTGAGTGATGTCGCACAGTCACAGAGTGATGTCGCACACGCAGTGTGATGTCGCACAGTCAGTGAGTGATGTCGCACAGTCAGTGAGTGAAGTCGCACAGTCACAGAGTGATGTCGCACTGTCAGTAAGTGATGTCGCACACACAGTGTGATGTCGCACTGTCAGTGAGTGATGTCGCACACACAGCGTGATGTTGCACTGTCAGTGAGTGATGTCGCACACACAGTGTTATGTCGCACAGTCAGTGAGTGATGTTGCACAGTCACAGAGTGATGTCGCACACACAGTGTGATGTCGCACAGTCAGTGAGTGATGTCGCACAGTCACAGAGTGATGTCGCACACACAGTGTGATGTCGCACAGTCAGTGAGTGATGTCGCACAGTCACTAAGTGATGTCGCACAGTCACAGAGTGATGTCGCACACACTGTGTGATGTCGCACAGTCAGTGAGTGATGTTGCACAGTCAGTGAGTGATGTCGCACACACAGTGTGATGTCGCACAGTCAGTGAGTGATGTCGCACACACAGTGTGATGTCACACAGTCAGTGAGTGAT
Organism: Scyliorhinus torazame; assembly: GCF_047496885.1. NCBI lineage: Eukaryota > Metazoa > Chordata > Chondrichthyes > Carcharhiniformes > Scyliorhinidae > Scyliorhinus > Scyliorhinus torazame. Next base: position 28,286,584 of record NC_092715.1, read on the forward strand.
GTCGCACAGTCACTGAGTGATGTCGCACACACAGTGTGATGTCGCACTGTCAGTGAGTGATGTCGCACACACAGTGTGATGTCGCACTGTCAGTGAGTGATGTCGCACAGTCAGTGAGTGATGTCGCACACACAGTGTGATGTCGCACAGTCAGTGAGTGATGTTGCACAGTCACAGAGTGATGTCGCACACACAGTGTGATGTCGCACAGTCAGTGAGTGATGTCGCACAGTCACAGAGTGATGTCGCACACACAGTGTGATGACGCACAGTCAGTGAGTGATGTCGCACAGTCACTGAGTGATGTCGCACACACAGTGTGATGTCGCACAGTCACAGAGTGATGTCGCACACACTGTGTGATGTCGCACAGACAGTGTGTGACGTCGCACAGTCAGTGAGTGATGTCGCACACGCAGTGTGATGTCGCACAGTCAGTGAGTGATGAGGCAGTCACTGAGTGATGTTGCACAGTCACAGAGTGATAAGGCACAGTCACAGAGTGATGCCGCACAGTCACAGAGTGATATCGCACAGTCACAGTGTGATGTGGCACAGTCAATGAGTGAAGTCGCAGTCACAGAGTGATATCGCACAGTCACAGTGTGATGTCGCACAGTAACAGAGTGATGTCGCACAGTAACAGAGTGATGTCGTACAGTCACAGAGTGATGTCACACAGTCACAGTGTGATGTCGCACAGTCACAGTGTGATGTGGCACAGTCACTGAGTGATGTCGCAGTCACAGAGTGATATCGCACAGTCACAGTGTGATGTTGCACAGTCACAGTGTGATGTCGCACAGTCACAGAGTGATGTCGCACAGTCACAGAGTGATGTCGCACAGTCACAGTGTGATGCCGCACAGTCACAGAGTGATGTCGCACAGTCACAGAGTGATGTGGCACAGTCACTGAGTGATGTCGCACAGTCACAGAGTGATGTCGCACCGTCACAGAGTGATGTGGCACAGTCGCAGAGTGATGTCGCACAGTCGCAGAGTGATGTTGCACAGTCACAGAGTGATGAGGCACAGTCACTGAGTGATGTCGCACAGTCACAGAGTGATGTCGCACAGTCACAGAGTGATGTCGCACAGTCACAGAGTGATGTCGCACTGTCACAGAGTGATGTCGCACAGTCACAGTGTGATGTCGCACAGTCACAGAGTGATGTCGCACAGTCACAGAGTGATGTCGCACAGTCACAGAGTGATGTCGCACAGTCACAGAGTGATGTCGCACAGTCAAAGAGTGATGTCGCAGAGTCACAGAGTGATGTCGCACAGTCACAGAGTGATGTCGCACAGTCACAGAGTGATGTCGCACAGCCACAGAGTGATGTCGCACAGCCACAGAGTGATGTCGCAGTCACAGAGTGATGTTGCACAGTCACAGAGTGATGTCGCACACGCAGTGTGATGTCGCACAGTCAGTGAGTGATGTCGCACAGTCAGTGAGTGATGTCGCACACACAGTGTGATGTCGCACAGTCAGTGAGTGATGTTGCACAGTCACAGAGTGATGTCGCACACACAGTGTGATGTCGCACTGTGAGTGAGTGATGTCGCACAGTCACAGAGTGATGTCGCACACACAGTGTGATGACGCACAGTCAGTGAGTGATGTCGCACAGTCACTGAGTGATGTCGCACAGTCACTGAGTGATGTCGCACACACAGTGTGATGTCGCACAGTCACAGAGTGATGTCGCACACACTGTGTGATGTCGCACAGTCTGTGAGTGATGTCGCACAGTCAGTGAGTGATGTCGCACAGTCAGTGAGTGATGTCGCACACGCAGTGTGATGTCGCACAGTCAGTGAGTGATGAGGCAGTCACTGAGTGATGTTGCACAGTCACAGAGTGATAAGGCACAGTCACAGAGTGATGCCGCACAGTCACAGAGTGATATCGCACAGTCACAGTGTGATGTGGCACAGTCACTGAGTGATGTCGCAGTCACAGAGTGATATCGCACAGTCACAGTGTGATGTCGCACAGTAACAGAGTGATGTCGCACAGTAACAGAGTGATGTCGTACAGTCACAGAGTGATGTCACACAGTCACAGAGTGATGTCGCACAGTCACAGTGTGATGTGGCACAGTCACTGAGTGATGTCGCAGTCACAGAGTGATATCGCACAGTCACAGTGTGATGTTGCACAGTCACAGAGTGATGTCGCACAGTCACAGAGTGATGTCGCACAGTCACAGTGTGATGCCGCACAGTCACAGAGTGATGTCGCACAGTCACAGAGTGATGTCGCACAGTCACAGAGTGATGTCGCACAGTCACAGAGTGATGTCGCACAGTCACAGTGTGATGTCGCACAGTCACAGAGTGATGTGGCACAGTCACTGAGTGATGTCGCACAGTCACAGAGTGATGTCGCACCGTCACAGAGTGATGTGGCACAGTCGCAGAGTGATGTCGCACAGTCGCAGAGTGATGTTGCACAGTCACAGAGTGATGAGGCACAGTCACTGAGTGATGTCGCACAGTCACAGAGTGATGTCGCACAGTCACAGAGTGATGTCGCACAGTCACAGAGTGATGTCGCACTGTCACAGAGTGATGTCGCACAGTCACAGTGTGATGTCGCACAGTCACAGAGTGATGTCGCACAGTCACAGAGTGATGTCGCACAGTCACAGAGTGATGTCGCACAGTCACAGAGTGATGTCGCACAGTCAAAGAGTGATGTCGCACAGTCACAGAGTGATGTCGCACAGTCACAGAGTGATGTCGCACAGTCACAGAGTGATGTCGCACAGCCACAGAGTGATGTCGCACAGCCACAGAGTGATGTCGCAGTCACAGAGTGATGTTGCACAGTCACAGAGTGATGTCGCACACGCACTGTGATGTCGCACAGTCAGTGAGTGATGTCGCACACACAGTGTGATGTCGCACTGTCAGTGAGTGATGTCGCACAGTCAGTGAGTGATGTCGCACAGTCACCGAGTGATGTCGCACACACAGTGTGATGTCACACTGTCAGTGAGTGATGTCGCACAGTCAGTGAGTGATGTCGCACCGTCACAGAGTGATGTGGCACAGTCACAGAGTGATGTGGCACAGTCACAGAGTGATTTGGCACAGTCACAGAGTGATGAGGCACAGTCACTGAGTGATGTCGCACAGTCACAGTGTGATGTCGCACAGTCACAGAGTGATGTCGCACAGTCACAGAGTGATGTCGCACAGTCACAGAGTGATGTCGCACAGTCAAAGAGTAATGTCGCACAGCCACAGAGTGATGTCGCAGTCACAGAGTGATGTCGCACAGTCACAGAGTGATGTCACACAGTCACAGAGTGATGTCGCACAGTCACAGAGTGATGTCGCACAGTCACAGAGTGATGTCGCACAGTCACAGAGTGATGAGGCACAGTCACAGTGTGATGTGGCACAGTCACAGAGTGATGTGGCAGTCACAGAGTGATAAGGCACAGTCACAGAGTGATGTCGCACAGTCACAGAGTGATAAGGTACAGTCACAGAGTGATGTCGCACAGCCACAGTGATGAGGCACAGTCACAGAGTGATGTCGCACAGTCACAGAGTGATGTCGCACAGTCACAGAGTGATGTCGCACAGCCACAGAGTGATGAGGCACAGTCACAGAGTGATGTCGCACAGTCACAGAGTGATGTCGCACAGTCACAGAGTGATGTCGCACAGTCACAGAGTGATGTCGCAAAGTAACTGAGTGATGTCGCACAGTCACAGAGTGATGTTGCTCAGTCGCAGAGTGATGTTGCACAGTCACTGAGTGATGAGGCACAGTCACAGAGTGATGTCGCACAGTCACAGAGTGATGTCGCACAGCCACAGAGTGATGAGGCACAGTCACAGAGTGATGTCGCACAGTCACAGAGTGATGTCGCACAGTAACTGAGGGATGTCGCAGTCACAGAGTGATGTCGCACAGTCACAGAGTGATGTCGCACAGTCGCAGAGTGATGTCGCACAGTCACAGTGTGATGTCGCACAGTCACTGAGTGATGAGGCACAGTCACAGTGTGATGTCGCACAGTCACAGAGTGATGTCGCACAGTCACAGTGTGATGTCGCACAGTCACAGTGTGATGTGGCACAGTCACAGAGTGATGTCGCACAGTAACTGAGGGATGTCGCAGTCACAGAGTGATGTCGCACAGTCACAGTGTGATGTCGCACAGTCACAGAGTGATGTCGCACAGTCAAAGAGTGATGTCGCACAGTCACAGAGTGATGTCGCACAGTCACAGAGTGATGTCGCACAGCCACAGAGTGATGTCGCACAGCCACAGAGTGATGTCACAGTCACAGAGTGATGTTGCACAGTCACAGAGTGATGTCGCACACGCACTGTGATGTCGCACAGTCAGTGAGTGATGTCGCACACACAGTGTGATGTCGCACTGTCAGTGAGTGATGTCGCACAGTCAGTGAGTGATGTCGGACAGTCACCGAGTGATGTCGCACACACAGTGTGATGTCACACTGTCAGTGAGTGATGTCGCACAGTCAGTGAGTGATGTCGCACCGTCACAGAGTGATGTGGCACAGTCACAGAGTGATGTGGCACAGTCACAGAGTGATTTGGCACAGTCACAGAGTGATGAGGCACAGTCACTGAGTGATGTCGCACAGTCACAGTGTGATGTCGCACACCCTGTGTGATGTCGCACAGTCAGTGAGTGATGTCGCACAGTCAGTGAGTGATGTCGCACACACAGTGTGATGTCGCACAGTCAGTGAGTGATGTCGCACACACAGTGTGATGTCACACAGTCAGTGAGTGATGTCGCACAGTCACTGAGTGATGTCGCACACACAGTGTGATGTCGCACTGTCAGTGAGTGATGTCGCACACACAGTGTGATGTCGCACTGTCAGTGAGTGATGTCGCACAGTCAGTGAGTGATGTCGCACACACAGTGTGATGTCGCACAGTCAGTGAGTGATGTTGCACAGTCACAGAGTGATGTCGCACACACAGTGTGATGTCGCACAGTCAGTGAGTGATGTCGCACAGTCACAGAGTGATGTCGCACACACAGTGTGATGACGCACAGTCAGTGAGTGATGTCGCACAGTCACTGAGTGATGTCGCACAGTCACTGAGTGATGTCGCACACACAGTGTGATGTCGCACAGTCACAGAGTGATGTCGCACACACTGTGTGATGTCGCACAGTCAGTGAGTGATGTCGCACAGTCAGTGAGTGATGTCGCACACGCAGTGTGATGTCGCACAGTCAGTGAGTGATGAGGCAGTCACTGAGTGATGTTGCACAGTCACAGAGTGATAAGGCACAGTCACAGAGTGATGCCGCACAGTCACAGAGTGATATCGCACAGTCACAGTGTGATGTGGCACAGTCACTGAGTGATGTCGCAGTCACAGAGTGATATCGCACAGTCACAGTGTGATGTCGCACAGTAACAGAGTGATGTCGCACAGTAACAGAGTGATGTCGTACAGTCACAGAGTGATGTCACACAGTCACAGAGTGATGTCGCACAGTCACAGTGTGATGTGGCACAGTCACTGAGTGAAGTCGCAGTCACAGAGTGATATCGCACAGTCACAGTGTGATGTTGCACAGTCACAGAGTGATGTCGCACAGTCACAGAGTGATGTCGCACAGTCACAGTGTGATGCCGCACAGTCACAGAGTGATGTCGCACAGTCACAGAGTGATGTCGCACAGTCACAGAGTGATGTCGCACAGTCACAGAGTGATGTCGCACTGTCAGTGAGTGATGTCGCACAGTCAGTGAGTGATGTCGCACAGTCACAGAGTGATGTCGCACACGCAGTGTGATGTCGCACAGTCAGTGAGTGATGTCGCACAGTCAGTGAGTGAAGTCGCACAGTCAGTGAGTGAAGTCGCACAGTCACAGAGTGATGTTGCACTGTCAGTGAGTGATGTCGCACAGTCAGTGAGTGATGTCGCACACACAGTGTGATGTCGCACAGTCAGTGAGTGATGTTGCACAGTCACCGAGTGATGTCGCACAGTCACAGAGTGATGTCGCACAGTCACAGAGTGATGTCGCACAGTCACAGAGTGATGTTGCACCGTCACAGAGTGATGTCGCAGAGTCACAGAGTGATGTCGCACGGTCACAGAGTGATAAGGCACAGTCACAGAGTGATGTCGCACAGTCACAGAGTGATGTCGCACAGTCACAGAGTGATGTCGCACAGTCACAGTGTGATGTCGCACAGTCACAGTGTGATGTCGCACAGTCACAGAGTGGTGTCGCACAGTCACAGAGTGATGTCGCACAGTCACAGAGTGATGTCGCACAGTCACAGAGTGATGTCGCACTGTCAGTGCGTGATGTCGTACAGTCACAGAGTGATGTCACACAGTCAGTGAGTGATGTCGCACAGTCAGAGAGTGATGTCGCACAGTCACAGAATGATGTCGCACACGCAGTGTGATGTCGCACAGTCAGTGAGTGATGTCGCACAGTCAGTGAGTGAAGTCGCACAGTCACAGAGTGATGTCGCACACGCAGTGTGATGTCGCACAGTCAGTGAGTGATGTCGCACACACAGTGTGATGTCACACAGTCAGTGAGTGATGTCGCACTGTCAGTAAGTGATGTCGCACACACAGTGTGATCTCGCACAGTCACAGAGTGATGTCGCACACGCAGTGTGATGTCGCACAGTCAGTAAGTGATGTCGCACACACAGTGTGATGTCGCACTGTCAGTGAGTGATGTCGCACACACAGTGTGATGTTGCACTGTCAGTGAGTGATGTCGCACAGTCAGTGAGTGATGTCGCACACACAGTGTGATGTCGCACAGTCAGTGAGTGATGTTGCACAGTCACAGAGTGATGTCGCACACACAGTGTGATGTCGCACAGTCAGTGAGTGATGTCGCACCGTCACAGAGTGATGTCGCACACACAGTGTGATGTCGCACAGTCAGTGAGTGATGTCGCACAGTCACAGAGTGATGTCGCACACACAGTGTGATGTCGCACAGTCAGTGAGTGATGTCGCACACACAGTGTGATGTCGCACAGTCAGTGAGTGATGTTGCACAGTCACAGAGTGATGTCGCACACACAGTGTGATGTCGCACAGTCACAGAGTGATGTCGCACAGTCACAGAGTGATGTCGCACACACTGTGTGATGTCGCACAGTCAGTGAGTGATGTCGCACAGTCACTGAGTGATGTCGCACACACAGTGTGATGTCGCACAGTCAGTGAGTGATGTCGCACACACAGTGTGATGTCACACAGTCAGTGAGTGATGTCGCACAGTCACTGAGTGATGTCGCGCACACAGTGTGATGTCGCACTGTCAGTGAGTGATGTCGCACACACAGTGTGATGTCGCACTGTCAGTGAGTGATGTCGCACAGTCAGTGAGTGATGTCGCACACACAGTGTGATGTCGCACAGTCAGTGAGTGATGTTGCACAGTCACAGAGTGATGTCGCACACACAGTGTGATGTCGCACAGTCAGTTAGTGATGTCGCACAGTCACAGAGTGATGTGGCACACACAGTGTGATGACGCACAGTCAGTGAGTGATGTCGCACAGTCACTGAGTGATGTCGCACAGTCACTGAGTGATGTCGCACACACAGTGTGATGTCGCACAGTCACAGAGTGATGTCGCACAGTCACAGAGTGATGTCGCACAGTCACAGAGTGATGTCGCACCGTCACAGAGTGATGTCGCAGAGTCACAGAGTGATGTCGCACGGTCACAGAGTGATAAGGCACAGTCACAGAGTGATGTCGCACAGTCACAGAGTGATGTCGCACAGTCACAGAGTGATGTCGCACAGTCACAGTGTGATGTCGCACAGTCACAGTGTGATGTCGCACAGTCACAGAGTGGTGTCGCACAGCCACGGAGTGATGTCGCACAGTCACAGAGTGATGTCGCACAGTCACAGAGTGATGTCGCACAGTCACAGAGTGATGTCGCACTGTCAGTGAGTGATGTCGCACAGTCAGTGAGTGATGTCGCACAGTCACAGAGTGATGTCGCACACGCAGTGTGATGTCGCACAGTCAGTGAGTGATGTCGCAGTCAGTGAGTGAAGTCGCACAGTCACAGAGTGATGTCGCACTGTCAGTAAGTGATGTCGCACACACAGTGTGATGTCGCACTGTCAGTGAGTGATGTCGCACACACAGTGTGATGTTGCACTGTCAGTGAGTGATGTCGCACAGTCAGTGAGTGATGTCGCACACACAGTGAGATGTCGCACAGTCAGTGAGTGATGTTGCACAGTCACAGAGTGATGTCGCACACACAGTGTGATGTCGCACAGTCAGTGAGTGATGTCGCACAGTCAGTGAGTGATGTCGCACACACAGTGTGATGTCGCACAGTCAGTGAGTGATGTCGCACACACAGTGTGATGTCACACAGTCAGTGAGTGATGTCGCACAGTCACTGAGTGATGTCGCACACACAGTGTGATGTCGCACTGTCAGCGAGTGATGTCGCACACACAGTGTGATGTCGCACTGTCAGTGAGTGATGTCGCACCGTCAGTGAGTGATGTCGCACACACAGTGTGATGTCGCACAGTCAGTGAGTGATGTTGCACAGTCACAGAGTGATGTCGCACACACAGTGTGATGTCGCACAGTCAGTGAGTGATGTTGCACAGTCACAGAGTGATGTCGCACACACAGTGTGATGTCGCACAGTCAGTGAGTGATGTTGCACAGTCACAGAGTGATGTCGCACACACAGTGTGATGTCGCACTGTCAGTGAGTGATGTCGCACCGTCAGTGAGTGATGTCGCACACACAGTGTGATGTCGCACAGTCAGTGAGTGATGTCGCACAGTCACAGAGTGATGTCGCACACACAGTGTGATGACGCACAGTCAGTGAGTGATGTCGCACAGTCACTGAGTGATGTCGCACAGTCACTGAGTGATGTCGCACACACAGTGTGATGTCGCACAGTCACAGAGTAATGTCGCACACACTGTGTGATGTCGCACAGTCAGAGAGTGATGTCGCACAGTCAGTGAGTGATGTCGCACAGTCAGTGAGTGATGTCGCACACGCAGTGTGATGTCGCACAGTCAGTGAGTGATGAGGCAGTCACTGAGTGATGTCGCACAGTCACAGAGTGATAAGGCACAGTCACAGAGTGATGCCGCACAGTCACAGAGTGATATCGCACAGTCACAGTGTGATGTGGCACAGTCACTGAGTAATGTCGCAGTCACAGAGTGATATCGCACAGTCACAGTGTGATGTCGCACAGTAACAGAGTGATATCGCACAGTAACAGAGTGATGTCGCACAGTCACAGAGTGATGTCGCACAGTCACAGAGTGATATCGCACAGTCACAATGTGATGTCGCACAGTCACAGAGTGATGTGGCACAGTCACTGAGTGATGTCGCACAGTCACAGAGTGATGTCGCACCGTCACAGAGTGATGTGGCACAGTCGCAGAGTGATGTCGCACAGTCGCAGAGTGATGTTGCAGTCGCAGAGTGATGTCGCACAGTCACAGAGTGATGTCGCACAGTCAAAGAGTGATGTCGCACAGTCACAGAGTGATGTCGCACAGTCACAGAGTGATGTCGCACAGTCACAGAGTGATGTCGCACAGCCACAGAGTGATGTCGCACAGCCACAGAGTGATGTCGCACAGCCACAGAGTGATGTCGCACAGTCACAGAGTGATGTCGCACAGTCAAAGAGTGATGTCGCACAGTCACAGAGTGATGTCGCACAGTCACAGAGTGATGTCGCACAGTCACAGAGTGATGTCGCACAGTCACAGAGTGATATCGCACAGTCACAGTGTGATGTCGCACAGTCACAGAGTGATGTGGCACAGTCACTGAGTGATGTCGCACAGTCACAGAGTGATGTCGCACAGTCACAGAGTGATGTCGCACGGTCACAGAGTGATGTCGCACGGTCACAGAGTGATGTCGCACGGTCACAGAGTGATAAGGCACAGTCACAGAGTGATGTCGCACAGTCACAGAGTGATGTCGCACAGTCACAGAGTGATGTCGCACAGTCACAGTGTGATGTCGCACAGTCACAGTGTGATGTCGCACAGTCACAGAGTGGTGTCGCACAGCCACGGAGTGATGTCGCACAGTCACAGAGTGATGTCGCACAGTCACAGAGTGATGTCGCACAGTCACAGAGTGATGTCGCACTGTCAGTGAGTGATGTCGCACTGTCAGTGAGTGATGTCGCACAGTCAGTGAGTGATGTCGCACAGTCACAGAGTGATGTTGCACACGCAGTGTGATGTCGCACAGTCAGTGAGTGATGTCGCACAGTCAGTGAGTGAAGTCGCACAGTCACAGAGTGATGTCGCACTGTCAGTGAGTGATGTCGCACACACAGTGTGATGTCGCACTGTCAGTGAGTGATGTCGCACACACAGTGTGATGTTGCACTGTCAGTGAGTGATGTCGCACAGTCAGTGAGTGATGTCGCACACACAGTGTGATGTCGCACAGTCAGTGAGTGATGTTGCACAGTCACCGAGTGATGTCGCACAGTCACAGAGTGATGTCGCACAGTCACAGAGTGATGTCGCAGAGTCACAGAGTGATGTCGCACGGTCACAGAGTGATAAGGCACAGTCACAGAGTGATGTCGCACAGTCACAGAGTGATGTCGCACAGTCACAGAGTGATGTCGCACAGTCACAGAGTGATGTCGCACAGTCACAGAGTGATGTCGCACCGTCACAGAGTGATGTCGCAGAGTCACAGAGTGATGTCGCACGGTCACAGAGTGATAAGGCACAGTCACAGAGTGATGTCGCACAGTCACAGAGTGATGTCGCACAGTCACAGAGTGATGTCGCACAGTCACAGTGTGATGTCGCACAGTCACAGTGTGATGTCGCACAGTCACAGAGTGGTGTCGCACAGCCACGGAGTGATGTCGCACAGTCACAGAGTGATGTCGCACAGTCACAGAGTGATGTCGCACAGTCACAGAGTGATGTCGCACAGTCACAGAGTGATGTCGCACTGTCAGTGAGTGATGTTGCACAGTCAGTGAGTGATGTCGCACAGTCACAGAGTGATGTCTCACACGCAGTGTGATGTCGCACAGTCAGTGAGTGATGTCGCACAGTCAGTGAGTGAAGTCGCACAGTCACAGAGTGATGTCGCACTGTCAGTAAGTGATGTCGCACACACAGTGTGATGTCGCACTGTCAGTGAGTGATGTCGCACACACAGCGTGATGTTGCACTGCCAGTGAGTGATGTCGCACAGTCAGTGAGTGATGTCGCACACACAGTGTTATGTCGCACAGTCAGTGAGTGATGTTGCACAGTCACAGAGTGATGTCGCACACACAGTGTGATGTCGCACAGTCAGTGAGTGATGTCGCACAGTCACAGAGTGATGTCGCACACACAGTGTGATGTCGCACAGTCAGTGAGTGATGTCGCACAGTCACTAAGTGATGTCGCACAGTCACAGAGTGATGTCGCACACACTTTGTGATGTCGCACAGTCAGTGAGTGATGTTGCACAGTCAGTGAGTGATGTCGCACACACAGTGTGATGTCGCACAGTCAGTGAGTGATGTCGCACACACAGTGTGATGTCACACAGTCAGTGAGTGATGTCGCACAGTCACTGAGTGATGTCGCACACACAGTGTGATGTCGCACTGTCAGTGAGTGATGTCGCACACACAGTGTGATGTCGCACTGTCAGTGAGTGATGTCGCACAGTCAGTGAGTGATGTCGCACACACAGTGTGATGTCGCACAGTCAGTGAGTGATGTTGCACAGTCACAGAGTGATGTCGCACACACAGTGTGATGTCGCACAGTCAGTGAGTGATGTCGCACATAACAGAGTGATGTCGCACACACAGTGTGATGACGCACAGTCAGTGAGTGATGTCGCACAGTCACTGAGTGATGTCGCACAGTCAGTGAGTGATGTCGCACACACAGTGTGATGTCGCACAGTCACAGAGTGATGTCGCACACACTGTGTGATGTCGCACAGACAGTGTGTGATGTCGCACAGTCAGTGAGTGATGTCGCACACGCAGTGTGATGTCGCACAGTCAGTGAGTGATGAGGCAGTCACTGAGTGATGTTGCACAGTCACAGAGTGATAAGGCACAGTCACAGAGTGATGCCGCACAGTCACAGAGTGATATCGCACAGTCACAGTGTGATGTGGCACAGTCACTGAGTGATGTCGCAGTCACAGAGTGATATCGCACAGTCACAGTGTGATGTCGCACAGTAACAGAGTGATGTCGCACAGTAACAGAGTGATGTCGTACAGTCACAGAGTGATGTCACACAGTCACAGTGTGATGTCGCACAGTCACAGTGTGATGTGGCACAGTCACAGAGTGATGTCGCACAGTCACAGAGTGATATCGCACAGTCACAGTGTGATGTCGCACAGTCACAGAGTGATGTGGCACAGTCACTGAGTGATGTCGCACAGTCACAGAGTGATGTCGCACAGTCACAGAGTGATGTCGCACCGTCACAGAGTGATGTCGCACGGTCACAGAGTGATGTCGCACGGTCACAGAGTGATAAGGCACAGTCACAGAGTGATGTCGCACAGTCACAGAGTGATGTCGCACAGTCACAGAGTGATGTCGCACAGTCACAGTGTGATGTCGCACAGTCACAGTGTGATGTCGCACAGTCACAGAGTGGTGTCGCACAGCCACGGAGTGATGTCGCACAGTCACAGAGTGATGTCGCACAGTCACAGAGTGATGTCGCACAGTCACAGAGTGATGTCGCACTGTCAGTGAGTGATGTCGCACTGTCAGTGAGTGATGTCGCACAGTCAGTGAGTGATGTCGCACAGTCACAGAGTGATGTTGCACACGCAGTGTGATGTCGCACAGTCAGTGAGTGATGTCGCACAGTCAGTGAGTGATGTCGCACATAACAGAGTGATGTCGCACACACAGTGTGATGACGCACAGTCAGTGAGTGATGTCGCACAGTCACTGAGTGATGTCGCACAGTCAGTGAGTGATGTCGCACACACAGTGTGATGTCGCACAGTCACAGAGTGATGTCGCACACACTGTGTGATGTCGCACAGACAGTGTGTGATGTCGCACAGTCAGTGAGTGATGTCGCACACGCAGTGTGATGTCGCACAGTCAGTGAGTGATGAGGCAGTCACTGAGTGATGTTGCAGTCACAGAGTGATAAGGCACAGTCACAGAGTGATGCCGCACAGTCACAGAGTGATATCGCACAGTCACAGTGTGATGTGGCACAGTCACTGAGTGATGTCGCAGTCACAGAGTGATATCGCACAGTCACAGTGTGATGTCGCACAGTAACAGAGTGATGTCGCACAGTAACAGAGTGATGTCGTACAGTCACAGAGTGATGTCACACAGTCACAGTGTGATGTCGCACAGTCACAGTGTGATGTGGCACAGTCACAGAGTGATGTCGCACAGTCACAGAGTGATATCGCACAGTCACAGTGTGATGTCGCACAGTCACAGAGTGATGTGGCACAGTCACTGAGTGATGTGGCACAGTCACAGAGTGATGTCGCACAGTCACAGAGTGATGTCGCACCGTCACAGAGTGATGTCGCACGGTCACAGAGTGATGTCGCACGGTCACAGAGTGATAAGGCACAGTCACAGAGTGATGTCGCACAGTCACAGAGTGATGTCGCACAGTCACAGAGTGATGTCGCACAGTCACAGTGTGATGTCGCACAGTCACAGTGTGATGTCGCACAGTCACAGAGTGGTGTCGCACAGCCACGGAGTGATGTCGCACAGTCACAGAGTGATGTCGCACAGTCACAGAGTGATGTCGCACAGTCACAGAGTGATGTCGCACTGTCAGTGAGTGATGTCGCACTGTCAGTGAGTGATGTCGCACAGTCAGTGAGTGATGTCGCACAGTCACAGAGTGATGTTGCACACGCAGTGTGATGTCGCACAGTCAGTGAGTGATGTCGCACAGTCAGTGAGTGAAGTCGCACAGTCACAGAGTGATGTCGCACTGTCAGTGAGTGATGTCGCACACACAGTGTGATGTCGCACTGTCAGTGAGTGATGTCGCACACACAGTGTGATGTTGCACTGTCAGTGAGTGATGTCGCACAGTCAGTGAGTGATGTCGCACACACAGTGTGATGTCGCACAGTCAGTGAGTGATGTTGCACAGTCACCGAGTGATGTCGCACAGTCACAGAGTGATGTCGCACAGTCACAGAGTGATGTCGCAGAGTCACAGAGTGATGTCGCACGGTCACAGAGTGATAAGGCACAGTCACAGAGTGATGTCGCACAGTCACAGAGTGATGTCGCACAGTCACAGAGTGTGTCGCACAGTCACAGAGTGATGTCGCACAGTCACAGAGTGATGTTGCACCGTCACAGAGTGATGTCGCAGAGGTCACAGAGTGATAAGGCACAGTCACAGAGTGATGTCGCACAGTCACAGAGTGATGTCGCACAGTCACAGAGTGATGTCGCACAGTCACAGTGTGATGTGGCACAGTCACAGTGTGATGTCGCACAGTCACAGAGTGGTGTCGCACAGTCACAGAGTGGTGTCGCACAGTCACAGTGTGATGTCGCACAGTCACAGAGTGGTGTCGCACAGTCACAGAGTGGTGTCGCACAGTCACAGAGTGATGTCGCACAGTCACAGAGTGATGTCGCACAGTCACAGAGTGATGTCGCACAGTCACAGAGTGATGTCGCACTGTCAGTGAGTGATGTTGCACAGTCAGTGAGTGATGTCGCACAGTCACAGAGTGATGTCGCACACGCAGTGTGATGTCGCACAGTCAGTGAGTGATGTCGCACAGTCAGTGAGTGAAGTCGCACAGTCACAGAGTGATGTCGCACTGTCAGTAAGTGATGTCGCACACACAGTGTGATGTCGCACTGTCAGTGAGTGATGTCGCACACACAGCGTGATGTTGCACTGTCAGTGAGTGATGTCGCACACACAGTGTTATGTCGCACAGTCAGTGAGTGATGTTGCACAGTCACAGAGTGATGTCGCACACACAGTGTGATGTCGCACAGTCAGTGAGTGATGTCGCACAGTCACAGAGTGATGTCGCACACACAGTGTGATGTCGCACAGTCAGTGAGTGATGTCGCACAGTCACTAAGTGATGTCGCACAGTCACAGAGTGATGTCGCACACACTGTGTGATGTCGCACAGTCAGTGAGTGATGTTGCACAGTCAGTGAGTGATGTCGCACACACAGTGTGATGTCGCACAGTCAGTGAGTGATGTCGCACACACAGTGTGATGTCACACAGTCAGTGAGTGATGTCGCACAGTCACTGAGTGATGTCGCACACACAGTGTGATGTCGCACTGTCAGTGAGTGATGTCGCACACACAGTGTGATGTCGCACTGTCAGTGAGTGATGTCGCACAGTCAGTGAGTGATGTCGCACACACAGTGTGATGTCGCACAGTCAGTGAGTGATGTTGCACAGTCACAGAGTGATGTCGCACACACAGTGTGATGACGCACAGTCAGTGAGTGATGTCGCACAGTCACTGAGTGATGTCGCACACACAGTGTGATGTCGCACAGTCACAGAGTGATGTCGCACACACTGTGTGATGTCGCACAGACAGTGTGTGACGTCGCACAGTCAGTGAGTGATGTCGCACACGCAGTGTGATGTCGCACAGTCAGTGAGTGATGAGGCAGTCACTGAGTGATGTTGCACAGTCACAGAGTGATAAGGCACAGTCACAGAGTGATGCCGCACAGTCACAGAGTGATATCGCACAGTCACAGTGTGATGTGGCACAGTCAATGAGTGAAGTCGCAGTCACAGAGTGATATCGCACAGTCACAGTGTGATGTCGCACAGTAACAGAGTGATGTCGCACAGTAACAGAGTGATGTCGTACAGTCACAGAGTGATGTCACACAGTCACAGTGTGATGTCGCACAGTCACAGTGTGATGTGGCACAGTCACTGAGTGATGTCGCAGTCACAGAGTGATATCGCACAGTCACAGTGTGATGTTGCACAGTCACAGTGTGATGTCGCACAGTCACAGAGTGATGTCGCACAGTCACAGAGTGATGTCGCACAGTCACAGTGTGATGCCGCACAGTCACAGAGTGATGTCGCACAGTCACAGAGTGATGTCGCACAGTCACAGAGTGATGTCGCACAGTCACAGAGTGATATCGCAGTCACAGTGTGATGTCGCACAGTCACAGAGTGATGTGGCACAGTCACTGAGTGATGTCGCACAGTCACAGAGTGATGTCGCACCGTCACAGAGTGATGTGGCACAGTCGCAGAGTGATGTCGCACAGTCGCAGAGTGATGTTGCACAGTCACAGAGTGATGAGGCACAGTCACTGAGTGATGTCGCACAGTCACAGAGTGATGTCGCACAGTCACAGAGTGATGTCGCACAGTCACAGAGTGATGTCGCACTGTCACAGAGTGATGTCGCACAGTCACAGTGTGATGTCGCACAGTCACAGAGTGATGTCGCACAGTCACAGAGTGATGTCGCACAGTCACAGAGTGATGTCGCACAGTCACAGAGTGATGTCGCACAGTCAAAGAGTGATGTCGCAGAGTCACAGAGTGATGTCGCACAGTCACAGAGTGATGTCGCACAGTCACAGAGTGATGTCGCACAGCCACAGAGTGATGTCGCACAGCCACAGAGTGATGTCGCAGTCACAGAGTGATGTTGCACAGTCACAGAGTGATGTCGCACACGCAGTGTGATGTCGCACAGTCAGTGAGTGATGTCGCACAGTCAGTGAGTGATGTCGCACACACAGTGTGATGTCGCACAGTCAGTGAGTGATGTTGCACAGTCACAGAGTGATGTCGCACACACAGTGTGATGTCGCACTGTCAGTGAGTGATGTCGCACAGTCACAGAGTGATGTCGCACACACAGTGTGATGACGCACAGTCAGTGAGTGATGTCGCACAGTCACTGAGTGATGTCGCACAGTCACTGAGTGATGTCGCACACACAGTGTGATGTCGCACAGTCACAGAGTGATGTCGCACACACTGTGTGATGTCGCACAGTCTGTGAGTGATGTCGCACAGTCAGTGAGTGATGTCGCACAGTCAGTGAGTGATGTCGCACACGCAGTGTGATGTCGCACAGTCAGTGAGTGATGAGGCAGTCACTGAGTGATGTTGCACAGTCACAGAGTGATAAGGCACAGTCACAGAGTGATGCCGCACAGTCACAGAGTGATATCGCACAGTCACAGTGTGATGTGGCACAGTCACTGAGTGATGTCGCAGTCACAGAGTGATATCGCACAGTCACAGTGTGATGTCGCACAGTAACAGAGTGATGTCGCACAGTAACAGAGTGATGTCGTACAGTCACAGAGTGATGTCACACAGTCACAGAGTGATGTCGCACAGTCACAGTGTGATGTGGCACAGTCACTGAGTGATGTCGCAGTCACAGAGTGATATCGCACAGTCACAGTGTGATGTTGCACAGTCACAGAGTGATGTCGCACAGTCACAGAGTGATGTCGCACAGTCACAGTGTGATGCCGCACAGTCACAGAGTGATGTCGCACAGTCACAGAGTGATGTCGCACAGTCACAGAGTGATGTCGCACTGTCACAGAGTGATGTCGCACAGTCACAGTGTGATGTCGCACAGTCACAGAGTGATGTCGCACAGTCACAGAGTGATGTCGCACAGTCACAGAGTGATGTCGCACAGTCACAGAGTGATGTCGCACAGTCAAAGAGTGATGTCGCACAGTCACAGAGTGATGTCGCACAGTCACAGAGTGATGTCGCACAGTCACAGAGTGATGTCGCACAGCCACAGAGTGATGTCGCACAGCCACAGAGTGATGTCGCAGTCACAGAGTGATGTTGCACAGTCACAGAGTGATGTCGCACACGCACTGTGATGTCGCACAGTCAGTGAGTGATGTCGCACACACAGTGTGATGTCGCACTGTCAGTGAGTGATGTCGCACAGTCAGTGAGTGATGTCGCACAGTCACCGAGTGATGTCGCACACACAGTGTGATGTCACACTGTCAGTGAGTGATGTCGCACAGTCAGTGAGTGATGTCGCACCGTCACAGAGTGATGTGGCACAGTCACAGAGTGATGTGGCACAGTCACAGAGTGATTTGGCACAGTCACAGAGTGATGAGGCACAGTCACTGAGTGATGTCGCACAGTCACAGTGTGATGTCGCACAGTCACAGAGTGATGTCGCACAGTCACAGAGTGATGTCGCACAGTCACAGAGTGATGTCGCACAGTCAAAGAGTGATGTCGCACAGCCACAGAGTGATGTCGCAGTCACAGAGTGATGTCGCACAGTCACAGAGTGATGTCACACAGTCACAGAGTGATGTCGCACAGTCACAGAGTGATGTCGCACAGTCACAGAGTGATGTCGCACAGTCACAGAGTGATGAGGCACAGTCACAGTGTGATGTGGCACAGTCACAGAGTGATGTGGCAGTCACAGAGTGATAAGGCACAGTCACAGAGTGATGTCGCACAGTCACAGAGTGATAAGGTACAGTCACAGAGTGATGTCGCACAGCCACAGTGATGAGGCACAGTCACAGAGTGATGTCGCACAGTCACAGAGTGATGTCGCACAGTCACAGAGTGATGTCGCACAGCCACAGAGTGATGAGGCACAGTCACAGAGTGATGTCGCACAGTCACAGAGTGATGTCGCACAGTCACAGAGTGATGTCGCACAGTCACAGAGTGATGTCGCACAGTAACTGAGTGATGTCGCACAGTCACAGAGTGATGTTGCTCAGTCGCAGAGTGATGTTGCACAGTCACTGAGTGATGAGGCACAGTCACAGAGTGATGTCGCACAGTCACAGAGTGATGTCGCACAGCCACAGAGTGATGAGGCACAGTCACAGAGTGATGTCGCACAGTCACAGAGTGATGTCGCACAGTAACTGAGGGATGTCGCAGTCACAGAGTGATGTCGCACAGTCACAGAGTGATGTCGCACAGTCACAGTGTGATGTCGCACAGTCACTGAGTGATGAGGCACAGTCACAGTGTGATGTCGCACAGTCACAGAGTGATGTCGCACAGTCACAGAGTGATGTTGCACAGTCACAGAGTGATGAGGCACAGTCACTGAGTGATGTCGCACAGTCACAGAGTGATGTCGCACAGTCACAGAGTGATGTCGCACAGTCACAGAGTGATGTCGCACTGTCACAGAGTGATGTCGCACAGTCACAGTGTGATGTCGCACAGTCACAGAGTGATGTCGCACAGTCACAGAGTGATGTCGCACAGTCACAGAGTGATGTCGCACAGTCACAGAGTGATGTCGCACAGTCAAAGAGTGATGTCGCACAGTCACAGAGTGATGTCGCACAGTCACAGAGTGATGTCGCACAGTCACAGAGTGATGTCGCACAGCCACAGAGTGATGTCGCACAGCCACAGAGTGATGTCGCAGTCACAGAGTGATGTTGCACAGTCACAGAGTGATGTCGCACACGCACTGTGATGTCGCACAGTCAGTGAGTGATGTCGCACACACAGTGTGATGTCGCACTGTCAGTGAGTGATGTCGCACAGTCAGTGAGTGATGTCGCACAGTCACCGAGTGATGTCGCACACACAGTGTGATGTCACACTGTCAGTGAGTGATGTCGCACAGTCAGTGAGTGATGTCGCACCGTCACAGAGTGATGTGGCACAGTCACAGAGTGATGTGGCACAGTCACAGAGTGATTTGGCACAGTCACAGAGTGATGAGGCACAGTCACTGAGTGATGTCGCACAGTCACAGTGTGATGTCGCACAGTCACAGAGTGATGTCGCACAGTCACAGAGTGATGTCGCACAGTCACAGAGTGATGTCGCACAGTCAAAGAGTGATGTCGCACAGCCACAGAGTGATGTCGCAGTCACAGAGTGATGTCGCACAGTCACAGAGTGATGTCACACAGTCACAGAGTGATGTCGCACAGTCACAGAGTGATGTCGCACAGTCACAGAGTGATGTCGCACAGTCACAGAGTGATGAGGCACAGTCACAGTGTGATGTGGCACAGTCACAGAGTGATGTGGCAGTCACAGAGTGATAAGGCACAGTCACAGAGTGATGTCGCACAGTCACAGAGTGATAAGGTACAGTCACAGAGTGATGTCGCACAGCCACAGTGATGAGGCACAGTCACAGAGTGATGTCGCACAGTCACAGAGTGATGTCGCACAGTCACAGAGTGATGTCGCACAGCCACAGAGTGATGAGGCACAGTCACAGAGTGATGTCGCACAGTCACAGAGTGATGTCGCACAGTCACAGAGTGATGTCGCACAGTCACAGAGTGATGTCGCACAGTAACTGAGTGATGTCGCACAGTCACAGAGTGATGTTGCTCAGTCGCAGAGTGATGTTGCACAGTCACTGAGTGATGAGGCACAGTCACAGAGTGATGTCGCACAGTCACAGAGTGATGTCGCACAGCCACAGAGTGATGAGGCACAGTCACAGAGTGATGTCGCACAGTCACAGAGTGATGTCGCACAGTAACTGAGGGATGTCGCAGTCACAGAGTGATGTCGCACAGTCACAGAGTGATGTCGCACAGTCACAGTGTGATGTCGCACAGTCACTGAGTGATGAGGCACAGTCACAGTGTGATGTCGCACAGTCACAGAGTGATGTCGCACAGTCACAGTGTGATGTCGCACAGTCACAGTGTGATGTGGCACAGTCACAGAGTGATGTCGCACAGTAACTGAGGGATGTCGCAGTCACAGAGTGATGTCGCACAGTCACAGTGTGATGTCGCACAGTCACAGAGTGATGTCGCACAGTCAAAGAGTGATGTCGCACAGTCACAGAGTGATGTCGCACAGTCACAGAGTGATGTCGCACAGCCACAGAGTGATGTCGCACAGCCACAGAGTGATGTCACAGTCACAGAGTGATGTTGCACAGTCACAGAGTGATGTCGCACACGCACTGTGATGTCGCACAGTCAGTGAGTGATGTCGCACACACAGTGTGATGTCGCACTGTCAGTGAGTGATGTCGCACAGTCAGTGAGTGATGTCGGACAGTCACCGAGTGATGTCGCACACACAGTGTGATGTCACACTGTCAGTGAGTGATGTCGCACAGTCAGTGAGTGATGTCGCACCGTCACAGAGTGATGTGGCACAGTCACAGAGTGATGTGGCACAGTCACAGAGTGATTTGGCACAGTCACAGAGTGATGAGGCACAGTCACTGAGTGATGTCGCACAGTCACAGTGTGATGTCGCACAGTCACAGAGTGATGTCGCACAGTCACAGAGTGATGTCGCACAGTCACAGAGTGATGTCGCACAGTCACAGAGTGATGTCGCACAGTCAAAGAGTGATGTCGCACAGCCACAGAGTGATGTCGCAGTCACAGAGTGATGTCGCACAGTCACAGAGTGATGTCACACAGTCACAGAGTGATGTCGCACAGTCACAGAGTGATGTCGCACAGTCACAGAGTGATGTCGCACAGTCACAGAGTGATGAGGCACAGTCACAGTGTGATGTGGCACAGTCACAGAGTGATGTGGCAGTCACAGAGTGATAAGGCACAGTCACAGAGTGATGTCGCACAGTCACAGAGTGATAAGGCACAGTCACAGAGTGATGTCGCACAGCCACAGTGATGAGGCACAGTCACAGAGTGATGTCGCACAGTCACAGAGTGATGTCGCACAGTCACAGAGTGATGTCGCACAGCCACAGAGTGATGAGGCACAGTCACAGAGTGATGTCGCACAGTCACAGAGTGATGTCGCACAGTCACAGAGTGATGTCGCACAGTCACAGAGTGATGTCGCACAGTAACTGAGTGATGTCGCACAGTCACAGAGTGATGTTGCTCAGTCGCAGAGTGATGTTGCACAGTCACTGAGTGATGAGGCACAGTCACAGAGTGATGTCGCACAGTCACAGAGTGATGTCGCACAGCCACAGAGTGATGAGGCACAGTCACAGAGTGATGTCGCACAGTCACAGAGTGATGTCGCACAGTAACTGAGGGATGTCGCAGTCACAGAGTGATGTCGCACAGTCACAGAGTGATGTCGCACAGTCACAGAGTGATGTCGCACAGTCACAGTGTGATGTCGCACAGTCACTGAGTGATGAGGCACAGTCACAGTGTGATGTCGCACAGTCACAGAGTGATGTCGCACAGTCACAGTGTGATGTCGCACAGTCACAGTGTGATGTGGCACAGTCACAGAGTGATGTCGCACAGTAACTGAGGGATGTCGCAGTCACAGAGTGATGTCGCACAGTCACAGTGTGATGTCGCACAGTCACAGAGTGATGTCGCACAGTCACAGAGTGATGTTGCTCAGTCGCAGAGTGATGTTGCACAGTCACTGAGTGATGAGGCACAGTCACAGAGTGATGTCGCACAGTCACAGAGTGATGTCGCACAGCCACAGAGTGATGAGGCACAGTCACAGAGTGATGTCGCACAGTCACAGAGTGATGTCGCACAGTAACTGAGGGATGTCGCAGTCACAGAGTGATGTCGCACAGTCACAGAGTGATGTCGCAGTCACAGAGTGATGTCGCACAGTCACAGTGTGATGTCGCACAGTCACTGAGTGATGAGGCACAGTCACAGTGTGATGTCGCACAGTCACAGAGTGATGTCGCACAGTCACAGTGTGATGTCGCACAGTCACAGTGTGATGTGGCACAGTCACAGAGTGATGTCGCACAGTAACTGAGGGATGTCGCAGTCACAGAGTGATGTCGCACAGTCACAGTGTGATGTCGCACAGTCACAGAGTGATGTCGCACAGTCAAAGAGTGATGTCGCACAGTCACAGAGTGATGTCGCACAGTCACAGAGTGATGTCGCACAGCCACAGAGTGATGTCGCACAGCCACAGAGTGATGTCGCAGTCACAGAGTGATGTTGCACAGTCACAGAGTGATGTCGCACACGCACTGTGATGTCGCACAGTCAGTGAGTGATGTCGCACACACAGTGTGATGTCGCACTGTCAGTGAGTGATGTCGCACAGTCAGTGAGTGATATCGCACAGTCACCGAGTGATGTCGCACACACAGTGTGATGTCACACTGTCAGTGAGTGATGTCGCACAGTCAGTGAGTGATGTCGCACCGTCACAGAGTGATGTGGCACAGTCACAGAGTGATGTGGCACAGTCACAGAGTGATTTGGCACAGTCACAGAGTGATGAGGCACAGTCACTGAGTGATGTCGCACAGTCACAGTGTGATGTCGCACAGTCACAGAGTGATGTCGCACAGTCACAGAGTGATGTCGCACAGTCACAGAGTGATGTCGCACAGTCACAGAGTGATGTCGCACAGTCAAAGAGTGATGTCGCACAGCCACAGAGTGATGTCGCAGTCACAGAGTGATGTCGCACAGTCACAGAGTGATGTCACAGAGTGATGTCGCACAGTCACAGAGTGATGTCGCACAGTCACAGAGTGATGTCGCACAGTCACAGAGTGATGAGGCACAGTCACAGTGTGATGTGGCACAGTCACAGAGTGATGTGGCAGTCACAGAGTGATAAGGCACAGTCACAGAGTGATGTCGCACAGTCACAGAGTGATAAGGCACAGTCACAGAGTGATGTCGCACAGCCACAGTGATGAGGCACAGTCACAGAGTGATGTCGCACAGTCACAGAGTGATGTCGCACAGTCACAGAGTGATGTCGCACAGCCACAGAGTGATGAGGCACAGTCACAGAGTGATGTCGCACAGTCACAGAGTGATGTCGCACAGTCACAGAGTGATGTCGCACAGTCACAGAGTGATGTCGCACAGTAACTGAGTGATGTCGCACAGTCACAGAGTGATGTTGCTCAGTCGCAGAGTGATGTTGCACAGTCACTGAGTGATGAGGCACAGTCACAGAGTGATGTCGCACAGCCACAGAGTGATGAGGCACAGTCACAGAGTGATGTCGCACAGTCACAGAGTGATGTCGCACAGTAACTGAGGGATGTCGCAGTCAGAGTGATGTCGCACAGTCACAGAGTGATGTCGCACAGTCACAGAGTGATGTCGCACAGTCACAGTGTGATGTCGCACAGTCACTGAGTGATGAGGCACAGTCACAGTGTGATGTCGCACAGTCACAGAGTGATGTCGCACAGTCACAGTGTGATGTCGCACAGTCACAGTGTGATGTGGCACAGTCACAGAGTGATGTCGCACAGTAACTGAGGGATGTCGCAGTCACAGAGTGATGTCGCACAGTCACAGTGTGATGTCGCACAGTCACAGAGTGATGTCGCACAGTCACAGTGTGATGTGGCACAGTCACAGAGTGATGTCGCACAGTCACAGAGTGATGTCGCACAGTCACAGTGTGATGTCGCACAGTCACAGAGTGATGTCGCACTGTCACAGAGTGATGTCGCACAGTCACAGTGTGATGTGGCACAGTCACAGAGTGATGTCGCACAGTCACAGTGTGATGTGGCACAGTCACAGAGTGATGTCGCACAGTCACATAGTGATGTCGCACAGTCACAGTGTGATGTCGCACAGTCACAGTGTGATGTGGCACAGTCACAGAGTGATGTCGCACAGTCACAGAGTGATGTGGCACAGTCACAGAGTGATGTGGCACAGTCACAGAGTGATGTGGCACAGTCACAGTGTGATGTGGCACAGTCACAGAGTGATGAGGCACAGTCACAGTGTGATGTCGCACAGTCACAGAGTGATGTCGCACAGTCACAGAGTGATGAGGCACAGTCACAGAGTGATGTCGCACAGTCACAGTGTGATGTCGCACAGTCACAGAGTGATGAGGCACAGTCACAGTGTGATGTCGCACAGTCACAGAGTGATGTCGCACAGTCACAGAGTGATGTCGCACAGTCACAGTGTGATGTCGCACAGTCACAGAGTGATGTCGCACTGTCACAGAGTGATGTCGCACAGTCACAGTGTGATGTGGCACAGTCACAGAGTGATGTCGCACAGTCACAGTGTGATGTGGCACAGTCACAGAGTGATGTCGCACAGTCACATAGTGATGTCGCACAGTCACAGTGTGATGTCGCACAGTCACAGTGTGATGTGGCACAGTCACAGAGTGATGTCGCACAGTCACAGAGTGATGTGGCACAGTCACAGAGTGATGTGGCACAGTCACAGAGTGATGTCGCACAGTCACAGTGTGATGTCGCACAGTCACAGAGTGATGAGGCACAGTCACAGTGTGATGTCGCACAGTCACAGAGTGATGTCGCACAGTCACAGAGTGATGAGGCACAGTCACAGAGTGATGTCGCACAGTCACAGTGTGATGTCGCACAGTCACAGAGTGATGAGGCACAGTCACAGTGTGATGTCGCACAGTCACAGAGTGATGTCGCACAGTCACAGAGTGTTGTCGCACAGTCACAGTGTGATGTCGCACGGTCACAGAGTGATATCGCACAGTCACAGAGTGATGTCGCACAGTCACAGTGTGATGTCGCACAGTCACAGAGTGATGTCGCACGGTCACATTGTGATGTGGCACAGTCACAGAGTGATGTCGCACAGTCACATAGTGATGTGGCACAGCCCCTGTCCTCTCTGGCTGCGAGCATGGAGACCCTGGTTGAGACGAGAGCAGGTCTCCAGGATTAGTAGCGCCAAGAGTCTGCTCCGATTGCACTTCCATCCCATGGAGTAGCCCAGGGGCCTCCCGAGGGAGGAAGAGGTGATGATAACCATGCTAGTGACTCCCGCAGGGGAGATTCCCGAACACCACAGTGCCTCGGGCTCCCCCCTCCTCCCGTCTCTGCATCCGACTGGCAGTGGGCAGACCAGGGTGGCACAACGCCACTTGGCACACCAGAGCGAAGGTGGCATCAGTTAAGTTGGCACGGTTGCAGCACATAGGATAGCGTTAGGGGCTAGGGCACAAACCTGTATAGTGATGTTCACATATTCTTCGCAAAATAAACACCTGTGCACAAAGGTTCCAATCTGTCTCGGTGCTCTTTCAGAGGGGTGTGAGGGATGGGTTGAACTGGGCTGGCTGCAGAGGGGGTGCTGGGGGGATGGAGGATGGCCGGATGGTGGAAGTGGACAGTGGCCTTGGCCCCAGGTCGGACCCCGCACATTACCCCGGTACCCTGCCCCTCCCCCTCCCTCTCTCCCAACCACGGCCCCGCACCCATCCCCACCTCTGCCACCCCAAGGGTTAGGTAGGGCCGTGCGATGGAATGGTCGGCCAGCATGCAGGGATCATTCCCAGGCGGAAAGTGCTACCGTGGGCAGGAGTCACACGTTGTCAAACAATGCGGAGCACCAGAGCTCATCGCAGAGCGGGTCGGCATCATCATCTATCTCATGGACCTAACCCACGTTTACTGCCAGCCCAGTGCCCGCACCCGCAGGTAGGAATCACGGAGGGGGTGGCACGGTGGTGGGTGCAGGTGGGTGATGGTGTACGACGGGTGGTTCTGGGACAGGTTGGTTGGCCAGGGGCTGGGGTGGGTGGCGCGTGCCATCAGCCAGGCCCCCTAGTCATTGAAATTGGAGGTGATTAGATCGTCCTGTGCGTGCCGGCCCCAGCGCCCATGTTGTGCGGCTTCCGTGCCTGCTCAGGCCCCATGCCCTGCCCATCCTTCCCCTCTCCTGCATCCTCCTCGTTGGATGAGGACTGGCATTTATCCCCCTCCTCCAGCAGGTCACCCCTCTGCTGCGCAATGTTGTGGAGGATGCAGCAGGCCACCATGATGTGGGAGACTCCCCTAGTGCTATACCGGAGGGCCCCACCAGAGTGGTCCAGGCACCTGAACCTCATCTTCAGGATGCCGATGCACTGCTCGATCATGTCCCTGGTCGCGGCATGGCCGATGTTGTAGCGGGTCTCCGCGCTGGTCTTTTGGCCTCAGGACAGGCGTCATCAGCCATGACCACTGCGGTAAGCCCCGCCACCCAGGAGCCAACCCCTCACCCGGGGGTACGCCTCAAAGGTGTCAGGAACCGTCGAGTGTGCCAGGATGAAGGCGTCGTGCACTCTGCCCGGGTATCGAGTGCAGACATGCATGATGCGCCACTCATGGCCACATACCAGCTGTACGTTCATCGAGAGGAACCCTTTTCGCTTTGTGAAGATTGGACCGTCAGGGGCCCGTGCCTGTCAGGCAACATGCGTCCCATCGATCACCCCTGAAGCTAGAGCATCCTGGTGATGGCGGCGAACCCCGTTGCCCGGGCAACCTGGTGGGCTCGGTCCCTGTTGAAGCTGATATATGGTGCCAACCGAGCGTGTAGGGCCTCCGTGATGACCTGTGCACCGAGGGCTGCGAGATCTCAGACAGGTCCCCACTCGGCAGGACGCTGTAGTGTAATCGTTCAGGGCGACCGACGCCTTGACACCCAGACCCTGGAAAATACCGAGTCAGGCCCGCTAATGATTTGCCAACAGCGTTTAATGTACGTGCGGAGTAGAATGCATTGATGCCGCTGTCAAGGCACTGGAGCATGGCATTCCGTAGGGCGCCGGCAACAATTTGGTTCACGTGCGATTTCCCGCCCAATCGGGTTTCACGATTGCGTCATCTCTGGATGGAGAATCCTGCCCAGTGTGTAGGGTTACGGGGAAAAGGCAGGAGAATGGCAAAGCAATGATGCTTATTCAGAGAGCTGATGCAGACACGATGGGCCGAATGGCCTTCTTCTGCACGTAACAATTCTGTGATCCTCTGACGACGCCATTGAATGTCAAGCGATTCTCTCCTTTTGGAGATAATTGTTGCTTGTCGCTTGCGCGGCACGGAGTTTACTTGTCCAGATCTTGCTACATGTGTGCATGGACTGCTTCAGTATCGGAGGAGTTTCAGGCGGTGCTGATCATGGCTCAATCATCAGCGAACATTTCCACTCTGACCTTTTGATGGAGGGAAGGTCAGTGTCGAAACAGCCGAAGATGCTTGGATCTCGGACACTACCCTGAGGAATTTCTGCAATGATATCCCACGGGTGAGATGATTTACGTTCAACAACCACAACCATCTTCCTTTGTGCCAGAGAGTTAAATGCGGTCAATTGCCAGCTGAGCACTTCAAAATCACTTAAGCATGAAGGGGGGGGGGGGGGGCTGATTGGAAAGCACTTAACTCTCTTTGAAGTGGTTGATATTTATAAACATTATGGTTTACTCAACCATGAAGGAAGATGAATGAAGCAAGGCTGCAGCTGTGTGTGTGTTTGGAAGCTGTCAATCACAGCACTGTACGGGAAATGAATGAATAGCTTGCAGCTCAATGGTTTGAGAGGTTTAAACTGATTTCTCTTTCCAGGAATTAGCACGTGCTGTTTCCTCTGTCTGAGCCAGCAGGTGTATGTCCAGGTGAGTGTTACAACAGTGAATTTTTTTCCTCTGCCTCTGTCTGGACTGCCCTCTAGTTTCCAGACAGGGAAATCTGGGTGGGCGGGGTGGTCTCCCTATTTAGAGGTTCTCTGGCGGGGGGGGGGGGGGTCTCTTTATTTAGGGGGTCTCGGGGGGGGGATTCTGCTGGGGGGTGGGGTAGGCAGGTCTTGCATTGTGAAGGTAGAGGGTGGCCCTCAGATGGACTTTGGGGGCAACTCCCTGATGGGCCCACCCTGGGGTCCACCAGGGTTAGGGTCACGGGGTTAGGGTCACGCCAGAAATAGCTGTAGTAAATCCCATCCACATGATACCCGGCCCAGAGGACCTTAGAGGGCTCGGAGAATATGGTGCCCGGCCCGCTAACTGGGTCATTAAAAAAAAAAATGTTTTATTAAAGTTTTCACAAAATATCAACAATAAAATGTAAAAGGAACCCAATAGAATTAAATACAAAACAAAATAAAACAACCCAGTGCCCCCCTCCCCCTATATATAAATAATAAATTAACACCCGCCAAAACACATAGCATATATATATACACCCCCTCAGATCCCCCAGTATAGACAAACAAAAATAAAATAGAACCCCCCCTCCCGGGTTGCTGCTGCTGACCATTGTCGACCGTTCTGCCAGGAAGTCCAAGAACGGTTGCCACCACCTGAAAAACTCTTGCACCGATCCCCTTAAGGCAAATTTCACCCTCTCCAATTTAATAAACACCGCCATATCGTTGATCCAGGATTCCACGCTTGGGGGCCTCGCATCCTTCCACTGAAGAAGAATCCTTCGCCGGGCTACCAGGGACGCAAAGGCCAGAATACCGGCCTCTTTCGCCTCCTGCACTCCCGGCTCCTCTGCAACCCCAAATATTGCCAGCCACCAGCCCGGTTTGACCCTGGATCCGACCACCCTCGACACCGTCCTCGCTACTTCCTTCCAAAATTCCTCCAGCGCTGGGCATGCCCAGAACATATGGCCGTGGTTTGCTGGGCCCCCTGAGCACCTAACACACCTGTCCTCACCCCCAAAAAACCGGCTCATCCTTGTCCCGGTCATGTGTGCCCTGTGCAGCACCTTAAACTGTTTGAGGCTGAGCCTCACGCACGAAGAGGAAGAGTTCACCCTCCCTAGGGCATCTGCCCACGTCCCCTTCTTGATCTCCTCCCCCAACTCCCCCTCCCACTTACCTTTCAGCTCCTCCACCGAGGCCTCCTCCTCCTGCATCGCCTGGTATGTTGCCGAAATCTTCCCCTCTCCAACCCACACCCCCGAGAGCACCCTGTCCTGTACCGTGCATGGCGGCAGCAGCGGGAATTCCACCACCTGCCACCTGGCAAACGCCCTTACCTGTAGATACCTGAAGGTGTTTCCCGGGGGGAGCCCATACTTCTCCTCCAGCTCCCCCAGGCTCGCGAACTTCCCATCCACAAACAGGTCCCCTAACCTTCTTATCCCTGCCCTGTGCCACCCCGAAAACCCTCCATCTATTCTCCCTGGGACAAATTGGTGATTCCCCCGTATCGGGGTCCACACCGAGGCCCCCACTTCCCCCCTGTGCCGCCTCCATTGCCCCCAAATTTTGAGGATAGCTGCCACCACCGGGCTCACGGTATACCTCATTGGAGGGAGCGGCAGCGGCGCCGTTGCCAGCACCTCCAGAATCGTACCCTCACAAGATGCTGAGTCCAGCCTCTTCCATGCCGCCCCCTCCCCCTCCATCACCCACTTGCGCATCATCGCTGCATTGGCGGCCCAGTAGTACCCACAGAGGTTGGGCAGCGCCAGCCCCCCCTATCTCTACTCTGCTCCAGGAACACCCTTCTCACCCTCGGAGTCCCTCGCGCCCACACAAACCCCCTTATGCTCCTGTTGACCCACCTAAAGAAAGCCTTTGGGATAAGAATGGGGCGGCACGGGAACAGGAACAAAAGCCTTGGGAGCACCGTCATCTTGACTGACTGCACTCTACCCACCAGGGACAGCGGCAACGCATCCCAACTCTTGCACTCCTCCTCCATTTGCTCCACCAGCCTCGTGAAATTAAGTCTATGCAGGGCCCCCCAGCTCCTGGCCACCTGGACCCCCTAATACCTGAAGCTCCTCTCCGCCCTTTTTAGTGGGAGCTCGCCAATCTCCCTCTCCTGGTCCCCTAGGTGAACCACAAACAATTCGCTCTTCCCCATGTTGAGCTTGTACCCTGAGAAATCCCTGAACTCCCTGAGGATCCTCATTACCTCCGGCATTCTCCCCACCAGGTCCGCCATATATAGCAGCAAGTCGTCTGCATAGAGCGACACCCTATGCTCTTCCCCACCCCGCACCAGCCCCCTCCAGTTCCTTGACTCCGTCAGTGCCATAGCGAGGGGCTCAATCGCCAGTGCGAAGAGCAGGGGGGACAGGGGACACCCCTGCCTCATCCCTCGATGCAACCGAAAGTACTCAGACCTCCTTTTGTTCATGGCCACACTCGCCATCGGAACCTCGTACAACAGCCTAACCCACCTGACGAATCCCTCCCCAAACCCGAACCTCTTCAGCACCTCCCACAGGTACCCCCACTCTACCCTATCGAAGGCCTTCTCAGCGTCCGTCGCCGCCACTATCTCCGCCTCCCCCTCCCTCGCCGGCATCATGATAACGTTCAAAAACCTCTGCACATTCGTGTTCAACTGTCTCCCCTTCACAAACCCCGTCCGGTCTTCGTGGATAACCTGCGGCACCCAATCCTCAATTCTCGTGGCTAAGACCTTCGCCAGCACCTTGGCATCTACATTCAACAACAAAATCGGCCTGTAAGACCCACACTGCAGGGGATCCTTGTCCCGCTTCAGGATCAAGGAGATCAATGCCATCGGGGGCAAGCCCCCCCCCCACCACCACCTACCTTGCCTCATTAAAGGTCCTAACCAGCAACGGGCCCCACAGGTCCACATATTTTTTGTAAAATTCAACCGCGTAACCGTCCGGCCCCGGTGCCTTCCCCGCCTGCGTGCTCCCTATGCCTTTGGCCAGCTCCTCCAGCCCAATCGGGGCCCCTAATCCCGCCACCTGTCCCTCCTCCACCTTCGGGAACCTCAGTTGGTCCAGAAAGCGGCCCATCCCTCCCTCCTCCAGTGGGGGCGCTCGGACCGATACAGTTCCTCATAAAATTCCCTGAAGACCCCATTGATGCCAACTCCACTCCGCACCACACTCCCTCCCCTGTCCTTAACTCCGCCGATCTCCCTAGCTGCATCCCGCTTCCGAAGCTGATGCGCCAGCATCCGGCTTGCCTTTTCCCCATACTCATAAACTGCCCCCTGGGCCTTCCTCCACTGCGCCTCCGCCTTCCTGGTGGTCACCAGGTTGAATTCGGCCTGGAGGCTATGCCTCTCTCCCAACAGTCCCTCCTCCGGCACCTCCGCGTACCTCCTGTCTACCCTCACCATCTCCCC
Organism: Scyliorhinus torazame; assembly: GCF_047496885.1. Lineage (NCBI taxonomy): Eukaryota > Metazoa > Chordata > Chondrichthyes > Carcharhiniformes > Scyliorhinidae > Scyliorhinus > Scyliorhinus torazame. The sequence continues at coordinate 28,318,440 of NC_092715.1, forward strand.
CACTAGCCTCTCCCTCTGCTCTCTCCCCTCCTTGGGGGCGCTAATGGAGATCAGCTCTCCCCTAACCACCGCCTTCAGCGCCTCCCAGACCATCCCCTCTCGGACCTCCCCGTTATCGTTGGCCTCCAGGTATCTCTCTGTGCTTCCTCAGACCCGCTCGCTCACCTCCTCATCCGCCAACAGCCCCACCTCCAAGCGCCACAATGGGCGCTGGTCCCTCTCCTCCCCCAACTCTTGGTCTATCCAATGCGGGGCGTGATCTGAAATGGCTATCGCCGAGTACTCGGTATCCTCTACTCTCGCAATCAGCGCCCTGCTCATAACAAAAAAGTCGATCCGGGGGTAGGCCTTATGAACGTGCGAGAAGAATGAAAATTCTTGCAAATCTCCAAGGGTCCACCCCTCCCATCTGGTCCATAAACCCCTAGACCGTCCTCGACCTGGAGCGATCCAGTGCCGGATCCAACACCCCCCCCCCACTTCCAAGACTGGGATCCGACCCAACATGCGCCACATAAAACCCGCATCGTCCCAGTTCGGGGCGTACATGTTGACCAGCACCACCCTCTCCCCTTGCAGCTTACCACTTACCATTACGTACCTGCCACCATTGTCTGTCACAATGCTCGACGCCTCGAACGACACCCTCATTCCCACCAAGATCGCCACCCCCCGATTTTTGGCATCCAGCCCCGAATGAAACACCTGACCGACCCACCCCTTCCTCAATCTTACCTGGTCTGCCACCTTCAGGTGTGTCTCCTGGAGCATGACCACATCCGTCTTCAGCCCCTTCAGGTGCGCGAACACCCGGGCCCGCTTAATCGGCCCGTTCAGTCCCCTTACGTTCCAGGTTATCAGCCTGATCGGGGGCTACCTGCCCCCCTCCCCCGGCGACTCGCCATAACCCCTCCTCGGCCAGCCACGCGCCCGTGCCCCATGTCCGGCCCGTTCCCCACAGCGGCAGACCCCCGTCCCATCCCCCTCTACTCGCTCCAGCTCCCCCTTAACCATACCAGCTGCAACCCAGTTCCCTCCCCCCCCACCCCTCAAGCTGGGACCCCTCCTAGCTGCATTGCTCCCCCCATTGCAATCCCGCAAGTCAGCTGACTCCTGCTGACCCCCGGCCGCTCCCGCCTCTCCTTCGACTCCTCCCATTGTGGGACTTGCCCTCCCCCTCCATTACCCACCAGCAGGCTCTCCGCCTCCCCCTTCCATCCCAAGCGTGGGAAAAAACCCGCGCTTCCCTGCCCCGGACCCGCCCCCTCCAGCCTTCAGCGCGGGAAAAAGCTTGCGCTTTCCACCTGCCCGGCCCCGCCTCCTCTGACGCAGCTCCTTTTACAGGCCCAGTCCCCTCACCCCTCGACTCGGGCCTCCCCCTCCCCCCGCGGGGCCCCATCGCCCCTACCGGCCATCCACCCCCTACTCCGTTTACTTGCCCCCCTCCAAGAGCCCACCCGACAGACTCAACCAAAACAGTGCCCAACCCACCCTAACCACCCACACCGAACCAAAACTAAACAAGAACAAAGAACCCCCCCTCAAAATGTAACACAACAACAACAATCCCCGACCATCCCCACGCCCGACCCCCCATCCCGACCCTCAGTTTGTGTCCAGCTTCTCGGCCTGAACAAACACCACGCCTCTTCCGGGGACTGAAAATAATGGTGCCGGTCCTTGTAGGTGACCCACAGACGCGCCGGCTGCAGCATGACAAACTTCACCCCCTTCCTGTGCAGCACCGCCTTCGCCCGGTTGTACCCGGCCCTCTTCTTCGCCACCTCCGCACTCCAGTCCTGATATATTCAAACCTCCGCGTTCTCCCACCTGCTGCTCCTCTCTTTCGTGACCCACCTGAGTACGCACTCCCGATCAGCGAACCGATGAAACCGCACCAGCACTGCCCACGGTGGCCCGTTAGCCTTGGGGCCTCCTCGCCAGCACTCTATGGGCCCCTTCCAGCTCCAGGGGCCCCTGGAAGGACCCCGTTCCCATCAGCGAGTTTAACATGGTGAGCACATAGGCCCCCACGTCCGACCCCTACAGCCCCTCCGGGAGGCCCAGGATCCGCAGATTCTTCCGCCTCGACCGATTCTCCATCTCCTCGAACCGTTCCTGTCATTTCTTGTGGAGCGCCTCATGCGCCTCCACCTTTACCACTAGGCCCAAGATCTCGTCCTCGTTATCTGAGATCTTTAGTCGGACCTCGCGGATCGCCACCCCTGGGCCTTCTGTGTCTCCAAAAGAAGCATTCATCGGCTCCAGCAGGTCTGCTTTGAGCTCCCTGAAGCAGCGCTGGATAACCTCCTGCTGCTCCTGCGTCCACTGCATCCACGCTGCCTGGTCCCCCGCCCGCCGCCATCTTGCTCTTCTTTCCTCGCACTTTCTTTGGCTTCACGACCACTTTTTTAGTCGCCCCGCTCCTGTCCAAGCCATACACTGTCGGGGGAATGTTGCAGTCTTCTTCCCACACCGGGTAATGTCGAAAAAATGCCATTGGGGGCCCTGAAAAGAGCCCAAAAGTCCGTTCCAAACGGGAACTGCCGAACGTGCGACTTAGCTCTGCATAGCCGCAACCGGAAGACCTAAGTGGGTCATTAAGACCCATCGTGAACGTCGATCCCGCCAACAGCGGGGAGCAGGAGTATCGGAAACGGATCAGTGGGGGCCGCCCTCCCGATTCCCCGCTGCCTCGTGAGCCCCTCTAACGGCGAAGGGCAGCGGAGAATTTTGCCCTTTTTTCTTGCAAGGAACGTTTAGCACATAGAGCATATTTTAGTTGCGAGGGCTGGCTCGATGGATGGGCTAAAATACCTTGGCCAATATTCCTCGTGCATATTGGTAAAAATTAAAATGATCTTGTATGGAGACAGCCTGAGACTGTGTCACTGCTATTTCCTCCAAGTTCCACCGGCCCCCCCCCCCCCCCCCCCCCCCCCCCCCCCACCCCCATCAAAGCTATTCGTTACATCCTCCAAGAATTCCAATAGATTTGTCAAGCACGATTTTCCTTTCATAAATCCATGCTGACTCTGTCCGATCTGCCACTGTTTTCCATGTGGTCCTCTATTAATTCTTTTAACATGGACTTTAGCATTTTCTCCATTCCCAAGGTCAGGCTGACTGGTCTATAATTCCCTGTTTTCTCTCTTCTCCCTTTTTAAATATTGTGGTTCCATTGGCTACTCTCCAACTTGTTGGAACTGCTCCAGAATCTACAGTATCCTGGACTATGACCAACAATGCATCCACTGTTTCTAGAGCCACCTCCTTATGGACTCTGGAGTGTAATTTATCAGGCCCTGTGGATTTGTCAGCCTTCAATCCAATCACTTTAACCAACACCATTTCCCAACAAATACTTATTTCCTTTAATTCCTTCCTCTCATTAAACCACATGTTCACCAACCTGGGAAGTGACGCCGGCCCCCGAATGCCTGATCCAGCTCCCGGATCACCCGATCCGGCCCCTGGCGATGGACCCGGGCCTGACCCGGAGAAGCCCGCCCAGCACCCTGACTGACTGACAGATGGAGGAAAGGAGGAGAATCAACGTGGAGGCCCGGCCTGGCCGACTCCAAGGCCCAATTCCAGGAGCGCCCGAGCAGACCACCAATGCTGGAACTGAAGACGTGACCCGGGCCAAACGGACCCAGGAAGACCCTGCCAGCGACGCAAACCCAGACTGTACACCCTCAAAACAGCCGAGGCCCCACGTGAGGATCAGAACGCGCCGAAAGGTAGACTCGTCCTCGCAGAGCCTGGGGCCTGACCAGATCAGGACCATGTCTCACCCCTGACCCCCCGCCGCCCCCCCCCCCCAAATTCACAAATTGTGCCCACCACAAATAACAATGAAACAGAACATCCGGAGGGCCTTGTTCATCGTGACTTCAACAAGGCCAACCTCAAGAGCGTACTGCCAAAAATCCACCAACACATCTCCTGTCCCACCAAGGGCGGCAATAGTCTTGACCACTGCTACTCAAAAATCAAGGGCGCCTACCGTTCCATCCCCCGCCCGCACTTTGGAAAATCAGCCCATAAGACGGTGCTCCTTCTCCCGGCATACAAGCAGAAACCTAAGCAGGAAAATTTTGTTAAGAAGGTCCTGTGGGGCAGCACGGTGGCCCAGTGGGTTAGCCCTGCTGCCTCATGGCGCCGAGGTCCCAGGTTCGATCCAGGCTCTGGGTCACTGCCCGCGTGGAGTTTGCACATTCTCCCCGTGTTTGCGTGGGTTTTGCCCCCCACAACCCAAAATGTGCAGGGAAGGTGGATTGGCCACGTTAAATTGTCCCTTAATTGGAAAAAATGAATTGGGTACTCTAAATTAATTTTTTTAAAAGGTCCTGCAATGCTGGTCCGAGGCAACAGAAGAGCTCCTACGTAACAGCTTGGGGAGTCAGTGGACTGACCGATATTCAATAAATCAGCGACCAACCTAAATGAGTATGCCACCGACGTCACAGGCTTCATTCGCAAGTGTGTAGAAGATTGCGTGCTAAGAAGGTGATAAACACGTTCCTCAACCGGAAACCATGGCTTAATCGGGCGATTCACTCCCTACTGAAGGCCAGGTCTGAGGCATTCAAGGCAGGTGACCCTGACCTATGCAAGAAATCCAGGTCCGACCTCCGCAAAGTCATCACGGATGTCAAGATTCAATAGCAGACTAAGGTAGAGTTACAGACTAAACGGCACAGACTCTCGTCAGTTGTGGCAACAGAACAGGCCACAAAGTAAAGCTGAATAGATTCTTCGGCAGTGGCGCACCCTGAACTTACCTTTGGATTTGGACTTGATTTATTGTCACGTGTACCGCGGTACAGTGAAAATTACTGTTCTGCGTACAGTCCAGACAAATCATTCCATACATGAAAAAACATAGGGCATACGATAGATACACGATGTAAATACACACACACGGACATCGGGTGAAGCGTACAGAGTGAGTACTATTCAGTAGAGAACTAGACACAGAAATTCACAGCAGCTCGATTGGGTGGCAACTGAATTTGTACACCTCAATCATGTCACCCCTCAGCCTCCTCTGTTCCAAGGGAAACAACCCCAACCTCTCCAATCTCTCCTCTTGGCTACAATTCTCCAGCCCTGGCAGCATTCTTGTAAATCTCCTCTGCACTATCTCCGGAGCAATGACATCCTTCTTGTAATGCGGTGACCAGAACTGCATACAATGCTCCAACCTCACCCGTGTCTTATACAGTTCCATCATTACATCCCTAATTTTGTATTCTACACCTCTGTCAAGGAAGGAGAGTATTCCATTTGCCTTCTTTTTTTAAATTTGTTTTTAATAAATTTAGAGTACCCAATTCATTTTTTCCAATTAAGGGGCAATTTAGCGCGTTCAGTCCACCTACTCTGCACATCTTTGGGCTGTGGGGGCGAAACCCACACAAACACGGGGAGAATGTGCAAACTCCACACGGCAGTGACCCAGAGCCGGGATTGAACCTGGGACCTCGGCGCTGTGAGGCAGCAGTGCTAACCACTGCGCCACCGTGTTGCCCTCCTTTTTGAAAAAAATCGTATTTTATTACAAGCTTGCATCAAAGAAGGTTAAAGCAAGTAAACACCCCGGGAAACATACTTCCCAACAATCAACTATACAGTCTACAGATTTTCCCCCTTTTTCACCTCCCCCCCCCCTTGCCCCATCACCCATCCCCCTGCGATGAACAGCTCCTCAGACACGGTCACAAACATCCCCCACCTTTTCTCAAACTACCCTGCTGAGCCCCTTAACTCATTCTTTTGTTATGCTCTTGTCGCAGCATAAGCTGCTTCCTTGATGTGCACTCTGAAAAAGGAAGGTTCAGACTTGGAGATAGCTTTAACACGTTTATTAAACTATGAACAATTCTCCTACGTGGATTCGACTCTCTTGTTAAATCTTCTATCGCCACTCAGACTGACGAACCAGTCTGCTACAATCCACGTGGTGGGTGTGATGTTCAATCAACCCTGTGTCTGTACTCACTGAGAGTCTCCACTGGAAAGAGACTGAGCATGTGCGCTGTGTCCTTTTATATGGGTTGGTGTAATGCCCCCCTGTGGTAGCGTCACCTCTGTTTGTATCGTGACTGCCCATTGGTCGTGTCCTACCTCACTGACCTATTGGTTGACTGTCTGTGTGTCATGTCTCTGGAGTTCCCTCTAGTGTCTAGCTAGGTGTAGTGTATGTACATTAACCCTTTGTGTACTTAGTGATGTATGTCACCACACTCATACTTTATCTTCTCTAACTGCAGGAAGTCGTACCATATGCCTTCTTTACAACCTTAACTACCTGTACTGCTACCTTTAGGGACCTGTGCACTTGCACACCAAGCTCTCTAACCTCATATGCCTCATTTACTGTGTATTCCTTTTACTGTTTGACCTCCCTAAATGCATTACCTCACACTTATCAGAGTTGAACCCTACCTGCGCCTTTCCTCCCCATTCCACCAACCCACCATTTTGGAACTCACAGCTATCCTCTACACCTCAAACCCAGCGTCGCGGCCCGTGGGCGGGAGTTGGGAGGGTCGGTGAGGCCGCAGTGTCCCCGATCGCTGGCGAAGCGCCCAACGGCAGTCCCCGATTGGCTGTGGCGTTTGAGGGTGCGGGGGTGAGGCTGGGCTGGTTGCTGGTCACTGTGCGTGCTGGTAAGGGGGGGGGGGCATGCAGAGGCACGGATGGGTGGCCAGGTGGGCGCATGACGCTAACGGTGGTGGCCCCAGCTTGGAGATCCTCGCACCGCGACTCGCCCCCGCCACCGATCAGCAGTATGTGCCCTGAGGCTCTGTGGTAAACCCGCTCAACGGCCGGCACTACAGCCACCTGCACTCCCACGGCGGAAAGTACGGGTCGGCAAATGATCAGCAGTCTGTGACTGATGCAGCTGACGACAGTAACAGCTACCGGACAGTGAGAGGGAAGCCAGGTCAAGTTTCTCAGCGAGGAATACCAATCAGATGTGGCCAGTCAATGCGGCTGACACTGGAAGAAACCTACACAGCCATCACTTTGCGTCACCACTCTCTGGAAACTAGGAAGTAAATGTTTTTGGCGAGTTTGGAGATGACGTGGATGTTCGTATAGGGCAATGCAGTGAAACCAGTTGAAGCCAACTTCAAGCATGCAGCCACCCAGGCCTTTGTAACGATAACTGGAGAGCAACATGTTCATCCAAGGCCCGCTTGAGGTCCATGGCACACCCAGCCCCAATGCTGGTCTGTAACGGAGGGCGTCTTTATCAAATCCCATGCCGAGCCGTTAAAACATGATGATTGATGCGCTATCAATTACGACGAGACGAGAGTAGAATGTAATCGAGGCTTTATTACACAGAGATGTGTGGCCTCCTACAGCAGCATACAAAATGGCTGCTGTTCGGAGAACACACACATTTATACTACGCCTCCTGGGCGGAGCCAGCAGGCAGGGATCAACCCCCGTACCTGTAGTACAGGGGCCTTACCGTAATACCCAAATATACAACAGTGGTGACTACCACATTCACCCCCTGTTAAAAATGAGTCCAGCGGGGGTGGTGGAAAACTTATATACATACAGATTGGTTTTAAAATTATAGACAAAGTTACAAATTTAGACGATCGGGCGCCTTGAGCCTTGATCTGTTGTTGAGAGCGCCGCAGTGCTGGTGGCGACTCAGGCGTCGATTTGGTCTTCGGTGACTCCGGGAGCGTGTCGAAATCCTCTTCATCCCCGGGTGGGAGCAAGGGGAGGACGGATTGTCCTGGAGTGGCGGCTGCGGTGGGTTGCGCCGGGGGAGGGGAGGGTGGCGCCGGCACGGGGGGGGGGGGGGGTGTGTGTGGGGGGGGGTGTGGGGACCCAGCTGGTGCCAGATCCCTGAGGGACACTGTGTCGTGGTGCTGAGGGAGAATGAACTCCCAGCTCGATGGTGCCATTAAGCTTTGTCATGCCAGCGAGTTGGCTGCAGGGCAGAATAACACTCTAAACCTGAAGAATTTTGGCACGAAGCTTGGGGATGCAGCCGACGCCATTCGTGTTGTAATGCAGCGGCGGTCATTTTAAGCGAGATATCAAAACCACTATTTTATGCAAGCGATGAGGCGACAAGCACGAGCAAAGGCAATGTCCAGCAATTGGAAAAATCTGCTCCAAGCGCAAAGGCAAAAACCGTGATCAGCGATTGGGCAGAGAATGGATTCCGACGCTGCAATCGGGGGCGGCGCGGTCCCCAATGCTCCGCCCCCTACAAAATGGCATCATCGTGACGCCCGTCACGCGCTGTTTCAGCACCGTTGCCGCGCCTTCGGCCGGCCCAACCGCTGTGCTCTGCCCTGGATAGGCCAATTCCCGATGGCGGGGTCCACGTGAGGTCTCAAAAATCGGGAACCTGGCGTGCCGGCTGCTGAGAGAGAGAGGAGAGGAGAGGAGGTCGGACACGGAGAGCAGCGGCCGCGGGCTGCTGGCCCGGACACTGGCCTTGGGGACGGGGCCTGCCAGGGCTGAGGAAGGGTGGACCAGAGGGGGAACAGGCCGGGATGACCCCCCGGGGTGACTCCCGCCCCCTCATCGGAACTGTAGCGGTGCCCAGGCAGCGACTGGCATCACGGTGGCCATCTTGCTGCACACCCACTGTGGCCCCTGTTTCACCAGTGACACCGACTGTATGGGTGCCCCCACCCTCACCCCCCCACCCAACCGGCCGCCACTTACTGGCGAACCACCCAGGGCAACACCCATAGCAGCCCCCAGTGGGTGCAGTGCTAGCCAACGGTAGCCCTGACATCAGGGACGGGGGCCAGAGGTGCGGGGATGGGGGTGGGGGACATGCGGGGGTGGAGCCCGCAGTGCCAAGGGGGTCACCTTGTAGCCCGTCAAAACTGGTTGGGCACGGGAGTGTGCGCCATGCTAACATATTGGCCTTCCACCCACTGCTCAAGAATGGATTTCGGGGTTCGACCAGCAATGGTGGCCGCCCTGGCGGTCGCCGCGGCTCTGCGGGATGCCCTGTGGCCTATGGTTGGGTGCCGCTCGAAAAGGAGGTGGAAGCTGCAGCGGCAGAGCGGGCAACGGAGGGGCAGGTGGCAGCCATTCAGGCTGGAGGGCCGGCTGCCCAACAGGAGGGAAGGATGCCAAGGAGGCCTCGTGTGTACCGGCACCGCCTGACATTTGAGGACCTGCCGGACTGGGCTTGCCGTCGAAGACTCCAGCTGAGCAGAGAGACGGTGTGACATATCTGCCAGATGATGACACGCCTGGCATCTCAGGGGTATGGGGGAGGACACCCGCTCCCGGTGGCCGTCAAGTTAACGGTCATCCTGAACGTATAGACGACGGAATACTTCCAGGCGCCGAGTGGGGACCTCTCCGGGATCTCACCGACCTCGGTGCATCTGTGCTGTCACGGAGGCCCCAAATGCCCAGGCGGAACAATACATCCATTCCGATGTTGACCGAGGTAGTGGGGTTCGCCGCCATCGCCGAGGTGCCCCGGGTCCAGGGGGCAATCAACGGGATGCATGTCCCCCTACGAGCTCCTGTGGATAACTCAACACAAACCGACAGTTGTTCCACTCAATGAACGTTCAGTTGGTCTGTGACCATCAGCTGTGCATCGTACACCTCTGCGCCCGATACCCGGGCAGTGCGCACGATGCCTTCATCCTGGCACACTCGGCCATTCCTGACACCCCACCCCCCCCCCGGCTGAGGGGTTGGCTCCTGGGTGACAGGGGTTACCCGCTGCGACCGTGGCTGGTGACACCTACCTTGAGGCCACGGACCGACACGAAGACCCTCTACAACGACGACCACGCAACGACCAAGGGTGTAATCGAGCGGTGCTTCGGCCTCCTGAAGAGGCGGCTCAGGTGCCTGGACCGCTCTGGAGGGGCCCTCCAGTATGATGCAGAGAGGGTGGCCTGCATCGTGGCGGCCTGCTGCGTCCTCCACAACATCGCGCAGCAGAGGGGCGATGTGCTGGAGGACGATGAGGAGGAAGGGCAGGGTTCATCCGAGGAGGAGGATGCATGGGAGGGCGAAGATGGTACAGCAGGTGTGGAGACGGCCTGCTGTGACTCCTGCCCTGTGACAAGGGTCCCCATGGCGGGCGCCTTCTGGATGGGCCCGGCCGCTGCTCGGGTGACCCAGGTGGCATCGTACCTCCTTGTTCTGCCCGCTGCCCACAGATGCGCCAGGGACAGGAGGGGGGGGGCGGGGGGAGACCGAGGTGCTGCGGTGTTCCAGAGCCTCCCTTGCGGGAGTCACCAGCACGAGCCCACAGGCTACTCCATGGGATGGCGGTGCGAGTGGAGCCAGCAGGTGCTGGATGCTCGCCCGACCACCCCTCATGTAGCTGGTTCTCTGATTGCATCTCCGCTGAGGTTGGGACTGGATGTTCCAGAAGCCTGGGACCCGTCTAGACGGCAGCTGGTTCCTGGGGCCGGACTGCCCTCCGAGGGGGGTATGGGGTTGAGGGGGGGGGGGGGTTGAGGGTGGTGTGTGGTGAGGGAGGGGTCTCAGCACAGGTGTCATGGGGAAATCGCAACTCAACGGGGTCTTACTTCCTCACCTGTGACCGCACTCCACCTCGGCGATCTCCCGTCCCACGTTCAGGGCCCTCTGCTCGGGTACGGTGAGGGTCCGCAGGTCTGGTGGTCCCCTTCCTGTCTTCTCCCGCTTCCGGCGGTTGTGCGCGGCCTTCTCCTGGGTGGTGGGGGGGGGGGGGGGGGAGGTGTAACACATACAACAACTGTTAGATGGTCCGATGCATGCAGCCCAGGGGGTGGGTCGCCGGTGGCCTGAGTGGCCAGGGTACTCGCCATGGTGGCTCGCATGGGTGCTGGCATGAGGGGCAGGGTGGGGATTCCACTGTCCCCCAGCAAGGGGGGGGGGGGGTTACAGGTGCGCATGGGACAGGGTTCAGGCCAGGGGCACGTGCTACCGACTCACCCTAGCCCTGGGGGTGAGGAGGAGGGTGGGGAGAAGGTTGGGGAGCACGGGCGACCCACAGGGCGTGCACCATTTTTCCCGGGCCACCCTGAGTAGATCGTGGAGATTATTCCAGCAATGCCTGCAAGTCCGGGCAAATTTGCCCACGTGTGCTGACCGCCTCTGCCACCTGTGCCAGGTACGGCGGACTGGCAGCCTGCTTCCCGGGCCGGGGTATAGGGTGGTGGGGGGGGGGGGGGGGGGGGGGGAGGGGTGGGAGAGAATCGTCTTTGTGTGGCTGCAGCTTGTCAGCCTCCTGAGTGTCAATCATGGTCCCGGCGATGCCGGCACTGTTTTTCATTACAATTGATTGTGTTCCACGTGGTGCCGGTGCTAGCCCAATAGCGGTAGTGGAATCGGCGCCGAAATTTCTGTCGCGCAGGTCCACAGATTCTATGTTGGCGTCAACACTTAAGTCTCAGAAACGGAGAATTCCACCAATGACATCTAGTGAAGATGAGCATTGTGACAAAGCACATTTGCACTACAAGCAATGCAAATGTTCAAAGAGATAACTGGACAGTTCCTTTGATGATGACTGAAACATGTCAAACTCGACACTGGAGCGAGAGCCAACCTTATAAATGAAAATGAAAATCGCTTATTGTCACAAGTAGGCTTCAAATGAAGTTACTGTGAAAAACCCCTAGTCACCACATTCCGGCACCTGTTCGGGGAGGCCGGTACGGGAATTGAACCGTGCTGCTGGCCTGCTTTCAAAGCCAGCGATTTAGCATTGTGCTAAACCAGCCCCTAAGTTTATGCGATATGCAAGAAATGAAGATTAAACCGCACGATTTAAATACCAAAGTACTTTTAAAGGATTACAATGGTAAAATAATTCAGACTCTGGAGTATACAAACTAGACATCTGCGTAAAGTGCATAAAGTGAAGTTTTCCATTGTAGAGGCTGAGTGTGAATCATTACTGGGAGTGGGAACATGTGAAGGACTCAAATTAGTAAAAAGAGTCTACACTGCAGGCTGTGCTGTAACTGTGCAAAGTACATCAGTGGATGCACTCCTGAAAGAATTTCCTGAAATTTTTCAAGGATTCGAAGTGTTACCATTCACTTATCGTATAAAGTTAAAAGAAAATGCACGATCAATTATACACGCACCAAGATGTGTACCAGCTCCATTGAAGGAACGGCGTAAGAATGAATTGGAGATAAATGAATGGTAACACTTTGAATCCTTGACAAATTTCAAGAAATTCATTCAGGATTGCATCCACTGATGTACTTTGATCGAAGAACCGACAGATTGGGTGAACCCCATGGTTTGCATGAAGAAACGGAATAACGACCTGAGGACCTGTATGAATCCTGAGGATCTCAATTTGAACATAAAGAGAGGGAATTATCCTATTCCGAAGAGAGAAGAGATTACATGCGAGATGTCAGGAGCGACATGCGTTAGCAAAGTAGATGCATCACAGGGTTGTTTGGCAACTCCAGCTGGATGAGGACAGCACAAAGCTGGGCACTGTCAACACTCCATTCGGGCGACACTGTTTTCTCAGAATGCCATTTGGTATTATTTCAGCATCTGGAATTTTCCATCGGGCAATGGAACACGTTGTGGAAGGAATTCCAGGTGTCAGAGTATATGTGGACGACATTATCGTGTGGGGTTCGACAAGAAGAGAGCACGACGTGAGGCTTATCAAAGTGCTGAGAAGCATCAAAAAGCACGATCCAAAGTTAAATAAAGCCAATGTCAGTTTGGTGTCTAAAAAAAAAAATCAAATTCTTAGGAGACAAACTTTCCGCTGAAGGATTGCAACCCGGCGTAAGAAAAAATTAAAGCGATTTTAAACATGCCACGTCCAACAGACAATAAAGGAGTGCACAGGATGCTTGGCATGATAAATTGCGGAGGGAAATTTATTCCTAATATTTCAGCGGCAACAATGTGATTGCGGGAAACAAGAAATCGCGTTCGGCGCGGGGGCGGAGATTCCAACTTCAGGCCGAAATCTGGGCCGGCGATTCTCCGGGACCCGGGAATCGCCGCGATCGCGGAGTACGCCGCGCGGCGGGGGGCCCATTGTCTGAGGCCCGCCCAGCGATCCTCCGCTCCCGACCGCCGCAGTTCCCGAGGGCGTGGAACTAACCTGGTATTGCCGGTCGGGGTGCTGGCGTGGCAGCTACGGGTCAAACTTTTATGTGTGGCTCCGCAGTCCGTGTCCGCCATGGCGCTCAACGTGGCCGCCGCTGGAGGTCGCCGCCGTGCGCATGCACAGACTCAAAACCGCAAGTGCAGGACTCCGTATCTGCGGCTGAAGCTGCATGAATTACTCCGGGTCCCTGCCAGCCTGCTGCAGGGCATTGGATTAGCTGTACTTTTTCCAGGAAGCTATGGAGTAAAACTCCAGCGTTTTTATGCCGGCGTGGGGACATCGTCCCATTTTGGGAGAATCCAGCCCACTGTTTTCCAATGGACTGACGCACATGTGCATGAGTGGCGACTTTTACAGGAAGCATTGACTCCAGCACCTGTGATGACATTTTTTGACCCTACAAAGGTGACAAAGATATCGAGAGATGTGTCGAAAGATGGTTGGGAGCAGTGTGATTGCAGCAAGACAATGATGAAAATTGACTTCCAATTGGCCACGCTTCAAGGACAATGACTGACACAGAGCGTACATATGTTCAAATAGAAAAAGAATGCTTGGTCTTGATAAATGGATTAAACAAATTCCATGATCCTATATATGGCCGACCGACATTCTTAGTTGAAACTGATATTAGACAAGGATACAACGTATGATGATGAAGTTACAAAGATACGATTTCAATCTCATCTACACGCCAGGTAAACATCTCGTGGTAGCGGGATGCACTATCTCGACAGGAAAGAAGACCAACACTTGGATGAGGATGTACAAGCCCCCACGTGAATCTTGTGACAGAATCCCTTCCGGTCTACGATGAGAAGTCAAAACTAATCAGAGACAAAACCAACAAAAGACGAAATCTTACAGAAGATGACAAAATATCTCACTGAGGGATGGCCAAGAGGATCCTGTTCCAAATATTATAATATCAGAGCAGAGCTAAGTGCAGCCAATGTTTTTTTGCAAAGGCAAAACAGGACTGTCATTCCACAACCGTTACGACCAACGATTCGGAAAAAGATTCAGGAGGTGCATTTAGGGATAGAAAAATGCAAATGAAGAGCCAGAGAGACAGTATACTGGCCAGGCATCAATAAAGATATTCAAATCATGATAGAAAACTGGGCAACTTGTTCGAAATTTCAGTACAAACAACGAAAAGAACCAATGCAAATGAGCGAGATAATTACGAGTCCATGGCAGGAAGTGTGAATGGATTTGTTCTGTCTGGCAGGGAATGAAACCTGTTCATGATCGACTATTTCCCAAACTTTCCAGAAGTGGTACAACTAGCAAACTCATCTGCTAGGTGTGTCATCAAGCATACCAAGGACATTTCTCCTCACCATGGAATACCTCAAATTGTCATGAGCGACAATGGCCCATGTTTCAGCAGTCATAGAGTTTGCACAGACCTATGATTTTCAGCATATGACTTCTCGTCCTCTGTGTCCACAATCCAACGGGAAGGCTGAACAATCATAGAATTTACAGTGCCGAAGGAGGCCATTCGGCCCATCGATCGAGTCTGCACCGGCTCTTGGCAAGAGCACCCTACCCAAGGTCAACATCTCCACCCTATCCCCATAACCCAGTAACCCCACCTATCACTAAGGGCAATTTTGGACACTAAAGGCAATTTATCATGGCCAATCCACCTAACCTGCACATCTTTGGACTGTGGGAGGAAACCGGAGCACCCGGAGGAAACCCACGCACACACACGGGGAGGATGTGCAGACTCCGCGCAGTGACCCAAGCCGGAATCGAACCTGGGACCCTGGAGCTGTGAAGCAATTGTGCTATCCACAATGCTACCGTGCTGCCCACATTGTGTTCACATTGTGAAGCAGCTACTCAAAAGAGCTATGGACAGCAGGGAAGATCCCCATCTCGCGTTACTTAGCTATAGAGCAGCACCATTGATAAATAGCTTATCTCCGTCACAATTGTTGATGAATCGACAACTCAGAACAATCTTATCTTCCATTCCACTGGAACCAACGGATCGAAAACTTGTGAGGAACCTCAAATTTCCAAAAAGGAGGCAGAAGAGGTATTGTAGAAGAGGACAAGATGTTTGCAACCATTAGAAAAAGATGACACAGTCCGGGTAGGAGATCCTGATGGAAATGGATGGTTGAAGTGTGCAAAGGTAATACAACCATCAGGTCCTCAGTCATCCATCATCAACACCGATGACGGCCAAGTTCTAAGATGAAACAGGTGAGCCTTGCTGAAGGTTCAGCAACCCTTTGCTATGAAACAGCTTCAAACAATACTCAAAGGTCGACAAGACACAGAAGAAAACCGGACGGATTGAACGTGATGAACTGTAAAGTAAATATGTAAATAATGAACACATTATGCACATCATGTATATTGTACAGTTAATTTAAGAATGTATGTGAAACTATACATTTCTAAAGGAAAGGAGATGTGATGATATGCATAAGCAATCATGTGTATAGTTATATACAAGACCTCCAACGAGCAGGTGGCAGTAATAATAATAATCTTTATTATTGTCACAAGTAGGCTTACATTAATACTGCAATGAAGTTACTGTTAAAAAACCCTCGTCGCCACATTCCGGCGCCAGGTCGGGTACACAGAGGGAGAATTCACAATGTCCAATTCATCTAACAAGCAGGCCTTTCGGGGCTTGTGGGAGGAAACCGGAGCGCCCGGAGGAAACCCCCGCAGACACGGGGAGGATGTGCAGACTCCACACAGACAGTGACCCAAGCCGGGAATCGAACCTGGGACCCTGGCGCTGTGAAGTGACACCACTGTGCTACCGTGCCGCACCACGTGATACTGTTACCTCAGGGAGCAGGTAGAGGGTCTTCGTAGTGGATAGTCACAATTTGTAGTAGCTCTTAGATTATTCATTGTAGTCAGTAGCGTTTTGATAATATTCATATGGTTATCTAACCCACGCAATTGTTCAACAATAAAACTTTTACGAGTCAAGAACTAGACATTATTTAGTGCATTTAAACTGACCAGCTAAGCACCAGGACATAACAGATCCCACTATCTGTTGGCCTCCTGAAGGATTCTGTTCGACACTTAGGAGCTACATTTCACTGTTTTCAAGAAAAGACTTCTTCTTGCAGGTAGGGAATGTTCAGTGAATGGTAGAACCCTCAAGAGTATTGACAGTCAGAGAGATCTAGGTGTACAGGTCCACAGGTCACTGAAAGGGGCAACACAGGTGGAGAAGGTAGTCAAGAAGGCATACGCCATGCTTGCCTTCATTGGCCGGGGCATTGAGTATAAAAATTGGCAATTCATGTTGCAGCTGTATAGAACTTTAGTTCGGCCACACTTGGGAGTATAGTGTTCAATTCTGGTCGCCACACTACCAGAAGGATGTGGAGGCTTTAGAGAGGGTGCAGAAGAGATTTACCAGGATGTTGCCTGGTATGGAGGGCATTAGCTATGATGAGAGGTTGAATAAACTGGGTTTGTTCTCACTGGAACGACGGAGGTTGAGGAGCGACCTGATAGAGGTCTACAAAATTATGAGGGGCATAGACGGAGTGGATAGTCCGGGCTTTTCCCCAGGATAGAGGGGTCAATTACTAGGGGGCATAGGTTTAAGGTGAGAGGGGCAAGGTTTAGAGTAGATGTACGAGGCAAGTTTTTTTACACAGAGGGTAGTTGGTGCCTGGAACTCGCTGTCGGAGGAGGTGGTGGAAGCAGGGACGATCGTGCCGTTTAAGGGACATCTTGACAAATACATGGATAGGATGGGAATAGAGGGATACGGACCCCGGAAGTGTGGAAGATTTGAGTTTAGATGGGCAGCATGGTCGGCACAGGCTTGGAGGGCCGAAGGGCCTGTTCCTGTGCTGTACATTTCGTTGTTCTTTGTTCTTAAAACCTAGCATTAAAAGGTACAAATAAGATGCTGAGGGGTTTTGACAGGGTGGATGCGGAGAAGATGTTTCCTCTTGTGGGAGAATCTTGGACTGGTGGGGGGGTCACTTGTTAAAAATAAGGGAACTCCCATTTGAAACAGAGATGAGGAGGAATTTATTCTCTCAGAGGATCGGGAGTCTTGCAAACTCCCTTCTTGAAAAGGCAGTGGTAGCAGAGTCTTTGAGTATTTTTGTAAGGCAGAGGTGGCTAAATGCTTGGTAAGCAAGGGGGAGGTGAAAGGTCATCGTGGGTGGGGAGGCGGGATGCAGGTTTGAAGTTACTATCAGATCAGCCGTGATGTTATGAAATGGCAGGGAAGTCTCGAGGGGCCGAATGGCCTACTCCTGGCTCGTACGTCCATAAACTTGCTTATTTACCCCCTTTTTTAAGGTCACTTTTATCCGCGGCTTAACTTGCAACAGTGATGCAAAAACCTTCAAGAAAAACTCAAGTTAATAAAATCATTATGAAATTAAGATTAGATAGAGGGTGTTATTTATTATCGTTTTTGATTTAGTTTGTGAAGAGGTCGATCTCGCGCGTCTTCTTTCCAGTTCTACGCAACCTCTTTGATGAGTGCGGCCAGTCTTTGAAAGCCCTAGGGGGAAATAAAGAAAACACAAGTGAGGGATGCTTATTCCATCATTTTGGTTTTTGTGGGGAGACGGTGTGCTCTCCGGTGCCGTTCCCCTTTTATGCCCTCGGGTAAGGAGCGAGTCTCCATGTATCTGTCCCCTTTCACCCTATAAGTGCAGGACACATAGGGCAGAGGAACAGGTATTTCGGCTCACCTGGCTGATGCTCCACGTGAGCCTGCTCCAACCCATCAGTACGTCCACCCATTCCCTTTCTCGCGCAATTATCGCGTTTCCCTCTAAAGGCAGCGACAATGTGCTCGGTGCCAGCTGTGGCTCAATGGGCGGCACTCAGGTGTGGGCGGCACTCAGGTGGACAGAAGAGATTCCATGGTACTCTGTTAAAGAACAGTAGGGGGAATGAACCCCGATTTCCTGCCCAGAATGTATTCCTCAATCAACATTGCAAACACAAATTGGCACCCTGACGGGAATGCAGCCTCCGGCCTTTGCTGAGACGAGACGAGGGTGCCTGCCGCCCTTCGCTTGATGGCGGAGCACGCCAATTACAAGTTTCATAGAATTTACAGCGCAGAAGGAGGCCATTCGGCCCATCGAGTCTGCACTGGCTCTTGGAAAGAGCATCCTACCCAAGGTCAACATCTCCACCCTATCCCCATAACCCAGTAACCCCACCCAACACTAAGTCAATTTTGGACACTAAGGGCAATTTATCACAGCCAATCCACCTAACCTGCACATCTTTGGACTGTGGGAGGAAACCGGAGCACCCGGAGGAAACCCACGCACACACACGGGGAGGATGTGCAGACTCCGCACAGACAGTGACCCAAGCCGGAATCAAACCTGGGACCCTGGAGCTGTGAAGCAATTGTGCTATCCACAATGCTACCGTGCTGCCCAGAAATTCCACCTTTGAAGCTGCTCCTGGCAGCTGGTGCGGGGATGACGCCTGTTTTCCAGGGTTGGCGCCGGCTCTTCAGCTTCTGGGGCCACCCGTTCCGGTGGTGGCCAATTGACGCCCACAGCCGGTGCCGCCAATTCCATCCATCGTCGGCTAGAGTTTCACCGCATGTCAGGATCGGCGACGAGGGCTTTCACGTCAGCACCTTTGAATCGGAAACTTTGACTCTTGGACCCGGGCAACCTCCCCACAGGGCATATCCATGGGGATATGACCATCTTCCATCCTGTTCACATGCCCTCGCAAGCAGAAGCCTCCTTTGCTTGATTTAGCGCCGGAATGCTTGGCACGTTTGCCCTGGAAAGGACTGCATCGTTGCTGACTCTTGTCATTATCACACCATGTGCAAAATCGGAGGTGAGGTGGGGTGCGGCCCTTAAGTGACCAATAATCAGCCACTCAAGGGCTTCAATCGGGGAAGGACGGCGGGGTGCCCCAGACCTCGGTTGCCCCATGTATAAGCCAGGACATGTTGGGGGTGGGCTGGTGGGGGCAATTTCCCTCTGGGAATTCCGATGGGCCCCCACAGCTGACAGGGGAGCATAAAACCCGGCCCATGGAACCTTCGCAGAGTAAACATTTAAACTCAGTAAACATCCCTGGCCTTTTAGGAATACAGAAATTAAATCTGAAGGCAGGGACGGCACAATGAGGTATTTTATGGTTAAATAATGGTGGGGAATTCAGTAACTAAAGCATTTCAAGTAGATAATGTTCCGACAGGACAATAGTGACTGCACTTCAAGAGTACTTCTGCTGAAAAGTGTTTTGGGAGGTCCTGCGGTCATGAAAGGCGCTATATAAATGCAAGTCTTTTTTTTATTTTATTCACCTCAACTGCTCTATACAGCAGAGAGTTCCATATTCCCACCGTTCCCTGGGTAAAGGCATTTCTCCTGAATTCCTTTGTTGGATTTCTTAGTGACTATCTGATATTCACAGCCCCTCGTTTTGGTTCTCACCACAAGTGGAACCATTTTCTCCACATCTACCCCACCATAGAATGTACAGTGTGGAAGGAGGCCATTCGGCCCGTCGAGTCTGCACCGGCCCTTGGAAAGAGCACACTATTGAAGCCCACGTATCCACCCTATTCCCGTAACCCCCACTTCAACATTTTTTGGATGCTAAGGCCAATTTAGCACGGCCAATCCACCTAACCCGCACATCTTTGGACTGTGGGAGGAAACCGGAGCACCCGGAGGAAACCCACGCAGACACGGGGAGGACGTGCAGACTCCGCACAGACAGTGACCCAAGCCGGGAATCGAGCATGGGACCCTGGAGCTGTGAAGCAACTGTGCTAACCATTGTACTACCGTGCTGCCCATCAAGCACCTTCATAATTCTAAAGGCCCCCGTTGGTTTGCAACTCACACAGCCTTTCCCTGAGCCTGTTCAACCTTCCCCGGTAGCCTCAACCTCTCAGCTCCGGTACCGTCCTCGTCCTAACGCTTCAGTGAACAATGAAAGTGTTTACCAGATCGATTTGTTCAGGGGTTGAAAGGGAAAAGGCAGCGCGGACGTATGGAGAAGGCACCGAGTCGTCAATCATGAACGAATTGCCAGGAATGAGCAGCACCTGGGAAGAGGCAGACGGGCACATTCTTAGCAGCGGCTCATTTTCAACATGCTCGAAATACGACAGACCACGTGTACGGTTTTCTCGCCGCCTTACGCCCGGCGCCGAGCCGGGGCACGCTGGGAGAGACCCAAATCGGGCTTCGGGCCGCGTCACCCGAACCGTGGCACTCAGCGCAATCTGGATCACACCCTCACTGGGCATGATTTACTGGAGAGAATTCTTCGAGACAGGATCTACTCCCATTTGGAAGCAAATGGACGTATTAGTGAGAGGCAGCACGGTTTTGTGAAGGGGAGGTCGTGTCTCACTAACTTGATCGAGTTTTTCGAGGAGGTCACTAAGATGATTGATGCAGGTAGGGCAGTAGATGTTGTCTATATGGACTTCAGTAAGGCCTTTGACAAGGTCCCTCATGGTAGACTAGTACAAAAGGTGAAGTCACACGGGATCAGGGGTGAACTGGCAAGGTGGATACAGAACTGGCTAGGCCATAGAAGGCAGAGGGTAGCAATGGAGGGATGCTTTTCTAATTGGAGGGCTGTGACCAGTGGTGTTCCACAGGGATCAGTGCTGGGACCTTTGCTCTTTGTAGTATATATAAATGATTTGGAGGAAAATGTAACTGGTCTGATTAGTAAGTTTGCAGACGACACAAAGGTTGGTGGAATTGCGGATAGCGATGAGGACTGTCTGAGGATACAGCAGGATTTAGATTGTCTGGAGACTTGGGCGGAGAGATGGCAGATGGAGTTTAACCTGGACAAATGTGAGGTAATGCATTTTGGAAGGGCTAATGCAGGTAGGGAATATACAGTGAATGGTAGAACCCTCAGGAGTATTGAAAGTCAAAGAGATCTAGGAGTACAGGTCCACAGATCACTGAAAGGGGCTACACAGGTGGAGAAGGTAGTCAAGAAGGCATACGGCATGCTTGCCTTCATTGGCCGGGGCATTGAGTATAAGAATTGGCAAGTCATGTTGCAGCTGTATAGAACCTTAGTTAGGCCACACTTGGAGTATAGTGTTCAATTCTGGTCGCCACACTACCAGAAGGATGTGGAGGCTTTAGAGAGGGTGCAGAAGAGATTTACCAGAATGTTGCCTGGTATGGAGGGCATAAGCTATGAGGAGCGATTGAATAAACTCGGTTTGTTCTCACTGGAACGAAGGAGGTTGAGGGGCGACCTGATAGAGGTATACAAAATTATGAGGGGCATAGACAGAGTGGATAGTCAGAGGCTTTTCCCCAGGGTAGAGGGGTCAATTACTAGGGGGCATAGGTTTAAGGTGAGAGGGGCAAAGTTTAGAGTAGATGTACGAGGCAAGTTTTTTACGCAGAGGGTAGTGGGTGCCTGGAACTCACTACCGGAGGAGGTAGTGGAGGCAGGGACGATAGGGACATTTAAGGGGCATCTTGACAAATATATGAATAGGATGGGAATAGAAGGATACGGACCCAGGAAGTGTAGAAGATTGTAGTTTAGTCGGGCAGTATGGTCGGCACGGGCTTGGAGGGCCGAAGGGCCTGTTCCTGTGCTGTACATTTCTTTGTTCTTTGTTTGTTCTTTGATCCAGATAAACAGCCTAAATATCCGCGGCCTATATGAGGCCGCAGTCTCCCAGCCGTCACCGACCATACCGTCGAGGCCTCACCCCGGTGCCGATTAGTACAAGCAGAGACCAGGTGAGTTGACCCCACTGGGGCTCTCGGTGGTCATTAGTCGGTAACAGGGCAGTATCCTGGCACTTCACCTGGCACCCGAGCAGTGCCAACCTGGCAGTGCCAGGCAGGGCACTGCCCCGGTGCTAGGCTGCCGGAGAGTCAGGTTAGCACTGCCAGGGGCCAGGGCCTGAGGGGGGCCATGTCCATGAAAGGGGGGGGGGTGAAGGATGGGGCGGGGGAGTTAAAGGTGGGGATGAAGGGGTTGAATAAAGATTGAGGGACCCCTGAAAAGGGGGGGGGGGGCCCTCAGTGACCATAGCAGGCTGTGCTAATTTGGGAGAGGGTTGTGGCATTGTCCATGGGTGGGTGGGGCGTGGGATCCCTTAAGCTCACTTAGAAATTGAGGCTCGCTTTCAAAATGGCACCCCAATCTCCGAGGAGCCGGACCCGCCGGCGAGTTTAGACCCCTCCCCACCGCTGAAAACATATCTAAGTGTGGGCTAGACCGATAAGAAACTGCCCTAGGCCCAAGGCCCAGTCTGGGTCTCACACCTAAAGTCGGTGGAAAACAGCCCGCCAAACCCGCCCAAAATGACACTTCAGTCATTTTTGGGGGAGAATCGCGCCCTATATTTTTAAACTTGTGTGAAGATTTAAAAAAAGGCGAGAGGGAGAAATAAATTAAATAAGGATAGGAGGCAGGCTGCGGGGTTCTCCGTCGAATGGGATCCTCCGCTCCGGCGGCAGGTTTCCCGACTGTGTGGGGGTGGCCACAATGGGAAACCCTGCTGGCCGGCTGCGGGAATGGAACATACCGCGCAGGAAAAGGGGGCTGGCGGGGCGCAGAGTCCCGCCCAGGATATTTTGGATGGTGGGGTTCCCCACGCTGCCTCCTTGAGAGTCGGACGGAGAATGCATCCTCACTTGAGCACAGCAGCCCCACAACTGTTTCATGCTCCTCGGGGCATTAGCTGTCCAGAACCAGGTAGGTCTTGTTGGAAAGGCTGGGGTTGGATGGGGTGGGGTGGGGGGCAACCACCAACTGGGTGGCAGACCTTGGAGTGTAGAAGAGAATGGGGTGCCTGATGTGGAAGGAGGACCCATGACTGAGGTGCCACCTTCACACGACCCGGGTAGGATTACCTAACAAGCTTCCCCTCCCCTCGAACCCCTCTTGCTAGCCTCAAAATTGAGGGTAGGCGGGAAGCGGCCTTTAAGTAGCCCATAATTAGCCAGTCAAGGGCCTCAACTGGGAAAAGAGTGAAGGAGGTGAGCGTGAAGGTGATGAAGGATGAAAATGAAGCAAAGAGGAAGAAGAGGAGGAGAGGGCGAACGAAGAGGAGCACATGATGAGGGGAGAGAGAGTGAAGAAGAGAGTGGGAGAAAACAAAGAAACAAAAAGGGTTTTTTTTCCGGATGGCCATGTGTTGCTGGGAGAGTTGCTTCCGTCAGTCCTGCCATTACCTCTTTTTGCACGGCTTTCTCCGAGATTAGTTTATAAGTGTCTGGGACTCCCTTCAGCTTCAACCAGAAGAACATGCCAGCACTGGGGACATGCCATTCAACTAGACCTGGAACACAAGTAGCAAACAAAATGGAGAAGGATTGGTGAAATATTAACCAAAGGCAGGAAGGAGGATCTTAAAAATGACTAGAATGTTGGAAAGGAAGATGGCAATAATAATTATAATCTTTATTGTCACAAGGAATAACAGGAATGCGGAATATTTGGCTAATGGTAAAGTTCTTGGAAGTGTGGATGAGCAGAGGGATCTAGGTGTCCATGTACATAGATCCCTGAAAGTTGCCACCCAGGTTGATAGGGTTGTGAAGAAGGCCTATGGAGTGTTGGCCTTTATTGGTAGAGGGATTGAGTTCCGGAGTCAGGAGGTCATGTTGCAGCTGTACAGAACTCTGGTGCGGCCGCATTTGGAGTATTGCGTACAGTTCTGGTCATCGCATTATAGGAAGGACGTGGAGGCTTTGGAGCGGGTGCAGAGGAGATTTACCAGGATGTTGTCTGGTATGGAGGGAAAATCTTATGAGGAAAGGCTGATGGACTTGAGGTTGTTTTCGTTGGAGAGAAGAAGGTTAAGAGGAGCCTTAATAGAGGCATACAAAATGATCAGGGGGTTGGATAGGGTGGACAGTGAGAGCCTTCTCCCACGGATGGAAATGGCTGGCACGAGGGGACATAGCTTTAAACTGAGGGGTAATAGATATAGGACAGAGGTCAGAGGTAGGTTCTTTTCGCAAAGAGTAGTGAGGCCGTGGAATGCCCTACCTGCTACAGTAGTGAACTCGCCAACATTGAGGGCATTTAAAAGTTTATTGGATAAACATATGGATGATAATGGCATAGCGTAGGTTAGATGGCTTTTGTTTTGGTGCAACATCGTGGGCCGAAGGGCCTGTACTGCGCTGTATCGTTCTATGTTCTAAGTAGGCTTACATTAACACTGCGATGAAGTTACTGTGAAAATCCCCTAGTCGCCACACTCCGGCGCCTGTTCGGGTACACAGAGGGAGAATTCAGAATGTCCAATTCACCTAACAGCATTTCTTTCGGGACTTGTTGGAGGAAGTCGGAGCACCCGAAGGAAACCCACGCAGACACGGAGAGAACGTGCAGACTCCGCACAGACAGTGACCCAAGCCGAGAATCGAACTGGGGACCCTGGCGCTGCGAAACAACTGTGCTAACCACTATGCTACCGTGCTGCCCAAGGAGTGCACTTTATCTGCTTCCCTCTTCAAATTTAAAGAAATATTGGGCATGGAACAGATCTATAATGTACCAAGAAAAGGAGTTAATATTCAAGCGTTATTGCTCCATTGCTCTTTGAGTAGGGAGGGGGGGGGAGGAGACTTTGACCGTGCTGTTTCTAAACTTGGTTCAAAAAATTCCACTTTCTTTAGGTGAAGGAAAGATTTTTTTTTTGAAAAGGCACGGGGAGAAGATGCAGACTCCGCACACACAGTGACCCAAGCCGGGAATCGAACCTGGGACCCTGGAGCTGTGAAGCAACTTTGCTAATCACTGTGCTACCGTGCTGAACTTAACCTTCTTACCTCAATTGTATAGGTCATTGGTGAGGCCACACCTGGAGTATTGTGGGCAGTTTTGGTGTCTTTATCTGAAGAAGGATCTTCTTGCTATGGAGGGATTGCAGCTAAGGCTGATTCCTGGGATGGCGGGACTGTCATATGAGGAAAGACTATATTGGTTAGGATTATATTCATTGGAGTTTAGAAGAGTGGATCTCATAGAAACTTATAAAAGTTTAACAGGATTGGACAGGGTAGATTCAGAAAGAATGTTCCTGATGGTGGGGGAGTCCAGAACTAGCGGTCACAGTTTGAGGATAAGGGGTGAATCTTTCAGGACTGAGGTGAGGAGAAATTTCTTCACCCAGAGAGTGGTGAATCTGTGGAATTCACTGCCACAGAAAGTAGTTGAGGCTAAATTAAAATTGCTTATTGTCACAAGTAGGCTTCAAATGAAGTTACTGTGAAAAGCCCCTAATCGCCACATTCCGGCGCCTGTTCGGGGAGGCTGGTAAACGTTGTGTAATTTCAAGAATGAATTAGATATACAGCTTGGGGCTAAAGGGATCAAGGGATATTGGGAGGGAGAGGGGAAGGCGGGATCAGGATGTTGAACTTGATGATTAGCCTCGATCATAAGGAATGGCGAAGCAGGCTCGAAGGGCCGAATGGCCTCCTCCTGCTTCTATTTTCTATGTTTCTCAAGATACAGAGCCTCCATCAGTTCCCCCAACCACACTTGAGGCACGGGGCGGAGACGCTGACCTCCACCCCAACAGGACCTGCCTGTGAGCAATCAGCGAGGTGAAGGCTAAAACATTCGTCCCCGTCTGCAGCTCCGACTTCCCAAACATGGCCCCCAGCGGACTGCGCTCCAAGTCCAAGATCGCCGATATCGAGAAAGAACCCCAATATTTCTCCAACCTTGGACAGGACCAGAACATATGTACATCATTGGCTGGGCCCCTCCCATCGCTCGCAAGGGTCCTCCAACCCTCCACCCACTCCTTGACCACGTCAGATGTGCACTATCTTTAATTGTATCAACCCCAGTCTCACGTGAAGTTGAGGCATTCACCCTCTGCGACACCTCACACCACAACTGCTCCTCTAGTGCTATCCCAGCTCCTCCTTCCACCTGGCCTTAACCCCCTCCGACAACACCATATCCTCCTCCAGAATCCTCCCTTGGATCACCGAGATGGCCCCCCCCCCCCAAACCCATCACTGACAACATTCCCTCCAACAACGAGGAGGGAGGTGTCATTGGAAACGTCGGAAAAACCTTCCTTGCAAACTCCCGCACCTGCACATACCTAAAGGCCTTCCCCCGTGGATCCCAAACTGCTTCATCAACTCCTCCAAGCTCGCAAACCACCCTTCCAGAAATAAGTCCTCCCAGCCCCCCCCACCCTCCCCAAAGCTCCTCCCTGCCCCGAAAGCTAGCATCAAATCTCATCAGCTCAAACACATGATGCTCTCGGGATCAGCTGGCATCAGCTTTGACCCCGGCCCATAACTTAAAATGCTGCCGAAATTGCCTCCATATCGTCAGTGTTACTACCAGCGCCGGACTACCCGAACATTCTCCTGGGGCAAACGGGAGCAGTGCCAGCGCCCTTAAACCCGACTCTCTACAAGAGCCTGCCTCTACCCTCATCCACATTGCCTTCTGCTCCCTGCACCAACCCCGCACCGTCTCATTGTTCGCCGTCCAATAATAATGCATCAGATTCAGCAGAGCCAAACCCTGTCCCTGACTCTCACCCTCTCTGAAGCACCTTCCTCCGAATCCTCACTATCTTACCTACCAGACAGAGGACAAAATCAACCGTTCCACTCCCATAACAAAACGCTTTCGGTAAGAAGAATTGTAAACCCTGGAATAACAATAAAAACCGTGGCAAAATATTCATCTTTGCCACCTGTTCCCAGCCTGCCAATGATAGAACATACATACAGTGCAGAAGGAAGCCATTCGGCCCATCGAGTCTGCACCGACCCACTTAAGCCCTCACTTCCACCCTATCCCCGTAACCCAATAACCCCATCTGACCTTCATGGACACAAAGGGCAATTTATCATGGCCAATCCACCTAACCTGCACGTCTTTGGACTGTGGGAGGAAACCGGAGCACCCGGAGGAAACCCACGCAGACATGGGGAGAACGTGCAGACTCCGCACAGAGTGACCCAGCCGGGAGTCGAATCCGAGACCCTGGCACTGTGAATCCACAGTGCTCTCCACCTGTGCTACCGTGCTGCCCACGATAGAGGGAGGCTGTCCCACCACAATAGATCCGCCCTAACCCTGTCCACCAGGCTCGTAGAATTCCATTTTTGGAGCCGGGCCAAATCCCGAGTCACCTGGACCCCCTGATACCTGAAGTGAGTAGTTACCACACAAAACTGTAATCCCCTGAAGACCACTCCCACTCCAGGCTGAGAGAGACCAAAAAGCAAAACTTTTCTCCAAATTCAATTTGTATCCGAAAAAGCCCCAAATTGCTTGAGCAGCCCCATTATATCCCCCACCGTGGGACCCGGGTTGGAAATATACAAAAGGTCATTGGCATACAGGGACACCCTACGCTCTAGCCCCCTCACTATCCCCCTCCAAGTATCAGAAATCCTCAGCGCAGTGGCCATAGGCTCTATCGCCAGTGCAAACAAAAGGGGGCGACATGGGTCACCCCTGTCTCGTTCCCCTATGCAGCTGAAAACATCCCAAATTCACCTCATCCGTGCGAACACTCACCATCATTTTCTTACACAACAATTTGTTCCACGCCACAACCTTAGGCCCAATCCCAAACCGCTCCAACACCGCTAACAAATAACACCCCACTCTCCTCGATCGAGCGCCTTCCCCATATCCAGCGCCACCACCTCCTCCTGCACCCTCACTTCTGATGAGGAGAGAACCACGATTAGAGCACCACGTTTAACAAGCGCTGCACATTTGTGGACAACTGTCTACCCTTTGCAAAACCTGACTGATCCTCCCCAACCATCTGCAAAACTTCTGCAGAACCTTGGCATCACATTCAACAGACATACAGGCCAATATGATCCACACTCCACTGGGTCTTTATACTTTATTAACAAAAGGAAAATAGATGCCTGTCCCATTATCGCACCCCCCACCCCCCGCATCTAGCTACTGCGTCCTCAAATATCTCCACCAACAGCAGTGCCAGCCTGTCCGCAAATTTCTTACAATATTCCACCAGGAACCCATCCGGCCCCGATGCTTTGTCCATTTACATTTTTCTCATCGCCGTTCGAACCTTCTCAATCGCCACTGGCTTCTCCAACCCTGCCCTATTCTCCTCTTCCACTGTGGGACACTCCAGCCACTCTAAAATTTCCCTCACATCCAAATCATCTCCCGGGGGCTCCGACCGATACAACCACTTATTAAACGCCTCAAATGCCCTATTCACCTGCTCCGGCACAGTCCTTTCTCGCCCCCTCCCAGGCCTGAACAATCTCCGGGAGGTCGTCTGCCGCAAAGATGTCCTGTCACCAAGTGGCTGGCCTTCTCCCTGTACTCGTACACCACACCCTTCGCCCTCCTCAACTTTCCCTGTGGACAAAGGGTCAAACTGCGCCAGTGGTTCCTTTCTACTGGCCAAAGGTCCGGAGTGGGATCTTCCGCATACTTCCCATCAACGTCTAAAATGTCATCTACCAGCCGTTGCCGCTACTCTCTTGCCTCTCTATCCGCTTGCGTCTTATACAAGAGGATTTCACCACTTACCACTGCCCTCAGCACCTCCCATACCACTGATGGCGAGACCTCCCCATTTTACTGAACCCCACATAATCGTCAATCACCTTGGCCATCCTGACACATAAACCAGGATCCGCAAGCAGTCCTGCATCCCTCCCGTGACCCCATTGGCTCCAACTTTGCCAGGACTGCTTGATGCCACACTCGGTCAGATGCTGCCTTGACGTCACGGGCAGTCACTCTTACCTCACCTCTGGTGTTCAGCTCTTTTGTCCACATTTAGACTAAGGCCGTAATGAGGTCAGGGGCTGAGTGACCCTGGCAGAACTCAAACCGAGCGTCGGGGAGACGGTTATTACTGGGCAAGTGCCGCTTGATGGCGCTGTTGATGACACTTTCCGTCACTTTGCTGTTGGTCGAGAGTAGACTGGATGGTAATTGGCTGCCGTGGTGGGCAAATTGGCTGTCTTGATTCCCTACACTCAAAAAGTGCTACATTGCTGTCTGTGGGATCTCTCTGTGCGCAAATTGGCTGCCCTGCCTTCCTACACAAAAGCAATCGTCAAAAAGTTCTTCAAGGCTGCGAATCACCTTGAGGTGTCCTCGTGTTGCGGAAGACAGAAAATCTACTTCCTGGCAATTAGCTACGGAAAGTGTTCGATTGCTGTCTAATGGGATCTTTCTGTGTGCAAATTGGCTGTTGCGTTGCCTACATTTCAATAGCGACAACGCTTCATATAGAAAAAGTGCTCCGTTGGCCAGAGAGGGCCGTGCGGCGTCCGGAGACCGTGGAAGGTTTTACAAAAAGGCAAGTCATTGGACTGGATATTACGTGGCTGGGGGGGGGGGGGGCAGATGGATCACCAACCCGGCCCCACATCCCATCCCACCCCACCCTGGAAGCAAAGATGGGTTGGCACAAAGCCGGCCCGCTCGACAGTAGCCAGCCTGCCAGCTAGCCACAATGTGTCGCGCGGTGGGCTCGACAAGTGCCGAGTGGGACTTCAGACAAGTTCCTCACTGGGGTGGAAGACCCCGCCCTCGGGAGTGGGTGATGCCAAGACTGCAAGAGCAGGAGGAAGGTCCATGGATTCCAGAAACAGGTAAGTCTGGAGCCTTGGGCAGGGAGCGTTTGTGGATGTTGGGGAGGGGGATGGTTTTATGCCAGCAGGCAGGTAGGAATCCTCCAATAGGCACAGGGCAACCCCCAAAGATAGAAGCCCACTCCACCCCCAGCCCTTGGAAGAGATTATTTAGAATATAATGCTTACCGCTCCTGCTTTAAACTCAAAGATCAATACAGCACAGGAACAGGCCCTTCGGCCCTCCAAGCCTGCGCCGACCATGTACCTGCCTAAACTAAAGCCGTCTGCACTTACAGAGTCCGTACCCTTCCATTACCACCCCATTCATATACTTGTCTAGATGCCCCTTAAATGCCGCTATTGTACCAGCTCCCACCCCCTCTCCAGGCAGCACGTTCCATATATTTGCCACGCTCGGTGTAAAAAACCTGCCTTGCACATCTGTTCCAAACTTTTCCCCACGCACTTTAAACCTCTGTCCCCTAGTACTTGACTCTCCGACCCGAGGAAAGAGCATCTGACACTCCTGCCCAACAGCCTACGCCAACCGTTCTATGTCACAGGAGGTACATTATCGGGGGTCAATTCGTTTGGTAACAAACCTAATTGACCCTTAATTATCTATTTAAATATGGTGGGCAGGCTTCCGAATTCTGTGCCCGCCCACCCAGCTGCCACATTATGGGGGTGAACACGGGGTGGCAGGGTGCACAGTGCCCTCTCCCCAACAGAAACACCCCTGGCGGGGGCACGTACAATGCAACCCTTTGTCTTTTAAAAAAATGTTTTTGCTCCTTCGTTTCAGGGAAATCAGTCATGGATAACAAATGCTGGCCTTGACAGCGATGTTCCCATCCCATGATAGAATAAAAATGCAACCAGTACAGTGCTGGAATGATACTAGTTAGAGAGTCCTGCGTTCAATAGCACCAGAGGTTAGTGCCAGAGTCTGTCGGGCTAAGGGTGCCTTCTTACTGTTTTTCCCTTGAGACCTAGATGCAGGCAGTGGTGTAGCAGTATTGCCACTGGGCTAGTAACACAGGTTCTGCCCTGGGGACCTGGGTTTGAATCGAATTTGAATACAATAAAAAAACATCTGGAATCAAAAAAGGTCTAGGGAAGACCATGAAACCCACCTGGTTTATCCATACCCGGTCTGGCCTACACGTGACTCCAGACCCACAGCAATGTGGGTGGCTCCAAATGCCCTCTGAAATGGCCTGGCAAGCCACTCAATTCAAGGGCGATTAGGGATGGGCAACAGATGCTGGACCAGCCAGCCACACCCCGTAAAATGAATTTAAAAAGTCCGTTTATGGGTTTCGAGAGCTGTTTTCTCTCGTCTAAAGCTGAATATTTGACCACACCCGCCAATCATGCTGACTGACACTGTGGACAAAATGGAGAGAAACTGCGCTGGCAGGATCTCGTGGACATGCTCGACTTCATTCGAACTCATCGATCCACGTCAAATGTTGGAAGCGTGCATCAGGTGCGTTAACGTCTAAATAGATTAAAAGAAAAGGCGAGGTTAACGTTTTGGATAATGTGCACCACTCTGATCTGCTCGCTGGCCACATCGCTTTCGGGTTTTACGTCTTTATGGGCCCAATGGGAAGCACAGGAGGCATAAAGGAGCAGAAGGAAATGCTGATAAGAACATAAGAACTAGGAGCAGGAGTAGGCCCTCTGGCCCCTCGAGCCTGCTCCGCCATTCAATGAGATCATGGCTGATCTTTTGTGGACTCAGCTCCACTTTCCGGCCCGAACACCAGAACCCTTAATCCCTTTATTCTTCAAAAAACTATCTATCTTTATCTGAAAAACATTTAATGAAGGAGCCTCTACTGCTTCACTGGGCAAGGAATTCCATAGATTCACAACCCTTTGGGTGAAGAAGTTCCTCCTACACTCCGTCCTAAATCTACTTCCCCTTATTTTGAGGCTATGCCCCCTAGTTCTGCTTTCCCCGACCAGTGGAAACAACCTGCCCGCATCTATCCTATCTATTCCCTTCATAATCTTATATGTTTCTATAAGATCCCCCCTCATCCTTCTAAATTCCAACGAGTACAGTCCCAGTCTACTCAACCTCTCCTCGTAATCCAACCCTTTCAGCTCTGGGATTAACCTAGTGAATCTCCTCTGCACACCCTCCAGTGCCAGTACGTCCTTTCACAAGTAAGGAGACCAAAACTGAACACAATACTCCAGGTAAGGCCTCACTAACACCTTATACAATTGCAGCAGAACCTCCCTAGTCTTAAACTCCATCCCTCTAGCAATGAAGGACACAATTCCATTTGCCTTCTTAATCACCTGTTGCACCTGTAAACCAACTTTTTGCGACTCATGCACTAGCACACCCAGGTCTCTCTGCACAGCAGCATGTTTTAATATTTTATCATTTAAATAATAATCCCTTTTGCTGTTATTCCTACCAAAATGGATAACCTCACATTTGTCAACATTGTATTCCATCTGCCAGACCCTAGCCCATTCACTTAGCCTATCCAAATCCCTCTGCAGACTTCCAGTATCCTCTGCACTTTTTGCTTTACCACTTATCCGAGTGTCGTCTGCAAACTTGGACACATTGCCCTTGGTCCCCAACTCCAAATCATCTATGTAAATTGTGAACAGTTGTGGGCCCAACACTGATCCCTGAGGGACACCACTAGCTACGGATTGCCAACCAGAGAAACACCCATTAATCCCCACTCTTTGCTTTCTATTAATTAACCAATCCTCTATCCATGCTACTACTTTCCCTTTAATGCCATGCATCTTTATCTTATGCAGCAACCTTTTGTGTGGCACCTTGTCAAAGGCTTTCTGGAAATCCAGAAAGGGGCGTGATGAAGAGGGGGGATGGACGTAGGTTTAAAGGACCTCCTTCAGCGCTGTACCTTTTACAATCATTCTGCGTTTACCCATTGCTCTGTCGTCTCTCGCGGTTGTAGTCCCTTGCAACTCATTTCCGAAGCTTCTTTTTTGAATAGACGGTTAAATGATAAGCTGGCAAAGTCTGCGATTGGATCACCACCCAGGGGCAGCGTCAATAAGCAACAGCTAAAATTAGAAACCAGCTCTGGGCCTCGGAGGTCTGCTGGCTTCCGTCTGATCTTCAGAAGAAGGGGAAAATGGGAGTTGGCAGCAGGCAACTCTGGAAAGCATTTACAAATTCATGTCTCCATGCCCACCTCAGGTCTGAACCTTCAGGGTGCTAAGAAACGAGCTGTGGGAGTCCTCCTTTCAAAATGATAGGGCTCCCCCATCCACCATGATGGCCTGGCAGCTGTGGCCACCCTTAATCTTTACTAATTCATCAAGTCTTTGAAGGCCGCCTCGACTGAGCCAGTGTTAACCCACATCCCCGAATGAATAAAGAAAAAAAAAGAGACCCCACAAACAACAGGGCAGCATGGTAGCACAGTGGTTAGCATTGCAGCTTCACAGCGCCAGGGTCCCAGGTTCGAATCCCCCCCCCCCCCCCCCGAGTCGCTGTCTGTGTGGAGTCTGCACGTTCTCCCCGTTTCTGCGTGGGTTTCCTGCGGGTGCTCCGGTTTCCTCCCACAGTCCAAAGGTTAGGTGGATTGGCCATGCTAAATTGCCCCTTAAGTGTCCAAAAAAGGTTAGGAGGGGTTATTGGGTTAAGGGGATAGGGTTGAAGTGAGGGCTTAAGTTGGTCGGTGCAGACTCCATGGGCCGAATGGCCTCCTTCTGCACTGTATGTTCTATGTTTGTTCTATGCAACAACATTGAGTTAAATTAGCAGGTCCTGGTGAGGTTGGTGACAGGCGAAATATGAAAGGACTTCCATTCTTTTAATAGTGCCATGGGATATTTTGACACAGGTCTCAGATTTAATATCTCAACTGAAGGGCAAGAAATCAGAGTGCCTTCCGACCAGGGTCTCCCCAAGCTGTGGACTGCGACCCTTGGGCTGAGCTATTGGGCTTGCGAGCTCTGCGGCAGAAATGGCAGTTGTGTGGAATGCACACTCAGATTTCACAGTCCTCGCTCTTTAAATGTGTGTGACTTTTCTTTTGTCTGTGAAAGTGGCCGAATCCAATGAGTCCCGAGGCCCGATCGCCTGCAAAGCCGTGTTTCAGTTGTTATTTTTGTTCTCTCACCGTCTCTTTCCTGCACCTCTCCCGTGGGACTTCCATCTCGTCCACGGTCTCCGCAGATTCGATTGGCCCTCCCGTTTGTAGAACCTGCCCGTTCACCTGTTCCCCCCCCTCCCCCCCCCATCCCTGTGCTCTGTGACTGACATCGACTCCTAGTTACAATTCTCATCCTCGTTCTCAACTCTTTCGAAGTCCTTGCCTCTCCCGATCGCTCCAGACCCACGAGCCTCCCGAGACTCCCACTCTCCTCTAACTCCGGCCCCTTGAACAGTCCCATTTTAACCATTCCACTATCAGTGGCCGTGACGGTATGTGGGCAGCACGGTAGCACAGTGGTTAGCACTATGGCTTCACAGCTCCAGGGTCCCAGGCTCGATTCCCGGCTTGGGCCACTGTCTGTGCGGAGCCTGCACGATCTCCCCGTGTCTGCGTGGGTTTCCTCCGGGGGCTCCGGTTTCCTCCCGCAAGGTCCGAAAGACGTACTGTTAGGTAAATTGGACATTCTGAATTCTCCCCCCAAACAGGCGCCGGAGAGTGGCGACTAGGGACTTTTCACAGTAACTTCATTGCAATGTTAATGTAAGCCTACCTGTGACACAAATAAAGATGATGATTATTATTATTCGCGCCTTCAATTGCCAAGGTTCTGGAATTGGCTCCAGAAATCTTTTCGCCTCTCTCCTTGAAGATGCTCTTTACAGCTTTTATTTATTCGAGATCTTTGAGGACGTAACAAGCAAGGTGGATAAAGGAGAACTGAAGGGGCTGGTTTTAGCACACTGGGCTAAATAGCTGGCTTTTAAGGCAGGCCAGCAGCATGGTTCAATTCCCGTTCAAGCCTCCCCGAACAGGCGCCGCAATGTGGCGACTAGGGGCTTTTCACAGTAACTTCATTGAAGCCTACTTGTGACAATAAGCGATTTTCATTTTCATTTTTTCATTTCAAGTTGTGGTGACCTTGCATTTCCTGAACACATTTACTAAGGTACCCCATCAAAGGTTACTATACAAAAGCCAATGGCATGTCAGGACAGAAAGAAGATTGGTTAGCTAACAGGAAGCAGAGAACAGGGATAAATGGGTCTTTGTCAGACTGGCAAGCTATCACTCGTGGGGTGCCACGAGGGATCAGTGTTGGAGCCTCCAATAATTTACAATCTCTATCAATAGCTTGGATGAAAGGATTTGCGGATGACACCAAGATAGGTAGCAAATTGAGTTGTCGGAGGAGGTGAAGAATCTACAAAGAATTGTGGACAGTTTAAGTGACCGTAAGACCTTAAGAAATAGGAACAGGAGGAGGCCATTCGGCCCTTTGAGGCTGCTTCGCCGTTTAATAAGATCATGGCAGAGGTGGGAAAAATGAATTTTCCACTTCAGTAAGGAGAATAGAAACATAGTATGCTATTTAAATTCGGGGCAGCACGGTAGCCTTGTGGATAGCACAATTGCTTCACAGCTCCAGGGTCCCAGGTTCGATTCCGGCTTGGGTCACTGTCTGTGCGGAGTCTGCACATCCTCCCCGTGTGTGCGTGGGTTTCCTCCGGGTGCTCCGGTTTCCTCCCACAGTCCAAAGATGTGCAGGTTAGGTGGATTGGCCATGATAAATTGCCCTTAGTGTCCAAAATTGCCCTTAGTGTTGGGTGGGGTTACTGGGTTATGGGGATAAGGTGCCAGTGTTGACCTTGGGTAGGGTGCTCTTTCCAAGAGCCGGTGCAGACTCGATGGGCCGAATGGCCTCCTTCTGCACTGTAAATTCTATGATAAAATGGTGCGGGATTGCAGAACCCGGGGGTAGAGAGGGTTGTGTGTGCATCCTGGCATGTGAATCACAAGAAGTTTGTGTGCAGGCACAGCAAGCTGGGTCACTGAATCCATTCAAGGCTGAGTTAGGCCGATGTTTGATAGCTGAGTGAGTCGAGGGTTAGGGGGCAGACAGGAGAGTGCAGGTGAGGCCACATACCAGATCAGACATGATCGTATCGAATGGTGGAGCAGGCTCCAGGGGCCGGGTGGCCTACCCCCACGCCCAAGTCCGACGTTCCTGCCAAAACCTCCTTTGAGAAAGCTTCTAGCCGTCTGCCCCCATATCTCTTTTTGTGGCCTGGTGTCAAACTCGGCTTGATAATGGAGCACCTGAGAATGCTCGAGAAAGGTGCTACTTCAATGCGAGTTGTTGTTAAGGGGATTTGATGTGGGCAGAGCTGCTTCGTTCAACAGACGTTTAAGCAGATTCACAGACTTCCACATCCTATGTACAGAGAGTGCAAGAGCTGCTCCTCAATTTCTGCCCTCATTCAGCCCATGCCCCCCAACTTCGGTCACTCATTGTGCTGGAGGGGAGGGGCGCAGTGGCCAAGTCGAAGGACGGCCTCACAGGAGTGCTCCTCGGCCTGGTCCAGCTTTGGTCAGAGGTCCGTCGAATCATAGAATTTACAGTGCGGAAGGGGGCCATTTGGCCCATCGAGTCTGCACCGGCCCTTGGAAAGAGCACCTAGCTTAAGCCCACACCTCCACCCTCTCCCCGTAACCCCACCAAACCGTTTTTGGACACCAAGGGGCAATTTATCATGGCCAATCCACCTAACCTGCACATCTTTGGACTGTGGGAGGAAACCGGAGCACCCGGAGGAAACCCACGCAGACACGGGGAGGACGTGCAGACTCCGCACGGACAGTGACCCAAGCCGGGAATCGAACCTGGGACTCTGAAGCCGTGAAGCAACAGTGCTAACCACTGTGCTACTGTGCCGGCGGTGTTCGTTCGCACCCAACTGCCCGCTCCCCCTTCGTCGCTATGTTCAGACCTGTGCTTCCCTGAAGTGGGTTCATGTGGTGCCCATTTGTACACGCGTGACCCTCCCTGACCCGCCGGGCTGGAGTCCTTCATCGACATTCGGAACCAAATTTTACTTCAAATAGATGGAGGAACCCGTCAAATTTTAGTTAAACTGGCATTCACCTTGCCAGTGCCCCTCCTGGTGAAATAAAGTGCTTCCCATCCCCACTCTGCCCACCGCCCCTCCTGGGGGTTGGGATAGGAGGGACCAGTTAAAATTACAACGATTGTTCAAATGTAACTCTGAATTCTCCACGAAGTCCCCCGAGGTGTTTTCTACGTTACAGGAGTTGCGTCAATGTTCACGGTGTTTTGTCTGCCGGTCGCTTAACTTTGAAAGTTTTACCTTTCAGCCACCTTTCTGCGGACAACTGCATGGTATCTCGCTGCTTGGCGTAAAACTCCACCACACTGTCAGAAAACAATGGGAAAAGAAGCAATTCAAATCCGTCAGTAACACGCTGGGTATTCTATTAGATTCTCACAAAAAATAACCCTCAAATTCTTCCAACACACAACATACACACAACATACACACACATACACATGCACACACATACACATACACACACCACACACACACACACCATACGCACAGAACAGAACAATGTCATAGAATACCTACAGTGTAGAAGGAGGCCATTTGGCCCATCGAGCCTGCACGGACCCTCTGAAAGAGTACCCTATCTAGGCCTACTCCCCCACCCTATCTCCGTAACCCCATAACCCCACCTAACTTGCACATCTTTGGAAGCTTAAGGAGCAATGCAGCATGACCAATCCACCTAACCTGCACATCTTTGGGCTGTGGGAGGAAACCCGGAGGAAACCCACGCACACACGGGGAGAAAGTGCAGACTCCACACAGTCACCCGTGGCTGAAATTGAACCCAGGTCCCTGACGCTGTGAGGCAGCGGCGCTAACCACTGTGCAGCCCTACACGCTATACGCAAACACACGCACATCATTAATACACACACACAGATAAAATACACACACACACACCACAGACAAACACACACCTCTCCAGCCAAGTGTTTCTTTTGAAAAAATCCCTCCCCATCATCACTTTGAACAAACCCCAGACCAGCCATTCCTTCTGGGATCTCGAGCACAACTCACAACTAACAGCACATTACTTCAATCTGTTTCCTCTGGTTACCAACCACTGGAACCAGTTTCTTCCTATTTACTCCATCAAAACCATCCATGATTCTGAGAACCTCTGCACAACATCCTCTTAATCTTCTCTGCCCTAAAGTGAACGATCTTTTGGCTTTTCTAGAAGCTAGAGGAAAGTAAAATGAAACATCCACCCGTGGCTAATTCACTGATCGTATTGAGAGAAACAAAGGGACTGTTGTACCCTCAATAACGACGCGAGAGAGTAAAACGGTAAAGAAGGCTTTAATAAGCTAAGAACTAGCCTGGTGCCGAGTCGGGTGCTTACTGGGTGCCGCCTGCATGCGGCCCCTTATATACGACTCCCCGGTGGGCGGAGCCGGAGGCGGAGTCCCCCAGGGTTCCAAGCCCGGTCTTAAAGGGGACATCACCTTACATGATGATAAGGGTGCAGTCATGCAATAACCGTTCATCACAGGGACAAATGCTACAATATAATTTTTACCTGTCGATATGCTTCAGGAAGCCATCCTGTCCCCATTGCTGGAGTAGCTGCAGAACCATGAGCTATAAATGGAACACAGATTAATTGCACACATTTTGATGCACTTAAACAGGCAGCAGCTCCTAGAGTTGAAAACGATGTTTAACGGGAGCAGGGACAAGCCCAGAAATAGGAACACAGACACGCTTTTCCCCCCCAGATGGATGAAAATAAAGGCCAAACATGGTTTGCGTGGTAGCGATTCAATCTCGGTATTGTATTTGACTCCGAAATGAGCTACTGACCACGCATCTGTACCATCGTGAAGACCACCTTATTTCAAATCCATAACATCACCCGTCTCCGACCCCAGCTCATCTGCTGTGGAAGCCCTCAACGCGACAACTCCCAACGTACTCACGGCTGACCTCGCACATTCTATCCAGAAACTGGAGGTCATCCAAAACGCTGCTGCTCACGTCTGAACAGGTTTCCGTTCAACCGTCGCCCCTGTGCTTGCTGACCCACACAGGCTCCTGATTTAAGGGTTCTCACCTATACCCTCAGTACCTTCCTTCCGGATCTGAGGAGGAGATTTCGGAGCATTCCCAGCAATCCATTCCTCACCTTGGCTACCTGCCTTCCTTTCACTCTCCCACTGCCTGTCCTTTTCAAAATTAGGGGGGTGATGGAGCAAAGGTTAAAATTTATGGATTAGCTCCTCATCGTCACCCATAATTGCTGCTTGTCAAGCAGACTTCAACATGGGTTCTTATTATGGAGGGCATAATGACCTCTCTCAGAGCCTCAGAGGTTGTTGCAACACCCAATGCTCGTTCCCATCTATCAAAATTGTTCTGCTTGACCCTTTAGAATTTGGCATACGTCTGCCCCAGCTGTCTCCTTAGATTCCGAAACGTTTGCCTATATGCCTCAGGGGACAATTCCTATGCACCCAGAATAGCCTCGTCATTGTCTTAGACACCCCCTCTGACAGGGAAGCATAAAATTCCTGTGCCCGCCCCGTCAATTTACTTTGCACGGGTAATGTCCACTTTTCCTTTGGTCTCTCCATTTGGGTCCATTTTCTCAAAAGTCCTGAAAAAGGTTTCTTCCTCCTTCTCTTCAAATTTTGGGAGGGTTTGTACAAACTTAAACATATCGTCACTGGTTTGCGTTCTCAGGTTAAGCTGCCCTCTAGCTTCTGCAGTTCCCTTTTAATTCCCAGTGCCTTAAGCTGCAACTCTCTCGTTTACTTTGTCCCCTTTTGCCTAAATCAAATCAAATCAAATCCCCACTCTATAATCCTAAATTCCTCATTTCCATCTTCATTTCTTTTCGCTGCGTATCTAATTTCTTCATTTGTAACTGGATTGTTGCCAGGACCCACACTGTGTTTCTGACATCTCTTCAAATTTAAATGCTCTATTGTTGTCTCGCCCTAAAGTCGGGTGCTCTACATCAGCTTCAATCCACTTGAGCCTCAAGACAAAGTTGGCAATGACACATAAACCGCTGAGGTAAAGCTCAGACTATGCAATATAGGGTAAATAATGGAACAATCTGAGAAAGTTTATGCATTGGAAACCAATGCATCGCTGTGTAGTGTGTCACGTGATTGTGTGGTGACATCATCAGAGGCACTTGGGAGATTTTCCCTCTCGTTCGCATTAGACTGCGAGCAACACCCAAGTCTCACTAACTAGTTAAGTAACCTACGATGTAGCAACCTGTTCACCCTTTGTCTCTACTGTGAAGAGCAGATCCACTAAAAACATAACAGTAAAGGCAAAGGATGGAGTTGTGGGAAGGTAGGTCACATAACAAAGGCGTGCTGGGCCAAATTCCTCAAACCTGGAAGATGCATTGATTGATTGACTGATTTATTGTCACATGTACCGAAGTACAGTGAGAAGCAATTTTCTGCGGCTAAGGAAAGGTACACAATAGACAAAAAGAATAATCGACAAAGTACATCGACAAATAGTGATTGGTTACAGTGTGGAACAAGTGTCTGCGTGGGTTTCCTCCGGGTGCTCTGTTTTCCTCCCACAAGTCCCGAAAGACGTGCTTGTTAGGTGAATTGGACATTCTGAATTCTCCCTCCCGAACAGGCACCGGAATGTGGCGACTAGGGGCTTTTCACAGTAACTTCATTGCAGTGTTAATGTAAGCCTATTTGTGACAATAAAGTCATAAATTTTCCTTTTACTATGTGCAACGGCAGTTTTGCAGATTGAACCATTGGTTCAATCTGCATCATGGAATCACCTGTCACTTTCCGCATATATTCTCAGGATTATATCAGATGGCTTTAATGGTACGTTCTTGAGCTGTCGTTGATGTAAATTTTCAGAGATGAGAAGTAACAGCGGCTTCCGCATCTACTTCCATTTTTAATTTAGTTCCCACTCAGTTTGTTTGTGCTTCGCCTTGCATCGATTACATACTGAGTTGTTTGAGTTCCTTGATCTCGCTAGACATTGTGGGCGCGATTCTCCACTCCCACGCCGGTTGGGAGAATCGCCTGGGCCGCCAAAATTTCCTGGGGACGCCGGTCCGACGCCCTCCCGCGATTCTCCCAAGCGGCAGGAACGGCCCGGTCGAGTTTCGCGGGCCGCAGGCCGGAGAATCGCCGGAGACACCCAAAATGGCGATTCTCCGGCACCTCCGCTATTCTGAGGCCCGGATGGGCCGAGCGGCCAGGCCAAAACGGCGGGTTCCCCCCGGCGCCGTCCACACCTGGTCGCTGCAGTCGTGGGCGGTGCGTGAACGCTGGGGGGGGCGGCCTGTGGGGGGGGCGAGGGGGGATCCTGCACCGGGCTTCACCTGGAATGTGGGGTGGCCCGCGATCGGTGCCCACCGATCGTCGGGCCGTCCTCTCTGAAGGAGGACGTCCTTCCTTCCGCGGCCCCGCAAGATCCGTCCCCCATCTTCTTGCGGGGCGGATTGGGACAGGACGGCAACCACGCATGCGCGGATGACGTCCGTTATGCGGCGCCGGCTGCGTCATCTATGCGGCGCCGCCTTTACGCGGGCGACAAGACCTGGCGCGGGTAGATGACACAGGGCCTGGCGTGGGCCCATTGTCAGGGCCTGAATCGGTCGGGACCGGGGCCGTTCCGCGCCATTGTGAACCTCGACGGCGTTCACGATGGCGCGGCCACTTCGGCGTGGGAGTGGAGAATCCCGCCCCGTGTCTTCCTGGGAATGCTATCAAACCAAAAGTTAAAATGGAAGTTGGAAAATTGATCAAAGATGGGAGTGACTGAGAGTGTGACGATGAGCGATTGGGCAAACAATTGTCAAGTCAGAAGGCTCAGTAAGTATCTGCGGTGACTTTGAAATGATGATTAACTCAGTGCTGTGTGCCGACCAGTATTCCTTAACATTAATGGAGGACCTATTTGCTGGATTGTCGGGTGGACAGAAGTTCAGTAAGATAGATTTGTCCCAAGCAGGTGAAGGTGGCAGCTGAGTCGCAGCTTCGTATAACAACTGTAACACACAAAGGACTGTTCAGGAACCAGCGTTTGCCGTCCGGAATAAAGTCTGCACAGGCCCTATTGCAAAAGTCCATGGACTAAACCCTTAGTGGCCTCAATGGTGTTCAATGTTATTTTGATGGCATCCTAATTACCCGCAGCACTGACCATCGGCACCCTAAAGAATTTGGAAGTCACATTGGAGCATCTTGAAAGACACGCAGCCTGATTCTCTGTTCCTGAGACTAAATGTTGACGTCGGGGCAGGGTTAGTGGACTTCTGTGGCAGCAAAACTGGCGCTGCATCTGGACCAATTCAACTACCATTAAGGGGCTAGCACCAATGGCACGTGAACACAATCAATTCCAATGGGAAACGGTGCGGATTTGCCGGGTTCACGACTGACCCTGAAGAGGCTGACGTGCTGCAGCCGCAGATACACACTTCACTCCCCGCACACACCATCCCAGCCAACAAGATGACAGCAGGACGTGCGGTACCGAGATCCACCCGCACAAAACCGGAGACCCTGCTGGACACCGTGGAGGAGAGGCGGGTGACCCTGAACCCCGTGTGGGAAGGAGGCTGCCAGCTGCCGCCAAGTGCCGGGCCTGGGCGCAAGTGGCAGAGGCAGTCAGCGTTGTGGGCAGCACCCTCCAGACCGGCCAGCAGTGCAGGAGAAAAACTACATGGCCTCCACAGGGTGGCCTGGGTGAGTAGGCAGCACTCTGTTCCTGGCACTAACCCCCATCCCACACACCCGTAATCCCGCTGTGGTGAATGTATTCACCCAATGCATGAGCTGCCTGTATAATGATGTGACCTGTTGTGACCTATGACCTGGAAGTGGTGATACGAGCTACTTCCAGGTACTGTACTAGAACCCCGGTGGGCTCCGCCCTCACCGGGGCCATATATAGGCCGGCCACTCATTTGCACAGCCGACTCTGGCAGGCGAGTTCATGGTTAATAAAGCCTAATGTTCACTCACTCTCACGGTCTCAGAGTGAAATGACGGGATAACACCCACCCTCCCCACACGGAGGGTGACCGAACCCCCACTCTGCACCAAATGTCATCTGGTGAGCACGTCACACTGTCCGATCCATTGCAGGCGAAGGCAGGGACGTCCCGGGATTCCGGCACTCAGAGGATTGTTGGGAGGCCTGGAATCTGCGGAGTCCCAGTCAGATGACGACTGTATGATGACGGGGTGTGGTTCCGACATGTGGGCCCGATAATGAAAAATGAATGAAAATCGCTTATTGTCACAAGTAGGCTTCAAATGAAGTTATTGTGAAAAGCCCCTAGTTGCCACATTCCGGCGCCTGTTCGGGGAGGCTGGTACGGGAATTGAACCATGCTTCTGGCCTGCCTTGGTCTGCTTTAAAAGCCAGCGATTTAGCCCTGTGCTAAACCAACCCCTAATGAGGTTCCCAACGTTGTACGCCAGGAAACGCAGCCACCAATGACTTTGGACTTCACCCAGAGAGAAACAGGTTTAACGTTTTGAGTCCATATGATCTTTGTACAGAACCAGAGAGGGACAGCAATATGAGGAATTATATACTGGGGGGGGGGGGGGGGGTGCAAAATGGAAAGTCAGTGATAGGTCGGAGATAAGGTGAGATTGACAAAGCTGTCATGGACATGAGTCAAAGGGGCCCTTAGGGATTGAAGAGTGTTAACAGTGGCAAAGGTAGGATAACCAAATGTGCTAATAGGAGAACAGAAGTCAGTGCTCAGTGGGAACAAAACTGAGCAACAAGGGGCAGTGCCCCAAAACGGGAGGGGTGCGTAATGTTGGGACGTGGCAGGAAAACTGAAAAACAGAAAACAAGATGGAGGGGGGTCAAGATGGAGGGGAAAGTTCACAGTCTAAAGTTGTTGGAACTCAGTGGTTTTGAAACCGCAAGCGACCAGAAGATTGTAGTCTTTCCAGCATTTTGCGTTTTTAGTTCAGATTTTCAACATCTGCAATATTTTGCTTTTATTTGGGCGACTCGCGATGTTTTCCGCTCCCGTCGCCAAAGCCTCCCCGTTGGCGAATGGGAGCAAAAAATCCTGGCTGTCATTCCAGGGGCTGAGCAGGATACAATACATGACTGGAGAGGAATGGAGGTGGCACTGTCACTGGGCTAGGAATACTGAGACCCAGGACATTGCTCCGGTGACCCAGCTTCAATGGAAGGCGCTGGTGAAATTGGAATTCAATAAAAATCTGGAATTAAAAGTCTGATGGTGACCCTGAAAACATTGCCGATTGCTGTGAAATCCCATCTGGTTCACTAATGTCCTTTTGGCGAAAGAAATCTGCCTGATTGAGTTTTTGCTCTTTAAATAAGTCTGGAGCATGTCTGGATAACAGCCTCAAAACATTTTTCCATGTTGGGCTCTGAAGACGATAGACCCAGTATGGGTGGTGCAATGGTGCAATGTCTCCAGGGTTGTGGGGGGAGGAGGAGCTGGTGGAAGGGAAGGATTCCTATACTTTGTACTAAACAGTACATCACTGCTTGGGGCTAGAGAAATTTAATTGCTTTGTATAATAGGGAAGGGATTAGGTCTTATTTGGCCCAGACAGCTTAGGCAGGCCTACTATGTGAAAATATAGAACCCATTTTAGATGGCGCGAGGTACTTCTTTCCAGGGATAGCCGATGACCTCCAGGCTAAGTGGGTGGCACATGCAGATCCTCGGTCAGCATTCCGAAGGTTTGGAGAAGTGACAAGGATCACACAACACATCAGGAGGAAGACAAACGAATGGTGGCTCGTGCTACTTGGTCACTGTGATCTCCTGACGATCACTTGGTTACCACGAAGAGCCGGAGGAACATTTGCCCCCAAGGTGGAATTTAATGCCCTCCGCTTTGGCGAGTTAAGTGGTGGGGTGGGGGCATTTCAGGAAGTGGCAGGCGGGGATCACGACATCTTCCTGTCTCCACCCCGATTAAGTCCGTGGCGGGAAGGCTTCTGGACGACCTGGTCCTGCTGCCTCTGGTATTTACAGGGGGCATGAAATGAAGACCCTTGCGGGGCTTCTTGCAAGCTTTCAGTGGGGTGAATGGTGGTGGGTGGGTGCCCCTCTTTGAAAGGCACTCGGTGCCTGGTCGAAGGGCACGGTATTGGGGTGCAGGAAGGGGTCCACA
Source organism: Scyliorhinus torazame (assembly GCF_047496885.1). Classification (NCBI taxonomy): domain Eukaryota; kingdom Metazoa; phylum Chordata; class Chondrichthyes; order Carcharhiniformes; family Scyliorhinidae; genus Scyliorhinus; species Scyliorhinus torazame. The sequence goes on from NC_092715.1 coordinate 28,363,383, forward strand.
CTTGGACATAGAATCCATAGGGTGCAGAGGAAGGCCATTCAGCCCAGCTAGACTCACTGACCCTCTGACAGAGCACCCTATCTACATCCGCCCCCGCCCTATCACCATAACCCCACCTAACCTGCGGGGAGGCAGTGGCGTAGTTGGTATTGTCAGTGAACTAGTTATCCAGTGACCCAGGGTAATGTTCTGGGGACCAGGGTTCGATTCCCACCACGGCAGATGGTGAAATTGAATTCAATAAAAATCGTGAAATAAAAGTCTAATGGTGACCACTGCCGATTGTCGTAAAAACCCATCTGGTTCACTAATATCCTCTTGGGAAGGAAATCTGCCGTCCTTACCTGGTCTGGCCTACATGTGACTCCAGTCCCAAAGCTTTGTGGTTGAGCCTTAAATGTCCTCTGAAATAGCAAACCTTCAGTTCCAGGGCAATTTGGGGCAGGCAATAAATGTTGGCCCAGCCAACGACCTGCACATCCCCTGAACGATTAAAAATATATATCTTTGGACACTGTGGGGCAATTTTAGCGTGGCCAATCCACCTAACCTGCACACCTTTGGACTGTGGGAGGGAACCGGAGCACCCGGAGGAAACCCACGCAGACACGGAGAGAACGTGCAAACTCCACACAATCACCCGAGGTCGAATTGAACCCGGGTCGCTGGCGCTGGGGTGCCTGGACTGGCGCTGAACTCTTTAGTGGCGACTGCCCCCCCCCCCCCACCCCCCCTCCCATTTCTTCATGATTCACCTCTGGCCTGGGTCCATGAGAGTTCTGGGCTTCAGGTGACAGGCAGCCTTCGAAGGGGGGGGGGGAAGAGGTGATGCGGGGCCCATGCCGGCTCTCCAGTCGGTTGGCCAGGCTCCCATGGCCTACATTAAATCCAGCCCCTGTAGTTTGTTGAAAATTACGTTGCGACATTACGACAGTGACGGCACATCAAAAGCACTCCTTTGGCAGCGAACTGCTTTGAGCCATCCTGAGGGTTTGCTGATTTTGTTTCAGTGCAACTTCTTTCTCTTTGTCCTCCTTCTCTGGTTTATGACCGCCCACAGTTGATCCCATGACTGTGGGAGGAGCAAAGCGACGTGTGAGAAAGTCAGGATGTGCCACTGGCGGCAGGTTCAATGGTCCTTTTCTTGACCGACTCAAGGTGGTTTCATTAAGGTAACTGTCCAAAATCCCTCCATTTTATCAAATTACCAATCACTTCGAACAAAGATCGCTCAACGTCTTTTTGAAAGCAGAATAAATTTCACGCAAATGTGCTCTCGAGACGTGTACTGCGGAGGCTGAATTCACCCCCATGCTATCAGAGAATAGTGTGCTCGAAATGTTAAAACAAAAATAAATGGCCATTTGATTGGTTTCCTTCTGACCAACAGCGACTATCCCCTTTGAGTTAAATTTGATATTAGTCAGGAGCAAAATTACCTGAGTGAAGGTACTGACGTGTATCGATGAAACTTGGATATGTAAAACGACTCGATCTAGGAGTGGTTTCGGACCAGTTAAGAATCCCATTCTCAGCCTATTAAAACACAGAACAAGATCAGGGTCGGGATTCTCCCAAAGAGCGGCGTGAACTACCTCCGGCCTCGGGCCGCTCGGAATCCTCCGCACTTCCGGGGGCCAGGCCGGCGCTGGTGGGGTTGGCGCCGCGCCAACCAGTGCCAAGGGCCTCTGCCGGCCTGCCCGAGTTGGCGCATGCGCAGGACAGCCAACGTGTTCTGGCACATGCGCAGAACCGGTGGCGTGTTTCCTGTGCACACGCAAGGGGTTTCCTCTCCGCGCCGGCCATCGCGGAGCCTTACAGAGGCCGGCGCGGAGGGGAAAGAGTGCCCCCACGGCACAGGGCCGCCCGCAGATCGGTGAGCCCAGATCGCGGGCCAGGCCTCCGTGGGGGCCCCCCCAACCCCCTCCCCCCCCCCCCCAACGAGGACCCCGCTAACCGCCCTCAAAGCCAGGTCCCGCCGGTATGGACCATGTCTAATCCACACCGGCGGGGCTGGCCGAAGACGGCCGGCCGCTCGGCCATCGGGGGCCCGGAGAATCGCCGGGGGGGGGGTTGGTCCACTGCCAATGACCCCAAAACGGCGCGGCGTGATCCCCGCCCGAAAACCAGTGCCGGTAAATTCGTCAGCCGGCGTCGGAGCGTCGGGGCCGGATTCACGCCGCTCCCCGGCAATTTTCCAACCCAGCGGGGGTCAGAGAATCCCGCCCCAGAAGTTTCAAATATTTCCTGTTCAATTATTTTTTTAAAAATTCAATATATAAAAAGAGTCACGGAATCACAGAATTGCTACAGTGCAGAAAGAGGCCATTTGGTCCAGTGTATCCGTACTGGATCTCCACATGAGCAACATGACTCAGCGCCATACCATTGCCTTTTCCCCGTACTCCTTCCCGTTGTTTCTATCGGAAGGATCACCTCTTGGATGCCTCGATTGAACCTGCCTCCACCACACTTCCAGGCCGTGCATTCCAGACCCCAACCACTTGCTGTGTGAAAACGTTTTTTCTCACATCACATTTCAGAGGCTAGACTCAGACATTAACAAGGTGAGCCAGCTTACAGTGTTGACTTTGTTTGCCCTGGAGTGCTGACTGGGTTGCAGTCGAGTGTTAAAGTGAGAGTTCGGTGACTGAGGGATATTAAGGGCTTATTTTTATCTAAAGTCTAGTCTTTCTATTATTTTGGTAAATTAACTTAAAAGTTGCTGTTTAGGTTAGAGGAAGGTATGTTTTCAATCAGCTTTAAAAAGAGGTTCTACTTGCAGCTACAGCTTGTTAATAAATTGATTGGATTAAGCCAGTGTTCAGAGGCTAGAGTCACACAGTATAAAGGTGTGCCAACTTACAATGCTGACTTTGTTTGCCCTGGAGTGCTGACTGGGTTGCATTAGAGTATTAAAGTGAGAGATTGGTGACTGAGGGAGAGCTGACTGCATTGCATTGGAGTATGTAATTGAAAATATGGAAAGATATGCCATTTGAAACAAGGAAGTCTGGCAATACCTGATCTAAGAGTGCACTAGAGAATGTAGGGAAAAATCCCACGAATGGCTAACAGCAGCTGCAGGAGAGGGCTGTGAAATGCAGATAGCCTTGGTCAAACAGGCTTAGCAAACAAAACAAGCAGGTCTTTTTTAAGTCACAATGGAGTGAATTTTAGTATACAGCTAAAAGCAATGTTTCACACCTCCTTTTGAAGTTAGGAAGCAGATGGAAAAGAATGGATGAGGTTTTCAGTTGAATTAGGTGACAAATGCTTAGGTGTGAAATTCTGCTGACACCAGTTGAATATGGGAAGCTGGAGACAACGTGTCGACGAGAACACAAATTAGACCCAAATCAAAGTCAAAATTATGAGCCGGGGACACAATTTGATAATAATAAAACTAGAAATGACAGGAACCAGAAGTCACACCAGTTTGAAATCAAAGCATTTTTGAACATCACAAAGGATACAATGTAATCAGAGATCTATGAGATGAGGTCATGCTCAAAATGAATACTTAGTCGTGTTAGAAATAATTCAGATTAAAGGTACCTTTTACAATCCAAGTGAAATAAAAGTTACTCTACAATAAAGTCCTAAAAACTTAATAACTGTTAGAAAGGTATATAAACCCTAAGAAAGGGGACAGCCAGCAGAGTCAGCTCAGAGTCAGCTCTCATAGCTCAGTCATGGGGAAGGGACAGAGCAAAGCAGCCGAGCTAAAACAGCTAATACATCTGAGAAAGACCAAAAGTTAAAGCAGAGAGAGAGAGAACCAGCTCTCATAGCTCGGTACATGGGAAAGATAGAGCATAGCAACCGAGCAGAACAGCGAATACATCTGAGGAAGACCAAAAGCTAAAGAAGAGTGATTGTCAAGGTGGACCTGAAGGTCTCTTCAACCAACCAGAAGAATCCAGAAGCAAGATCTTTTGGGGTTTTTTAATTTTTAATTTTTTAATGTTTATCATGTTTTTTGGGGGCAGCAAGCTATCATTGTATCATTTAGTAGAATCACCAATTTTAGAGGATTCACTTGGGAGAGTAGCAGCAGTATATATCTATATACTTTTTTTTCTAACGGCCTAACGGGTGTTTAATCTTTTCTTTCCCCCCCCCCTCCTTAAATCTCTGGGAATTCTGATCAGAGGGGATGGAGGCGAGAGCAGTTGCATGCTCCTCCTGTAGGATGTGGGTGATGACGGATACCACAGGTGTCCCCGTTGACTATACCTGCGGGAAGTGCACCCAATTCCAACTCCTCAGAGACCGCGTTAGGGAACTGGAGCTGGAGCTGGATGAACTTCAGATCATCCGGGAGGCAGAGGGGGTGATAGAGAAGAGTTACAGGGAGGTAGCCACACCCAAGGTACAGGACAAGAATAACTGGGTTACAGTCAGGGGAAGGAAAGGGAACGGGTAGACAGTCCAGGGATCCCTCATGGCCATTCCCCTTCAAAACAAGTATACCGTTTTGGATGTTGTTGTTGGGAGAGGGGGTATGACCTAACGGGGGAAGGCCCTAGCGGGCAGGTCTCTGGCACGGAGCCTGGCTCTGTGGCTCAGAAGGAAGCCAAGGAGAATAGAAAAGCAATAGTGATAGGAGACTCAATGGTTAGGGGAATGGAAAGGAGATTCTGTGGTCACGAATGAGACTCCCGGAAGGCATGTTGCCTCCCGGGTGCCAGGGATGTCTCGGGTCGAGTCTACAGGATTCTTAAGGGGAAAGGGAGCAACCAGAAGTCATGGTGCACATAGGCACCAACGACATAGCTGAGAAAAGTGATGATGATCTAAAAAGTGATATTAGGAAGTTAGGTTGGAAGCTAAAGAGCAGGACAAGCAGAGTAGTGATCTCAGGATTGCTACCGGTGCCACATGCACATGAGGCAAGCAACAGAGAGTGAGTGCAGCTGAACATGTGGCCACAGGGTTGGTGCAGGAGGGAAGGCTTCAGATATGTGGATCATTGGGATATCTTCTGGGGAAGGTGGGACCTGTACATGAAGGACGGCTTGCACCTAAACTGGAGGGGCACCAATATCCTGGGTGGGAGGTTTGCTAGAGCTCTTCGGGACGGTTTAAACTAGTTTGGCAGGGGGATGGGAACCAGAGCTATGGATCAGAGGATAGGGTAGCTGTTGAACAGGCAGAAATAGTATGCAGCGATTCTGCGAGGAAGGATAGACAGTTGATAGGGCAAAGTTGCACTCAGTCGAATGGGTTAAAGTGTGACTGTTTCAATGCAAGGAGTGTCAGGATTAAGGGAGATGAACTTAAGAGCATGGATCAGTACTTGGAACTACGATGTTGTCGCCATTACGGAGACATGGATTTCACAGGGGCAGGAATGGTTGTTAGATGTTCCGGGGTTTAGATGTTTTCAGAACAATAGGGAGGGAGGTAAAAGAGGAGGGGGAGTGGCACTGTTAATTAGGGAGTGCACCACAGCTGCAGAGAAGGAGGTAGTTGAGGGGGGTTTGTCTACTGAGTCAGTATGGATGGAAGTCAGAAACAAGAAAGGAGCATCACTTTATTGGGAGTTTTCTATAGATCCCCCAATAGCAGTAGAGAGACAGAGGAACAGATTGGGCGGCAGATCTTGGAAAGGTACAGAAGTAACAGAGTTGTTGTCATGGGTGACTTCAATTTCCCTAATATTGACTGGAACCTCCTTAGTGCAAATGGTTTGGATGGAGCAGATTTTGTCAGGTGTGTACAGGAAGGATTCCTGACTCAATATGTAGATAGGCTGACTAGGGGGAGGCCATATTGGACTTGGTGTTCGGCAACGAACCAGGCCAGATGTCAGATGTGTCGGTGAGAGAGCATTTTGGTGACAGTGACCACAACTCCTTGACCTTTACCATAGTTATGGAGAGGGATAGGAACACACAGTATGGGAAGGTATTTAATTGGGGGAGGGGAAATTATACTGCTATTAGACAGGAGCTGAGGAGCATAAAGTGGGAACAATTGTTCTTGGGGAAATGCACAACAGTAATGTGGGGATTGTTTAAGGAGCACTTGCTGCGAGTGCTGAATAGTTTTGGCCCACTGAGAGGAGGAGGGAATGGTAAGGTGACGGAGCCCTGGATGACAAGAGAAGTGGAGCTTCTAGTCAAGAGGAAGAAGGAAACTTACGTATGGTTGAGGAAGCAAGGATCTGGCATGGCTCGAGAGGGTTACCAGGTAGCCAGGAAGGAACTAAAAAATGGACTGAGGAGAGCTAGAAGGGGGCATGAGAAAGCCCTGGATGGAAGCATTAGGGAAAACCCCAAGGCGTTCTACACTTGTGAGAAATAAGAGGATCATCAGAGCGAGAGTAGGGCCGATCAGGGATAGTGGAGGGAACTTATGCCTCAAGTCTGAGGAGATAGGCCCTAAATGAATATTTTGATTCAGTATTCACGAGAGAAAGGGACCTTGTTGCCCATGTGCCCATGAGAACAGTGTAAACCAGATTAATAGACTCGATCAGGTTGGTATTAAGGAGGAGGATGTGCTGGAAATTTTGAAAAGCAACAGGATAGATAAGTCCCCTGGGCCTGACGGGCTTACTATGGGAAGCAAGGGACGAGAATGCTGCGCTGTTGGCGATGATCTTTGTGTCCTCACTCTCCACTGGAGTAGTACCGGATGATTGGAGGAAGGCGAATATTGTTCCCTGTTCAAGAAAGGGAATAGGGAAATCCCTGGGAATTACAGACCCATTAGTCTTACGTCTGTGGTGAGAAAAATATTGGAAAGGATTCTGAGAGATAGGATTTATGATTATTTAGAAAAACATAGTTTGATTAAAGATAGTCTGGATGGCTTTGTGAGGGGTAGGTCATGCCTCACGAGCCTCATTGAATTCTTTGAGGATGTGACGAGACACATTGATGAAGGTCGGGCAGTGGATGTGGTGTATATGGATTTCAGTAAGGCATTTGACAAGGTTCCCCATGGTATGCTCATTCAGAAAGCTAGGGGGCATTGGTACAGGGAAATTTGGCTGTCGGCACGGGCTTGGAGGGCCGAAGGGCCTGTTCCTGTGCTGTACATTTCTTTGTTCTTTGTTCTTTGGATACAGAATTGGCTGGCCAAAAGAAGACAGTGAGTGGCAATGGATGGAAAGTATTCTGCCTGGAGGTCAGTGACCAGTGTTTTCCCACAGGGATCTGTTCTGGGACCCCTGCTCTTTGTGGTTTTTATAAATGACTTGGATGAGGAAGTGGAAGGGTGGATTAGTAAGTTTGCCGATGACACAAAGGTTGGGGGAGTTGTAGATAGTGTTGAGGGCTATTGCAGGTTACAACAGGACATTGACAGGATGCAGAGCTGGGCTGAGAAGTGGCAGATGGAGTTCAACCGAGATAAATGTGAAGTGATTCATTTTGGAAGGTCGAAGTTGAATGCTGAATACATGGTTAAAGGCAGGATTCCTGGAAGTGTGGAGGAACAGAGGGATCTTGGGCTCCACGTACATAGATCCCTCAAAGTTGCCACCCAGGTTGATAGGGTTGTTAAGAAGACGTATGGTGTGTTGGCTTTCATTAACAGGGGGATTGAGTTTAAGAGCCGCGAGGTTTTGCTGCAGCTTTATAAAACCCTGGTTCGACCACACTTGGACTATTGCGTTCAGTTCTGGTCGCCTCATTACAGGAAGGATGTGGATGCCTTGGAGAGGGTACAGAGGAGATTTACCAGAATGCTGCCTGGACTGGAGGGCATGTCTTATGAAGAAAGGTTAAGAGAGCTAGGGCTTTTCTCACTGGAGCGAAGAAGGCAGAGAGGTGACTTGATAGAGGTGTACAAGGTGATGAGAGACCTGGATAGAGTGGATAGCCAGAGACTTTTCCCCAGGGTGGAAATGGCTGTCACGAGGGGCCATAATTTTAAGGTGATTGGAGGAAGGTATAGGGGAGATGTCAGAGGTAGGTTCTTTACACAGAGAGTGGTGGGTGTGGATTGCACTGCCAGCAGAGGTGGTGGAGTCAGTCATTGGGGACATTTAAGAAACTCTTAGACAGGCACATGGAAAGCAGTAAATTGAAGGGGTGTAGGTTAGGTTGATCTTAGATTAGGATAAATGGTCGGCACAACATCGTGGGCTGAAGGGTCTGTACTGTTCTACGTTCTATTTCCTTCTTTTCAAATCGCTTTAAATCTGTGCCCTCTCGTTCTGGAGCCTTTTATGAGAGGAAGCAGTTGTTCCCCATCCACCCTATCCAGCTCACTCATGATTTAGAGCATCTCTATCAAATGTCCTCTTAGCCTTCTTCTCTCCAAGGAGAACAGTCCCAGACTCTCCAATCTATCCTCATAACTGAAATTTCTCACCCCTGGAACCATTCTGTAAACCTCTCCTGCACTCTCTCCAATGCATTCACATCCTTCCTACAGTGCCGTCCAGAACTGTGCACAATATTCCAGGTGAGGTCTAACTCGTGTCTTGTATCAATTCAGCTTAACCTCCTTGCTCTTGTACCCAGTGTCCCGATTAATGAAGCCCAGAATCTAGAGCTTTATAACTACCCCACCACCTTCAATGATCTGAAAGGGAGGGCAAGGTGTGTTCATAACATAGAATCATAGAATTTACAGTGCTGAAGGAGGCCATTTGGCCCATCGAGACTGCACCGGCTGTTGGAAAGAGCACCCAACTTAAGCCCACCCCTCCATCCTATCCCCGTAACCCAGAAACTCCAGTTAACCTTTTTTGGTCACTGAGGGCAATTTATCATGGGCAATCCACCTAACCTGCACGTCTTTGGACTGTGGGAGGAAACCGGAGCACCCGGAGGAAACCCACGCAGGCACGGGGAGAACGTGCAGACTCCGCACAGACAGTGACCCCAGCCGGGAATCGAACCTGGGACCCTGGCGCTGTGAAGCAACAGTGCTAACCACTGTGCGAGCGTGCCGCCCAAGGAGTGCACTTTATCTGCTCCCCTCTTCAATCATCGAATTTAAAGAAATATTGGGCATGGAACAAATCTATAATGTACCAAAAAAAGGAGAGTTAATATTCAAGTGTTATGGGGGAGGCGTTTTCAGAACCCCAAAATGTATCATGGAGTTCAACCAACCTCTCCCTTTAATGGGTTTGTTGCTTTTCCGACCACGCGGCTTTTTCACCACAGAATCATAGAATTTACAGTGCAGAAGGAGGCCGTTCGGCCCATCGAGTCTCCACCGGCTCTTAGAAAGAGCACCCCACCCAAGGTCAACACCTCCACCCTATCCCCATAACCCAGGACCTCCACCCAACACGAAGGGCAATGTTGGACACTATGGGCTTGTAGCATGACCAATCCACCTAACCTGCACATCTTTGGACTGTGGGAGGAAACCGGAGCACCCGGAGGAAACCCACGCACACATGGGGAGAATGTGCAGACTCCGCACAGACAGTGACCCAAGCCGGGAATCGAACCTGGGACCCTGGAGCTGTGAAGCAATTGTGCTATCCACAATGCTACCGTGCTGCCCACTTTCCCTAGGTGTGGGATTACAATTATGGACACGTGGGTTTTTAAAACACTGTTTATTCCATGAACTCAACTTAACATCTTAAATAAACATTGGATCTCTTAACACCCCTTACTTCAAAGATAACTCAGAAAATATTGGACCAGTAAATAATTCCTTAAAATGTTCCTTCAAACTTCCAAGAGACTTAACACCTTTAAACAAAATCACATCAGGTTAAAGGCTTTACTTTAAATCACTCAAATGATCCAGAGATAGTCTTTCATGGCAGAAATCCAGCTCACTGCAAAACACAGACACACACCCAGTTCTTTTCCAAACCAGAACTTCTCAAGCTGCTGTCCCAAACTGGCTTTCTCCTTTTAATCAGCTCACAGCAAAACAGCCAGGCACTTTTCAAAACTGAAACTTCAAAATGGCTGAACTGAGCTGAGCTCCACCCACTCTCTGACATCACTGTTTTCTTAAAGGTACATTGCTTACACATCCATTTCTTAAAGGTACTCTTGCATGACACAGGCGTTATTGCTCCATTGCTCTTGAGTAGGGGGGGCAACTGTGCTAACCACTGTGCTACCGTGCTGCCCATAAAGCAACTTGAAGCAACTCACTGGGTGCTACTACATTCTTTTCTGCCAATATGGCACACAAATCCTAAATTAAACTCCTCCCCGAAATTACCCTGACAAACTTACTCCAAACTTTACCAACTTTTAAGAAGATTATTTATATGTTGTGTTCCAACAGTTGTCCGAATGGAAACCATTGCTCTTTGAAATGGCTGTAACTGAAGCAACAAGAGAATTTAATTCAACAACAGAAACAGAAAATGCAGGTCTGACAGCATGTGTGGAGAGAGGAGGGAGCTAACATTTTGAGTCTGGATGACTCTTAGTCAAAGCTGGAGAGGACCGGAAATAGGGTCAGATTTATACTGTTGTCGAGGGGTGCGGAGCGGTGGGGGTTGGATAGGGGGCCAACGATAAGTGGAGATTGACAAAGATGTCGAGGACAGAAGACAAAAGAAATGTAAAAGAAATGAAGCTAAGAAGGTGACACATAAAGAGATTAGAATGTGTGAATGGCAGAATATTTAGAAGAGTATTTAATTCCATCCCTCCTGGCAGGTTTAATGCTGGAGCGGGCATTTAATTAATAATAATCTTTATTAGTGTCACAAATAGGCTTACATTAATACTGCAATGAAGTTGCTGTGAAAATCCCCTAGTCGCCACACTCCGCCACCTGTTCAGGTACACAGAGGGAGAATTCAGAATGTCCAAATTACTTAACAAGCACGTCTGCCAGAACTTGTGGGAGGAAACCGGGGCACCGGGAGGAAACCCATGCAAAATTTACATTCTAAACGGTGAGCTCATGTAAATAAAGGTAATTAAGAGTAAATTCTCTTCAGGTTAGATCAGGTAGGGAAGATAAAAAAGAAAGACTATAAAAAACAGGCAAATTCACCCTATGCAAAGAGTTGTTTTAAGATCGCAGTCTACACAGCCAGGGAGCTGTGTTCACTGTGGCAAAATCAGGTTTTTGAGAAGCCGGTTGCCTCTATTCCAAATCGGAAACAACCCCAAAAGAGGAGTGCCTAGTTTGGTAACTATTGCTGGATTTTGCTTACAGTTTAAAACCAATGAGATGTTGTTTGGGGAGGTTTAAATCTGAGGTTAAGACAATAAGCGCGACTTGGAACTGGATGAATTTAAAGCTATTGTGCATAGCCATTAATGTAGTTAACTGTATTTTAATTTACTTTCTTGGTGTTTTACTGTTAAATAAATAAGTATTTTTTTTAAAACCATCACAAAAGGGACATCCTTCACCTGTCTTCACATCTTTCCTCACATTATACTAAATTGCAAACAATACAGTCGAGATCAGGCATTATAAATTTTCCTTCTGGGTTTTGGAATACCCTCGCATTTAAGAGCAACTGTGCTCTCAGCAGGGTGATAGATGCCTAGCGGCACAGAGCAAGGCTGGAATTACTTAATTAATTTTGCATATGTGTTTAGTAAGGAAGAGGAATCTGACGAACCACCTGCAGAGATAGTGGAGGCAATCGACGGTGTGAGAATTTATTTGTTCATGGGAGGTGGGCATCACAGGTTGGGCCAGCATTAGTTGCCCATCCCTGAGGGCACTTAAGAGTCAACCACTTTGCTGTGGGGTTGGAGTCACACGTAGGCCAAGCCAGGTAAGGATGACAGATTTCCTCCCCTAAAGGAGATCAGTGAACCAGGTGGGTTTTTACAACGATCGACAATGGTTTCATTAGACTTTTAATTCCAGATTAGATTTATTTTTTATGGAATAAGGTGGGATTCGAACCCATGTCCCCAGAGCATAACCCCGGATCTCTGGATTACTAGTCCAGTGACAATAGCACTATGCCACTGCCTTCCCAATTGAAAGGAGTAACTGGAAAGAGTGGCTGTGCCTCGAGTAGATGAGTCACCTTGTCCAGACGGTTTGCACCCCAGGTTGCTGAAAGAGTACGAGCAGAGACAGAGAAGAGTTTGCCGTAACGTTTTAATCTTCCCAAATAGGAGGGGGGTGGGGGAGAGAGAAAGAGGGGCTGCCTGAAAATTGGACAGTGGCAAATGTAACACCCTTATTCAAGAAAGGATGCCAGGACAATCACAGAATTAAAGACCAGTTAGATTAACATTAGTGGTGGGTAAGGTATTAGATACAATGATCAGGGGGGAGAAAATAACAGCTACTTGGGGAGGTTTGAGTTAAGTAAGGAGAGCCAGCATGGATTTGTCAAAGGCCGATGGTGTTTGACGAATCTCGTTGAAATCTTTGATGATATAACTGAGAAGGTTGATGAAGGGAATGCGGTGGACGCTGCCTATGTGGATTTTGAGAAAGCCTTTGAGATATCACATAAAAGGCTGGTGAAGAAAATTGAAGTTTATGGGATAGAAGGGTCAATGGTCAATTGGATTAAAATGAATTGGATTACGACTGGAAGCAGTGAATCATGATGCATAGCTGTTTTTTGGGAGTGTTTTCCCTCAACAGTCAGTACTGCGATTTTTGCAAAATATAAATTACTTGAATCTTGCAATACGGAGTAACATTTTTAACTGTATCAATGATACCAAACTTGGCAAACTGTGAGGATGATACAAAATCGCCAGCGACAGGATATACACATATATAGAAAGACTAGCAGATTGGGATGGCACATGGCAGGTGATATATATATGCCTATATAGAGAGAGAGACCAGCAGGTTGGGAAGACAAGTAGCAGATGGAATTGTACAGAGGAGCGTGGCGTGTTGCATTTTGGTAGAAAGGATAGGGAGAGGTAACACAGACCTGATGGCGCAATTCTAAAGAGCGGGCAGGAGCAGACGCACTTGGGAGCTTGTCTGCATCAATATTTGAAGGCGACAGGGTGCATTGAGAAGGTAATTAGCAAAGTACATGGGATGTTGGGCTTCAGAAATAGGGGTATTGCATATAAAAGCTGGGAAGAACATTAAAAAAAATGTTGTTAGACCCCACCCTCAGGCACTTAAACTATCCCCTGCCTTTGCAGGAAACTGCAAGCCTATTGAAAAGTCCCAATTAAACTCCATTAATTGCCTTAATGAAGTCCTTAGCCTGATTGGTTCGCGCTGCCAGCCCTGATCCTGCCTCCTCTAAAATGGCCGGCGGCGTGAACTAAATAAACACGCTGGTTGGCGATGGTATTTTTGCGGCTCATCTGCCTCCATTCCTACCCCCCAAAGTGCAGCCCTTTGACTCTAACGAGGCATCATCTTAGGCGAGGAGAGAGCTCTGGTTTCGGCTGGTGGCCTCTACGTTAAACTCCAGTCGGCTGTTGTCAGGAGCTTCCTTTGGTTGGGACACAGCAGCGCAGGCGCAGGCTGCCCGGTCCTCACCAGGCATGACCGGTTGGCAGCCCAAGACAGGTGCCCACGGTACAATATACCCCCATTGACAGAAGAGAAGAGACAACATCCTTACCCTGAAGACAAGATTTTGGAGAAGGAATCTGCCCTGATTACCCGACCATCAACATCCAGAGAAAGAAACGATGGCGCCCAAGGCTGAAAGTCAAATGAAAAACACAACGAAGAGTCATGATCAGTTGTTGCAGAACAATACGAATATCCTTCATGGTGTGTCGGCTGTGAGGGATTCAACTGTACTATCTCCCTGTTCCTGGTCCTGCGTAACAACTCATTGCAAGCCATGATAACAAGGGCCTAGCTATCTACATGCTGCCTGGTGCAGCATGGTAGCACAGTAGTTAGCACAGTTGCTTCACAGCTCCAGTGTCCCAGGTTCGATTCCCGGCTTGGGTCACTGTCTGTGTGGAGTCTGCATGTTCTCCGTGTGTGTGCGTGGGTTTCCTCCGGGTGCTCCGGTTTCCTCCCACAGTCCAAAGATGTGCGGGTCAGGTGGATTGGCTATGATAAATTGCCCTTAGTGTCCAAAAAGGTTCGGTGGGATTACTGGGTTGTAGGGATAGGGTGGAGGCATGGGCTTAAGCAGGGTGTTTATTCCAAGAGCCGGTGCAGAAGCGATGGGCCGAATGGCCTCCTTCTGCGCTGTAAATTCTATGATCAGGGGAAGACTCACCAGACAAATTATGACAGCCAGCTTAAGGACATAATGGGTCCGATGACCAAAGCTTTGGTCAAAGATACGCTTTAAGGAATGCCTTAAAGTGAGGCAGAGAGGGGGGGGGGAGAGGAATTCCAGGGCTGGGGCCTCGGCTGAAGGCACGGCCACCAATAGTGGGGCAACTGGGAAATTAGGGATACGCAAAAGGCCAGATTTCGAGGAGCACAGCTGTATCGGAAGCATCTGGGGATGGAAGTGGTGGGGGTAGGGGTGTGGGGGGGGGGGGCTATAGGGAGAGGGGAATCCCAAGGGAGGAATTTGAAAATAAGGATGGAAAATTTCTAAATCATCCAGCTGGTTCGGCAGAAGAGGATTCTGGGAGTAGCTAACTCAGTCACCTCGACTGTACTGTGGGTCGGCGAAGAACTGGTGTCAAAGGAGGAAGTGTTGAGTATCCTAAAGCGCATTAAGGGTGATAAGTCCCCGGGGCCGGATGGGATCTGTCCCAGGTTACTGCGGGAGGCAAGGGGAGAAATAGCTGGAGTCTTGACAGATATCTTCACATTCTCTATGACCACAGGCGAGGTTCCAGAGAACTGGAGAATAGCCAATTTTGTTCCCTTGTTTAAGAAAGGAAGCAGGGACAATCCAGCAAATTATAGGCCGGTGAGCCTGACATGCGTGCTGGGGAAGCTTTTGGAAAAGATACTAGGGACTGGATAAATGCACATTTGGAGGAAAATGGACTTGTTAGTGACAGACAGCATGGTTTTGTAAGGGGCAGGTCATGTTTCACCAACTTGAATGAGTTTTTTGAAGAGGTGACAAAGAAAATTGATGAGGGAAGGGCTGCGGATGTACTTTATGTGGACTTTAGTAAGGCGTTTGACAAGGTCCCACATGGCAGACTGGTACAAAAACTAAAATCACATGGGATTTGAGGTAGGCTGGCTGGATGGATACAGAACTGGTTATAGAAGACAGAGAGTAGCGGTGGAAGGGTGTTTTTCAGAATGGAGATTTGTAGCTAGTGGAGTTCCACAGGAAGCAATGCTGGGACCTCTGTTGTTTCTAGTATATATAAATGATCTTGAAGAAAATGTGGATGGTCTGATTAGTAAGTTTGCGGATGATACGAAGATTGGCGGAGTTGCTGATAGTGCCGAGGATTGTCAGAGGATGCAACAGGATATAGATAGATTGGAGACTCGGGCACAGAAATGGCAGATAGAGTTTAATCCAGCCAAATGCGAGGTGATGCATTTTGGAGGATCAAATCTAGGTATGAATTATAATGTAAATGGTAGAACCCTTAGGAACATTAACATACAGAGGGATCTGGGTGTGCAGGTCCATAGTTCCCTAAAAGTGGCAACACAGGTTGCCAAGGTGATTAAGAAGGCATATGGCATGCTTGCCTTCATCAAAAATAAAAAATAATCTTTATTGTCACAAGTAGGCTTACATTAACACTGCATTGAAGTTACTATGAAAAGCCCCTAGTCGCCACATTCCGGCGCCTGTTCGGGTACACAGAGGAAGAATTCAGAATTCTCAGCTGGTACGGGAATTGAACCCACGCTGCTGGCCTTGTTCTACATCACAAACCAGCTGTCTAGCCGATTGAGCTAAACCAGTCCTTTCAGCCGAGTCATTTAGTACAGGAGTTGTAGAAATCATGTAACAGCTATATAAAACTTTGGCTGGGCCACATTTGGAGTATTGCGTGCAGTTCTGGTCACCACATTATCAGGAGGACGTGGAAGCTTTCGAGAGCGTGCAAAGAAGGTTCACCAGGATGTTGCCCGGTCTCGAGGGTGTTAGCTATGGAGAGATGTTGAATAAACTCGGATTGTTTTCACTGGTAAGACGGAGGCTGAGGGGAGACCGGATAGAGGTCTGCAAAATTATGAGAGGCATAGACAGGGTGGATAGTCGGGGTCTTTTTCCAAGGATGGAAGTATCAATTACAAGGGGGCACAGGTTCAAGGTGAGAGGGGGAAAGTTTAAGGGAGATGTGCGTTTTTCACGCAGAGGGTGGTGGGTGCCTGGAACGCGCTGCCAGAGAGTGCAGTGGAAGCAGGAACATTAGCAACATTTGAGAGGCATCTGGATGGGTACATGAATAGGGAAGAAATGGAGGGACACAGACCGAGTAAGGGCAGAATGTTTATTTTTAGTGGGCATCATGGTCGGCGCAGGCTTGGAGGGCCGACGGGCCTGTTCCTGTGCTGTACTTTTCTTTGTGCTTTGTTCTAAATTCTTGATTGGGAGTACAGCGGGCGAAAGGGGAATGGGACTTCCTGAGAGTTAAGACACGGACAGCCAAATGTTCGGATAGCCTCAAGTTTCTGGAGGGTAGAATGTTGGAGACCAGCTTTTCATGTCTTTTTCTCTTTCGAAAATAAAACTACTGGGGGGGTGTGAGTGTCTTTAACGTCAGTAAGCAGCACCTGAAT
This sequence comes from Scyliorhinus torazame, assembly GCF_047496885.1. Taxonomy (NCBI): domain Eukaryota; kingdom Metazoa; phylum Chordata; class Chondrichthyes; order Carcharhiniformes; family Scyliorhinidae; genus Scyliorhinus; species Scyliorhinus torazame. The sequence goes on from NC_092715.1 coordinate 28,379,925, forward strand.
GCTGCAGGGACGTCTTCGACCTCGTATGTTACCAGTTGCTTTTAAATGACGAGAGGTCGCTAATTTAGGCCTTTGTTTTGGTGAGATTCAATTATGGTTCTCTCCCCACAGTTACGGCCTGACCTGCGACGCATTTTCTCTCCAATAATATCAAAATATAGGCAGACATTCGGGTGCATACTGAGGGAGTGCCACACTGTCAGAGGTGCCTTCTCCCAGGTGGGGCTTTACGCCCAGAACCCCTCTCGCCCTATTATTCGAAGAAAACTCTGCCCATGGGACACGGGTGTCTCTGGTCAGACCAGCATTTATTGCCCATCCCTGAAATGCCCCCGAGGAGGTGGTGGTGAGCCGCCTTTCTTGGACCGCTGCAGTCCATGTGGTGTAGGTACACCCCCAGTGGATGTAAAAGATCCCATGGCACTATTCCGAAGAGGAGGAGGAAATCTGCTCTGGTGTCCTGGCCAATATTTAAGTCCTTAACTGACATTGCGTTACCTTTTTTGTTGGGAGTTTGCTACCGTGCTTCCTGCATTGCAACAGTGACAGCACTTTGTCGTGTGAGAGTACCTTTAAGAAATGGGTGTTTTTATAGAATAGCTGTAGTGGGTGTACCTTTAAGAAATGGCTGTTTATTACTGCAGTGATGTCAGAGAGTGGGTGGAGCTGGGCTGTCTGTCAGCTTTTACCTTTGCTTTGGACTTGTAGCTACACGGTCTGTTTTGGTGTTGTTGTGAGAGCTGGATAGCTGCAGGCAAAGCAAACAGCTGTAAGGATCCCCCTCTGCAGGCTACAGACTGACTTCAGCTCACTTGGAGATTTCAAAGTGGTACATGTCTCAGTAGAGAAGTTAAACCTGATGTCTTTCTGTAAAAGGGTTCTTTTTTTTGTCTTATGGATGTTGCAAGGAAAGATTAAGAGTTACTTATAGAGTACTGTATTCTTTGGGGGATTTATTGGTGTTGATAGTTGTTAAGATGTTTACTGTGGGTTTATAAAGTGTTAACTGGTTTCATAAACATTGTTTTAATTTAAAAGTACTGTAAATCTCTGTGACATCACACCTGTAAGGTAAGCCTGTGTGCTCCCCATACCACAATCTATTAAAATTTGTGGGTCAGGTGAACTCCATGATACACTTTGGGGTTCTCTAAACCCTGGCCCATAATAACTTTGAAAGAACACAACCGCCGACAAAACCTCTTTGGGATGTCGTGAGATTGTCGATTGCGTTATATAAACGAAAGTCTTTTCTTTTACCTTTTCAAACTGCAGAAAGTAATAAGGATCATCTTCAATTATCAGTAAATTGTATTTCCTGGCAATCTGCAAAACAAATGAAAAGTACATGTTGAATTTATACAACGGAGAGGTTTCTCTTATTTTCCGAACATTTTTCCTCTCTGGGTGAAAATTGTTCCTCCAGTTTTATGACCATTTCCGTCCTCGAGAGGCCAGATTTCACCTGTGAAAGTGCGGGAGGGTGCAGGAGTGAGTTTTCACAACATGTAGCCCAAGTGGCCTCAAAGGTAACGGCATTCCTGGAGAGCTCTGGGTAAACAGAAAAGGGTTAGTACTAATAAGGATGGGTACTTCATGACAACCCTGAGTACAACTGGAAACAAAGAGTTTGCATCTTCGTTCCAACTGGCCAAGAAGCTATGAGCAGTGAGGGGCACCAAGAGTGCATGGCGGATTGTGCTTTAATGACTACAAGAGAACATGAGGAATTGAAATTGGAGTGGACCTTTCAGCTCTTTGACTCTAACTTACCATCCAATAAGATCATGGCTGATCGACCTATCTTCTTGTATGAGGGGAGGTTGGGTCGACCAGGCCTGTATCCACTGGAGTGCAGAAGAGTGTGAAGCTAGTCATTGAACCAGTCGCTACAAGTGAATGGGCAACACCAATAGTTCCTGTATTGAAACTTGATGGCTCAGTGAGAAAAAAAACGCAGAACGAAAAAAACTACAGCACAGGAACAGGCCCTTCGGCCCTCCAAACCAGCACCGACCATGCTGCCCGTCTGAACTAAAACCCTTCCGGGGACCATATCCCTCTATTCCCATCCTATCCCATGTATTTGTCAGGACGCCCTTACAAGTCACTATCGTATCTGCTTCCACTACCTCCCCCGGCAGCGAGTTCGAGGCTACCACTGCCCTCTGTCTAAAAAAAACTTGCCTCGTGCATCTCCTTTAAATCTTGCCCCTCGCACCTTAAACCTGTGCCCCCAAGTAATTGACTCTTTCACTCTGGGGAAAAAACTTTTGACTATCCACTCATAACCTTGTCGACTTCTATCAGGTCGCCCCTTAACCTCTTGTCGTTCCAGTGAGAACAAACCGAGTTTCTCCAACCTCTCATCATAGCTAATGCCCTCCATACCAGGCAATTATCCTGGTAAACCTCTTCTGCACCCTCTCCAAAGCCTCCATATCCTTCTGGTAGTGTGGCGACCGGAATTGAAAACTATACTCCCGAGTGCGGCCTAACTAAGGTTCTATACAGCTGCAGCATGACTTGTTAATTTTTAAACTCAATGCTCCGGCCGATGAAGGCAAGCATGCTGTATGCCTTCTTGACTACCTTCTCCACCTGCTTTGTCACTTTGTGACGTTTTTACCTGTACACCCAGATTCCTCTGTCTATCAGTACCCTTAAGGGTTCTGCCATTTACTGTATATCCTCATCAATCACCTTTGTCATTTTGATCAAGTTAGTGAGTCACGACCTCCCCCTCACAAAACCATGTTGCCTCTCGCTAATACGTCCACTTATTTTCAAGTGGGAGTAAATCCTGTCTCGAAGAATCCTCTCCAATAATTTCCCTACCAATGATGTAAGGCTCACCTGCCTGTAATTACCTGGATTATCCTTGCTCCCCTCCTTAAACAAAGGAACAACATTGGCTATTTTCCAATCCTCTGGGACCTCCCCTGTAGCCAGTGAGGATCCAAAGATTTCTCTCAAGGCACCAGCAATTTCCTCTCTTGCCTCTCACAGTATTCTGGGGTATATCCCACAGGCCCTGGCGACTTGTCTACCTTAATGTTTTTCAAGGACCCCAATACCACCTCATTTTTGATCTCAACATGACCCAAACTATCTACACAGCCTTCCCCAGACTCATCATCCACCAAGTCCTTCTCCTGATGAATACTGAAGCAAAGTACTCATTTAATACCTCGTTCATTTCCTCTGGCTCCAAGCATAGATTCGCTCACCTGTACTTGAGTGTGCCAACCCTCTCACTGGCTACCCTTTTGTTCTTTATATATGTATAAAAAGCCTTGGTATTTTCCTTAATCCTGCTGGCCAATGGCTTTTTGTGACCTTTTTTAGCCCTCCTGACTCCTTGCTTAAGTTTCTTTCTACTTTCCTTGTATTCCACACTTGCTTCATGTTTCCCCAGCCTCCTAGCCTTGACAAATGCTTTCTTTTTCTTTTTGACTAGGCTCGCAATATCTCTCGTTATCCAAGGTTCCCGGAACTTGCCATACTTATCCGTCATCCTTACAGCAACGTGCTGGTCCTGAATTCCTATCAGCTTACACTTGAAAGCACCCCACATGCCAGATGTTGATTTGCCGTCAAACATCTGCCCCCAATCTACATTCTTCAGTTCCTGCCTAATTTTGTTGTAATTAGCCTTCCCCCAATTTAGCACCTTCACCTGAGGATTCCACTTATCTTTATCCATCAGTACCTTAAAGCTTACTGAATTGTGGTCACTGTTCCCCAATTGCTCCTCTACTGAAACTTGGCCGGACTCATTCCCCAATACCATAAGACATAGGAGCAGAATTAGGCAACTCGGCCCATCGAATCTGCTCTGCCATTCAATCATGGCTGATATTTTTCTCATCCCCATTCTCCTGCCTTCTTCCCATAAGCCCTAATCCCGTATCTATCTCCGTCTTAAAGACACTCAGTGATTTGGCCTCCACAGCCTTCTGCGGCAAAAAGTTCCACAGATTCACCACCCTCTGGCTGAAGAACTTCTTCCTCATCTCTGTTTTAAAGCCCAAAACTGGTCACAATACTCCAAATAGGGTCTGACCAGAGCCTTATACAGCCTCAGAAATACATCCCTGGTATTGTATTCTAGCCCTCTCGACAAGAATGCTAACATTGCACTTGCCTTCCTAACTGCCAACTGAACCTGTACGTTAACCTGAAGAGAATACCAGGTCCAGTAGGTCCCCTTCCCTAGTTGGACTATCTACACACTGTTTCAAGAAGCCCTCTTGGATACTCCTTACAAACTTTGCCCCATTACACACCCCTAGCACTAAGCGAGTCCCAGTCAATATAGGGGAAGTTAAAATCACCCAGCACAACAACCCTGTTACTTTTACACCTTTCCAAAATCTGCTTACATATCTGATCCTCTATCTCTCGCTGGCTGTTGGGAGGCCTATCGTAAACGCCCAACATTGTGACTACACCCTTCCTATTCCTGAGCTCTACCCATATTGCCTCGCTGTATGAGCCCTCCGAGGTGTCCTCCCGCAGGTACAGCTGTGATATTCTCTTTAACCAGTAGTGCAACTCCGCCACCCCTTTTACATCTCCGTCCATCCCGCCTGAAACATCTAAATCCTGGAACATTAAGTTGCCAATCCCGTCCTTCCCTCAACCAAGTCTCTGTAATGGCAACAACATCATAGTTAAAAGTACTAATCCAAGCTCTTAAGTTCATCTGCCTTACCTGTTAAACTTCTCACATTGAAACAAATGCTGTTCAGTCCACCAGACCCTCTTTGATCAGCAAGCACATCCTGCCTGCTCTTCCTCTGTGCCTTACTGGCCCTACTCACTAGTTCCCCTTCAGTTAATTCACCGTTGCTCTGGTTTCCATTCCCCTAGCCTCACTAGCACGTCGCACAGGGAGTAACCCTGACATTGCAACCCGAGAGGTCCTGCTTTTTAACTTTCTACCTGACTCCCTGAACTCCTGCTGCAGGACCTCAACACTCTTCAGACCTACATCGTTAGTACCAATATGTAGCACGACCTCTGGCTGTTCACCCTCTCCCTTCAGAATGCTTTCTGCACAATCATAGACATCCTGGATGCTGGCACCAGGGAGACAACATACCATTCTGGAGTATCTTTCACGCCCACAGAAGTGCCTCTCTGTACTCCTAACTCTAGAGTTCCCTATAACTATTACGCATCTAAACCCCCAGATCCCTTTGGACAGTCACTGAATTTAGCTTCTTACCATCGAGAAATTACCCTGATCTATTATTTTTGGTCCAAATCAGATAACCTGACAACTGCTGACATTGAAATCCATCTGCCACAGTTTTGGCCATTCGCCTGGCATATCACAGAATGATACAGTGCAGAAGAGGCCCTTCGGCCCATCGGGTCTGCACCGGCGCATGAAAGACACCTGACCTGCCCACCTAATCCCATTTGCCAGCACTTGGCCCATGACAGACCATCACCACCCACTTGGTGAAAACGTTTCTCCCCAAATCCCCCTTATGCTTCTTGCCTCTCACCTTGAACCTGTGTCCCCTCGTAGCTGTGTCTTTCATGTTTTTCACATGTGGAACGATTTGGCTGGACTGTACTCAAAACAATACTTCTCACTGTACATCGGTACAAGTGACAATAAAACCATATCCAAATCCAACTGACCCTTCAACTAAGGGGAACAGCTGCTCACTATCTAACCTGTCCAAGCCCCTGATAATCTTGTACACCTCGATCAGGTTGCCCCTCAGTCTTCTCTGCTCCAGTGAAAACAACCCAAGCCTATCCAAACTCTCTTCATAAGAACAAGGAGCAGGAGGTAGGCCACCTGGCCCCTCGAGCCTGCTCCGCCATTCAATAAGATCATGGCTGACCTTTTTGTGGACTCAGCTCCACGTACCCACCCATTCACCATAACCTTTAATTCCTTTAGTGTTCAAAATCCAGCCAATGCAACATCCTGGTGAATCGTCTCTGCACCCCCTCCAGTGCAATCACACCAGAATTGCACACAGCACTCCAGCTGTGGCCTCACCAAAGTTCTATACAACTCCAATATGACCTCCCTGCTTTTGTAATCTAAATCTATCAATATCGCTTTGTAATTTTATGCTGTCCTCTACACTGTCTACAATGCCTTTGTGTCATCAGCAAATTTGGATCTGTGACTTTCTATGCTATTATCCAAGTCATTAATAAATAATGTAAACAACTGAAGCCCCAACACATGTTGCCAATTTGAGTAATTACAAATTATTCCTCCTTTCTGTCGCCTGCCACTCAACCAATTTCCCAGCCATGTCAGTAATTTGTCCTCAATTCCGTGGATTGTTTCCTTAGTTAACAGTCTCTTAAGTGGGACTTTATCAAATGCCTTCTGGAAGTCCATATAATCAACATCCGTAGATATTCCCCATCGGCTACCTTTGTCACGTCTTCAAAAAATTCAATGAGGTTTGTCAGGAATGACCTACCTGTCATGAATCATTGCTGGCTCTCCCTGATTAACTAAAAATGTTCGAGGTGTTCAGTTGTCCTATCCCCGATTATAGACACCTACAATTCCCTCACCACAAGTGTTAGGCTAACTGATTTGTAATTCCATGGTTTTCCTCTTTCACATTTCTTAAAAACCAGAGTGACTTGTGCAATTTCCCAATCCAGAGGGACGCCTCCTGAATCTAGGGAACTCCGAAAGATTATAGTTAGGGCATCGACAATAGGCTCCCCTACTTCCTTTCAGACCCTCGGATGGAAACCGTCAGGTCCTGGGAGCTTGTCGCTGTTTAGTTCCATTAATTTCCTCATTATCGATGTTTTATTTACGTTAATTTTATTTGGTCTCTGTCCCCGATCCACTATTAATGTCCTGGGACTTCCGGCAAGCTATCCTCCTTTCCTCGTAGAATGTCAGAATCGCTACAATGCAGAAGGAGGCCATTCGGCCCATCGGGTCTGCACCGACCCTTGGAAAGAGTACCTTACCTACGCCCCGTCCCTACCCTGCCCATACCCTGACTTGGGGGGTTATTCGGGCGGCACAGCAGAAATTCATCCCAAGGAGGAGGAAACATGCTAAGGGCAGGACACAGCATCCATGGTTGATGAGGGAAGTCAAGGACAGCATAAAAGCAAAAGAAAAAGCATACAAAGTGGCGAGGATTAGTGGGAAGCCAGAGGATTGGGAATCATTTAAAAGTGAGCAGAGGGCAACTGAAAAAGCAATAAAGGGAGAGAAGATGAAATATATGAGCGCAAGTTAGCTAGTAATATAAAAGAAGATCTAAAAGTTTCTTTCAATATATAAAAAGGTAAGAGAGAGGCAAAAATAGACATTGGACCACTGGAAAACATGGCTGGAGAAGTAATAATAGGAAACAAAGAAATGGCAGATGAACTGAATAGTTACTTTGCATCAGTCTTCACGGTGGAAGACACCAGTAGGATGCCAGTGCTCCAGGAGAACCAGGGTGTAGAGGTGAGTGCAGTGACCATCACTAAGGAGAAGGTTCTGGGGAAACTGAAAGCTCTGAAGGTGGATAAGGCACATGGACCAGGTGGTCTACACCCCAGGGTCCGAAAAGAGATAGCTGAGGAGATTGTGGAGGTATTGGTGGTGAGCTTTCAGCAATCACTGGAGGCAGGAAAGGTCCCAGAGGACTGGAAGGTGGCTAATGTAACACCACTGTTTGAGAAGTGAGGGAGGCACAAGACGGGAAATTATAGGCCGGTTAGCTTGACTTCGGTCATTGATAAGATTTTAGAGTCTCTTATTAAAGATGAGATCGCGAAGCACTTGGAAATGCATGGTAAAATAGGACTGAGTCAGCACGGATTTGTCAAAGGGAGGTGATGTCTGACAAATCTGTTCGAGTTCTTTGAGGAGGTAACAAGGAAGTTAGACAAAGGAGAACTAGTGGACGTGATTTATTTAAATTTCCAGACGGCCTTAGACAAGGTGCTGCTTAGGAGACTGTTAAATAAGTTAAGAGCCCATGGTGTTAAGGGTAAGATCCTGCACAGAGGATTGGCTGACTGGCAGACGGCAGAGAGTGGGGATAAAGGGTCTTTTTCAGGATGGCAGCTGGTGACTAGTGGTGTGCCTCAGGGGTCTGTGCTGGGACCACAACTTTTTACAATATACATTAATGATCTGGGAGAAGGAACTGAAGGCACTGTTGCTAAGTTTGCAGATGATACAAAGATCTGTAGAGGGACAGGTAGTATTGAGGAAGCAAGGGGGCTGCAGAAGGATTTGGACAAGCTAGGAGAGTGGGCAGTGAAGTGGCAAATGAAATACAATGTGGAAAAGTGTGAGGTTATGCACTTTGGAAGGGAGAATTTAGGCATAGACTATTTTCTAAATGGGGAAATGCTTAGGAAATTAGAAGCACAAAGGGACTTGGAGTCCTTGTTCACGATTCTCTTAAGATTAACGTGCAGGTTCAGTCGGCAGTTAAGAAGGCAAATGCAATGTTAGCATTCGTGTCAAGAGGGCTAGAATACAAGACCAGGGATGTGCTTCTGAGGCTGTACAAGGCTCTGGTCAGACCCCATTTGGAGTATTGTGAGCAGTTTTGGGCCCCGTATCTAAGGAAGGATGTGTTGGCCTTGAGGAGGGTCCAGAGGAGCTTCACAAGAATGATCCCTGGAATGAAGAGCTTGTCGTATGAGGAATGGTTGAGGACTCTGGGTCTGTACTCGTTGGAGTTTAGAAGGATGAAGGGGGATCTTACTGAAGCTTACAGGATACCGAGAGGCCTCGATAGAGTGGACATGGCGAGGGTGTTTCCACGTAGGAAAAACTGGAACCAGAGGACACCATCTCAGACTAAAGGGACGATCCTTTAAAACAGAGATGAGGAGGAATTTCTTCAGCCAGAGGGTGCTGAATCTGTGGAACTCTTTGCCGCAGAAGGCTGTGGAGGCCAAATCACCGAGTGTCTTTAAGACAGAGATAGATAGGTTCTTGATTAACAAGGGGGTCAGGGGTTATGGGGAGAAGGCAGGACAATGGGGATGAGAAAATATCAGCCATGATTGAATGGCGGAGCAGACTCGATGGGGCGAGTGGCATAATTCTGCTCCTACGTCTTATGGGCGGTGCACACTCGATGGGCCGAATGGCCGCCTTCTACACTGTTAATTCTAGGATCTACTCTGCCTTTGTGACACACTTGCCTAATTTCTGTATTCATACAATCTAGCACTTGCGAGCTGCCACCAGGGAGGTCGATACACAACACCTATTACAGTTTTGGATCCTTTATTGTTCCACAGTTCCATCTACACAATGTCATCACTGGATGCTTTCCCCTCATTATATCCTCTCTCACCAATGAATTGATCGTTTCTAATCAGTACGACTACTCCCCACCCCCCCTCCACCCTGCCATTTTCCCTCTCCGCCCTGTAAATCTGGTATATCAAGTCCCCTGTTCTCCCACAGTCATGTCGCAGTAATGGCTACATATCATAAATTCTCAATTTGAATTTGTGCCTGCAGCTCATTCAATTTATTCCTTCTACTGTTCATTTGTATAAATGTGGGCTGTAGACTCTAACCTGTCCCTCAGCGCTGATGTTCATTCACCCTATTGTTATTTCTCTCTGCTGGTTTAATCAACATATTTCTTATAGTTGTGCCATCACTTGCCGTATCTGAAGTAGGGTTTCTGACTATATCGTTACATTCTGTCCCGTGACTTATTTTTGAAACTGTATTTTGAACCCCCCCCCCCCCCCCCCCCCCCCCCGGCACCACTCCTTTAGTTATGTTTTTACTTCCCTGATTTTCGTATCTCTATGCCAATTTGCATGTGGCTCGGGGAGGGCACCAGCGATTACAACCCTCGAGGTTCTGTTCTTTACTTTTGTCCCGAATTCTTGACGTTTCCCCAAACAGGAGCCCTCGGCAACTCTTGCCTGTGCTGTTGGTCTCATATCATGGATCACAACAACTGGAAGGAGATGGAAGAATACTAACTCGAAAGGGAACAACAATTTATGCTGCATGAGAAGTCGCCACCAATTGGCTGGCAAGTGCATTCTGATTGGTAAAGGTTTTAGCCATGTGAAATGCGCCAGGGAATAGTTAACTGCCAAGAACAAAGAACTGGCAAGAACATGGGGCTGGTTTAGCACAGGGATAAATCGCTGGCTTTGAAAGCAGCCCAAGGCAGGCCAGCAGCACGGTTCAATTCCCGTACCAGCCTCCCCGAACAAGCGGCGGAATGTGGCGACTAGGGGCTTTTCACAGTAACTTCGTTTGAAGCCTACTTGTGACAATAAGCGATTTTCATTTTTCATTTTCATTTTCAAAGAACAAAGAACAATACAGCGCAGGAACGGGTGTTTCGGCCCTCCAAGCCTGCGCCGATCACATGTCCTATCTAGACTAACCGCCTGTATCCTTCTATACCCCGTCTGTTCATGTACCTATCCAGGTAAGTCTTAAAGGTCGCTAACGTATCTGCCTCAACCACCTCACTTGGCAGTGCCTTCCAGGCCACCACCACCCTCTGTGTAAAAAAACTTCCTCTGTGCGTCTCCACTGAACCTTTCCCCCCTCACCTTGAACTTGTGCCCTCTTGTAATTGTCATTTCCGCCCTGGGAAAAAGCCTCCAACTGTCCACCCTATCTATACCCCTAATAATTTTATAAACTTCTATCAGGTCGCCCCTCAGCCTCCGTCTCTCGAGGGAGAACAGTCCCAGTTTATTCAATCTCTCCTCATAGCTAATACCCTCTATACCAGGCAACATCCTGATAAACCTTTTCCGTACTCCACGTCCTTCTGGAAGTGCGGTGACCAGAATTGCACACAGTATTCCAAATGTGGCCTAGCCAACTTTCTATATAACTGTAACATAATTTTTGAGCTTTTATACTCGATACCCCATCCTATTAAGGCAAGCATGCCTAATGCATGCTTAGGATCATCTGCAGACTTGCTAATCAGACCCGCTACGTTTTCTTCCAAGTCATTTATATATATTACAAAGAGCAGAGATCCCAGTACTGATCCCTCTGATGCACGATCAATTATTGCGAAAGCGAGATTAGAGAATAATCGGAGGCTTTATTAGACAAGATGTGTTCCTCAGCAGCTCGTAACAGAAAATGGCTGCAGCCGAGGATGAACACCTCTTCATATCGTCCACTAGGCGGAGCCAGCAGACAGGGATTTACCCACATATCTCTAATACAGTAGTACCTCCAACACAGGTACCGTAATACATGTAATATGGTCTACCACATTCACCCCCTGTTGAAAAAAAAAAGAGTCCGGCAGGGGTGGTGGCAAAGCCTTTAACAGTAACAATAACAACCACAGTAACAATTACAACAAAGAAATCAATCGATTGGGGGCCTTGATGGTCCTCTGCGACCGTCGCAGTCTCGGTGGTGATGCAGGCGCCGACTCAGGCATTTTCAACTCCGGGAGCGTGCAGCCCTCTGCTTCGTTACCTCCGGGTGGAACCAGTAGGAGGCCGGATCCTCCTGGGGCGGGGGCTGCGGTGAGGTGCGCTGGTGGGGAGGTGGGTGGAGCAGAGAAGAATGGTTCGGGTGGAGGGGTTGGTGAGGGGGCCATGGGTGGGGATCCAGCGGGTGCCAGATCCCGGATGGGGACCGTGTCTGGTGTCCTTCGGGGCGTGCGACGTAGGCGTACTGCGAGTTAGCATGAAGAAGGTGGACCCTCTCGACCAACGGGTCAGACTTATGGGTCTGCGCATGTCTCCGGAGCGGGACAAGTCCAGGAGCTGCCAGCCATGTTGGGAGTGGTGTCCCGGAGGTCGACTTCCTGGGAAAATCAAGACGACGGTCATGGGAGGTTTCATTAGTTGTGGTACACAGGAGTGACCGTATGGAATGGAGTGCATCGGGGAGGACCTCCTGCCAGCGGGAGACCAGGATGATGTCTAGACCGTAGGGCCAGCAGAGCGGCCTTCCAGACCGTCCCGTTCTCCCTCTCCACCTGCCCGTTTCCCGGGGGTTGTAGCTGGTCGTCCTGCTTGAGGCAATGCCCTTGCTGAGCAGGAATTGCGCAGCTCGTCACTCATGAAGGAGGACCCCCTATCGCTGTGTACGTAGGTGGGGAAACCGAACAGTGTGAATATACTGTGGAGGGCTTTAATGATGGTGGCAGCAGTCATGTCGGGACAGGGGATGGCGAAGGGGAACCGGGAGAACTCATCGACCACGTTCAGAAAGTAAGTGTTGCGGTCGGTGGAGGGCGGGGCACTTTGAAGTCCATACTGAGGCGCTCAAAGGGGCGGGAGGCCTTCACCAGGTGTGCTTTATCTGGCCGGTAGAAGTGCGGCTTGCACGCTGCGCAGATTTGGCAGTTTCTGGTGACGGTCCTGATCTCCTCTTTGGAGTAGGGCAGGTTGCGGGTTTTGATGAAGTGGAAGAACCGGGTGACCCCCGGGTGGCAGAGGTCCTCGTGGAAGGTCCCGAGTCGGTCCAGTTGTGCGGTGGCACATGTACCGCAGGATAGGGCATCAGGAGCTTCCCAGGACGATACAAGATCTCATAATTGTAGGTGGAGAGCTTGATCCTCCACCTCAGAATCTTATTGTTTTTTTATCTTGCCCCGCTGCGTATTACTAAACATGAAGGCAAACGACCATTGGTCAGTGAGGAGCCGGCCAGGTAATGCCTCCAATGCTGCACAGCTTCTACAATGGCCTGGGCCTCCTTTGTGACAGAGGAGTGTCGGATCTCAGAGACATGGAGGGTGCGGGAAAAGAAGGCCACCGGCCTGCCCTCCTGGTTGAGGGTGGCCACCAGAGCTATGTCCGATGTGTCACTCTCGACTTGGAAGGGGAGGGACTCATTGACAGCGTGCATCGTAGCCTTTGCGATGTCCGCCTTGATGCGGTTGAAGGCCTGGCGGGCCTCAGCCGACAGCGGAAAAACTGTGGATTGGATTAGTGGGTGGGCCTTGTCTGCGTAATTGGGGACCCACTGGGCATAATAGGAGAAAATCCCCAGGTATCATTTCAGGGCCTTGGGGAAGAGGGAACTCCATAAGGGGGCGCATGCGGTCTGGGTCGGGCCCATTACTCCATTCTGCACTACGTAGCCAAGGATGGCTAGGCGATCGGTGCTGAACTCCTTGTTATAAGTGAAATTAAGGAGTTTGGCGGTATGGAGGAATTTGCGGAGGTTGGCGTCGTCGTCCTGCTGATCGTGGCCGCAGATGGTGACGTTATCTAGGTCCGGGAAGGTGGCCCGCAATCCGTACCGGTCAACCATCCGGTCCATCTCCCGTTGGAAGACCGAGACCCCTATTAGTGACACCGAAGGGGACCCTAAGGAAGTGAAAGAGCCGGCCATCTGCTTCGAAAGCAGTGTATTGGCGGTCGTCTGGGCGGATGGGGAGCTGGTGGTAGGCAGACTTTAGGTCCACTGTGGAGAAGACCCGGTACTGTGCTATCTGATTGACCATATCAGATATGCGTGGGAGGGGATACACATCAAGCTGCGTTAATGGTTAATGGTCTGACTGTAGTCAATGACCATCCTGTGCTTCTCCCCGGTCTTTACAACTACCACTTGGGCTCTCCAGGGGCTGTTGCTAGCTTCGGTGATGCCTTCCTTTAGCAGCTGTTGGACTTGCGACCTAATGAAGGCCCTGTCCTGGATACTTTACCGTCTGCTCCTGATAGCGATGGGTTTGCAATCCGGGGTGAGGTTCGCAAACAGGGAAGATGGGTCAGCCTTAAGGGTAGTGAGGCCGCAGACGATGAGGGGGTGTATGGGTCCGCCGAATTTAAAAGTCAGGCTCTGGAGGTGGCACTGGAAGTCCAGGCCCAGGAGTGCGGCAGTGCAGAAGTGGGGGAGGACGCAGAGCCGTAAGTTGTTAAACTCTACGCCCTGGATAGTGAGGTTCGCAATGCAGTACCCCCGGATTTCCACAGAATGGGATCCGGAGGCCAGGGAGACTTTCTGCTTAACGGGGTGTACCGTGAGATGGCAGCGTCTTACCGTGGTGGGGTGAACAAAGCTCTCCGTGCTCCCGGAGTCGAAAAGGCAGCACGTCTTGTGCCCGTTGAGTTCCACCGTCGCTGTCGCGGTCATGAGGTTCCGTGGCCGAGACTGGTCCAGAGTAATGGAGGCGAGATGCGGGAGATGCTGGGAGGCCCCGGGTTGAACAGCAGTGAAGGAGGTCTCAGCAGGCGATAAACGGCCAGTCGGGTCGGGGTCCTGCGGCGCCATCCAAGATGGCCACCCCCATGGGTCGCACATGGCAGTCGGTGGACAAGATGACGGCGCCCACGGGCCGCACGCGGCCTGCGGAGTCCAAGATGGCGGCGCCCACGGGCCGCACATGGCTTGCGACGGGGAGAATGGCAGCGGGACCGGGTCGCCCGCGGGGTGTGCGGAGACGCCGGCGGCCGACCAGGCCTGGGATACCGCCACAAAGTGCTCCTTCTTACCGCATCCTTTGCACGTCGCTGATCAGGCGGGGCAGCATTGCCGGGGGTTTGTGGTCTGCCCACAAAAGTAGCATCTGGGCCCCCCAGGGTTGACTGGCTGCTGCGCGGCGCAGGCTTGCGGTGAATTGGAGGATGAGGTCGGGTCAGAAGCAGGTGGGGTCCACGCTGTCCATGGGGGTGCCGCGTTGCCGGGTGCGTACGCCTGGGCGTTACGGAAGGCCAACTCTAAAGAGTTCACGAGTCTCCTAGCCTCCTTAAGATCTAGTGTATCTCCCTCTAACAGCTGCTGGCGGATCTGTGTGGGCAGCATTCCAGTGACGAAGGCGTTCCGAATTAAGAGTTCAGTGTGCTCGGTAGCCGAAACTTGCCGAAAGTCGCAGTTCCTACCGAGGGATAGCAGGGCGCAGTAGAAGTCGTCCAGAGATTCCCCCGGGATTTGGCGTCTAGTGGCCAGATGTCTAGCATATACTTGGTTCACCGGGTGAATATAATGCCCTTTGAGCAATGCCATAGCTTCAGCGTAGTTAGGCGCGTCCCTGATGAGTGGAAACATTTCGGGACTCACCCTGGAGTAGAGGATCTGTAAGTCTTGGTCCTCCGTGGGTGGGTCTGTGGACGTCCTGATGTAGCTCTGGAAGCAAGCCAGCCAGTGATCAAAGGTGGACGAAGCGTTTGCCACGTGGGGGCTCAGTTGCAGACGGTCCGGCTTGATGCGGAGTTCCATCTTTCAATATCTTGTCTAATAAATTGATGCACGATCAATTATTGCCAAAACGAGATTAGAGAATAATCGAAGGCTTTATTAGACAAGATGAGTACCCTAGCAACTCGTAACAGAAAATGGTTGCAGCCGGGGATGAACACCTCTTTATACCGTCCACTGGGCGGAGCCAGCAGACAGGGATTTACCCACGTATCTCTAATACAGTAGTACCTCCAACACCAGGTACCGTAATACATATAATACGGTCTACCACACCCTCCATACCAGGCAACATCCTGGTAAACAGTATCCCAAATGTGGCCTAACCGATGTTCTGTATAACTGTAACATAATTTTCAAGCTTTTATACTCGATACCCCGTCTTAGAATCACAGAATCGTGAAATTTACAGTACAGAAGGAGGTCATTCGGCCCATCGAATCTGCGCCGGCCCTTGGAAAGAGTGCCCTACTCAAGCCCATGCCTCCACCCTATCCCAGTAACCCCACTTAACCTTTTGGACACTGAGGACAATTTATCATGGCCAATCCACCTAACCTGCACATCTTTGTACTGTGGGAGGAAACCGGAGCACCTGGAGGAAAACCACACAGACACGGGGAGAACATGCAGACTCCGCACAGACAGTGACTCAAGCCGGGAATCGAACCTGGGACCCTGGAGCTATGAATCAACTGTGTTAACCACTGTACAACCATGCTGTCCATGAAGGCAAGCATGCCGTATGCTTTCTTTACCACCATTTTCACCTGTGCTGCCACTTTTAAGGATCTGTGGACCTGCACGCCCAGATCTCTCTGTGTCTCTATGCTCCTGATGAATCTGCCATTTATTTTATAGCTCCCACCTGAATTGGATCTATCAAAATGCATCACTCACATATGTCCAGGTTAAATTCCATCTGGCATTTCTCTGCCCAATTTTGCAACCTATCTATATCCTGTTGTATTCTCTGACAACCTTCATCACTATCCGCAACTCCTGCAAATCTTCCGCAAACTTGCTAATCAGACCCGCTACATTTTCTTCCAAGTCATTTATATATATTACAAAGAGCAGAGGTTCCAGTACTGATCCCTGCAGAACACCACTAGTTACAGACCTCCATTCAGAATAACAACCTTCAACTGCTGCCTTCTGTCTTCTTTGGCCAAGCCAGTTCTGGATCCATCCAGCTAGTTCACCCCTGACCGCATGTGATTTCATCTTTTGCACCAGCCTGCCATGAGGGACCTTATCTAATGCTTTACTAAAGTCCATGTCGCCAACATCCACATCCCTTCCCTCGTCAATCATTTTTGTCACCTCCTGAAAAAATTAAATTAAGTTACTCATGAAGGATCTCACCTACTTCCTCTGGTTCTACACATAATTTCCCTCCTTTGTCCTTGAGTGCACCAACTCTTTCTCGAGCTACCCTGTTGTTCCTAATATTCAGATAAAATTGCTTGGGATTCTCTTTAACCCTGTCTGCCAAGGAAATTTTGTGGCCCCCGTTTTGCCCTCCTAACTCCCTGTTTGAGCTCATTTTTACTTTCCTTGTATTCTTCAAGTGCTTCATCTGTTTTTAGTTGCCTGTACCTCACTTATGCATCTTTTTTCTTTTTGACAAGGTTCTCAATTTCCCCGGTCATCCTTGGTTCCTGAATCTTGCCTTTCCTGTCCTTCCTTTTTACCGGCACATGCCTGTCCTGCACTCCCATCAACTGCTCCTTAAAAGACTCCCACATCCCAAGTGTGGATTTACCCTCAAACAGTCTATCCCAAACAACAGCCTCCAAATCCTGCCTAATCTGGTTGTAGTTAGCCTTCCCCCAATTTAGCACCTTAACCCGAGGACAACACTCGTCCTTTTCCATGAGTATCCGAAAGCTTACGGAATTGCGGTCACTGTTCGCCACATGTTCTCCCACTGCATCTTTGATGACCTGGCCGGGCTCGTTCCCTAGTACTAGGTCCAGTATAGCCCCCTCTCGGACAATCCACACATAGTTCCAAAAAACCTTCCTGGACACACTTAACAAATACCTCACCATCCAGACCCTGAGACTGAAGGGATTTCCAGTCAATAAGAAGAAAATTAAAGTCTCCCACTACAACAACCCTATTCTTTTTACATCTATCCAGAATCTGCTTACATATCTGTTCTTCAACTTCCCATGGGCTGTTGGGAGGCCTGTAGTACACCCCCATCATAGTGACTTCCCCTTCCTGTTTCTGAGTTCTACCCACAGTGCCTTGTTTCTTGATTCATCCATGGTGTCCTCCCTCTGTACAGCTGTAATATGTTCTCTAACCAGTACTGCAACTCCCCCACCTCTTTTATCTTCCTCCCTGTCTCGCCCAAAACGCCTATATCCCGGAATATTTAGCTGCCAATCCTGTCCCCTTTTTTAACCAAATCTCCTTTACAGCAACCACATCCAAGTTCTGCGCATGAATCAAGGCTTTACGTTCATCTGTCTTACCTGTTATACTCTGTGCATTGAAGCAGATACAATCCAGACCTCGAGGCCCACTGAGTTCGACATCCCCCAGCCTGCCCTTCCTCTGAGCCAGCCTGACCCTGGTACCATGTTCATTCCCAGTCTCTACACTTGCTGGCTTACTGTCCTGATTCCCCCCCCCCCCCCCCCCTGCCAAATTAGTTTAAACCGACCCGAATCATACTAGCAAACCTCTCAGCCAGGATGTTGGTGCCCCTCCAGTTCAGGAGTAACCTGTCCTTCTTGTACAGGCCTCACTTTCCCTGGAAGACATCCCAGTGATCCAAAAAACTGAAGCCCTCCCTCCTGCACCAGCTCTTTAGCCACATGTTCCACTGCACCATGCCCCTGTTGCTAGCCTCGCTAGCACATGGCACGAGGAGTAATCCTGAAATTACTACCGTAAAGGTCCTGCTTTTTAATCTTCTACCTAGCTCCCTAAATTGCCGTTGCAGGACCTCGCTACTCTTCCTACCTATACGGACAATGACCTCGGTCTTATTTTCCTCCCGTTTTAGGATGCTTTGTACCCGCTCAGAGACATCCAGGACCCTGGCACCAGGGAGGCAAACCACCATCCTGGAGTCCTTTTCGTGGCCACAGAAACGCCTATCAGCATTCACTTACCAATCAGCACTCTCTTCTCACACAGTATAAATTATTATTTCCTTTACAATTTGGTATTCTTGCAAAAAAAAATTTCTCTAGCGCCTTTAATGTAACAAAACACGCCTAGGCACCTCACCACAGCATTACAAAACCAACTTTGACGTCAGGCCATCTCTCCAGGGCCATTTTGTTTATTCACGATAAAAAGAATGAGAGTTGGGCCTTTAAGCTGGGGTGGTCATGTCATAAGAACCCCCCCCCGGCCTCCCGACAAGAGTATCTGCCAAGTAGAGTTCAGCATTCTTACCATCTATAAAATATTCCTGCTTGCGCCATACCTGATAGACCTCCCTCTTCCGCTCAGCTGTTATGGAGGCTCCGGTTGGATTTGCGCCATTTGGAATAGTGTACAGAACTTTTGGAATATCAGAGAGTGGATTCTTCGCATCCTCTGGCTCCCACTTTGAAAGGATGTCTGACAGGGATTGTGGAACAAGTCCATGTTGATCACTCGAGAGGCCGATGATCTTACAACCTAGTGGCCGGAGCTGTAAAGAAAATAACAAGGGCCAGTTACTGATTGTTAATCTTTATTGTATCGAAGAAGGATTGGCCAGTCTTCAACAGCTGTGGCCACTAACCTCTTTAGCTAAAATAAGAGGTGCTCCCTCTGCCTCAAGTAGTAACAGCGCTGATCAGCAAGCGTTTTGAGTTACAATGGTTCCCCAACTCAATCCTGGGGCTACGCAGTTTGTTGATCTCAGCCAGCGTGGCTTTGGAGTTTCCCTGACTCCGAGGGTCGGAAGGTGCTGGTGGTAGTTGGGGCGAATGGGAGATGAACTGGTCGAGGTTCTGATACCTGACCTGGACACAGGCACTGTGCTGCTTATAGTCTCAGAATACGCAGCCAACGAAGTACTTTTGAAGTGTCACAATGCAAGCAAACATGGCAGCTCATTGATGCACAGCAAGCTCCCATGAGTAGCTCTACGATGACTGGATACATTGTCCTGTTTATAGCGGTGTTGATTGTGGGGTCAATATTGACCAGGACAACACTGTGTGGAGAGCAACCCTGCGTTTCCCTGACTAGTGCAGTGGGATCTCAGCTGGGAGGGTGTGGCGGTACCGATCCACCTATATTAAAGGCTGATCAGAACTGATTTTATATTAAATCACATATTCACTTTATATTAAAAGCTGATCAGAGCTGATGCTATATTAAGTCATGTATTTAACCTAATATTAAAAACTGATGACTGATGAAGTCCATTATCAATGTAAACCATTACTTATCGCAATAATGTTTTTTAATCTGTATCATCTTTGTAAGAGTCCAGATGCAGTGAACTCATTAAGTCTTGTGGCCTTGTCTGGAAATAAGCTCTGCCAACTAAGGGAGGATATCACTTGTAGAGTGGCCTTGCTACTATGGGGGCTACTGCTTGGCAAGAGACCCTGCCAAGAAGGGAGGCTGGTGATTTTCTGGAGATAGCTACCGGAGGAATCAACCTCGTATCTTTCGGAACAGGTGTCCTTCTAGACCTCCCTGAAACTAAGGCCTTGCCAACCAAGAGAGAGACTGTTCTTTGTCTCGAAATAACTGTGGGGAGTTAACTTGTTTTTCAGAAGCAGGGGCTATGCTAAAACTTCCCTCGAACTTCCTAGCTCTCCCTGAGTGTAAAAACAATATAAATATTCAAGTAAAAGCTGCGAAAGTTAGAGTTTCGCTTGGAGAGCTGTTTAGGATATTACTGGGTGTTTAAACTGCTATCTCGACTCGTTGAGTCCTGCTCTTAATTGAGTATCGAGCTCCGAGAACTACTAGTCATTGTAAGTATGAAATGTTAGTAGTTTAAGCAATTATGTAGTTAAGAAGGTCACAGGCTAACTCATCACGTATCCTGTATCTGTCAAACTGTATCATTTATCAAAACACTTGTATAACCCTTTTTTCTTTAAATAAATTGCGTATATATTTTACCATACAGATCCGTGTCTATTTTAATAAATAAGAGTGACATTTAACTAAGACTCATCATATTCTCACCTTTTGAGGCTATCGGGAGGGTCACTTGCCCATGCCCAAGCTCTCAAGAATTAGAAATATTTAGTTGAGGTTAAGGAAAAGATAGTCATCTAAGTCATAGTCTAACCTGTACACTGAAGGTAGTGAACGCAAGGCACATTGTGTATACTATAATTAGAACTCCCATATAGTGAGTCTTACTTTAGATATTCACAAGACCTTGTCTGGTAGCTTACAACCTCGACTAATCAGGAAGATCTTAGATAAATACTCCTCAACTGTCACATCTGGCGCCCCAACATGGTGGCCTGAGATTTATTCTTGGGTCTTAACAAATAGACACAATAACTCTGTCGCTAGAATATATTTAATTCATAAGCTTAACTAAAACAGTGCACCATGACCCTTAAGTAAGGTCAGAACAATATAAAATGAAGCGCTAATACCAGCAAAATCAAACCAAATTCGGCTACTATGTTAAACATTGTTTACTAGTAGAAAAGACCAAGTATATATATTTAAAATACTTTGCCTATGGCAGCACAAGCCCATAACAGAGTTTTTCCCGGGGGAAAACCTTAGACAGGATTGTCAGTTAGAACAGCAGCCAAAAGTTTTCAACTGCAAACCAGTGCTTATCAGACAGGCTTTTGAGATAACAAACAGCCTGTGCTGTAATTCAACACTTTTCTTTCGAGTCAGAGAAATTCCAGCGTTTTAAATTACACAAAAGGAAACCAGAGGATTATTGAATTCTCCACCTCTCTGATAAATGTTAATTATTTTAGCAAGCATTTGATTGGAATTGCCAGAATCTTAAGTTTTAATTACTTGAAATAATGTGCATTTCATTCTATTTGTAAATTAATAGAAACTAAGGGCAATTTTGGACACTAAGGGCAATTTATCATGGCCGATCTACCTAACCTGCACATCTTTGGACTGTGGGAGGAAACCGGAGCACCCGGAGGAAACCCACGCAGACACGGGGAGGACGTGCAGACTCCGCACAGACAGTGACCCAAGCCGGAATCGAACCCGGGACCCTGGAGCTGTGAAGCAACTGTGCTATCCACAATGCTGCCGTGCAGTCGGTTGCTATTAAAATCAGTCACTGACTCAGCCCACCGTCTGCGTTTGCAGGATGCAGCACACAGTCAACAAAATCAAAGTGCTAAATACCACGCAGTTATTCAGGCTTGCGGAGACCTTGAGGAATTTTGCCAGCTGTCAGCTACTGAACCAGGAGGACATAGGGACGTCCCCTCCACCTCTGGGACACAACCCAGGGGGGGTGAACAGGAGCACGAGCTGCCCCTCGTACCCCAGGCAGGAGACAAACTCCTGCCGGAAGGTCCCCAGGAACTCCTGCTCAGGTTCCAGGCAGTAGCCTTTTAGACAAACCCCCAGGCAGACACCACCGGGACCCTCTAGAGACCCACAACAGGCAGTACCCCGTCGCCTATTCGAGGACAGAGGTCCGCGATACCCCAATACCCTCCTCAACAAGGACGGTATGAGTTCCGAGATAGAGCTAATATTTGCCCACTGGAAGATACCAGGATGATAGAAATCCACAAAGACAACAGCAACAATACCAGGATGATAGAAATCCACAGAGGCAACAGCAACAATACCAGGATCAGGCTAGATCTAATGGCAGTACTGGACAAAACAGAAGCCAAGGTAGAAATTCTGAAGGTGACCGCGCTCCAACCAACATCCGAGTGTATACTACCTCTAAGAATCACTATTGACTAATAGGCAGGTCCGCTCCCAAATTCTCCCAAATCGCTCCCGCTCAATTCCCATACATAAATGCCACCCTGTATCTTAATCCAAAATTACTAACTGCTACAATAGGGGTAATTTTACTCCTAGATACTGGGGCGGAAATGCCCCTCATAGATGAAGGATTTGCCCGCTACCATTCCTTAAACAGACCCATAATAGGACCAGAAGTGTAAAAGGAATAACTTCAGAAATAAGTACCATTGGTACAGATCACCCTTCTAGCTAATGATCAAGTAATTAGATGTCAAGCCGCACTATGGCTAAATTTAGACAAAGATCAAGATTGCGACATTATCCTATCCCAAGACATAATTCAAAAGTATGACTTACTTCAATTAGCCCCTCAGGATAATAGGAAAAAAGTTAGAGGAAATCCTTCGGGATAGCCCAGACAAACATCAAAAGCACAAGTTAAAAATTTAATTCTCAGACACTGGGACTTATTCCAAAAACATCAGAATCACTGCGGACTGCTAAAAAGTAACCCAGTCACAACCGGAGTCAACGACTTCCCGGTTCAGAAACAATGGTTCATCCGAGATCCGGAGTGCAGTGTCGCGCTCCAAAAAAAAAACAATCAACTCCCTATGCCAACAAGGCGTTCTGATTAAAAGATCATCTCCGTATAAGTCCCCTATGTTTGGAATTCCCAAAGCTAAAGGCGGAGTCAGACTTTTAGTCGATTACCGAGAACTAAACCGCATTACGATTCCAAACGCAGCCCAATCCGTTAGCATATAACAAGTTACACAACAGATTAGCCGAAAAAAGTACAAATCCACTTTGGACTTATCTAATGGCTTCTGGTCACACCCAATCCTCCCCGAGGAGTATGATTCCACAGCGTTCACTGGTCCTAACGGCCAGCAGTACGTCTGGACCCGACTACCGCAGGGCTTCCGCAATTCGCCTCAGCTCTTCGCGGCCGGTGTCATTTCAGCATTAGCGCCCATACGTCATAAGTACGATATCGACGTCTATGTAGACGACGTGTATGTGACAACTGACGCCCGTGAACAACGCTTAGCAGCCCTGGGCAAAATCTTTACCCTTTTAAAAATCCATGGATACATAGTCGGCCTTAAGAAATGCCAATTGTTTAAAAAAATCAGTTGAATACCTTGGTATCAATGTCACAGACACTGGCCGAGGCCTTACCGACTCTTTTTCCGAGAAACTCGCGGCTATTAAAAATCCTACTTCCCTTAAACAGTTACAATCTATACTGGGACTGCTTAATTTTGCACGGACGTTTGTACCGGCATTCGCTCCACTTTCAGCTCCCTTGTATGACTACTGTACCCCGACAAATAAACCTTTCTGCTTCCCGGAGCATGCAAAGGAAGCTCTTACACAGCTATTATAGAATTTACAATGCAGAAGGAGGCCATTCGGCCCATCGAGTCTGCACCGGCTCTTGGAAAGAGCACCCTACCCAAGGTCAGCACCTGCACCCTATCCCCATAACCCAGTAACCCCACCCCTAATGGCAATTTTGAACACTAAGGGCAATTTATCATGGCCAATCCACCTAACCTGCACATCTTTGGCCTGCGGGAGGAAACCGGAGCACCCGGAGGAAATCCACGCACACACGGGGAGGATGTGCAGACTCCGCACAGACAGTGACCCAAGCTGGGAATCGAACCCGGGACCCTGGAGCTGTGAAGCAACTGTGCTATCCACAATGCTGCCGTGCTGTAAAAAATGCCACTGACCTGAGCTCAAGAGACCCATCCAGGGATATCTGTCTTATCCCTTGGATCGCTTCCCGAGCAGCCCACAACCCGCTGTACGGAAAGCGCAACTGTCAATGCATTCGAAAACATCATTTTTCCCTGCGCTGGTTACCCTCTCCGTCTCCGCACAGATCGTGGATCTGCCTTGTTGGAAATTCGTACCAGAAAATGTGTACTGACAGAGGTATTAGATGGGAACACAGCACTCCTTTGCACCCGTAATCAAGTGGGTCGGTGGAGCGGTGTAACCAAGATGTACAGCTTTGCATGACTAAACTGCTAATGACACGAAGACGCAGTTGGGCCAAATTGGTGCCGGACGTACAGCTGGCAGTCAGCAATCCACCCCGGAGTCAGGTAGGACCTGAAAAACATATCACACCTTATTTTTTAATGTTTAAGGTACAAATGAATACCGCCCAGCAGGCATCTGAAGGAGTAATTCCTCAGTACAACCCAGAATTAGCCCAAGAAATGATTGGGTTATTGTCTCAAATGCAGCCTCCAAAACCGCCAGAACCCAATGAGTGGTGACCACAAGAAGGTGACTGGGTACAAGAAAAGAAAAATCCTAAGAATACCTTACTTAGACCTAAATGGAAACCCCCCCGTTTGTGTCAAACAGGTCCAAGGTCAGACGCTTCTAGTTGACCACGGGACGAACGGTACCAAACTAATATCCATTGTTAACTGTCGACCAGTTCCCAAAGCCTTTGAACCACAGGTAACAACAAAATGGCAAGTTGGTATGCGCGATATGAGGTTCGATCCCATAACGAGCCAGAATTAGATGAACCTCCAGAAGAAATACCTCTGACTCAAGTTATCACTACACCTGGGAGGACCTGTCTCAGAGGACACCCTCAGCTTTTAAAGTTTAAGGCCAAAGTACAAAAGATCATACATTCCCAAAAGAGATGGTCCAAAAAGGAGAAATGCCAGTGCTGCTGCCTTACCGCACTCAGCATTATCTTTTCACTTATCCTTTTTAGCCTCATACTTGGCACTATTACGGTCTCCCTCACTGCAACGCGAACTTTTGACCTAAACACTAATACAGGCCAGGACCTTAACTATACAGAACTGAATGATAATGACAATAAGAACAGGCAAAACCGACACCTTTTATCATTGGAAGAACCAAACTCCACGGTCTCCATACATTCAGAGATGCCGATTCAACGATCATGGGTCAAAGATGGTATTATTGCCCATACTGACCTCCATCCCACAGTAAGGGCGGCAGGAACTATCATGGTTCCACCCACCTTAGTCCTCGACACAGATGTAATTTCAGCCCAACTCATGCTGAAAGAATATAGACATAAACTTGACCTCCAAAAAACAGTGGCACCTGCTATCAGGCAGCTGCAATTGACCAGCCCCCAGCTGAAGCTTGCTCAAGCCACTGAGCCAGAAGAAGACATCCTTCAGTAGGCACACTGTAATATTGTCACGCTGCCCGAAGCCCGACCACCGGTCACACTAAAAGCGGACCAATGTACTCCACTACTACCCTTAGATGAATACGCATTTTCGGACAATGGACGACGAGCAGTCATAAGTTTCTTCTCTTTCCACACAGAGAGGGTGCGGTGCCAAATGACACATTTACGCAGTTTCGGACTCGACTCCTACTGCTCCTCTCCAGGCTCTAACAGGGCCTACATTCAAAATTTCATCAATCACTCGACCCCTGACTCAACTCACGGCTGGTGAACATATTATTTGTTTCACTTCCTTCTCTGGACCCTGGTACAAAGAATCCAGAGACCCCGTTAAAGATTCTATTAATTTCCTCAAGTCACTATCACGAAATTCGACCAACAACAACCTTCCCGATACATGCCTACAATCACTCAGGTTCATGCCAAGATTTCTTTCAACCTATCACTTTTCGTGACATTTGCAGGCACCCCCTATGGGTTGCCCTCCTCAATCAATCCTTATCAAACCATACAATTGGCATGAGATTGAACAGAAAAGGTATGGGAGCTTGTCCACTAGAAAACTGCACCATTACTAAACCCTATTGGCGTTGTACTAATAACCTCACAGCCTCTATCTGGACAGATAACAG
The DNA here is from genome assembly GCF_047496885.1 of Scyliorhinus torazame. Lineage (NCBI taxonomy): Eukaryota > Metazoa > Chordata > Chondrichthyes > Carcharhiniformes > Scyliorhinidae > Scyliorhinus > Scyliorhinus torazame. The sequence continues at coordinate 28,405,825 of NC_092715.1, forward strand.
TGACCAGAATATCATCCACAGATCTCTCTATCTTGTCCTATTAGAAAACGCGACCCTCCTACACTCGCTTCACCAAGCGTTAACTCCCATTCCCTTTTGGAACACTACCCTGGCAGACAGCGCAGGAAATTCGACTGCACAATTGACTGTGCCAGGCTCCAACAGCTTGATTGCCACCTCAGGAATAAACTTCCCTCTTTCATCTCTAACTTCAAACGCGACGTTCATCTTCTTGAATTTCCCTCAGGCCTCGCACGTATCGCATACAATCTCACCGTGCCTCAGCCCATGGCCAGCCGCGAACGCAGATCTATTTCCACTCAAATAGTTAAGGGACAACAAATCTCAGCAGATCTTTTCTCCAGGTTTTTGTCCTGGAATAAGGAACTGATGAACAACCAGCAGAATATTGCTCACCATATTATTTCCCTCGGAAAACACTTGGCCCAGGGGCTTGCCCTCTCAGCAGCAGCTATGTTACCTTTAGGGGCCAAATTATCGATCACTAAAACTTATACGCAACTACTTCGAATTATTAACGCTATACAGATGGGCCATGTCCCCTGGGAAACAATCAATCGATGAATATATGTCTTCAGACAAACACCTGGCTGGTTTACAAAGAGGAGGAACAACTGTAAAACTTTATAACATCATTACTTCTAATCCTGAAGATCCTGCTGGGGATATATTAGGTGGTATGGTAACTAGATATTACCAAAGGCGTCGGTATAAGATTCAGCTTGTATTCTCAATACCTATGTTTCATGAAAATGGAGTGTCATTATTTACCTACTTTTTGGCCAACATTGGCATTCCCCAATGTAGGGCCAAACACTGTACCCTGATACAGATAAAACCCGACTATAATGTTGGTATAAGTGAGCTGCCCCTTAAAAACCAGGCGGCCTTATTACACGCCTCAACTAACATTACCTGGCTCACGGCTAAATTACGGCCTCAGGGGTCCTCCTACATCGCTGATGACCGGACACCAGATAACCTCTGCGATACCAGTGCACATGGTTGCCCTGTAATAGCCACAGCCATTACACAAGCGTTCCGCTCCTACTTCTCTATGGCCAACGGCTCAACCATTATAGTCACAACAAACTTTTGCGAGGATTGCTCACTTCCAGTTGGCACCTGGTTGATTACCCCAATGGTTAACCATACCAGGTGTTGTGGCTATTAATTACCGCCAGTCACACAACATAAGCAGTCTACCTACTGCCCCCCCAGCGGTAGATCCATTCCTAAGGCTGCTTATCTCCCTAATACTGGAAGCCGCAATGGTCATCATACAGGAGCCATTAGTCCTTACATATACTAATTGGGACATCGAGAAACAGATAAAACACCTCCAGGCCCACTCGGAGTCGATAGACACTTCCTAACCGGGAGCCATGAGAGAATTCTTTACTGTATTAGGCGCAACCATGAAAAACGCCTTCCCGAGACTGCCACATGCATTCTCCTCTATTATTGACTTCGCCGTCAACACGGCCTCCAGAATGCTCAACTGGTTTGGCGATATGTTAGGAATGGGAAGATACCTAAATATGGTGCTATTGGGGTTGGAGACATAGTACGGAGACATTTCCTTCACCCCAATAGGTCATTGACAGTTATGGATCAACTATTACCTTACCCCTCCACGCGCTGCGTCTTTCACGCCACACACCTCGCACGATGTGGTTTCTACCTCTGCTTTATTGACAGATAATCGTGACTCTTCGCTGAGGGAAGAGCCGAGCATTGGACTTAAGCTGGATTTACTCCAGGACTAGAAGACCTTGATGTCAATACGTTCGACGGTGACTTTGATGTGTCTCTCTCCGACTACAAAGTATAGGACGAAAGAACAATTTTTCCGACCCTTCCACTTCCCCTTTTTGGTTCCTTGGACACTAGTATTTCCACCGGTCTGCTCAGCAGCCGAGGTGGCCAAGAGGAGGATATGACCAGCAACTTGTGAATTATGACTTGCAGATTATGTCCCTCTGACTTGCAGATTATGCCCCCCTAGTCTGCCTCACCTTTCTGTAACACTTTCCCAATTTCCAAACATAAAGTATTGATCTCACATTTTCCCAATATTGGATTCTCCATTGCCATATGAACAAAGAACTTTGATATTATTAAAGGAGGATATATTGTGGCATTTGCCTTCATACCTCTTACCCTGATTATAATGCGCCTTATTAATACTAGACTGGCCCAGATCACCTTGGAGCTCCAACTGCCAAAGCCAAAATTTCAACTAAAGTAGAAGACCAACCGAAAACAAATCTACAAACCATTGTGTCTGACAATCCAACCTTCTGCTCCCCCTACTGCACCGTCCTCCAGCAATGGGGCTCAGCAAATCAATACCACTCAATTCAAACCGATCAACAAAGACAAGAGACCCTCTATACTCTGCGAAAGCTGCAACAATTATTGCTTGAGCATCGCGTCCCCTTATGCAGAGAATTGATACACCAATTCCTATACCCACGCTGGACAGAGGACTGGACCTCTTGCCTCACCTTGATGACCAATCCAACTGATGATCATCTCAATTTCAATTTCAATACACACCACCTGGAAAATTTGGATAAAGACCCTGGACAGAGAGACACGTTAACCATTCGCCGATCTAATAAAGGCACCTTCACTTGCAATAAAGTGCAGTTCCATGTTGGAGTAACTAAAGGAGAAACTTCTCATTCCTATACTTGCCCTTACATCCCAGAGCGACCAGAAGAAACCCTTTTGCAAGGACTTAGGAGTAAGGCCTTCCTGAAAGCCCATACTAGCCATTGTAATCTAACCACAGGAATGCCTATCTTTGCCCACAATCATCCCGTGAAGCAAAGGCACCTTACACAATTCCAGTGTGTAACCTGTTCCAAACAGAATATTTACTGGAAGTACTCTCCCATTTGTCTGCACTGTTTGATCCAAGCATGGGAATTTAACATGGAAATAGAAATCCGTTTTAACTACGACCCGAGATCCTCCGACCCAATAATTTCAGATCCCCAGGTACCTGACAACTATGAAGCCGATTCTAGGCTGGCAGAAAAGATAATTCTGAAATTAACTTCTTATAAAATAGCACCTCAAATAGGATGTACCCCTGAACAAGTCCTCAAAATACTGACCATGGAAAAAGAAACAGGTCAGCAAACTCCATTCAATCCAATATGTACACTCTGGGCAGGAGGATATGCCAACTACCTCCAAACCAGGCATAACTACCCAAATACCATGACACCAGCAGAGCTCCTACAGACAGACACCTTCTGTGTGATCTACCCAGATGATGGTAGATGGATGGTCTGCCTGGAAAGGATAGTGTCCCTTAGCGGATAAGAAGATGTCCATAAAGTAATAAGACAAGCTGATACCCAAAACTTTCAAGAAATATTTTCAGCTCTTTCAGAATGGGAAAATGTCCTCTATGCCAAGAACGCCCGAGATTAGAACAGATTAATTGATCAATTTAAGAAAGGATTCAAGGAATTCTCCCTCTGTCATGGATGGGGACACAACCAAACCCCATGTTCCCCGGCCTATGAGCACACGGAAGCTAAATGTTCCAACCTTACGCTGAAAATGGTCTGTGACGAAGTACGTTTTCTTGATGAAAGGATTTGGTCCATGGCAATTGGATGCCCAAAAAATACACCAAATGGAAATAGCCAAATTAACCATGTATGGCCATTCTCCACTCCATGTGAGTACCTACCAAACCTACCTGAACGACCCCAGGCCATCAACCCAGACTTTTGCTGATTGGGTAAAAAAACAAAGAAAACCTGCTACCAGGAACTGGCCAAATGTACTTCGAGCGCTGCAGAAAGCCACACTAAGATAAGCAAGTAGCGATGTCCACCAGAGATAGGATAGATGGGGCTTACCCCACCTAGGCACTAACTCTAACTGACTAGACCTGCCTTATCTTTCCAGATTGACCAACCCGGCTATGTCTCCATATACTTGGAGGATACTCAGCCTATGGAGAAAAATCATGCTCATTACTCTTGTATAATCTACAATTTTAATTCTAATTAGCATTAGAAAACCTTCGGAATAGCTTTCCTTATAACAGGAAACTGTAACATTATTATTGAATGCATTAACTTTAGATTACTGTACCTTCGAAACAGAAATCGATTTCCTGAACAAAGTACCCACAGTCCATATCTTGCTAAAAGAAAACTGCCCATAACACTAATCCCAGAATCACACTCAACATGAGGACAAATTACAAAGCAAAACTCCTCATGGGATTCTGTTGTTATCTCCTCTTATTATGGACCCTCAAAAGATGGACTGAACCGTCTATTCGGATATCAGAAGCATATATCATGGGAAAAACACCCATGAAGGACTGGTGGCAGAATCAACCCTTTTCCACAGTTAGAAGGAAAAGAGGAATGCAACAAAGATGGGCATTCATTCAATATGAACCATGACCATAAAAAGCGAAACGCAAGGACATTCATCAAGAAAACTATCCGAAGAAGATATTAGCCACCAGACTTATTTTGTTCAAAAGGAGGATGTGGCGGTATCCACCTATATTAAAGGCTGATCAGAACTGATTTTATATTAAATCATATATTCACTTTATATTAAAAGCTGATCAGAGCTGATGCTATATTAAGTCATGTATTTAACCCTATATTAAAAACTGATGACTTATTGCAATAATGTTTTTTTATGTTTAATATGTATTATCTTTGTAAGAGTTCAGATGTAGTGAACTCATTAAGTCTTGTGGCCTTGTCTGGAAATAAGCTCTGCCAACTAAGGGAGGATATCACTTGGAGAGTGGCCTTGCTACTATGGGGGCTACTGCTTGGCAAAAGGCCCTGCCAAGAAGGGAGGCTGGTGATTTTCTGGAGATAGCTACCGGAGGAATCAACCTCGTATCTTTAGGAACAGGTGCCCTGCTTGACATCCCAGAAACTAAGGCCTTGCCAACCAAGAGAGAGACTGTTCTTTGTCTCGAAATAACTGTGGGGAGTTAACTTGTTTTTCAGAAGCAGGGGCTATGCTAAAACTTCCCTCGAACTCCCTAGCTCTCCCTGAGTGTAAAAACAATATCAATATTCAAGCAAAAGCTGTGAAAGTTAGAGTTTCGCTTGGAGAGCTGTTTAGGATATTACTGGGTGTTTAAACTGCTATCTCGACTCGTTGAGTTCTGCTCTTGATTGAGTATTGAGCTCTGAGAACGAATAGTCATTGTAAGTATGAAATGTTAGTAGTTTAAGCAATTATGTAGTTAGGAAGGTCACAGGCTAACTCATCACGTATCCTGTATCTGTCAAACTGTATCATTTATCGAAACACTTGTATTACCCTTTTTTTTATAAATAAATTGTGTATATATTTTACCATACAGATCTGTATCTATTTTAATAAATAAGAGTGACATGTAACTAAGACTCATCATATTCTCACCGTTTGAGGCTATCTGGAGGGTCACTTGCCCATGCCCAAGCTCTCAAGAATTAGAAATATTTAGTTGAGGTTAAGGAAAAGATAGTCATCTAAGTCATAGTCTAACCTGTACACTGAAGGTAGTGAACGCAAGGCACATTGTGTATACTATAATTAGAACTCCCATATAGTGAGTCTTACTTTAGATATTCACAAGACCTTGTCTGGTAGCTTACAACCTCGACTAATCAGGAAGATCTTAGATAAATACTCCTCAACGGTCACAAGGGCAGACGGGGCATTGGTTTAATATCTTATCCGAATGACTGCACCGTTGGCAGCTGAGCACTCTCTTGCTCAAGTGCCAGTCTAGATTATTTGGTGTTCAAGACTCACAGAGTGGAGTCCGAACGCACCGCCCGGAGTCGGGGGAGGTACCACAGCCGCATGGATCACCCACGCCTCACACGGATTCGGTCCATGGAATGAAAATTGGAATGGCCTTTCGGAACCTGGCCATGACTGCCCAGCGCCCGTTCCTGCGGACAGGGACAGTCTCTTTCCAAGCAAACTTTTAAGCACTTCCTACCGTGAATAATGTTGCAGGGTATGTCGGGGTGTCGAGAAGAACTGTGTCTCCAGAGCTGACGAGCATCTCAAACAACTGGAAGAGGGTGAAAGGAAAAAATAAAATCATTGTTTTAGCCACTGGGGAGAAGATTTGACAACATGCATCTCCCTAGGTATCACTATTTGTGATCACTCTGCAGTCTTGCAGAACAACTGGGCAAAGACTCTTCTCCTGAATTCCACACTGAACTTAGTAGTGAATGCCTTAGATTTGCAGAGACCCATAAAGCTATTGTGGAGAAAGTGGTTTCTTTACTGCAACAATTTTCAGTTAAACTCTGAACCGGGAACATCCCGTCTGTCTGACACAATCCCCAGCTGTTATGCATCAGCGGTTAAATTCCTACTGCTGGAGCATCACGTGATCTGTAATGACGTCAGCAGACTGTTTGCGTGGGTTTCACTTCTCCATCTGAGATTGCATGAGCAACATCCCTCATGAAACCTCTCGTCGAATTTGTAAGAATCCAAGACTGTGGCGCCTCAACACCTTTTGTTCTTTGCGGCAAACTCCCAAGTTGTAGCACAAACCAATTTGTTTGACCCCTCTTACATTCTCCCCATCCCATCACCTCATCCTCATCCCATCCCCCATCCCAATCCTCCTTCCCCTGCATACTGCCTCCTCTGCTATTTCGCCAACACCCCACCCACCGTTCCTCCCAACCCGCCCCCACCCCCCACAGCTCTCAGGCCACAAGAACATTAGAAGTGCCGACGGGGGCGGAGAAGGAGCAATCAAAAAGGAAATGGGGGAGGGTACAGGCCCAACATGTTCCCTCTAGGGTAATAGGAAGGAGTAACACGCCCAGAAAACCATGGATGACCAGAGATATTCAGGATACAATCAGAAAGAAAAGAGAGGCTTTCAGCAAGTACAAGGGAAGTAAATCAATGGAGTCATTAGTGGAGTACAGAAAGTGCAGGATGGAGCTTAACGAAGCAATTAGGAGAGGCAAAAGGGGGGGGGGGGATATGAATAAGCTCTGATTGGTAAAAGTAGGGAAAATCCCAAGATATTGAATTGAAAGAGTAGGGCCCATTAGGGACCAAGGGGGAAATCTGTGGGTGGAGCCAGAGGGCTTTGTCTTTGCCTGAGAGAATGAGGGGCTACATATGGAACTCGGGAGAGAGACAGAATGATGGGGTAGATATGGAACTCGGGGAGAGAGACAGAATGAGGGGGTAGATATGGAACTCGGGAGAGAGACAGAATGATGGGGTAGATATGGAACTCGGGGAGAGAGACAGAATGAGGGGCTAGATATGGAACTCGGGGAGAGAGACAGAATGAGGGGCTAGATATGGAACTCGGGGAGAGAGACAGAATGAGGGGCTAGATATGGAACTCAGGGAGAGAGACAGAATGAGGGGGTAGATATGGAACTCGGGGAGAGAGACAGAATGAGGGGCTAGATATGGAACTCAGGGAGAGAGACAGAATGAGGGGCTAGATATGGAACTCGGGAGAGAGACAGAATGATGGGGTAGATATGGAACTCGGGGAGAGAGACAGAATGAGGGGGTAGATATGGAACTCGGGAGAGAGACAGAATGATGGGGTAGATATGGAACTCGGGGAGAGAGACAGAATGAGGGGGTAGATATGGAACTCGGGGAGAGAGACAGAATGAGGGGGTAGATATGGAACTCGGGGAGAGAGACAGAATGAGGGGCTAGATATGGAACTCGGGGAGAGAGACAGAATGAGGGGGCAGATATGGAACTCAGGGAGAGAGATAGAATGAGGGGCTAGATATGGAACTCAGGGAGAGAGACAGAATGAGGGGCTAGATATGGAACTCGGGGAGAGAGACAGAATGAGGGGGCAGATATGGAACTCAGGGAGAGAGATAGAATGAGGGGCTAGATATGGAACTCAGGGAGAGAGATAGAATGAGGGGCTAGATATGGAACTCAGGGAGAGCCAAGTTTCTTCAGCAAATTGTCATCGGGGGTGACAAGGTATTGGAGGTGTTGGCAGGCTTAAAAGTGAACTAATCTCCAGGTCCGGATGAATTGTGTCCCAGGATGCTGTGGGAGGCGAGGGAGTAGATTACAGGGGCTCTGACCCAAATTTTTAATTCCTCCCTGGCCACGAGGGAGGTGTCAGAGGACTGGAGAACAGCTAATGTGGTCCCACTATTTAAGAATGGTGTAGAGATAAGCCAGGGAACTACAGGCCAGTGAGTCTCACACAGTGGCAGGGAAACTATTGGAGAAAATTCTGAAGGAGAGAATCTATCTCCACTTGGAGAGGCAAGGTTTGATCAGGGATAGTTAGCATGGCTTTGTCAGAGCGAGGTCATGCCTAACAAATATCATTGAATTTTTGAGTATGTTTCGATGTGTTTCGATGAGGGTAGCGCAGTTGATGTAGTTTACATGGATCTCAGCAAAGCCTTTGACAAGGTCCCACATGGGAGACATAAAGGCGGCAAATGCACATGGGATACAGGGGAACTTGATAAGGTGGATGCAAATTGGCTTAGTTGTAGGAGACCGAGAGTGTTGACAGAGTGTTGACTGGAAACCAGTGTCTGGTGGCGTACCACAGGGATCTGTGCCGGCTCCCCTATTGTTTGTCATTTTTATGAATATGTGGGGGGTAGGATTAAAAGTGTGAGGTGTTACACAAACATTGGCCGGGTGGTTAACAGTGAGGTCGAGTGTCTTGGGTTCAAGAAGACATAGACGGGCTGGTCAAATGGACAGAAAATTGGCAGATGGAATTTAACCCTGAAAAGTGTGAGGTGATGCACTTTGGAAGGAGTAATTTGACAAGGAAGTATTCAATGAATGGCCTGACACTGGGAAGTTCCGAGGAACAAAGAATCCGCGGTGTGTTTATCCATGGATCTCTGAAGGCAGAAGGGCAGATTAACAGGGTGGTGAAAAAGGCACATGGGACACTTGCCTTTATCAATCGGGGCATAGACTACAAAAGCAGGGAGGTCATGTTGGAGTTGTTTGCACTGGCAACACAGAGCCTTAGGCCTTTGCACCAAGGAGCTCGGGGTTGTGGAAGGGGATAGTGAGGGGAGGTGCGGAGATAGCGTATGCTGACGATCTGCTACTGTACATTTCACTTGGGGTGGCGGCGTAGGCGTAGGGTGCTCTTGCTAAGGGCCGGTGCAGACTCGATGGGCCGAATGGCCTCCTTCTGCACTGTAAGACCCACTATCATAAGACCATAAGATATCGGAGCAAAATTAGGCCATTCGGCCCATCGGGTCTGCTCCGCCATTCGATCATAGTTGATTTGTTGCTCATCCCCATTCTCTTGCCTTCTCCCCATAACCCCTGAACCCCCCCTTACTCTGGTTTAGCAGTAACCATCGTCTAAAATAACAGATGAAATGGGCAACAGAGAGCAGCATTTTGAGTTCCGCCAGGATTTGTTCGTGGAATGGACCCTCCGGGAAATCCGAGAGGATGTGAACGCCATTTTACCAAGTAAATAAACAAAGATGTGTGGAGACTGAGGATCGAGTCCTGCTCTCAGGCGTGTGAGTGTGTTGCAAGACCCAGTTTGCTGCATTTTTCTCATTTAATTTAATTTGCACAGGTCTGCCTTTAGGGAGCTCTTCAGAAACGCCCAGCAACAAACTCACCAACTGCGGCCAGAAGCGCGTTTCCCGTCCCCTTCCCGGTCCGGCGATCACGCATGCCCGACGAGTGCAAGATTCGGGCCCAAGTATTGCAGCGCGGTCAACCCTTTTCCATTCATCTCCCCGATGTGCCTCAAGTAGTCAATGAATGGGGCAGCATGGTAGCACAGTGGATAGCACTGTGGCTTCACAGCGCCAGGGTCCCAGGTTCGATTCCCCACTGGGTCACTGTCTGTGCGGAGTCTGCACGTTCTCCCCGTGTGTGCGTGGGTTTCCTCCGGGTGCTCCGGTTTCCTCCCACAGTCCAAAGACGCGCAGGTTAGGTGGATTGGCCGTGCTAAATTGCCCTTAGTGACCCAAAGGTTTAGGAGGGGTTATTGGGTTACGGGGATAGGGTGGAAGTGAGGGCTTAAGTGGGTCGGTGCAGACTCGATGGGCCGAATGGCCTTCTTCTGCACTGTATGTTCTATGTTCTAAGTTGTTTTCGGAGAATTACTTTGAGTGTTCTTCATTTAACCATGGGCGGGGGTCTCCGCGGAGTTGCCCCCTTCAAGCCACCCCATGGCGCCGGGAAACCCACGCGGGAGGGGGTGCGCTGCCGGCGGGAAAAGAGAATTCCAACGGCTAGAGAATTCCGGTCCACGTTAAATACGTTCTATGACAGCAGCTGCGCCAACAGGAAAGAAATGGGATCGTTGGTGCTATTGGAAAGATGGCGTGCGTATTCGCTTCAATTTGCTGACGGGTCCATCCCGCTAACGAACCTTGTAGAAACTCAAAATGCTGCTCTCTGTTCATGAATCATCTTCCCTTTTTGAAAAAGAATAAGCGTCATCCAGTTGTACTTGCGTTTATTCTGGTGGCTTTCGAGGCTGCCAAGGTACAGGGTGGAAGGGGGGGTGGGGGGGTGGTGGGGGGGGGGGGGGGCATGCGGTGACCATCCCATCTCACCTTATTGAGTCCGTCCTGACTGCCGTTGGTGACGCACAGAGACATTTGTCCTTGTTCAGGGCTGTAGTCTACGGTTGGAGGGTTGTGAATACGTTTTTGCAGATCCTTCATCCAGGAGATCAATTCTGGAACGCTGCAACACACAAGTGACAATTGTTCACCACTTTGCAGGTCTACCTGCGGCCGCTCTCAAGGACTGTGGTTCGGAAGACAGGGTGGAAAATAGTGAAATTCACCCCCCCCCCCCCGCCCACCTCATTTGAACTGAACACTGGCTGTGGTCGAATTTCCCGGCAATTGATGGCCTGGCGTTGAAATTGCCGTTCTCCCCACCTTTCAAAGCCGCTCACTCTCACTATTTCAATATTGATTCATTGGAAGGTGGAAGATCTTCAGCTGTTCATTAACACAGACCGTCAATCCCTAAATGACCTTTTCTGTTCCAGAGGGCAACATTGTCACCCATGCGGATTGTCAGTGATTTTTTTTTTTGCAGAGCAGGCCAGGCCTGGGGCAGCCCGGCCACACACCCACCCGTGTCGCCTGCTCCTATGGAGACCCTTCACTGGCCAATTCTGGGCCACTTCCCATCCAGCTGCTATCCTTAGGCCGGTAGGTGGAGGATCTCCGGCAGTTTGGACTGCTCAGACCTCAGGCGGGAGGGATGGATGGGTTTGGGGGAGGGGGGCGGCTAGATGGTTGCATCCCTCCTCATCAGGCTCCCTTTCCTGTTTGGGCCACCGCTTGCCCCAAGGACCTTTGCAATCCGGTCGTCATCCCTCTCCCTCCCTCCAAGCCCATTGCCCGCTACCCTGGCCCTGCCAATGCATCCCGGGCTCCCAGTATTTTGCTCTGTGGGACCTCCATGCGGTCCCAGCACGGGCACCCAGGTGCCATTGTTGCTAATCAGATTGGCGGGCAGATCTCCCAGGCGGGGCCTCCTCCCAAATAGGCCCACCCCACCCACCCACCCCCATCCTGTAGAGCAGCACTCAGGATTTGGGCAGAGCTCATCACCAACTTTTCTTTTTGTGGTCTTTGCACTCCAGCGAGGCACTGATTTTTCATGCTTCACATGTGCCTTTAGCCGAGGACCTCTAGGAGGCCTCAGCAGATGCCCGATAAAAGCAAATTACTGCGGATGCTGGAATCTGAAACGAAAGAGAAAATGCTGGAAAATCTCAGCAGGTCTGGCAGCATCTGTAAGGAGAGAAAAGAGCTAACGTTTCGAGTCCAATGACTCTTTGTCAAAGCTAACAGACAGGGAAAGATATTGAATCTCTCAGAGAGAGATATTGGATGCCTAACTTTAAAAAAAAACGATAGTTCTATTCTGGACATTTTCCATTTAATAATCAAAATACGACACTCATTAAACATTATTCAATTCTCATAACAAACCACCGACCCAGTTCCCACCTTGTATGTCCCGTTTTATATTTACAAAAGCAAAGAAACTCCCCCCTCACTAATGTGTTGGGTGCTCTGGATCCGTGGAACACATACAGGCCTCCAACACTTAAAATAGTGCAACACTATTTTATTAAGTTAGAAACAGCTGAACATACTTTCACTGTGGGTTAATACAATGTTAGATTAAAGTAAAGACCGATGCCTATCCGAACCAGTCTATGCCCTCAGCACATGGTGAGGATCTGTGCTGTAAGCTCTGTCCTTGTAGGAGGCTGCATCCCGAATGAGCGGGAACTCTGATGCCCCTTGTCTATATCGTGCGTGTGCTCTAACTGGTGATTGGCTGCGGTGTCGTGTGAATTGATTGGTCTTGCTGTGTGTCCATCAGTGTGTGTGTCTGCACCATGATATACTGGTGTATATTATGACATCCCCCTTTTATAAAAGAATGTATGTGTGCGCCAATAAATGATGTATGGTGAGAATGTTCCTAACTATGTGTGGCGTGCGAAGACATATTTACAGGACTACGTACATGAGAACTAAGCTATTTACATGGGATGGTGCCAGGTGCAGAGAAGCAGTATGCAACAAGAGTAACGAGATCAACACTATATACAAACCATGGAAATGATCAAACAAAGCAACAAAACAATTCAGAGAGTCTCTAAGTCCGCAAAGTTCATAAATCAAGTCTCTGAGGTGGGTGACGAATTCAGGTTGACCGTAAGGGTGGCACACCACTCATCGTCCGGATCGATGCTGTAAACCGACAGAGGCTGGATTCTTTGCTTCGGGGACACCCTATTTTTTGTAACAATACCGACTCGAAAAGGTGCCTTTGGGTCCTCGGTGTCAATATCGGGTAGTAGGTCCACATCGGACTCGGTGACCGTGGGTTGAATGGCCCAGACATTCCTGCGAGGCTGGCTGGAGCGATACGAATTGGCAGGCTGAGCTGATCTGCATAAAGCAGAATAGTGGCCAAGTTTGCCACGTCTCAGGCATTGTCGGGATTTGGCAGGGCATTGCCGCTTTAAGTGGGCGGAGCCACAGTTGCCGCACGTTGTAGCGCCAGTCCGTTCACTGCGCCACCGCGCATGCGCGGTGCTGCCATACGTGGTGCGCGCCTGCGCAGTACGTTCGTCGACGTCGCTGTCCCCTCGTTCGGTGCGCACGAGCGCGGGGGTCCGTGAAAAGGGCACGAAATGGCCGCCCTCATCCATGAAATGAATGAAAATGAATGAAATTAAATGAAAAATGAAATGAAATGAAAATTGCTTATTGTCACGAGTAGGCTTCAATGAAGTTACTGTGAAAAGCCCCTAGTCGCCACATTCCGGCACCTGTTCGGGGAGGCTGATACGAGAATTGAACCGTGCTGCTGGCCTGCCTTGGTCTGCTTTAAAAGCCAGCGATTTAGTCCAGTTTGCTAAACCAGCCCCGCGTGCTAATAAACCAGCCCCGCGTAGCCCTAGTGTGCTAATCCAGGCTGAGGCCCTGGAGTTGCTCGATTGCTTGGGCTCTTTCTGCCTCGTGGGGACCTTGCCGTGCCGTTTCAGCCGCTTGGATGTGGGAATACTAACTAGTGGCGTGTTCGTGTAGCACGCAGGTCTCGTTGGCGGTCGCTAGGGTGAGCTGCTTCACCTTGAGGAGCTGCTGGCGTAGGGGGTCCGATTGAACACCAAAAATGATCTGGTTACGTATCATGGAGTCGGAGGTGGGCCCGTAATTACAGGACTGTGCAAGGATGCGGAGGTGGGTGAGAAAGGACAGGAAAGGTTCATCCTTACCCTGCAAACGCTGTTGGAATGCTCGCGCTCGAAACTTTCATTCACCTCTATGTTGCAGTGACAGTCAAACTTGAGGAGGACCGTCTTGAATTTTGATTTATCTTCACCATCAGCAAAGGTGAGAGAATTGAAAATGTGGATGGCATGTTCCCCGGCAGTGGATAGGAAGAGAGCGATCTTCCTGGTGTCCGAGGCACCTTCCCGGTCTGTGGCTTCAAGGTAGAGCTGGAAGCGTTGTTTGAATATCTTCCAGTTGGCCCCTAGGTACCCGGTGATGCGGAGCGGCGGCAGCGGGCGGACGCTGTCCATTTTGCAGGATGGCTGTATGCTGGTGGAAGGCAGATCACTTGCAGGTAGGTCTAAGAAGTTCTAATATCCCTCAACTCCTGGTATCATGATGTGTTGGGTGCTCTGGATCCGTGGAACACATACAGGCCAACAACACTTAAAATAGTACAACACTATTTTATTAAGTTAGAAACTGTTGAACATACTTTCACTGTGGGTTAACACGATGTTAGATTAAACTAAAGACCTATGCCTGTCCGAACCAGTCTATGCACTCAGCACATGGTGAGGATCTGTGCTGTAAGCTGTGTAGCCACCTGGGTTGGCCACTTCCAGACTTAAAATGGAGATCCGCAAAAACTGCAGGGAAATTCAGTCAAGCCAGGAAAAACTAGCAGGTGCAAAGTTTCCTGTGTATTAGACTTGCAGAAACCCAGACAGCACTGAAACTACCGACCATCTGCATACTAATGAGCGATCCCCGGGAACAATTGAAACATTTGAGATAAACAAGGCCAAGCCAGACTCCTCAGCGCCAGCAGGAGCCAAAACAAAGGAAGGCCAACGGACACTTAGGGACAGCCCAGCGATCAGGGAACCGCTCCAGTCTTGGAGAAATCGATCCAAATGATCGGAATGCAGTCCAATCACTTAGAACCAGGTACGGGGTCCGCCCAAAGGGGCGGGAAGCCCCTGGGGACTATAAAATAGAGTCCCCAAGTTCAAATCGTCCTTCTTGTCAAGGTCACTCAGAAGCGAACCAACCCTTGACAGTGAACGGCCTAAGCTGCCGCATCAACCAAGTAAGTCTCCAGCCAACGCACGCTACGAGATAGGCGCTCCTAGTTACCAGTCCATACCAGCTTTGAAGCCTGCAGATTCAGAACCCGAATGAAAGGCCATTTGTTCCCCTGACCTGGTGGGCCAGTTCCAAAGCTAAGTATAGGCCTTTTAGTGATAGAGATAGCCTAGTAAGTAGAGTTTTATGCATGAGTAGTGATTGACTGTGTATAATAAATGTGTTTTGATTTGAAACTTACTAACTGGTGTGTCGAGTTATTGATCAGTACTTGAACTTGAATCTCCTGGCGGTATCATAAAGATACCTGGTGACTCTAGAGCAAAGGTTATAGAAACAGAGCAAATTAAGTAAAGAAACAACGGGCAACATTTAAGAGCCAACCAAAAGTTAGCAACAGCTGTAAGCTCAGTCCTTGTAGGAGGCTGCATCCCGAATGAGCGGGAACTCTGATGCCCCCTGTCTTTATAGTGCGTGTGCTCTAACTGGTGATTGGCTGCGGTGTTGTGTTGATTGGTCTTGCTGTGTGTCCATCAGTGTGTGTGTATCTGCACCATGATATACTGGTGTATATTATGACACTCACCCCGCTGACGATTACCAACTCTTGAAGAAGGAGATGACCGGCCTCCATTTCGAGTGAAGCCCCCCTGATGGCAAACTTAATCTTCTGCAAGTGCGGAAATTCCAACATGTCTCCCGCCCACGCCCACGCCGTGGCCTTTGGCAGCTCCGGAGCCCGTCACCCTGGCAAAATTCGCCCTCCGGGATATCAGGCAGGCAAAGGCCAACACATCAGCCTTTCTCCCTGGCCCGTCCGATACCCCAAATATGGCTACCCACGGGCTGGGTGCCACACTCACCCCTAAAATCTCCGACATTGTCCCGGAAAAGGATTCCCAAAACCTTGCCAATCTCGGGCAGGACCAGAACATGTGTGTGTGTGTGTGTGTGTGTGTGAGTGTGTGTGTGAGTGTGTGTTCACTGCTCATATCCGTCCTCCATTTCCTGAAAAAAAACATTCATGCACGTTTTGGTCATAGGAGCTCTGTGCACCACTTTAAACTGAGGCAGGCTCAATCTCGCACATGAGGAGGTTGCGTTTATCCTATGTAAGGCCTAACTTCACACTGCCCCTTCAAACGCCCCACCCAACTCCTCCTCCCACTTTCTCTTGATCTCTTCCAACGAGGTCCTCTCCCTCAACTGCCCATAGATAGCCGAGATCTTACCCTCCCCGTCTCAACCCCAGAACCTACCTTGGCCAGCAACGAAGGGGGCGGCCACCGCGGGAACGTGGCCAGCTCCTTCCTCACAAGGTTCCTAATCTATAAGCACCTGAACCTGTTTCCCCCTCGGAAGCTGAAACTTTTCTATCAGCTCCCCCAGCCCTGCGAACCTACCCCCCCACCAGAAAATCTGTAAACCTCTCTAGCCACTCCCGTTCCCAAACGCTGTACTTTGTATCCAATCCCGCTGGGATAAATCCATGGTTTCCACATATCGGTGCTCACAGCGACATTTCCTCCAGCTTAAAATGTTGTCTAAACTGGTTCCAAACTCTTAACGGGGCTACAACTACCGGATTCAAGAGTACTTGGCTGGTGAGAACGGAAGTGGAGCCATCACCAGTGCCCCCAGGCTTGATCCTTCCTCCATCCACCCCCATACCGACCCTCCCTCCACGACCCACTTCCAAACCTTCTCGATATTTGACGCCCAACAGTAGGTCACCAAGTTTGGCCACGCCAACCCTTCTGACCTCCCGCCCCTCTGCAGAAAGGCTCTGTGGATCCAAGGCAGTTTGCCTGGCTCCACAAAGGCTGAATTCATCCTATTAACCTTCCCCAAAAAAGACTTAAGGTAGGAAAATCGGGAGACTCTGGAAAGAAAATAAGAACTTGGGATGGATCGTCAGTGTCAGTTTGAACCCACCCTGCCAACGCTAACAGGAGAACGGCCCACCTTCTTTCATCCGTCACCCCTTCTTCCAGGTTGGCCAAATTCAACTTGTGCAGCAAGATCCAATTCTGAGCCACCTGTATTCCCAGATACTTGAAACTTGACCGAACCAGCCGGAATGGCAACTTCTCCAGGTCCCTTCCCAGGGGGCTCACCAGAAACACCTCAAACTTCCCCACATTAAGGGCGCTCCAGCGAGAGCACAGCGCACCCAGCAGATCCCGGGAGAGACCTCCCGTGGGCTTCCCCGCAACCTTTACGCCTCCATAAGACCACAAGACATAGGGGCAGAATTAGGCCATTCAGCCCAGCGAGTCTACTCCGCCATTCTCTGTCTCAAAGACACTCAGTGATTTCGCCTCCACAGCCTTCTGCGGCAATAAGTTCCACAAATTCGCTACCGTCAAGCTGAAGAAATTCATCCTCATCTCGGTTTTAATTGATCGTCCCTTCAGTCTGAGGCTGTCGCCTCTGGTTCTAGTTTCTCCTACGAGTGGAATCATCCTCTTCACGTCCACTTCATTTAGGCCTCTCAGTATTCAGCAAGTTTCAATGAGATCTCCCCAAACTCGATTGAGTACAGACCTAGAGTCCTCAACAGTTCCTGATATGGCAAGTCTTTCATTCCGGGGATCATTCTTGCGAACCTCCTCTGGACCCTCTTCAAGGCCATCACATCTTTCCTCAATGGGCGGCATGGTAGCACAGCCCTCCACGATAGTCCTCAATACCGGGGCCCCGCAAGGCTGCGTACATAGCCCCCTACTATACTCCCTATACACACAACGACTGCGAGGCAATATTTGGCTCCAACTCCATCTACCAGTTTGCTGACCACACAACCGTACTGTGTAGGATCTCGAACAACAATGAATCAGAGTACAGGAGGGAGATAGAGAGCCTAGTGGAGTGGTGTAATGACAACAATCTCTCCCTCAATGTCAGCAAAACTAAGGAGCTGGGCATGGACTTCAGGAAACAAAATATTGTACACCCTGTCTGCATCAATGGGCCGGAGGTGGAGATGATTGGCAGCTTCAAATTCCCAGGTGTACACATCACCAACAATCTGTCCTGGCCCACCCACATCGACGCTACGATCGAGAAAGCTCAACAGCGCCTATATTTCCTCAGGAAACTAAGGAAATTCAGCATGTCCACACTGACTCTTACCAACTTTTACAGGGATGTCCCGAAGCGTGGTACATTGGCGAGACCATGCAGGCGCTGCGACAACGGATGAACGGACATCGCGCGACAATCGCCAAGCAGGAGTGTTCCCTTCCAGTCGGGGAACACTTCAGCAGTCAGGGGCATTCAGCCTCTGATCTTCTGGTAAGCATTCTCCAAGGCGGCCTTCAGGACGCGCGACAACGCAGAATCGCCGAGCAGAAACTTATAGCCATGTTCCGCACACGTGAGTACGGCCTCAACCGGGACCTTGGATTCATGTCTCACTACATTCACTCCCCACCATCTGGCCTGGGCTTGCGAAATCCTAACAACTGCCCTGGCTTGAGACAATTCACACCTCTTTAACCTGTGATCATCCCTCTCTCCAGTTGCTCCGTCTGGACCTGTAAAGACTTAATTACCTGCAAAGACTCGCATTCAAAGTATTGTCTTGCATCATTGACTTTGTCTATATACGTTTTTGTGGAACCCACTTCTTCATTCACCGGAGGAAGGAGCTGTGCTCCGAAAGCTAGTGATTCAAAACAAACCTGTTGGACTTTAACCTGGTGTTGTAAGACTTCTTACTGTGCAACTTTTACAGATGCACCATAGAAAGCGTGCTATCTGGCTGCATCACAGCCTGGTATGGCAACTGCTCGGCCCAAGACCGTAAGAAACTTCAAAGAGTCGTGAACACCGCCCAGTCCATCGCACGGACCTGCCTCCCGTCCATTGACTCCATCTACACCTCCCGCCTCCTTGGGAAAGCAGGCAGGATAATCAAAGACCCCTCCCACCCGGCTTATTCACTCTTCCAACTTCTTCCATCGGGCGGGAGATACAAAAGTCTGAGGACACACACGAACAGACTCAAAAACAGCTTCTTCCCCGCTGTTACCAGACTCCTAAACGACCCTCTTATGAACTGACCGGATTAATACTACACCCCTGTATGCTTCACCCGATGCTGGTATCTACGTATTTACATTGTGTATTTGATGATTGACTTATGTATTTTCTTTTCATGTATGGAATGATCTGTCTGATCTGTCTGCAGAATAATACATTTCACTGTGTCTCAGTACATGTGACAATAAACAAATCCAATCCAATCCAAGTGGTTAGCACTGTTGCTTCACAGCGCCAGGGACCCGGGTTCGATTTCCCGCTGGGTTACTGTCTGTGCGGAGTCTACATGTTCTCCCAGTGTCTGCGTGGGTTTCCTCCGGGTGCTCCGGTTTCCTCCCACAGGTCCGAAAAGATATGCTCTTAGGTAATTTGGGCATTCTGAATTCTCCCTTAGCGTACCCAAACAGGCGCCGGAATGTGGCGACTGGGGGATTTTTAGAGTAACTTCATTGCAGTGTTGATGCATGCGTACTTGTGACACTAATAATAATAATTATTATTATTGCATTAGATACGGAGCCCAAAACTACTGACAATATTCCAAATGGGGTCTGACCAGAGGCTTATACAGCCTCAGCAATACATCCCTCATCTTGTATTCTAGCCCTCTCGACATGCAGTCGAACATGCCTTTTCGTTTATGCTGTCCTTGACTTCCCTCGTCAGCCATGGATGCCTCGTCCTCTCTTCGGCATGTTTCCTCCTCCTTGGACTGAATTTCCACTGTGCCTCTCGAGTAACCTCCAAAACCACCTGCCATTGCTGTTCCACCCATTGTTTTCCCAATTCCCATAAGGTATCAGAATCCTGCCCAAAAGGTGGTGACCAAACGGCGCGGGCCTACGTAGGTTCCAAGCCTAGCTTACCCGGGATCTACCGGCCTCCCCAGCAAAGCTACAGCTGGGCGCTGTTCAGTGCTGGACCAGGCGGAACAGCACCCGGGGGGGGGGGGGGGTCTCCCGGGCCATCGGTGGCCCCTGGGTGGCCAGGGGAAGTGTAAGTTGGCTCCCTTGCCTTACCTCTGGAACACGGGCACTGCCCAGCTGGCACAATGGCACTGCCACCCTGGCGCTGCCAAGGTGCCTGGGTGGCACTGCCAAGCTGTCAGGAACACTGCCAGTGTGCCAGGGTGGCAAGTGCAAGGGTGCCTGGGTCAGGGCCCGAGGGGAGCCATGCCCATGAAAGGAGGGTGTGGAGGGCATGAATGGTGGGGGTTGCAGGGCAGGTAAGTAGGGGTCTCTGGGAGGTTGGGGGTTGACGGGTGGGGGTCCTGTGGTGGTGGTAGGGGTGCCCAGGGACCCCAGGGGTGTCTTCGCTTGTGGGGAGTGGGTAGTGCTCATGTATGTGGCGGTGACATAGCCCATGGGTGGGGGGTTTGGGGGACCCACAAGCTCACTTGGCGATCGGGGCACGCATTGAAAATGGCGGCTCGATCTTGAGTTCCGCTCCGCAGAGATGAAAGAAATTCTAAGTGTGGGCTAAACACTCCCCAGGGTCCAAAAAAATGACAAAGTGACATTGGATAGCGGTGGGTACTGTCCGTGAAATTCCGCTATCAGGGCGGGATTCTCGAGCCGTGCCCCCATGGCGACCGGAGAATCCCGTCCGGTGTCAATGGACTTTTCCATTTTCCGCATCTCACCTGTGGTGACCTTGTGGCGGGCGGGGTGGAAAAATCCAGTCCTAAGTCTGTACCCTGAAAAAGAGCCAAACTTACTCAACGCCGCCAGAATCCTCCTCATACTGGAGATCGGGTCGGTCACGTATAACGAGTCGTCTGCGTACAGAATCACAGAATAATACGCAGAAGAGACCCTTCGGCCCATCGAGTCTGTACCGACGCATGAAAAAACATGTGACCTGCCTACCTAATCCTATTTGTCAGCACTTGGCCCATAGCCTTGAAAGTTATAGCGTGCCAAGTGGTCATCCAGGTACATTTTAGAGGATGTGAAGCACCCTGCTGCCGCCACCCTCCCAGGCAGCGCATTCCAGACCATCACCACCCTCGGAGTAAAAAGGTTTTTCCTCAAATTCCCCCAGAACCTCCTGCCCCTGACTTTGAACTTGTGTCCCCTCATAACTGACCCTTCAACGGGGAACAGCTGCTGCCTATCCACGTCCCTCATAATCTTGTCCACCTCGATCAGGTCACCCCTCAGTCTTCTCTGCTCCAGAGAAAACAACCCAAGCCTATCTAACTTCTCTTTATAACTTAAATGTTCCATCCCAGGCAACATCCTGGTAAACCACCTCTGCACCCCCTCTCGCCATCCTTCCTATAATGTGGCGACCAGAATTGTACACAGTACTCCAGCTGTGGCCTCACCAACATTCTATGCAACTCCAACATGACCTCCCTGCTTTTGTAATCTATGCCTCGATTGATAAAGGCAAGTGTCCCATCTTCCCTTTTCGCCACCCTATTAATCTGCTCTTCTGCCTTCAGAGATCGATGGACAAACCTGCCAAGGTCCGTTTGTTCCTCGGAACTTCCCAGTGTCAGGCTTCCTAGTCACATTACTCGTTCCAAAGTGTATCACCTCACACTTTTCTGGGTTAAATTGCATCTGCCACTTCTCTCCCCATTTGACACTCGGTGTTCCATGCCAACCTCTCTGTACCCCTCCACTCTGTCGATGACCTCAGCGCGATCGCCAGCGGCTCAATTGCCAACGCGAAAAGTAACGGAGAAAGTGGACATAGATATATAGAATTTACAGTGCAGATGGAGGCCATTCGGCCCATCGAGTCTGCACCAGCCCTCAGAAAGAGCACCCCACCTACGCCCCTACCTCCAACCTATCCCCAAACCACCCCAATACCTCAAAAAGATACTCCCATTTAACCCAGTCGAACGCTTTCTCCGCGCCCACGGAAATGATTGCCTCTGGTCCTGGACCCGATGAGGGCGCTATCACTACATGCAATAACTTCCTTATATTGGCTGACAGAAGTCGCCCTTCACAAATCCTGACTGATCCTCAGCTCTCGACCCCGGAAAACAATCCTCCAATCAGATTGCCAGCTCCTCAGCCAGTAACTTGGCATCAGCATTTAATAGCGATACGGACCGATAAGACCCACAATCCTCTGGGTCCTTATCCTTTTTCAAGGTTAGAGAGATCGAAGATTATGGCAATGTGGGTGGCAGCTCTCCCCGCAGGCTAATGAGTCATTGAAAATTTCCATTACCTGAGGCCCCAGCTCCGTCGTGAAATTTTAAATAAAATTCCACTGGGAATCCGTCGGGGCCTGGAGCCTTCCCAGACTGCATGGAACCTCATCCCCAACCGAGGCCTCCAGCCCCTGGACCACTCCCTCCTCCACCACTGGGAAAATCTAAACCACCCAGGAACTGTTTCATGTCTGAGTCCCCGTCTGGGGCGGCTCAGATCTGTATAGCACCCCGTAAAAAGTCTTAAACACCCCATTCACCTTACCTGGGTCAGAGACCGCCGAACACTGCCGGTCCCCTGCTAGAATGGCCTCCCCTAAACCTTCCTCCTGTGCCCCTTGGTCAAGATCATCTCCCCCCCTAATTGCTGCCTTTAATGCCTCCCAGAACGTGGAGGGAGAAACCGTCTTGTTCTTATTGAATTCCACGGATGTTCCCATATCCTCTCACATGCCCTCTTTACCCACCAACAGTGCCACATCGAACCTCCACGGCGATTGTTGGGTGCACCCCTTTCTCCACGCACAGATCCACAAAGCGGCGCATGGTCCAATATGAGTATTCCGAGCCTACCCACCCCTGGGAGCAGAGTCTTACCTACAGCAAAAAAGTCAATTCGGGAGTAAACGCGAGAAAAAGAAGCACACTCCTTCTCTCTCGGATGCCCGAACCTCCAGGATCCAACCCCCCCCCCCCCCCAACCCATCCGCTCCATCAACTCGAGCAACTCCTTCGCCACCCCCAACATCTTCAGGGATTTAGGGCATGATAGGATCTGCCTTAAAAATCTGTCAATGGGTGAAGATCCGAGATCCTTTAAATCGGCCTATTCTTTGCCCTAACGTTCCACGTGACCTGTCTGGCCCCCCTCGCCCCAATCAGCCGTAACTTAATCGTAATGGACCCCACAGATCGCTCCCTTGCCCGAATTCCGGGTCCACCCAAGGTGGTCACCACCACCTCCCTCCACATAGAAAACCTCACTGTCACTATTCTTTTTCAAGGTTAGAGAGATCGAAGATTATGGCAATGTGGGTGGCAGCTCTCCCCGCAGGCTAATGAGTCATTGAAAATTTCCATTACCTGAGGCCCCAGCTCCGTCGTGAAATTTTAAATAATTTGTTTACAAATGAGAGGGGCGATATTGTTGGAGAGGACAGTGTGAAACAGATTGGTAAGCTCGAGGAAATACTTGTTAGGAAGGAAGATGTGTTGGGCATTTTGAAAAACTTGAGGATAGACAAGTCCCCCGGGCCTGACGGGATATATCCAAGGATTCTATGGGAAGCAAGAGATGAAATTGCAGAGCCGTTGGCAATTATCTTTTCGTCCTCACTGTCAACAGGGGTGGTACCAGGGGATTGGAGAGTGGCGAATGTCGTGCCCCTGTTCAAAAAAGGAACTAGGGATAACCCTGGGAATTACAGGCCAGTTAGTCTTACTTCGGTGGTAGGCAAAGTAATGGAAAGGGTACTGAAGGATAGGATTTCTGAGCATCTGGAAAGACACTGCTTGATTAGGGATAGTCAGCACGGATTTGTGAGGGGTAGGTCTTGCCTTACAAATCTTATTGAATTCTTTGAGGAGGTGACCAAGCATGTGGATGAAGGTAAAGCAGTGGATGTAGTGTACATGGATTTTAGTAAGGCATTTGATAAAGTTCCCCATGGTAGGCTTCTGCACAAAGTAAGGAGGCATGGGATAGTGGGAAATTTGGCCAGTTGGATAACGAACTGGCTAACCGATAGAAGTCAGAGAGTGGTGGTGGATGGCAAATATTCAGCCTGGATCCCAGTTACCAGTGGTGTACCGCAGGGATCAGTTCTGGGTCCTCTGCTGTTTGTGATTTTCATTAATGACTTGGATGAGGGAGTTGAAGGGTGGGTCAGTAAATTTGCAGACGATACGAAGATTGGTGGAGTTGTGGATAGTAAGGAGGGCTGTTGTCGGCTGCAAAGAGACATAGATAGGATGCAGAGCTGGGCTGAGAAGTGGCAGATGGAGTTTAACCCTGAAAAGTGTGAGGTTGTCCATTTTGGAAGGACAAATATGAATGCGGAATACAGGGTTAACGGTAGAGTTCTTGGCATTGTGGAGGAGCAGAGAGACCTTGGGGTCTATGTTCATACAACTTTGAAAGTTGCCACTCAAGTGGATAGAGTTGTGAAGAAGGCCTATGGTGTGCTCGCGTTCATTAACAGAGGGATTGAATTTAAGAGCCGTGAGGTGATGATGCAGCTGTACAAAACTTTGGTAAGGCCACATTTGGAGTACTGTGTACAGTTCTGGTCGCCTCATTTTAGGAAGGATGTGGAAGCTCTGGAAAAGGTGCAAAGAAGATTTACCAGGATGTTGCCTGGAATGGAGAGTAGGTCTTAAGAGGAAAGGTTGAGGGTGCTAGGCCTTTTCTCATTAGAGCGGAGAAGGATGAGGGGCGACTTGATAGAGGTTTATAAGATGATCAGGGGAATAGATAGAGTAGACAGTCAGAGACTTTTTCCCCAGGTGGAACAAACCATTACAAGGGGACATAAATTTAAGGTGAAAGGTGGAAGATATAGGAGGGATATCAGAGGTAGGTTCTTTACCCAGAGAGTAGTGGGGGCATGGAATGCACTGCCTGTGGAAGTAGTTGAGTCGGAAACATTAGGGACCTTCAAGCAGCTGTTGGATAGGTACATGGATTACGGTAAAATGATATAGTGTAGATTTATTTGTTCTTAAGGGCAGCACGGTAGCATTGTGGATAGCACAATTGCTTCACAGATCCATGGTCCCAGGTTCGATTCCGGCTTGGGTCATTGTCTGTGCGGAGTCTGCACGTCCTCCCCGTGTCTGCGTGGGTTTCCTCCGGGTGCTCCGGTTTCCTCCCACAGTCCAAAGATGTGCGGGTTAGGTGAATTGGCCAATGATAAATTGCCCTTAATGTCCAAATTGCCCTTGGTGTTGGGTGGAGGTGTTGAGTTTGGGTAGGGTGCTCTTTCCAAGAGCTGGTGCAGACTCGGGGGGCCGAATGGCCTCCTTCTGCACTGTAAATTCAATGATTATCTATGATTAATCTAGGACAAAGGTTCGGCACAACATCGTGGGCCGAAGGGCCTGTTCTGTGCTGTATTTTCTATGTTCTATGTTCTATGTTCCCCCCCCCAAAATCCATCCCCTCCATTCCCCCATTCCAAAGAAAGAAAACCGCCCTGCCCAAGGCTCGCTATCCCACCCCACACAGAAAACAACCCCCTTCCCCATTCCCGCAGATTACCATCCGTGGAATTCCCCTCCACTTTGCTCCCGTGAACCAGCATTTCTGTTGGCAGGGTGACACCCCCCCCCCCCCCCCCCCCCCCCCCCTGCCCGGGGAAAAATGCAAGTTACATTTGGAAAAAATTAACATCCCCAGCCTTCCTACCCACCCCTGCTTCTAATGGTGTATCCCAAACCAATCCACCCCCACAAAACAAGTAATAGCAACACCGAGCACACTACCACACCATGCAGGTGAACCCACCCAGAATCTTCAAATGTCCCCAGTCCATGTCCCTCTCTCCTCCTCTGGCGTAGCGAAGTAATGTTCCCATGCGTCACCCACAGGCGAGCAGGTCACAACATTCCAAATTGTACTTTTCTCCTAAAAAGAGCTGCCTTGGCCTTATTAGGGGAGCCTTACAGTAGCTGGTTTCGCTCAGTGGGCTAGACAGCTGGTTTGTGATGCAGAACAAGGCCAGCAGCATGGGTTCAATTCCCGTACCAGCTTACCCGAACAGGCGCCGGAACGTGGCAACTAGGGGCTTTTCACAGCAACTTCATACTTACGACAAGAAAAGGTTATTATTATTATTCTCGAACACAGCCCCCTTCTTTGTGCCAGCTCCGCTCCCATGCCCTGGTCGATTCGGACTATATAGCCTACCCAGCTCAACACTCACATTTCCTTTGACCACCTCAGGATCTCTTCCTTGTCCAGGTATCTATGCAGCTCCCCAGCTCGAGGCTTCTTCCTCAACGTCCGATGAGCCCAGTCCACTTCAAGAGGGCGGTCAAAGATCCCGGCCCCCACCAACTGCTCGAACACCTTTGCCACCTATTCCATGGCTCTCGCTCCTTCAATGCCCTCGGGCAGCCCCACAATCCTCACGTTCTGTCGCCTGGAGCGGTCCCTCAGGTCATCAATCGTGGCCTTCAACTTATTCTGTCCCTCCGACCTCACCAACATCTCTGCCTCCAAGGAGGTAATCCGATCCGGATGGTCAGCAACCGTCTCTTCCACCTTCTGAATCGACGCATTCTGGGCGTCCAGCCGCTGTTTGCCCTCTCTAGGGCTTCCCGGATTGGTTCTGCCACTCTTGCCAAGTCTTCAGTGACTGCCTGCCTTTGTTTTCAAAATCTGGACGATGGGAACTCCGCCACCGTGTCCGTTGACCGTGTCCAATGATGCCACAGGTCCCTCCACTCCGCCATCTTTTCCTCTCTTGCGCCACGCATATCCTCCGATCCAGATAGTGCCCTTAATCGACACACTCCTCGCCTGATAACTCTTCGGCATCTCTCACCAGAAGAGGAATCTTAGTTCTTCTACATCATCACTTTTCCGCCTGCACGACCCCCACAAAACGGGCAAAGAGGGCCAAAACACCTGTCCTCCGGCAGGAGCCCCATTATGTGCGGCCACTCACTCCACAGCCGCCACCGGAGGTTCTTGAATGCCTTACTTTAAAAAAAGATTGGCCGGTCAGAACTGTTTCGCCCCGCGTGAGTTTTTGATGGGCTGAACGTCCTTTCCTTCCTCGGGTGAGAGTGCAACGTGGCCGTTAAATCGCTCCCAGGATTTTTCCCAGTTGGCTCACCATACTCGTGGACCTTGGTAATTTGATGATATTCCTGGGCATTAGGAATCCTCTTCTGCCTTCTGCGAGCTTGCAGTCACTCCTTCTGTCTGTGTAATATGGCCGAGGAAATTTACCGTGGGCTTGGAAAACTCACTTTTCCCGTCGAGTGTTAAGCCAACATAGAACCGTACAGCACAGAAGGGGGTCACTCGGCCCATCTGGTCCATGCCAGCCTGAGGACACCCAGGTGCCCTTCCTAATCCCACCTTCCTGAACCCAGTCCATAGCCCTGGAGCTTAGAGCACTTAAGGTGCAGATCCAGGTAGGTTTAGGGTCTCTGCCTCCACCACCACCTCAGGCAGCGAATTCCAGACTCCCACTGCCCTCTGCATCAAACACTTTTACCTCATTCCCCTTCTGCCACTTACCTTGAATCTATGTCCCCTGGTTCTATAATTCTCCACCAGGGGGAACAATTTTATATTCTTAACCCTATCTCTTCCTCTCATAATTCTGCACACCTCAATTAAGTCACCCCCTCAGCCTTCTTTGTTCCAAGGAAAATAACCCAACCTATCCAATCTCTCCTCGTAGCTACAATTTTCTAACCCTGGCAACGTTCTTGTAAACCTCCTCTGCACTCTCTCCAGAGCAATAACATCCTTCCTGTAATGTGCCAACCAAAACTGCACACCATATCCCAGTTGTGGCCTGTCATGTGAGAGCACCTTTAAGAAATGGGTGTTTATAAATGGGTGAGCATATAAATATCTGTAGTGAGAGTACCTTTAGGAAATGGGTGATGTCAGAGAGTGGGTGGAGCTGGGCTGTCTGTCAGCTTTTTACTTTTGTTTTAGGCTGTTTGCTGCAGTGTGTGTTTTAGTTTCAGTTTCAGAGCTGGATAGCTGCAGTCACAGCCAGAAGGTGTGTGAATCTCTCTCTGTAATCGAAAGACTGTAAATCGATGCTGGTGATTTAAAACTAATAACAGTAGTGACTTTAACCTGATGTGCTTCTGGTAAAAGGTGTTTTAAGTCTTATGGATGTTAAAAGGAAAGCTTAAAGGATTACTTAGTGTTGTATTCTTTGGGGGTTGTATTTGAATTAATGATTGCGAAGTTGTTCACTGTATGTTTTAAAAAGGTTAACTTGAGTTCATAGAATAAATATTGTTTTGCTTTTAAAAAATAGTTTTCCACTTCTGCTGTACCACACCTGTAGAGTGGGCCGTGTGCTCCCATACCCCAATCTAGTAAAAGTTGTGGGTCAGGTGAACTCCATGATACACTTTGGGGTTCTCTAAACCCTGGCCCATAACAGGCCTCACTAGTGTTTTATACAATTCCAACATTATATCCTTTCTTTTATATTCTATACCTCTGGCAATGAAGGAGAACATTCCATATGATTTCTTAACAACCTTGTCTTCTTGAGCTGCAGTCTTTAGGGACCTGTCTACTTGTACGCCAAGGTCTCTCACTTCATCTACCCCTCTTAGTATATTCCCATTTATTGGGTACTCCCTACAACTGTTTGACCTCTCTAAATGCATGACCTTACACTTCTCGGTGTTAAATTCCATCTGCCACTTTACCGCCCACTCCACTGTTAAGTAATGGGTTAAGAGACATTCCAATTAGTTGTCTAATTTTTGTTAAGTATCCAATAATTGACACTGATATGCAAAGAGGCTTGTAGCCAGTTAAAATGGCTAACTCCCGATTTAGAATGGCTAACCCCGATTTTAAATGGCGAACGGAAAAGACTGATGGGAAAATCAGCCAACAGGACTAAAACAAGCAGCTGCAGGTAAAACTGTGTATTCGCCTCTAGGAAGGCCAGACAAGATCGATACCTGCAGCCATCAGCACAACAAAACGCCAACCATCTGCATACTAATGAGCAATCCCCGGGAACAATGTGCAACAATTTAGACACACAAAGCCAACCCAGACTTTTCGGCGCCAACAGGAGCCTACATAAAGGGAGGTGAACGATCACCCCAAGACCGCCTATCGATCAAGGAATCGCTCCAGCATTGGAGAATATCGAACCAAGTGATTGGGACAAAGTCCAATCACTTGGAACCAGGTACAGGGTCCGCCCCGAAAGGCGGGACCCCCTGGGGACTATAAGTATAGAGTCCAAGTTCAAATCTCCTCTCTGCCACTTGAGTTCATAGAATAAATATTGTTTTGCTTTTAAAAAATAGTTTTCCACTTCTGCTGTACCACACCTGTAGAGTGGGCCGTGTGCTCCCATACCCCAATCTAGTAAAAGTTGTGGGTCAGGTGAACTCCATGATACACTTTGGGGTTCTCTAAACCCTGGCCCATAACAACCTCTGCAACCCCTTCTGCTGACTTTCTGCAACAACCGCTCAAATCGTAAGTCTTACTTCAACGCTCGCTACGAGATAGGCGCTCCTAGCTATCAATCTGTACCAGCTTCGAATCCCGCAGGCTCAGAACCCAAACAAAAGGCCATTCGTTTCCCTGACCTGGTGGGCCATTTCCAAGTTAAGTATTGGCCTGTTAGTTGTAGGAAGTAGCTTAGAAGTAGAATCTATGCATGAGTATTGATTACTGTATATAATAAATGTGCGTTGATTTAACTCTTACTAAGCGGTGTGTTGGATTATTGATCATTACTCGGACTTGAACCACGTGGCAGTATCAGAAAGATACCTGCCGACTCAATAGCAAAGGTGATAGAACAGAGCAATTAAACTAAGGCTAAAGTTAGCAGCAACAGGCTTCAGGTGGCCTGTGTGTCAGGTGATGTGAAGATAGAGTTTTGTGCAGAGTCTGTTGAAGTGAAATAAAGGTGTTTGTGAAAAGGAGCAGGACCTTTGACTCTTTATACAACAGCAGTTGAACGTCTAACATCCACCAATCCATCGGTATAATTTTGGAGATTATAGCTATCCTCTACACTAATCCACTACTCTGCCAATCTTTGTGTCATCTGCAACTTTTGAAATCATGCCACCACATTCACATCCAAATCGTTTATATATAATAACACAAACAATACGGGTCCCAACACCGAGCCCTGTGGAACACCACTTGAAACAACTTTCCAATTGCAAGGGCAGCCATCGACCATTATCCTTTGATTCCTGTTCCTAAGCCAGCCTTTTGCAGTAATCTTCATACTTCCCTTACTCTTTTATCAATATTCTTTCTTTGTTGAATCATGGATTAAAATGTCACCCATGTGGCACGTGTCATCTTCCATGCCTTCCAATATGTTGGACATTGCGCAATGGGAAATTCAGGTGCCAAAAGGCAGACGGTTGAAACGATACGGTCTACAGGGTGCTCGGAAGGTGGTTAGAAGTTTTGATGTGCTAATTGCTAGAATCTTATGTTTGCATGGAGCTTGGTAAAGATTGTACTCTTCATAAATTTGGATTTGTTTTCATCTACGGGCAGCACGGTTGCACAGAGGTTAGCACTGTTGCTTCACAGCTCCAGGGACCCGGGTTCGATTCCCGGCTTGGGTCACTGTCTGTGCGGAGTCTGCACATTCTCCCCGTGTCTGCGTGGGTTTCCTCCGGGTGCTCCGGTTTGCTCTCACAGTCCAAAGATGCGCAGGTTAGGTGGCTTGGCCGTGATAAATTGCCCTTAGTGTCCAAAAAAGGTTGGGTGGGGTTACTGGGTTACGGGGATAGGGTGGAGCTGTGAGCTTAAGTGGGGTGCTCTTTCCAAGGGCCGATGCAGACCTGATGGGCGGAATGGCCTCCT
Source organism: Scyliorhinus torazame (assembly GCF_047496885.1). Taxonomy (NCBI): domain Eukaryota; kingdom Metazoa; phylum Chordata; class Chondrichthyes; order Carcharhiniformes; family Scyliorhinidae; genus Scyliorhinus; species Scyliorhinus torazame. The sequence continues at coordinate 28,436,543 of NC_092715.1, forward strand.
TCTATGGTTCTACCGATGCCATTGGATGTATTGCTCGTTCCACCGACTTGTTCAGATTACAAGTTACACGGGAATGTACCGTGCAGGCGGCCAATAGGCCGCGCGCAAGCAGCTGTCTGTTGACATGTCCGCATGCACGACAGTCTTAACGGGACTGTGCGAGAATGGGCCATGCAAAACCAACGAACATTGTTGACAATTGTGGGTTTCCTTTCCTGAAGGAACCTTATGAACGAGCAGTCGTTCGGGCAATTCAACAACTTCAAAGTCACTTTTACTGACACCATTTAAAAAATAATAAACTGAACTTAAATTGCATGCCTCTACTCTAGCCACGGCAGAGTAATTCAGTAACAATGATTGATAAGCAGAACTTCTAATTACCCTGGTGTAGCAGAGTACTGCAGTGCCCGTTTCATTGTATCTGGACCAAAGGTTATTTTCAGACCATCCTTGATGGTGAAGCTGGCCATCTCAAAGGGGAACATATCGGGGTTCGGCATTCCGGAGGCCAAAGAGATCATGGTCGGCGGGCTCTTCTGTAGCAGTTCGGCTATAAACAAGCAGAAAATATTTCGGGTCACAAATGTCATTATGAAGAATAACTTTTCATTTGTATGAGTAAAGTTAGTAAGGTCGCCATAGTCCCAGATGACCATAGGCCGCTTTTCCTTTTCAGGCGGAAGAGCTGACTGGTGGCGATTTAACCTGAGAGTCACCACACCTCAGGCGAGGGGCAAGGTTGAGGAAACAGGGCCTTCATGAATAACCTCAGCCGCTAGGCGAATTGTATCAGTAACCCTCACTAGAACAACACCGTCTCAAGGATACATTTTGAGGCAATGGCGGACGGGGGGGGGGGGGGGGGGGGGGGGTGATAGCGCAAGGGAGCAAAGAGAGCATGAAGAAGGAGAGAGAAAAAGAGGGAGAGAGAGGGAGAAAGAGAGAGAGAAAGAGAGAGAGAAAGAGAAATGTAACCACGCAGAAACGATGATCACTGCAAACCTTCAGTTGCCAAAGAAAGGGCAGCACGGTGGTGCAGTGGGTTAGCCCTGATGCCTCACGGCGCCGAGGTCCCAGGTTCGATCCCGGCTCTGGGTCACTGTCCGTGTGGAGTTTGCACATTCTCCCCGTGTTTGCGTGATTTCCGCTTAATTTGAAAAAATGAATTGGGTACTTCATAAATTTTTTAAAAAATAAAATATTTTTTTTTTTAAAAAGGCATCGCTTCTCGGCCTTTAAGAAAAAAAATGTTGGCAAAGAAAACTCTTGCCATTAGTTGATGGTACAAGGATTAGGGGGACACAGCATTAAGGTTTTGGGCAAGAGGTACAGAGGATAATGTGAGGAAGAATATGTTTTAATGCAATGATCTGGAAGTCATCGCCAAGATTGGTGATTTCGAAAGGAGACTGGATGGGCACTTGAGTGAAATAAATTTGCAGTGTTATGGAAACAGAGTTGACTGCACTGCTCTACACGGAGCTAGCAAGAATCTCGATGGGCTGCATGGCTTCCTTCCTTCTCCGTCATAATGATACTAAGTTGGGATGTATTTAACTGACAGCAATAAATGTGAAATAGGAGATTTTAGAATTGGTGCTTTCATCCATGCACTAACCAACCAATGGCTGCCACACGCAATATGATTTTTAGGAAGGGCTGAACAGCCTTGAACCCTTCTCTTGATCAGATAAGATTGATACAAGCTCTGGCGACACGATAGGGATCTTCAGATGACAGGGCAGATGTGGTGAATTGCAAAACTAGAGGTCATAAATACAAGACAGTCACTATGAGATCCACTGCGGGATTCTCCGTCGACGGGATCTTCCGCTGCTGGTGGGGCGGGGTGGGGGGGGGGGGGGTTGCGCTGTGCTTGAAAACGGGGCTGGCGGGACGGAGAATCGCGACCCCTTTTCTTTACCCAGAGAGTGGTCAGTCTGCGGAACTCGCTACCACATGGAGATGAATAGTTTCGAAGCATCCCAGGGAAACTGGACAACGACACGAGCGAGAAAGGAATGGGAGGGTATGGTGATAGATGAAGGAGAGTGGCAGAACACTTCTGTGGAGCCTAAACTCCTGGAGTTACTTCTGCACCACAAATTCAATGCAGGTGTAACTAGATTGTATGTCTGTTGTATTTGATTACAAAGAAAGCTCGAGTAAGGCATGATTAACTCTCCCCCCCCCCCCCTCCAGCACTATTAAGGAGTTGAGAAAATTCAGGTTGGGTGGTCGAACATTCTGAACACATGATCCTGCTCAGCGAACGTCTCACAAGCTCAATATCGCATGATTAAATAACTAAAAGATAAGAGGGGGGGATTTTGGCAGCTGGTCGAAGTTAAATTCAGTTGACATATTAAGTAATTTTAAAATCTGAAATTGAATGCTGGTTTCAGTGAAGCTGACCATGAAACTATTATCGGGTAATCACTGGAAACGAATGTTCCTCTGGGGAAGGAAGTCTGCCATCGTTACTTGGTCAGGTCTACATGTGATCCAGACCTGGAATTCTGTTTGTGGAAGATCAGTCATCGAGTGTAACCAAGACAGAGGTCAATAGTTATCGGCACAAAAAGGGAATCAAGGTATCGTCAATGCAAAGTTAGAAGACCTGAATATCTGGCTGGCGGAGCTTTTAATGATTCTTACATTTAGATTTTCCAGTCCTAGTCAGGAGACCCCCCCACCCCCCCAACTCCTAGATGACAGTCTAAGAAAGGGGCTGAATCAAGTCCTCCGCCAACTCTTTTGATCTCCACCACTGGAGATCTCATCTCCCTCACTGGCCGATAGGAGTCATAGATCATAGAATTTACAGTGCAGAAGGAGGCCATTCGGCCCATCGAGTCTGGATCGGCTCTTGAAAGAGCACCCTACTCAAGGTCCACACCTCCACCCTAGCCCCATAACCCAGTAACCCCACCCAACACTAAGGGCAATTTTGGACACTAAGGGCAATTATTCATGGCCAATTCACCTAACCTGCACATCTTTGGACTGTGGTGAGGAAAACCGGAGCACCCGGAGGAAAACCCACGCACACACGGGGGAGGATGTGCAGACTCCACACAGACAGTGACCCAAGCCGGAATCAAACATGGGACCCTGGAGCTGTGAAGCAATTGTGCTATCCACAATGCTACCGTGCTGCCCCCTGCCGTTTAGCTGCCAATACTGTCCTTCCCTCAACCAGGTCTCTGTAATGGCAACAACATCATAGTTCCAAGTACTAATCCAAGCTCTTAAGTTCATCTGCCATACCTGTTTTACTTTTTTCATTAAAACATATGCACTTCAGGCACCAGTCCCACGGTTTTCAGCAACATTTCCCTGGCTGCTCTTCCTCGGGGCCATAGTGGCCCTCTTTCCTAGTTCTCCCTCAATTTTTTCACCTTCTGATCTATTGCTCCGGTGCCCACCCTTCTGCCATACTAGTTTAAACCCTCCCGTGTGACACTAGCAAACCTTGCGGCCAGGATATTTATGCCTCTCCAGTTTAGATACAACCCGTCCTTCTTATACAGGTCACACCTGCCCCGGAAGAGCTCCCAGTGGTCCAGATAACTGAAACCCTCCCTCCTACACCAGCTGTTTAGCCATGTGTTTAGCTGCTCTTTCTTCCTATTTCTAGCCTCACTGGCACGTGGCACAGGGAGTAATCCCGAGATTACAACCCTTGAGGTCCTGTCTTTTAACTTTCTGCCTAGCTCCCTGAACTCCTGCTGCAGGATCTCATCCCCCTTCCTGCCTATGTCGTTAGTACCAATATGTACAACGACCTCTGCCTGTTTGCCCTCCCCCTTCAGGATGCCCGCTACCCGTTCTGAGACATCCTGGACCCTGGCGCCAGGGAAGCAACATACAATCCTGGAGCCTCTTTCACGTCCACAGAAGCGCCTATCTGTGCCCCTGACTATAGAGTCCCCATGACTATTGCTCTTCTGAGCTTTGACCCTCCCTGCTGAACATCAGAGCCAGCCGTGGTGTCACTGCTCTGGCTGCTGCTGTTTTCCCCTGATAGGCTATTCCCCCCGACAGTATCCAAAGGGGTATACCTATTCGAGAGGGGGACAACCACAGGGGATTCTTGCACTGATTGCCTGCCCCTGAAACAGACCAAAGCAGGCCAGCAGCATGGGTTCAATTCCCGTACCAGCCTCCCCGAACAGGTGCCGGAGTGTGGCGACTAGGGGCTTTACACAGTAACTTCATTGAAGCCTACTCGTGACAATAAGCGATTTTCATTTCATGTCATTTCATCAGTCTGCATGACTACCATTGGTGGCAGTGCTTGGCAATGGGCCAAACCTATTGGGGTTTGATTGGCTGCGACATCTGCGACCGGATTGGCAGCATTTATGCCAGATGTACCCCTGCGGGTCAGAATGGGTGCTGGCAAAATCTCTGCCGCTTTTTTCCGAAGGCCTCCAGACAATAAAGGGAGTGGTGACCACGATCAACATGGATGAGAATGCCCAGCCCAGGTATTTCCTTGCCCACCCTGTGCCAAACGCACTCCAACCCAAAGTTGACTGGGTGTTGGACCAGTAGGAGAAGTTGAGCATTATCCGGCCCATTCATTTCACAGATTGGGCCACGCCAGTGGTCCCAGTAATGAAGCCCGACTATAAGATGAACGTCAACCGAGTGTCCCGTCTCGACCGTTACCCGGTCCCTCGGATCGGAGACCTTTACGTCCGGCTCAGCGAGGGCATGACGTTTACGAAGTTGGACATGACCCACGCACACCTACAGTTGTTGCTCAACCCAGGGACACGGAAGTAAATCACAGTCAACACCCATCGGGGTCTGTACGAATACACCCGTATTTTCGGCCTGTGCCATCTTCCAGTGCATCATGGAGAACATACTACGCGGAATTCCACGAATGGCCATTTACCTGCACGACGTCCTCATCACCGGTACCTCACACAGGGAGCACATGGAGAACCTCACTGAGGTCCTCGAGTGGTTTGATCGAGCCGGGGTCCACCTCCGGAGAGAGAAGTGTGTCTTTCATGCAGCCGAGGTCACGTATTTGGACTACCAGGTAGACTGCAGGGGCCTCCATCTGGGGAGGACAAGGTGCGGGCGATCCGCCAGGCCCCCGTCCTTCGTGACCATACAGAGCTCCATTGATAAATTGCCCTTAGTGTCCAAAATTGCCCTTAGTGTTGGGTGGGGCTACTGGGTTATGGGGATAGGGTGGAGGTGTTGACCTTGGGTCGGGTGCTCTTTCCAAGAGCTGGTGCAGACTCGATGGGCCGAATGGCCTCCTTCTGCACTGTAAATTCTATGATAAACATTCCAGGATTTAGATGTTTCAGGTTGGATAAAGGGGGATGTAAAATGGGTGGCGGAGTTGCGCTACTGGTTAGGGAGAATATCGTAGCTGTACTGCAGGTGGACACCTCAGAGGGCAGCGAGGGTAGAGATCAGGAATAAGAATGGTGCAGTCACAATGTTGGGGGTTTACTACAGGCCACCCAACAGCCAGCGGGAGATAGAGGAGCAGATAGGTAGACAGATTTTGGAAAGGAGTAAAAGCAACAGGGCTGTTGTGATGGGAGACTTTAAATTCCCCAATATTGACTGGGACTCACTTAGTGCCAGGGGCTTGGACGGGGCAGAGTTTATAAGGAGCGTCCAGGAGGGTTTCTTAAAACAATATGTAGACAGTTCAACTCGGGAAGGGTCTGTACTGGACCTGGTATAGGGGAATGAGCCCGGCCAGGTGGTAGAAGTTTGAGTCGGGGTGCATTTCGGGAACAGTGACCACAATTCAGTAAGTTTTAAAGTGCTGGTGGACAAGGATAAGAGTGGTCCTAGGATGAATGTGCTAAATTGGGGGAAGGCTAATTATAACAATATTAGGCGGGAACTGAAGAACATAGATTGGGGGCGGATGTTTGAGGGTAAATCAACATCTGACATGTGGGAGGCTTTCAAATGTCAGTTGAAAGGAATTCAGGACCGGCATGTTCCTGTGAAGAAGGAGGATAAATATGGCAAATTTTGCGATCCTTGGATAACGAGGGATATTGTAGGCCTCGTCAAAAAGAAAAAGGAGGCATTTGTCAGGACTAGAAGGCTGGGAACAGACAAAGCTTTTGTGGAATATCAGAAAAGTAGGAAGGAACTTAAGCAAGGAGTCAGGAGGTCTAAAACGGGTCACGAAAAGTCATTGGCAAATAGGGTAAAGGAAAATCCCAAGGCTTTTTACAAGTACATAAAAAGCAAGAAGATAGCCAGGGAAAGGGTTGGCCCACTGAAGGACAGGGGATGGAATCTATCTGTGGAGCCAGAGGAAATGCACGAGGTACTAAATGAATACTTTGCATCAGTATTCACCAAAGAGAAGGAATTGGTGGATGTTGAGTCTGTCAAAGGGCGTGTAGATAGCCTGGATCACATTGAGATCCAAAAAGACGAGGTGTTGGGCGTCTTGAAAAATATTAAGGTGGATAAGTCCCCAGGGCCTGATGGGATCTACCCCAGAATACTGAAGGAGGCAAGAGAGGAAATTGCTGAGGCCTTGACAGAAATCTTTGCATCCTCACTGTCTTCAGGTGATGTCCCAGAGGACTGGAGAATAGCCAATGTTGTTCCTTTGTTTAAGAAGGGTAGCAAGGATAATCCAGGAAACTACAGGCCGGTGAGCCTTACATCACTGGTAGGAAATTACTGAAGAGAATTCTACGAGACAGGATCGACTCACATTTGGAAGCAAGGGGTCGTATTAGCGAGAGGCAGCATGGTTTTGTGAAGGGGAGGTCGTGTCTCACTAACTTGATAGAGTTTTTCGAGGAGTTCACAAAGATGATTGATGAAGGTAGGGCAGTGGGTGTTGTATATATGGACTTCAGTAAGGCCTTTGACAAGGTCCCTCATGGCAGACTGGTACAAAAGGTGAAGTCACACGGGATCAGGGGTGAGCTGGCAAGGTGGATACAGAACTGGCTAGGTCATAGAAGGCAGAGAGTAGCAATGGAAGGGTGCTTTTCTGATTGGAGGGCTGTGACTAGTGGTGTTCCGCAGGGATCAGTGTTGGGACCTTTGCTGTTCGTAGTATATATAAATGATTTGGAGAAAAATGTAACTGGTCTGATTAGTAAGTTTGCAGACGACACAAAGGTTGGTGGAATTGCGGATAGCGATGAGGACTGTCAGAGGATACAGCCGGATTTAGATTGTTTGGAGACTTGGGCGGAGAGATGGCAGATGGAGTTTAATCCGGACAAATGTGAGGTGATGCATTTTGAAAGGTCTAATTCAGGTAGGGAATATACAGTGAGTGGTAGAACCCCCAAGAGTATTGACAATCAGAGAGATCTAGGTGTACAGGTCCACAGGCCACTGAAAGGGGCAACACAGGTGGAGAAGGTAGTCAAGAAGGCATACGGCATGCTTGCCTTCATTGGCCGGGGCATTGAGTATAAGAATTGGCAAGTCATGTTGCAGCTGTCTAGAACCTTAGTTAGGCCACACTTGGAGTACAGTGTTCAATTCTGGTCGCCACACTACCAGAAGGATGTGGAGGCTTTAGAGAGGGTGCAGAAGAGATTTACCAGGATGTTGCCTGGTATGGAGGGCATTAGCTATGAGGAGAGGTGGAATAAATTTGATTTGTTCTCACTGGAACGACGGAGGTTGAGGGGCGACCTGATAGAGGTCTACAAAATTATGAGGGGCATAGATAGAGTGGATAGTCAGAGGCTTTTCCCCAGGGTAGAGGGGTCAATTACTAGGGGGCATAGGTTTAAGGTGCGAGGGGCAAGGTTTAGAGGAGATATGCGAGGCACGTTTTTTTACACAGAGGGTAGTGGGTGCCTGGAACTCGCTGCTGGAGGAGGTGGTGGAAGCAGGGACGATAGTTTTGTTTAAGGGGCATCTTGACAAATGCATGAATAGGATGGGAATAGAGGGATACGGACCCAGGAAGTGTAGAAGATTTTAGTTTAGACGGGCAGCATGGTCGGCGCAGGCTTGGAGGGCCGAAGGGCCTGTTCTTGTGCTGTACTTTTCTTTGTTCGTCAGGGCCTGTGAAGAGGTACGAAACTGGTACCGACAGACCATAATAGGAGGCTGCGGATTCAACTAGATCAACCAACGTATCGAATGCTAGTACATCAGGCTTGTCCGGGTAAGGGAGGTTCTTAATCAAAGTATGCAGGGCTGCCGATGGCGATCAGCATGGTCACGGTCTGCCGCTTGTTGTTCTCAATGGCATTGGTACGATAAACAAGTGCACCCTTTCCACATACTGGGCCCAATCGTCAGTATCGGCGTCAAAGGTTTCAAGCTTACTGATGAACACCATTGGTTTGTCTGCGGCGGAGGCCCCTCCAAGCCCCGTGGAGGTAGGCTGGAGGCGCAGATTCCTGTGGTTACGGCAGCTCCACTTGATCCTCGTCGCCAGTGTTGTGACCGAAGAAAAGGGGCTGGAATCTCTGCCCGGCCACACTTATGGTTCAGCACGCCGGCGTGATGCTCCGTTTCACCGGCTGATCAATGGGGTTTCCCATTGTGGGGCAGCCCCACGCCGTCAGGAAACCCCCGGCTTGCCAGCAAAAAGGAGCATCCCGCCGGCGGAGAATCCAGCCCCAGGACTCCACACGTAGCCAGACAGACGGGATACAGCCAGGTTTATTATACTACTCGGTACAATACTCTCGCTCTCCACTCCCCCTCAGGGTCCTCTTCCTCGACCTGTTCCCAGGGTGGGGTTTATATCCTGTGAGGGAGTATTTTTCAAACTATATTTCCTGGGACCCACTTTTACCAACTGGCTAACCTTTGGGATCCATGCCCGCTGACCTTCGCAACCCAGGAGAACTGATCTTCGCGACCCACAGGGGCCGATCCTCACGACCTACACGGGACGACCTTCATGGCCCACCACTATTTTGCACCTTTAATGCAATAGGTGAGCCTGCTTGATCCTCACAATCTCACTTGCTTTGTCATTTCTGCTGAGGGCTTCAGCTGATGATTTAAGTTCTTGCTGCATTCTTTGTAAAAAAATCAAGAGGTTTGGCCTCGAAAGCTCCATGCCTTTGAGGGTTTTAAACTTTAATTTACCAGTACCTCCCTGCATATTACACACATGGACTTTACATCTTCATTTTCATTGGCACAGTTAAGAAAGCCACACCTCAATAAATTATTATTAGACTGCTTTGCACCCAATTTCAGAAGCCCTCGAGCACTGCATATAGCTAACACCAGTGCTGCTTTGTCCTTCCATGAACTCTCCTGAGACGCTCTCTCCAGAAGATTCAGTTGTGAGATCCTGGCCTGTTTGAGTCTCTGCCCCTCTCGACCCCGAGTTTGAAAAACCCTGCTGTGGGGGATTCTCCAGTTGGGAGGAAGCTCCACCCTCTAATCACCTGGCGAGCTCATATTCCAAGATGTAGGGCGTAACTCCTGCGGAAAGGTTTCTAAGCGTGGAAGCGAGCGCAAACTGTGTGGCTTCCCGCTGCTCGGCCCAGCGAGGCCGGCATCGCTGTTCAACATTAATTGGTCCACTTAACGAGGCCCCACGGGCTTCTCGCTGCAAATGAAGGCCCGCCAGCCAATGCACCGGGACTGTCCTCACCAACGCCCCACCAACAAGGTCGAGCAATACTTAAACAGCACTTGCAGAGTCAGTTCGCAGTCATGGCGCCGAGAAGACCAGTCCCAATGTTCAGTGGTTCGGACCTGGTGAGGCTACTAGATGCGATTAGGGGAAGGAGGGATGACCTAAACCACCGAGGGCCCCTGGGTATTTATCGGCCTTCAACCCCATCGGTTTCCCCAACACCATTTCGCTGCCAATACTTATTTCTTCATTCTGGTATCATATTTGTGAAGACAGAACCAAAGTCTGTATTTAGTTAGTCAGCCATTTCTTTGTTCCCCATTGTGATGAATGATAACCGTACCCTTAATGTAATGATCCCTTTAAGACCGGGTTTGGAACCCTGGGGGACTCCGCCTCCGGCTCCGCCTCCCCAGGGAGCCGTATATATGGTAATGTTCAGTGGGCAGCGTGCACACTTCTCGGCAGCTGTCTGGTTCTCTGCTAATTAAGGCCTTTGTATTACCAATCATCTCTCTCGAGTTGTAATTGAGGGTATCTCAATTTAATTAGCAGAATACTTCGAGATGGACAGCGGTCTAAAGCCGGAGAACCTCAATCTGGACGCTCGGTCGCCGGAAGCTGCTGAAATTTTTCAATACTGGCTCCGGTGCTTTGAGGCCTACCTGAAATCCTCAGAGATTGCAGTCGACGGACCTCGTAAGCTGAGTTTACTACATGCCCGGGTGGGCCACCTCCGTGATCGAAAAGGCTACTACGTACGAAACAGCGGTCGAAATCTTGCAGAAGCGCTTCGTTAAGCCGATAAGCGAGGTACACGCCCGGCATTTGCTCTCGATCCGCTGGCAGCGCTCCGGGGAAGCGTTGGACGGGTACGTGGAGAGACTCACCGCGCTCACAAGGAAATGCGACCATAAGGAGGTAACGGCAGACGTCCATATGAACTTGCACATTCGAGATGCTTTCGTGTCCGGTATACGATCCACATACATCAGGCAGCGGCTCCTAGAAGACGGAGCAAAGGACCTCCAAGGCCCACCATAATCTCCGCACGTACTCCACGGACCTTGCAAACCCCTCTCGATCCCCTCCCGACTCGGCCACGCTACAGGCCTGCGCTGCGCGGCGACCCGCTCACACCCACGGCACACCGTGCTATTTCTGAGGGCAAGGCCAGCACCCACACCAGCGTTGCCCAGCTCGCTCCGCTATCTGCAACGACTGCGGAAAGAAGGGACACTTCGCAAAGGTCTGCCTGGCTGGGCCCAAAGGTCAGAAACAAAAGTCTCAGAGCCCAAAAATCGAACATCCAGGCCCACAGGCTCCGCAACGTGGCTGCGCGCCGGCCGGACATGCCCACTTCTGATGCGTCATCGGCCTCGTGCGAGTCATGGGGGCGACCATTTTGGCGGCGGCCATCTTCAAAATCTGACAGGTGCGACCGACGGCGGTGGCCATCTTGTGACTCCCGGTGGCCATTTTGTGAGTCCGACTCAACTGAGGACTCTGACTACCCGCAACTGGGAGCGATCACTCTCGATCAATCACGGCCGAAGCACCTGCGGAACTCAATGATGCAGGTTCAAATCAATGGTCGCGACACCCCCTGCCTTTTTGACTTCGGGAGCACGGAGAGCTTTATTCACCCAGACATGGTAAGACGCTGCTCCTTGTGCACCTATCCCGCCTCCCAAACTATCGCCCTCGCATCTGGGTCCCACTTGGTCCAAATCACGAGGTATTGTGTCGCGAACCTCGCTATTCAAGGCGCCAAATATGCCCGTTTTAAACTTTATGTCCCCCCTCACCTGTGCCCCCCTGCTGCTCGGTCTGGACTTTCAGTGCAGCCACCGAAGCCTGACACTGAAGTTCCCTGCCCCCGCTCACGGTATGTAGCCTGGCAACACTTAAAGTTGCACCACCCGCCCTCTTCGCGAACCTCACTCCCGACTGTAAGCCCGTCGCCACCAGGAGGTACAGTTCCCAAGACATGACTTTCATCAAGTCAGAGCTTCAGCGGCTACTAAAAGGGGTCATAGAGGCTAGCAACAGCCCCTGGAGAGCACAAGTATTGGTAGTCCGGTCTGGGGAAAAGCAACGAATGGTAGTGGACCAGAGTCAGACCATAAACCGTTTTACGCAACTCAATGCGTACCCACTCCCCTGCATAGCAGAAATGGCGAACCAGATCGCCCAGTACCGAGTATTCTCCACGGCTGATCTAAACTCCGCCTATCATCAGCACCCTATCCGCCAGGAAGACCGCCCCTACATGGCCTTCGAAGCAGCCAATTGGCTTTTTCGCTTCCTCAGGGTCCCCTTTGGCGTCACAAATGGAGTCTCCCATTTTTCAAAGGGCGATGGATCAAATGGTGGACCAGTACGGCTTACGGGCTACATACCCGTACTTGGACAACGTCACCATCCGCGGCCATGACCAGCAGGACCACGACGAAAACCTGAGGAAGTTCGACCAGACCGCCCGGGCCCTCAATCTGACGTACAACAAAGAGAAATGCGTGTTCCACACAACCCGGCTAGCCATCCTCGGCTACATCGTGGAAAACGGGGTCCTAGGCCCAGACCCCTACCACATGCGCCCCCTTAAGGAACTTCCCCTCCCCGTAGCCTCAAGGCCCTCAAACGGTGCTTGGGGCTCTTTTCCTATTACGCCCAGTGGGTCCCCAGATATGCGGACAAAGCCCGCCCACTCATTAAGACCACGGTTTTTCCCCTGACGGCTGAGGCCCAGTCGGCCTTCAGTCGTATCAAGGCCGATATCATCAAGGCCACCATGCACGCGGTGGACGAAACCATCCCCTTCCAGGTAGAAAGCGATGCATCAGACGTCGCCCTGGCTGCTACCCTCAACCAGGCGGGCAGGCCAGTAGCCTTTTTCTCACGAACCCTCACCGCCTCGGAAATTCGGCACTCTGCAATCGAGAAGGAGGCACAAGCCATAGTGGAGGCCATGTGGCACTGGAGGCACTACCGAGCCGGTAGGAGATTCGCCCACGTCACTGAACAACGGTCGGTCGCCTTTATGTTCGTTAACGCACAAAGGGGCAAAATAAAGAATGATAAAATTCTGAGGTGGAGGATCGAACTCTCCACCTATACGTACGATATTACATATCGTCCGGGGAAGCTCAATGAGTCCCCAGATGCCCTGTCCCGCGGCATGTGCGCCAACGCGCAGGAAGACCGTCTGCGGGCCATCCACGAAGACCTCGGTCAACCGGGAGTCACCCGGCTTGCCCATTTCATCAAGTCCCGAAACCTACCTTACTCCACCGAGGAGGTCAAGGACATGACCAAGGCTCGCCAGATCTGTGCGGAGTGCAAACCGCACTTCCACCGATCAGACAAGGCTCACCTGGTAAAGGCCTCTGGGCCCTTTGAGCGACTAAGCGTGGACTTCAAAGGGCTCCTCCCGTCTACCAACCACAACATTTATTTCCTCACTGTCATCGACGAATTTTCCCACTTCCCATTCGCTGTCCCCTGCCCCGATATGACCTCGGCCACCGTAATCAAGGCACTGCACAGCATCTTCACCTTGTTTGGTTTCCCTGCTTATATCCGCAGCGACCAGGGTACATCATTCATGAGCGATGAGCTGCGTCAGTATCTGCTCAACAAGGGCATCACCTCGAGCAGAACGACCAGCTATAACCCGCAGGGAAACGGGCAGGTTGAGAGGGCAAACGCAACAGTTTGAAAGGCTGTCCTTCTAGCCCTACGGTCAAGAGGTCTCCCAACCACCTGCTGGGAGGAGGTCCTACCCGATGCCCTACACTCCATTAGGTCGCTTTTCTGCACGACCACGAACAAGACCCCTCACAACCGCTCGTTTGTCTTCCCCAGAAAGTCCACCTCTGGGGTCTCGCTTCCACGTTGACTGACGGTACCGGGACCAGGTCTATTCCGGAGACACGCGAAGAGCCATAAGACAGACCCACTAGTCGAGAGGGTCCAACTGCTCTACGCAAACCCTCAATATGCCTACGTCGAGTACCTCGACGGAAGGCAAGACACAGTTTCCCTGCGAGACCTGGCACCCGCTGGCTCTCCCACCGATACCCCCGCTTCTACCGGCGCTCCCCTCCCCGCACCAGCTGCCGACCCCGACAGCGCTCCCCCCTAGCGCCCCCTTCCTCCCCCCCCCGCAGGCGCCAGCACCAATCACCCTAGTCACCCCGGATACTCCCCCTGCTCCAACACGGGCAAAGGCTTAGACAACCGTGCTCCTGGATATATCCCCACCGAGGACGACCGTATCCGCCGCACCACCGCCGAAGCTGAGAAGGTCAACACGGACAACCAGACCACCCAAAAGACTGGACATGTAATTCCACTTCACCCCCGATGGACTATGCGTTTTTTTTAAAAACAGGGGGTGAATGTGATGAATGATAACGGTACCCTTAATGTAATGATCCCTTTAAGACCAGGTTTGGAACCCTGGGGGAGTCCGCCTCTGGCTCCACCCCCCCCAGGGAGCCGTATATAAGGTAATGTTCAGTGGGCAGCGTGCAGTGAGCAGACTCCTTGGCAGCTGTCTGGTTCTCTGCTAATTAAAGCCTTTGTATTACCAATCATCTCTCTCGAGTTGTAATTGAGGGTACCTCACCCATCTTGTAGCCATAGTATTTATATGGCTGGTCCAATTCAGTTTCTGGTAAATGTTGATCCCTTTAATTTAATAATCTTTATTGTCACAAGTAGGCTTACATTGCGATGAAGTTACTGTGAAAATCCCCGAGTCGCCACATTCCGGCACCTGTTCAGGTACACAGGGGAATTCAGAATGTCCAAATTACCTAACAAGCATGTCTTCTAGGACTAGTGGGAAGAAACCAGAGCACCCGGAGGAAACCCACGCAGACACGGGGAGAAGGTGCAGATTCCGCACAGACAGTGACCCAGCCGGGAATCGAACCTGGGACCCTGGCGCTGTGAAACCACAGTGCTAACCACTGTACTCCCGTGCTGCGTAGGATGTTGATAGTGGGAGATTCAATAATGGCAATGAAAAAATGAAATGAGATGAAAATCGCTTATTGTCACAAGTAGGCTTCAAATGAAGTTACTGTGAAAAGCCCCTAGTCGCCACATTCCGGCGCCTGTTCGGGGTGAATGTCAAGGAGCGAGGGTTACATTCTTTTTAAAAATAAATTTCCAATTAAGGAGCAATTTAGCGTGGCCAATCCACCTACCCTGCACATCTTTGGGTTTGAGTTTTGGGGGTGAGGCCGACGCAGACACGGGGGGTATGTGCAAACTCCACACAGACAGTGAGTGACCCGGGGCCGGGATCGAACCGGGTCCTCATCGCTGTGAGGCAGCAGTGCTAACCACTGCGGCACCGTGCAGCCCGGTTACATTCTCTCTGGTTGAAGGTGATCATTGCCTGGCATGGATGTGGCGAGAAAGTTACTTGCCACTTGTCGCCCAAGCCGGGATGTTGTCCAGGTCTTGCTGCATTTGGACATAGAACTACTTTGGTGCCCGAGGACTCGTGAAAGGTGCTGAACATTGCAAAATCATCAGCGAACACATCTGCGGACATTCCCACGTGCAATCGTGAGCGAACATCCCGACCTGACCTTATGACTACAATAGATGAAGACCAGCAGTGACAGATTTGCTTGTTTACTCACTTGTCTCTCTAATCGGTGATGATTTACGAGCTGCACTGACTGCATTGATATATCGGAAGTAATTCATGATGCCTGTAATAAAAATTAGATATTTGCAGTACATAGGAAACAATAAGCAAGACAATTTGTGGCTTAATGAACATTTTAAACATCATGGGCAGGATTTTCCACGCACTTGGAGCGCATTTCGCGGCAGTGTCGGGACCGGAAAATCCCACAAGCACGAGCTACCGAAGAATTCCGGCCTGCCTCACACCTCCAGGGATCCTGGTTCAATTCCACCCTCAGGTGACTGACTGCGTGGAGCTTGCACGTTCTCCTCGTGTCTGCGTGCGTTTCCTCCCAGGGATCCGGTTTCCTCCCACGGTCCAAAGAAGTGCGGGATAGGTGGATTGGCCGCGCTAAAAATGACCACTCGAGCGTCCAAAAGGTTAGGTGTTACGGGGATAGGGTTTTTAAGTGAGGGTGCTCTTTCCAAGGGTCGGTGCAGACCAGATGGGCTGAATGGCCTCCTTCTGCACTGCGGAGATTCTGGCCGGGATTCTCCTATCCCACACCGGGTCGGAGAATCGCGCCACGCCGCTCTGGCGCTGGCCTGCCGATTCTCCAGCACCAATTCTTGGGCACCGGCGGGATCGCCGCCGTGCCGGTCAGTGGCCGTTGAAAGCGGCCCCCCCACCCCCCCACCCCCGGCGATTCTCCGTGCCGAATGCCAGCTGAGTTCGGCCAAGTCCCGCCGGCGTGGGTTACGTATGGTCCCACCCGGCGGCACCTCGGAGTTCTGGCTGAGGGGGCTGTCCTGGTAGGAGGGCGTGGGGTGGGGGGGGGGGGGGGGATCCGACTCTGGGGGGGCTCCACGGTGGCCTGTCCCGCGATTGGGGCCTACTGATCGGTGGGCGGGCTTGTCTCTCTAATCGGTGATGACGTCAGACCTTGGCCGCGGGATCGGAGAATCCCGGTCTGTATCTTTGGATTGGGAGAGGAAACCGGAGCACCCGCCCCCCCCCCCCCCCCCCCCCGAGGAGAACGTGCAAACTCCACACAGGCAGTCACCCGAGGTCCCTGGCGCCGTGAGGCTCACCCACCGTGCCACCTCTTTCGGCACCGGAATTCATTACCCGGTGCACATTCATCACAGGAGCAGGACCTTTTGAAACACCTGCAAACATAAGGAGGGGTCATCCAGAAATTCAAAGGGTGGTGGTGGTGGTGGGGGGGGGGGGGGGGGGGGAGTACATGTTTTCAGGGAAACAGGTGCTCTTACCTGGCGGAGGGTGGGAATGGACAAGGGAGAGTCAACACTCTCTCCAGGTCGAGAGGGTGAGCTGCAACGCCAGCCTTCAAGCTGCTTGGCTGCCAGTGCCTGCGCACTGTGGTGACGAAGGGGAGGGAGGGAGGGTGAGTGGCTCAGTCAGCTGTCGGTGACTCGCACAGAGGAGACACCCCCCCACCCAGCCCGCCCCGGCTGTCGCAAGCTCTGAGAGCCCCGGGCGAACTGCAGAGAGACATTGATACTCACCGGGCCGCGGCATCGCGCTGCTCCCCCTTCTCTTGCCTGGCTGCCGGGGGCGTCTGCCCGCACAGGGTAGCGCTGCGCTGGGCACGGTCGCAGCTCCGCTCCTGCGCTGCGCTGTATCGCAGACTCCGACACCACTGCGCTCCAAGCGGAAAATCGGTGCCCTCACAGCCCTTCTATCCACCTACCCGCCCCCCACAATGCAACCTCAGAGCTGGGCGGGCTCTATGTATAAGCACAATATTAACAAGACAATATTGAGAAATATATTTTATTTCCATATCCCCACCTCCAGTGCAGAAGGAAGCCATTCAGCCCATCGAGTCTGCACCCACCCACTTGAAAGAGCGCCCCGCTGAAACCCACTCCTCCACCCTAGTCCCGTCACCCTGCCCAATCTTTCGGACACATTTTTTTCAAACAAAGTCAGAGGACCCAATTCTTGTTTTTTTTTTTCTCCCATTAAGGGGCAATTTTCGTCATAGAACTCACAGTGCAGAAGGAGGCCATTCTGCCCCATCGAGACTGTACCGGCCCTTGGAAAGAGCACCCTACTTCAGCCCACGCCGCCACCCTATCCCTGCAACCCAGTAACCCCATCTAACCTTTTTGGACACTAAGGAGCAATTTAGCCTGGCCAATCCACCTAACCTGCACATCTCTGGACTGTGGGAGGAAACCCACGCAGACACGGGGAGAACGTGCAGACTCCGCCAGGACAGTGACCCAAGCCGGGAACCGAACCTGGGACCCGGGAGCTGTGAAGCATCTGCGCAAACCACTGTGCTACCGCGCAGCCAATCCACCTACCCTGCACATAAGAACATAAGAACTAGGAGCAGGAGTAGGCCATCTGGCCCCTCGAGCCTGCTCCACCATTCAATGAGATCATGGCTGATCTTTTGTGGACTCAGCTCCACTTTCCGGCCCGAACACCATAACCCTTAATCCCTTTATTCTTCAAAAAATTATCTATCTTTATCTTAAAAACATTTAATGAAGGAGCCTCTACTGCTTCACTGGTCAAGGAATTCCATAGATTCACAACCCTTTGGGTGAAGAAGTTCCTCCTAAACTCAGTCCTAAATCTACTTCCCCTTATTTTGAGGCTATGCCCCCTAGTTCTGCTTTCACCCGCCAGTGGAAACAACCTGCCCGCATCTATCCTATCTATTCCCTTCATAATTTTATATGTTTCTATAAGATCCCCCCTCATCCTTCTAAATTACAACGAGTACAGTCCCAGTCTACTCAATCTCTCCTCGTAATCCAACCCCTTCAGCACTGGGATTAACCTAGTGAATCTCCTCAGCATACCCTCCAGTGCCAATATGTCCTTTCTCAAGTAAGGAGACCAAAACTGAACACAATACTCCAGGTGTGGCCTCACTAACACCTTATACAATTGCAGCATAACCTCCCTAGTCGTAAACTCCATCCCTCTAGCAATGAAGGACAAAATTCCATTCGCCTTGTTAACCACCTGTTGCACCTGTAAACCAACTTTTTGCGACTCATGCACTAGCACACCCAGGTCTCTCTGCACAGCAGCATGTTTTAATATTTTATCATTTAAATAATAATCTTTGGGCTGTGGGGATGAGACCCACGCAGACACGGGGAGAATATGCAAACTCCACATGGACGGTGACCCGGGGCCGGGGTCACACCCGTACCTGGGTCCTCGGCACCACGAGGCAGCGCCGACCAGTGCGCCACTGTGGCGCCCCCAATCTCTTGGACACTAAGGGGCAATTTAGCATGGCCAATCCTCCTGACCTGCACATCTTTGGACGGTGGGAGGAAACCGGAGCACCCGGAGGAAACCCACGCAGTCACTGGGAGAAAGTGCAAACTCGGCAAAGCCGGTCACCCGAGGCCGGAATTGAACCCGGGTCCCTGGAACTGTGAGGCAGCTAACCGCTGGGCCACCGTGCTGATCCGACTGGCAAGGCTGGCATTTGTTGCCCATTCCTCTCGTTGCCCATGCGGGCGGGGGGGGGGGAGAGAGAGAGGCGACGGCCAGGGGTGCAGGAGAGGTGCTCGGCGTGGCACCGGGAGCATCTGGTCAATTTTCCACCTTGTTGGGCAGGTGCCAGTGTTCAACCTACTCGCTCGCCCTTTAGGGTTGCCAACCCATGGCATAGGGTCTCCAGGAATTGAAGAACAGTCTCCAGAACTCTGCAGTACGTAACCCTGGACAACCTTGGAGAACAATCATTGGGGCATCACAAAATTATTTTTTTTAAATTCCAAATATGTGCAGGTTTGGTGGATTGGCCATGATCAATGTGTGGGGTTAGGGGGAATAGGGCGGGAGGGTAGTGGGCCTCGGTAGAGTGCTCTTTTGGAGGTTCAGTGCACACTCGATGGGCCGAATGGCTTGCACTGAACGATTCCAAGGATTTGTTTTATGGATAGTTTTTTTTTTTTGCCATTTTCTTTCAATGTTTTGTTTTATCAGATATAGCGAGTCGATGAACAGCCATCCTGGCTCGAAACGTTCGGTCCGTTCTCTCTCCACAGATGCTGTCAGACCTGCGGAGATCTTCCAGCATTTTCTGTTTTAGTTTCAGACTCCAGCAGCTGCAGTAATTTGCTTTTATAAAAATATTGAAAGTGCAGGCAAGGGGGGGGGGGGGGGGGGGGGGGGTGTTGCTGTTGACATCATCAAAATGCTTTCCAATTGGCGTAGGGAGACTGTGCGTCGCCAGGATGTATGTGTTGGCTGACTGGTGGTTGGACCGTGGTGAAACCTCCAGGATTACTTTCAATCTCAGTTGGCAACCCTACTCACCCTTCAAGCACCATCTGTGGGCTGAGTCTGCAAATCATCCATTGAGGACTTACAAACCAGCTCAGAACCCATCAAACGTGGGTGGAGACAAGTCAGCCCCGATTCTGAGGGATTGCTGTCAGGAACTGGGCTCAGGGCACGGATAGTTGTGGAATGTCGTGAGGGCCCACGCTCTTCGCTGTATCGTCTGCCGTCAGCCGCTGTTTGATACAACAGGAAACAAATATAATTAGGCATGGGTTAAGTTCCTGACAGTGACTTCAGGAGGAGGCCGAAATGGATCATCCGCTCGGCGCCTCAGGCTGAAGATTGTTGCAAATGTTTCAGCCTTGCCTTTTGCACTGACGTGCTGCTCTCCCCCATCATTGAGGAAGGGGACATATGTGGGTGCTCCTCAAATTAATTGTCCGCTACCATTCACGAGTGAGTGTGGCAGGATGGCAGAGCTTAGATCTGATCCATTGGTTGTGGGATTCTTTAGCTCTGTGCATCACTGGCTGCCTCCGCTGGTTAGTCTGCATGAATTCCGGCCTTTGAGCCTCACCAGGTTGGCACCTCATCTTTAGGGATGCCTGGTGCTGTAGTTGGTAAGCCCCCCCGACAACCCCTCCCATCGCCACCCAAGGGAACAGGAGGAGGCAATTTAACCCCTTGCGTCTATTCCACTATTCGGAGAGATCCTTTGTGCTCTTAACTCCATATTCCGGCCTTTGCAACATATCCCACTGCAAACAAAAATCCATCAATCTCGGATTCAAAACGAACCCAAAGTCAATTGCCATTTGTGGGAGAGAGTTCCAGATATAAGAACATAAGAACTAGGAGCAGGAGTAGGCAATCTGGCCCCTCGAGCCTGCTCCACCATTCAATGAGATCATGGCTGAGCTTTTGTGGACTCAGCTCCACTTTCCCACCTGAACACCATAACCCTTAATCCCTTTAGTCTTCAAAAAACGATCTATCTTTATCTTGAAAACATTAAATGAAGGAGCCTCAACTGCTTCACTGGGCAGGGAATTCCATGGATTCACAACCCTTTGGGTGTAGAAGTTCTGAATTAGGATTGGCCATGATAATTTGCCCCTTAATGTCCAAAAGGTTAGGTGGGGTTAATGGGTTACGGGGATAGGGTGGAGGCGTGGGCTGAAGTCGGGTGCTCTTTCCAAGGGCTGGTGCAGACTCGATGGGCTGGATGGCCTCCTTCTGCACTCTAGGGATTCTATGATCCCCATTCTCCTGCCTTCTCCCATAACCCCTGATCCCCATATTAATCAAAAACACCAGATTTGTGCTTGAGGTGCTGTTAACTACCAGGGCTACAGACCAAGAGCTGGGAGCTGGACAGACGAGTCCCAGCATCCACCGCTCTCTGGGGTAGCGAATTCCACAGATTCACGACGCTTTGGGAGAAGTAGTTTCTCCTCGACTCTGTTTCAAATTTGCTATCCAATATCCTGAGACTATGACCTCTCGTTCTAGACTGCCCCACAAGAGGAAGCATCTGCTTCACCTCTACTTTATCCATACATTTTATCTCAAGTTCTCTTCATAAGACACACCCCTCATCTCTGAAATCCCTTGAGTCAATCTAATGAACTTTCTCTGAACTGCCTCCAATGCCACTAAATCTTTCCTCAAATAAGGGGTCCAAAACTGTGCACAGTGTTCCGGGTGCAGTCTTACTAACGCCTTGTATAGTTGCAACAACACTTCCTTACATTTATACTCAATTCCTTTTACTATAAATGCCAACATTCCATTTGCTTTTTTTATTACCTGCTGTACCATTTTGGAAGGTCGAATTTGAATGCTGAATGCACGGTTAAAGGCAGGATTCTTGGAAGTGTGGAGGAACAAAGGGATCTTGGGGTCCACGTACATAGATCTCTCAAAGTTGCCACCCAGGTTGATAGGGTTGTTTAGAAGGCGTATGGTGTGTTGGCTTTCATTAACAGGGGGATTGAGTTTAAAAGCCACGAGGTTTTGCTGCAGCTTTATAAAACCCTAGTTAGACCACACTCGGAATGTTGTGCCCAGTTCTGGTCGCCTCATTATAGGAAGGATGTGGATGCTTTGGAGAGGGCACAGAGGAGATTTATCAGGATGCTGCCTGGACTGGAGGGCATGTCTTATGAAGAAAGGTTGAGGGAGCTAGGGCTTTTCTCACTGGAGCGAAGAAGGCAGAGAGGTGACTTGATAGAGATGTACAAGGTGATGAGAGGCATGGATAGAGTGGGTAGCCAGAGACTTTTCCCCAGGGTGGAAATGGCTGTCACGAGGGGACATAATTTTAAGATGATTGGAGGAAGGTATAGGGGAGATGTCAGAGGTTGGTTCTTTACACAGAGAGTGGTGGGTGTGTGGAATGCACTGCCAGCAGAGGTGGGGGAGTCAGAGTCATTCGGGACATTTAAGTGACTCTTGGACAGGCACATGGACAGCAGTAAATTGAAGGGGTGTAGGTTAGGTTGATCTTAGATTAGGATAAATGGTCGGCACAACATCATGGGCTGAAGGGCCTGTACTGTGCTATACTGTTCTATGTTATCTGGAATTCTATGGAATATCTACCAACAGGCGTGTCCATATTTGGGTGTTTCCGAATTTCACTCTGCAATTCAGGCTCCAGTCTTTAGATCCCCTCGAGCCATTTTGTCAGTGCAATTTGCTCAAAGATCAGCCAACTCAGCATTCCTGTTTAAATGGTGCTCGGAGCTGGTGGTTGCAGTTAAGGGAGCTCTCGGAGCCTATTTCCTCACAGGCATGCACGTGAGCAAAATGAAGGAATGAAATGGTGATGATTCAAACTGCTACAGATAACTTGCACTCGTGTGTCAATGTTCAGTACAAATCCGGTTGCCAGTTTAAGAAAAGAGCCAAGCTGGAATCTGGTGTCGCCTGGAAAACTGGTCTCGCTTCCAAACTCAACCCAAAACTGGAAAAAAAAAGTGACCTTGTGTCGGGACTGCTGAACCCCAGTGGATCCGCTGAACCCCAGTGGACCCGCGGTTAACACGAGGCTGATGGGTCAATCTCTGCATAGTGACTCTTCCTCATGTGTGAGCCTTCAAAGAGTTTTCAAAGAGACCTTTTTTTTTGAGGTAGAATGCCACCAAATCAGGGCTGGTTTAGCTCAGTGGGCGGGACAGCTGGTTTGTGATGCTGAACAAGGCCAGCAGCGCGGGTTCAATTCCCGCACCAGCTGAGAATTCTGAATTCTCCCTCCGTGTACCCGAACAGGCGCCGGAGTGTGACGACTTGGGGCTTTTCACAGTGTGAGGGGCATAGACAGAGTGGATAGTCAGAGACTTTTTCCCAGGGTCGAGGGGTCATCACTAGGAGGCATAGGTTTAAGGTGCGAGGGGCAAGGTTTAGAGGTGATGTACGAGGCAAGTTTTTTACACAGGGGGTAGTGGGTGCCTGGAACTCGCTACCGGAGGAGGTGGTGGAAGCAAGGACGATAGTGACATTTAAGGGGCATCTTGACAAATACATGAATAGGATGGGAATAGAGGGATACGGAGCTAGGAAATGTGGAAGATTTTAGTTTAGACGGGCAGCATGGTCGGCACGGGCTTGGAGGGCCGAAGGGCCTGTTCCTGTGCTGTACATTTCTTTGTTCTTTGTTCTTGTTCAAATCAGCTGCTGCACTTTGCACATTGCAGCAGACAACACTTCAAAAAAATACTTCATTGGCCTTAGAATGGGATATTCTGATGTTATGAAACTGGCTTTAAGAAATAAGTCCATAAGATGTAGGAGCAGAAGTAGGCCATTCGGCCCATCAAGTCTGTTACGCCACTCAATGAGATCATGGCTGATCTGATATAATCCTCAACTCCACTTTCTTGCCTTATCCCCGTGACCCTCGATTCCCTTACTGAGGGCAGTAAGGCACGGAGGTTAGCACTGCTGCCTCACAACTCCGGGGACCGGGTTCAATTCCGACCTCGGGTGGCTGCCTGTGCGGAGTTTGCACTTTCTCCCCGTGTCTGCGTGGGTTTCCTCCGGGTGCTCCGGTTTCCTCCCACAGTCCAAAGATGTGCAGGTTAGGTGGATTGGCCATGATAAATTGCCCTTAGTGTCCAAAACCGTTAGGTGGGGCTACTGGGTTACGGGGTTAGGGTGGAGGTGTGGGCTTAAGTAGGGTGCTCTTTCCAAGGGCCGGTGCAGACCCGATGGGCCGAATGGTGTCCTTCTGCACTGTAAATTCTATGATTCTTTGATTAAAAATCTATCCCAGCCGTGAACATACTTAACGACCCAGCTCTCACCTCAGAGAGAAGAAATTCCTCCTCGTCTCTGACTGAAATGGACGACCCCTTACTCTGAGATTAGGCCCTCTGGTCCCAGACCCTCTCACAAGGGGAAACAACCTCTCAGCATCAACCCCGTCAAGCCCCCTGAGTATCTTATACGTCTCAATAAGGCCGCCTCTCATTCTTCTAAACTCTAATGAGCACAGGCCCGGCCTACTCAACCTCTCCTCGTAAGACAATCCCTCCATACCCGGGATCAACGTAGTGAATCTTCTCTGGACTGTCCCCAATACCGATATATCTTACTTTCTGACTAGTTCAGAGAGTTGTAACCAGCAAATGATTCTACCTAGATTCCAATGTTGTTTTCAGCTGTTTACAAATTAATTTATTTGCAGATTGTGGGCTCTGATTAAAATGCTTTTTTTTTTACGGTAAACCCATTATCGGCTGTATTAAGAAAGCCGCACAGAGCTACCACTCAGAAAGAGAAAATGGGAGTAAGTTTCATAAATGCTTCTCAGAAACCAAAACGGGAACCTGCGTGCAGAGGTGGAAGATCTGAAGTTTGCAAAGGACGGGCAGTTGAGGCGGCCTGCCGTGGACCGCTGGTGGAATCTTCCGGTCCCACCGATGCTTACGGGGCTTTTCACGGCTCGCACACTCTCCGCTGCTGTGGAACCCACTGCGGGGAGAAGAGGGGGGGGGGTTCGCCATCAGCGGGACCAGAAGATGCCGCTTGACGGGAAGAAGGACCGAAAATTCTGGCTGAAGACTACGAGATAAAAATAATCGCTTATTGTCACAAGTAGGCTTCAATGAAGTTACTGTGAAAAGCCCCCAGTCGCCACATTACGGCGCCTGTTCGGGGAGGCCGGTATGGGATTAAACCCGCGCTGCTGGCCTTGTTCTGCATTACAAGCCAGCTCTTTGGCCCACTGTGCTAAACCAGAGATGGAAAGCCGGCTGGAAGAGCACTGGGAAAACCCACTGATGAGGCAACAAAAGGACGGACGGGGGATTCAGCATCCACTCAGCTGAAGCAGGCCTCCCCCCACCATTTTGGCTGTCTTGTGAGGAAAGGCCACACAGACCGGGGTTGTTTCACTCAAAGGGTGGTAGAGGTTTGCCACAAACAGCAGTCGAAGCCGGAACAGTTGTTCATTTTAAATCCGAGACAGATAGATTTTTGCTAAGTAAATGTATTGAGGGATATGGGCCCAAGTCAGGTGTATGGAGTTAGGTCACAGACCAGCCATGATCTCATTAAATGTCGGAACAGCCTCGAAGGGCTGAATGGCCTACTCTTGTTCCAAGTTCCGCCAGAGTTTAGAAGAGGCGGTGGGTGGTATTTTCAAGGTGGTATTTTCAAGGTAGAGGTGGATAGAGTCTTGTGAGGCAAGGGGTTCAAAAGTTACCGGGGTTGATGGGAACGTGGAACCCGAAACGCAAACAAACCAGCCATGATCGTACTGAACGGCAGCCCAGGCCCACATCTGGGCCGGGATTCTCCCCTACCCGGCGGGGCGGGGGAATCCGGCGTAATGGGGTGGCAGGAACCACTCCGGCGTCGGGCCGCCCCAAAGGTGTGGGATTCTCCACACCTTTAGGGGCCAAGCCCTCACCTTGAGGGGGTAGGCCCGCGCCAGAGTGATTTCCACCCCGCCGGCTGGCGGGAAAGGCCTTTGGCGCCACGCCAGCCGGCGCCGAAAGGACTTCGCCGGGCGACGCATGCACGGGAGCATCAGCGGCCGCTCACGGCATCCCCGCGCATGCGCAGTGGAGGGGGTCTCATCCGCCTCCGCCATAGTGAAGACCATGGCGAAGGCGGAAGAAAAAGAGTGCCCCCACCGCGGATCGGTGGGCCCCGCTCGCGGGCCAGGCCACCGTGGGGGCACCCCCCCGGAGCCAGATCGCCCCGCGCCCCCCCCCCCCCAGGACCCCGGAGCCCGCCCGCGCCGGCTGCCCCCGCCGGTAAGGTAGGTGGCTCAATCCACGCCGGCTGGCGAGGGTTGACAGCGGCGGGGCTTCGGCCCATCGCGGGCCGGAGATTCGCCGGGGGGAGCCTTCATAAAAATCTATTGAACTCGTCAGCAACTGTCTTCCTTGATCCTTTTCCCTGCTTGGCACCTCATTCCCCTTATTTGTACAGCTCCTTGGGACAGTTTCATGTGGAGAAATGCAAGTCTTGTGGTAGCTGGACATCTAGTGGAGAAGCGCGTCATTGCACAATGTGCAGAAAACCGGCTGGAAGTTGGAATTTCATTTTACTGAATAGAAACGTAGAAAACAGGAGCAGGAGGAGGCCATTCGGCCCTTCGAGCCTGCTCCCGCCATTCAATATGATCATGACCGATCCCCTATCTCAAAGCAATATTCCCACTTTCTCCCCATGCCTGTTGACACCCGTAGAGTCTAGAAATGTATCTATTTCTTTCTTAAATATATTCAGTAACTTGTCCGCCACAACCTTCTGTAGTCGAGAATTCCACAGGTTCTCACCCCAGTGAAGGGATTTCTCCTCATCTCAGTCCAAAATAATAATAATCTTTATTATTGTCACAAGTGGGCTTACATTAACACCGCAATGAAGTTACTGTGGAAAGCCCCTAGTCGCCACATTCAGGCGCCTGTTCGGGTACACAGAGGGAGAATTCAGAATGCCCAAATTACCTAACAGCACGTCTTTCGGAACTTGTGGGAGGAAACCGGAGCGCCCGGGGGAAACCCACGCAGACACGGGGAGAACGTGCAGACTCCCAACAGACAGTGACCCAAGCCGGGAATCGAACCTGGGACCCTGGCGCTGTGAAGCAGCAGTGATGACCACTGTGGTACCGTGCTTCCACAACCTCCCCGGCAAAGTGTTCCAGGCACTCACCGCCCTGTGTGTAAAAAACCTGCCTCGCACATCTACTCTAAACTTTGCCCCACGGACCTTAAACCTTTGCCCCCTGGTGACTGACCCCTCCACCTTGGGAATGAGTGCCTGCCCATCCCCTCTATCCAATCCCCTCATAATCTTGTAGACCTCTGTCAGGTCACCCCTCACCCTCTGTCATTCTAATGAAAACAGTCCGAGTCTATTCAGCCTCTCCACATAGCTAACACACTCCAGACCAGGCAACATCCTTGTAAACCTCCTCTGCACCCTCTCCAAAGCCTCCACATCCTTCTGGTAGTGTGGTGACCCAGAATTGTGCACAATATTCCAAGTGCGGCCTTACCAAGGTTCTACATAACTGTAGCATGACTTGCCAGTTTTTATACTCAATGCCCCGTCCAATGAAGGCAAGCATTCCGTCTGCTTACTTGACTACCTTGTCCACTTAGAATCATAGAATTTACAGTGTAGAAAGAGGCCATTCGGCCCATCGAGTCTGCACCAGCCCTTGGAAAGAGCACCCCACCCAAGTCCACATCTCCACCCAATCCCCACAACCCAGTAACCCCAATTAACCTTTTTGGACACAAAGGGCAATTTAGCGTGGCCAATCCACCCAACCATCACATCTTTGGACTGTGGGAGGAAACCGGAGCACCCGGAGGAAACCCACGCACACACGGGGAGGACGTGCAGACTCCGCACAGGCAGTGACCCAGGCCGGGAATCGAACCTGGGACCCTGGAGCTGTGAAGCAACAGTGCTAACCACTATGCTACCGTGCTTCCCCTATCTTCTCTAGTTACCTCCAATTCCTCCTGCCAGGTCTGGAGAACCGATGGTCCGTGGTGTCAATATAAATTGTTCGGCAGTTAAACTGTTCCCACGTAACACTATTGAAATAATGCTATAAACAATGAGATGAGATGCAAACCTTTCTTTAACAATGCATCCCTTTAAATTCAAACCACACTCAAGGGACAGCTTAATTATAGATGAATGACAAGGTTCCATCCCTTCAACCTTACTTTTCACTGTTTTCTTTCCAATTGTTCTCCCTTGTCCACAGTATGTTAATGTGTAAGTGGGTCACTGTGTTCCATGCAATACCTGTTACGACAGCAGGTGGCACTATGACAGGCATTCTCAATATAACCTGTTACGAATATAAGTAAAGTCCCAGTCTACAATTTGAATGTCTTGCAGCAATCAAATATTCTTGTTCTGTGGAACGCATATGGCCTGCACAGAAAGATGAAAGTCAGGGATCATCTTTTATAAAAACTCATGGCCGATTATCTATCATCATAGGATCCCTGCAGTGCAGGAGGCAGGCATTCGGCCTATCGCGTCTGCACTAACCTCCAAAAGAGTACCCTACCTATCCCCATGCCCCCACCCTATCTACATAACCTCCCCAACATTTTAGGCACTAACGGGTAATTTAGCATGGCCAATCCGCCTAAGCTGCACATCTTAGATTATTATTAGACATTAGATACATTAGACTAAGGAAATTTGTCATGTCAGCTACGACTCGCACCAACTTTTACAGATGCACCAGAGAAAGCATTCTTTCTGGATGTATCACAGCTTGGTATGGTTCCTGCTCTGCCCAAGACCGCAGGAAACTACAAAAGGTTGTGAATGTAGCCCAGTCCATCACGCAAACCAGCCTCCCATCCATTGACTCTGTCTATAATTCCCGCTGCCTCAGAAAGGCAGCCAGCATAATTAAGGACCCCACGCACCCCGGACATACTCTCTTCCATCTTCTTCCATCAGGAAAAAGATACCAGAGTTTGACGGCACGTACCAACCGACTCAAGAACAGCTTCTTCCCTACTGCCATCAGACGTTTGAATGGACCTACCTCGTCTTAAGTTGATCTTTTTTCTACATCCGAGTTATGACTGTAACATTACATTCTGTAGTCTCTTCTTCCTTCCCTATGTACTGTATGCATTGTTTGTACAGCATGCAAGAAACAATACTTTTCACTGTATACTAATACATGTGACAATAATAAATCAAAATAAATTTGTGACTGTGGGAGGAAACTGGAGCAGTCGGAGGAAACCCAGGCAGACACGGGAGAACATAGAGACTCCACACAGTGACCCAAGTTTGGAATCGAACCTGGGTCACTGGTGCTGTGAGGTAACAGTGCTAACCACTGTGCCACCGTGTCACCCTATATTTAGGGTATTTAATTTTGGTCTCCCATGGGCCCTTTTACGCATCTCTTACCTGCTGCCCTCCTAGGAACTGGCCGCATGGAACTGAAGGTTGCCAGACCCAGGGTTTCCAAGGATTTCTAGCATTCCTGGCTAGCCTTAATGTCATTGCCTTGGACAGGTAACATCTGAGCTACAGCAGTAAGTAATTTCAAGGTAATTCTTCGACACAGCACACATTCAATTGCGAGCTGACAACGCATGTGGGTATATTTGATTCTATCTTATTTTTAGTTTGCGTTTTCCTAAATAAATCTGAGGGGGAGAAGTGCAGGAAATTTTGATACTTAAAAAAAAGGCATTCTGTTTCACCAAGAACATTAGATTAAGAAAAGTGCGGGAAGCCTTAAACTGTAAAGAAAACATTGTTAAAACATTCGCAGGTGACGACCTGTCGTAACAGTCTGCTGTCTCTTTGAACAGAATGCATATTGAGATTTTTACTAATCGGAGTCTTTTAAATGTCGCAGACAAGTAAACATTTAAAAAACTTATAGTGACATTTTTTTGTAAAATCTTTTAGAAATGGTGCACATTGATGTTCAAAAACCTGGGGCATCTTCAAATTGTGGATCATCTAGGGCAGTTATGCTGTCATTAATCACTCCATTTATTGAATCAAAATCTCTATTTTGTTGACAATTGGCTTTCCTCCCTTCACTGCTGCATTTTCTCTACCTTTCAAGGATTTTTCACCTTGCATCCTCACCAACTAAAGTTCTTAACTCTCCTTCACTGAACAACCCACCACACCACCAATTCCCGCAGCCTTTGCAACTCCTGCTGCAACAATGGTTCTATCCTTTGAAGTGCTTTCTTCTCATTCTTCCCCCTTCGCCCAACTGCCCGCATGCTCTCCTCCTTTCCCCTCCTTCCCCTCGCCCGTCCCCTTCCTTCTCCCCTGCTTTCTTTCCTCCCATCTCTCCTCACATCCCTCCTTCTTTCACATCCCTCCTTCTTGCCCTCCTACTTGGTCCAACAATCTCCTCACCCTATAACCCTGCTGGGCTTGAAGAGAGTAACAGGTCTTTCGCAGCCCATGCGCAAAAACAAGAGATCTACAGGTAGCTTTCAAATTAAAGATCCAGCAATCAGGAGATTATTTTGTGTTGCCACTTTTAAGATCTGTGGACCTGCATGCCCAAATCTCTCTGACTTTCTATATTCCTAAGAGTTTAGCCATTTACGGTATATTCCTCCTCTATGTTAGACTTACCAAAATGCATTACCTCACATTTGTCCGGATTAAACTCCATTTGCCATTTCTCTGCCCAGATCTCCAACCTATCTATGTCCTGCTGTATCTTCTGACAACCTGTATGATCTGCCACTCCACCAACCTTGGTGTCATCCGCGAACTTACTAATCAGACCAGCTACATTTTCCTCCAAATCGTTTATGTACACCAGACAACAGAGGCCCCAGCACAGACCCCTGTGCAACACCACTAGTCACAATTTTCCATTCAGAAAAACACCCTTCTACTGCTACCCGTTGCCTTCTGTGACCAAGCCAGTTCTGTATCTATCTTACCATCTCACCTCTGATCCCGTGTGACTTCACCTTTTATACCAGTCTGCCATGATATGAGGCACCTTGTCAAAGACTTTACTGAAGTCCATGTAAATAACATCCACCGCCCTTCCCTCATCAATCATCTTTGTCACCTCCTCAAAAAACTTGATCCAGTTAGTGAGGCATGACCTCCCCTTCACAAAACCATGCTGTCTATTGCTAATGATTCCATTTGTTTCCAAATGGGTATAAATCCTGTCCCTGAGAATTCTCTCCAATAATTTACCCACTACGAACGTGAGGCTCACCGGCCTATAATTTCCTAGATTATCCCTGCTATCTTTCTTAAACAGCGGTACCACATTAGCTATTCTCTAGTACTCTGGGATCTCACCTGTAGCCAATGAGGATACAAAGATGTCAGTCAAGGCCCCAGCAATTTCTTCCCTTGCTTCCCTCAGTATTCTGGGGTAAATCCCATCCAGCCCAGGAGACTTATCGATCTTAATGTCTTTTAAGCGATCCAATATCTCCTCCTTTTCGATGGCAACATGATCCAGACTGTCCACACACCCTCCACAATAATCACCTTCCACAAAGTCCCTTTCTTTGCTGAACACTGATGCAAAGTACTTAATTAGTACCTCGGCCATTTCCTCTAGCTCAACACATAGATTCCCCCCACTGTCCTTCAGTGGTCTAATCCTTTCCCTGGCCACCCTCTTGCATTTTACATATGAATAAAAAGCTTTGGGATTCACCTTAATCTTACTACTTGCCAGGGACTCTTCATGACCCCTCCTAATTTCCCACTTCAGTATACTCCTCAAGGGTTTTGACTGTCCCCACCCTTCTAGATGGTACAAAAGCCTCCTCTTGCTTTTTGATGAGGTTCACAATATCCCTTGTTATCCAAGACTCCCTAAACTTCCCATACTTATCCTTCGTCTCTCAGGAACGTGACTTTCCTGAATCCTAATCAATTGTCGCTTGTCTGATGTGCCTCCAATAGTCACACCCAACCCAAATTCTTCAATTCCTGTCTAATTTTATCGTAATTTGCCTTTCCTCCCATAATTCCTGAAAGATGTCCTGTTCCATGTACCTGAACAGGCCCCGGAATGTGGCGGTTAAGGGCTTTCCACTGCAATGTTAATGTAAGCCTCCTTGTGACAATAAAAGATTATTGTCTGCATGCTCCTAAGTGCACCCAACTGCTGCTCCAACCGAACCACGTGGTCTGTGAGGAGCTGCCATTGGTTACATTTCCTGCAGACGTCGTCGACCGGAACGCTGGAAGCGGCATGGATCTCCCACATCTCACAGTTAGAGCACTGCAACCCGCTGAGTGACATTTAAGCACTAGTTAATTAATTCAAAATAAATACTTAAATCGTTATTAGATTAAGTTACAATTAACTATATAGTCAATGGCGCTAGATTTTTACTGTAAAATTAAATACTAAATATTAATCTCTGCCTTCAGTTTTTTCAATGTGTTTTTTTTTTCAAATTTAACACAGATTCCCCACCAGCCAATCAGGTCACAGCTTGACTGCAATGTCACTTCTCAGTTTTCTCCCCCCACAATTTGAAAACACAGAGAGATGCAGACACAAATACCACTTACCTCCTCAGACACTTCCTCAGACTGCAGTCCCAATTTCTCCCACTCAGCTCCGCTCCCGATATGAAGGACTTATCTGCTACTCACCTCCCTCCCTTGTAGTCACCTGCAGCAGGGCAAGGCCACTCACTGGAAATTTACGTAGCAAATCAAGGGATAAAAAGCACCTCCTCTCAGCCAGCCTCAAATTCCCAACTAGCTTCAAATTCCCAGCGCCCAAACTCACTCTTTGGGATGTGTCTCACTCTGGATGTGTCCTCTCTGTCTCAGTGGGAGTGCTCACTCAATACAGGCCCAGTTGACCCAATCTCTCCTCATAAGACAATCCAGCCATCCCAGGAATCAGTTGTGTGGACCTTTACCACACTCCCTCTTAGGCAAGTTGGATTGGATTGGATTTGTTTATTGTCACGTGTACCGAGGTACAGTGAAAAGCATTTTTCTGCGAGCAGCTCAACAGATCATTAAGTACATGAGAAGAAAAGGGAATAAAAGAAAATACATAATAGGGCAACACAACATATACAATGTAACTACATGAGCACTGGCATCGGATGAAGCATACAGGGTGTAGTGTTAATGAGATCAGTCCATAAGAGGGTCATTTAGGAGTCTGGTGACAGTGGGGAAGAAGCTGTTTTTGAGTATGTCCTTTCTTAGGTAAGGAAACCAAAATTGCACACAGAACTCCAGATGTGGTCTCACCACGGGTTGGGATCCTCCCTTCCAATTATAATATCAACTGGGATTGTAACAAAACAGCTGTGGTAAGGTACCCTTGCTCCTGTATTCGAGTCCTTCTCTAATGGAGGCTAACAGACCATTTGCCTTTCTCGCTATTGCTGTGCCTACATGCTGGCTTTCAGTGATTGGTGTATTTGGACAGCCAGGCCCCTTTGTACGTCAACATTTCGACATTTATCACCATCTAAATAATACTCTGCCGTGCTATTGATAGAATCATAGAATCCCTACATTGCAGAAGCAGGCCATTTGGCAGGTTGAGTCTGAAAGAGTATTCCATCAAAGTTCACTTCCCCACCTTTTCCCAACAACCCCTTAACCTAACCTACACAACTTTTTCGAACGCTAAAGGGCAATCTGAAGGACACCGAGTTGTCCACCTGACTTCATGAAGCACGAGGAGATAATCCGCTCCTCTCGACCCTCGTCGGGTAGCTCCTCACTCCGTTGCAGAGCCAGGTTCTGGAGGACACAGCAAACCATCACAATGCGGGGAACCCTCTGGGGGCTATGTGGGCAAACACAGGTGGAGAAGGTAGTCAAGGAGGCATACGGCATGCTTGCCTTCATTGGCCGGGGCATTGAGAGTAAAAATTTGCAAGTCACGTTGCAGCTGTATAGAACCACACCAAAGGCCACATTTGGAGTATAGTGTTCAATTCTGGTCGCCACACTACCAGAAGGATGTGGAGGCTTTAGAGAGGGTGCAGAAGAGATTTACCAGAATGTTGCCTGGTATGGAGGGCATTAGCTATGAGGAGAGGTTGAATAAACTTGGTTTGTTCTCACTGGAACGGAGGAGGTTGAGGGACTTCCTGATAGAGGTATACAAAATTATGAGAGGCATAGACAGAGTGGATAGTCAGAGGCTTTTTCCCAGGGTCGAGGGGTCATCACAAGGGGCATAGGTTTAAGGTGCGAGGGGCAAGGTTTAGAGTAGATGTACGAGGCAAGTTTTTTTACACAGAGGGTAGTGGGTGCCTGGAACACGCTACCGGAGGAGGTGGTGGAAGCAGGGACGATAGGGACATTTAAGGGGCATCTTGACAAATACATGAATAGGGTGGGAATAGAGGGATACGGACCCCGGAAGTGTAGAAGATTTTAGCAGCATGGTCGGCGCAGGCTTGGAGGGCCGAAGGGCCTGTTCCTGTGCTGTACTTTTCTTTGTGCTTTGTTCTTTGGCTGCACCAGGCTTGTCCAGGCATCGGAAATGCATCTTCAGGAGTCCGACAGTCCTCTCAAGGGTGATCTGTCATGGAGCCCCCCTTGCTGATGAAGGCTGGTGGCACGCTGTGCGGTGAGACACATGGGTGCAGTCACTTGCCCCCTGCACCTGAGGTACATCTCGGGACTGGTTTAGCATAGGGCTAAATTGCTGGCTTTGAAAGCAGACCAAAGCAGGCCAGCAGCATGGTTTCAATTCCCAGACCGGCCTCCCCGAACAGGCGCCGGAATGTGGCGACTCGGGGCTTTTCACAGTAACTTCATTGAAGTCGACTTGTGACAATAAATGATTATTTATATTATATTATTATTATTACACCCACCCATCCTTTTTTTCACACTCTCCATTTACCTGAATCTATCTTGTGGTAAATTATTCTGCACTGGCCACTGGAACCAAAGAACATGCAACTCGCGGACTGCTGTAACTCAACAGCTAGAATTTCATTTGTTTGGTATGCTGTGCGCTCTCACAGGCTTAAATAGAAGACTGGGCCGAAAGCTTGTGCACCTAACTGACGATGACACCAGGGCCCACCTGACTCACCTCTTAAAGGGACACCGCCCCAACCTAGCAAACACCAAGCAGGTGAATTTGATCTGAGAGGGGCGGATGAGGGGTTCCCCCAATGGGTGAGGTTTGTTTGTTTTACATTCTGGGGACCCGGCCATTATCAAGGAGGGAGGGGGGGGGGGGGGGGGGTATGTATTGTAAAAATGTTGAAAATTTGAATTAAAACGAATAATACATACCAATTCCAATAATTGTTATTGTTTTAATTTAAAGTGCCCATTTTTAAAATTTAAAGATGAGGGGAGGTGGTGGTACTGTCACTCGACTAGTACACCAGAGACCCAGAGTAATGCCCGGGTTCAAATCCCGCAGCTGCAGGTGGTGGAATTTGAATTCAATTAAAAATCTGGAATTAAAGGTCTAACGATGACCATGAAACCATTGTCGATTGTCGTAAAAAAACTCATCTGGTTCACGAATGTCCTTTAGGGAAGGAAATCTGTCGTCCTTACCGGGTTTGGCCTACATGTGACTCCAGACCAACAGCAATGTGGTTGACTACGGGCAGCACGGTAGCCTTGTGGATAGCACAATTGCTTCACAGCTCCAGGGTCCCAGGTTCGATTCCGGCTTGGGTCACTGTCTGTGCGGAGTCTGCACATCCTCCCCGTGTGTGCGTGGGTTTCCTCTGGGTGCTCCGGTTTCCTCCCACAGTCCAAAGATGTGCAGGTTAGGTGGATTGGCCATGATAAATTGCCCTTAGTGTCCAAAATTGCCCTTGGTGTTGGGTGGGGTTACTGGGTTATGGGGATAGGGTGGAGGTGTTGACCTTGGGTAGGGTGCTCTTTCCAAGAGCCGGTGCAGACTCGATGGGCCGAATGGCCTCCTTCTGCACTGTAAATTCTATGAAAAAAAATAATTCTATGACTCTGCACTGCCCCCCCAAGGGCAATTTGGGATGGGCAATAGATGCTGGGACAGCCTGCGACACCCAGCTCTCATGAACAAATTAAAAAAAAAAATTGTTTTCCAATGAAAGGGCAATTTAACGTGGCCAAACCACCTAACCTACACACCTTTGGTTGTGGGGGAGAGACTCACGCAGACATGGGGAGAATGTGCAAACTCCAGACGGAGAAAGTGGGAAATATTTATACTGTGGAGTGAGATTATTTCCCACTTTCTCGGTCTGTTAGCTTTGACAAAGAGTCATCGGACTCGAAACGTTAGCCCTTTTCTCTCCCTGCAGATGCTGCCGGACCTGCTGAGATTTTCCAGCATTTTCTCTTTCGTTTCAGATTCCAGCATCCGCATTAATTTGCTTTTACCCAAGGTAGATTGGAACAAGTTACTGCTGGGGAGATCTACAGAAGAGCAGTGGGCAGTGTTCAAAAAGGAAATGGGGAGGGTACGGGCCCAATATGTTCCCTCTCGGGTAATAGGAAGGAGTAACAAATTTCAGAGAACCATGGATGACCAGAGATGTTCAGGATACAATTAGAAGGAAGAGAGAGGCTTTTAATAAGTACAAGGGGAGCAAATCAACAGAGGAATTAGTGGAGTACAGAAAGTGCAGAATAGAGCTTACGAAAGCAATTAGGAGAGCAAAAAGGGCATATGAGAATTCACTAGCTGGTAAAAGTAAGGAAAATCCCAAGATATTCTATAAGTCTATCAATGGGAAGAGGATAATTAGGGAAAAAGTAGGACCCATTAGGGACCAAGGGGGGATCTGTGGGTGGAGCCAGAGGGCCTTGGTCAGGTGTTAAATGAATATTTCACATCTGTCTTCACCCAAGAGAATGAGGAGGCAGAGAGACTGTGAGGTTATTGAGGAAGTTGTCATAGGGAGGGGCAAGGTATTGGAGGTGCTGGCAGGCTTAAAAGTGGAGAAATCTCCACGTTCGGACAAATTGCATCCCAGGATGCTGTGGGACGCGAGGAAAGATATTGCAGGGGCCCTGATCCAAATTTTTAATTCTTCTCTGGCCACAGGAGAGGTGCCAGAGGACTGGAGAGCTGTGAATGTGGTCCCACTATTTAAGAAAGGCTGTAGGGATAAGTCAGGGAATTACAGACCAGTGAGTCTCACGTCAGTGGTGGGGAAACTAATGGGGTAAATCCTGAAGGAGAGAATCTATCTCCACTTGGAGAGGTGAGGTTTGTTAAATAAATTTAGAGTACCTGTTGCACATTCTCCCAGTGTCTGCATGGGCTTCACCCTCACAACCCATAGATGTGCGGGTTAGGTGGATTGGCCACGCTAAATTGTCCGTTAATTGGAAAAAATGAATTGGGTCCTCTAAATTTATAAAAAGAAAAAAAATGAAGAGTACCCAATTAATTTTTTTCCAATTAAAGGGCAAGTTAGCGTGGCCAATCCACCTAACCCGCACATCTTTGGGTTGTGGGGGTGAAACCCACGCAAACACGGGGAGAATGTGCAAACTCCACACGGACAGTGACCCAGAGCCGGGATCGAACCTGGGACCTCGGCGCCGTGAGGCAGCAGTGCTAACCACTGCGCCACCATGCTGCCCGGAGCGGTGAGGCTTGATCAGGAGTGGTCGGCATGGCTTTGTCAGAGGGAGGTCATGCCTAACAAATATCATTGAATGTTAGCATGTGACTAAGTGTATAGATGAGGGGCGCAGAGTTGATGTTGTTTACATGGATTTCAGCAGGACATTTGACAAGGTCCCACATGGGAGACTTATGAAGAAGGCAAATGCACATGGATACAGGGGAACTTGATCAGGTGGATTCAAAGTTGGCTGAGCTGTCGGAAACACAGGGTGATGACAGGCAGCTGCTTGTGTGACTGGACACCAGTGTCCAGTGGGATACCACAGGGATCTGTGCTGGGTCCCCTATTGTTTCTCATTTATATAAATGACTTAGATAACTATGTCGGGGGTAGGATCAGTAAGTTTGCGGATGACACAAAGATAGGCCGGGTGGTTAACAGTGAGGCTGACAGAAGTTAACAGTGAGGCTGACAGTCTTGGGTTACAGGAAGATATCGACAGGAAGGTCAAATGGGCAGAAAAGTGGCAGATGGAATTTAATCCTGAAAATTGTGAGAAGTTACACTTTGGAAGGAGTAATTTGACAAGGGAATATTCAATGAATGGCACCACACTGGGAAATCCCGAGGAACAAAGGGACCTTGGCGTATTTGTACTCTGAAGGCAGAAGGGCAGGTTAATAGGGTGGTGAAAAAGGCATATGCTACACTTACCTTTATCAATCGCGGCTTAGATTACAAAGCAGGGAGGTAATGATGGAGTTGTGTCGAACTTTGGTGAGGCCACAGCTAGAGCACTGTGTGCAGTTCTGGTCGCCACATTATAGGAAGGATGTGATTGCACTCGAGCGGGTGCAGAGGCGATTCACCAGGGTGTCGCCTTGGGTAGAACATTATAGTTATGAAGGGAGGTTGGGTAGGCTTGTGTTGTTTTCGCTGCAGCAGAGAGGATTGAGGGGTGACCTGATCGAGGTGGACAGGATTAAGAGGGGCATAGACAAGGGTGGACAGGGAGCAGCTGTTCCCCTTCGTTGAAGGGTCAGTTACGAGGGGACACAACGTTCAAAGTGAGGGGTGGGAGGTTCGGGGGGGGATTTGAGGAAAAGCTTTTGTACCCAGAGGGTGGTGAGGGTCTGGAACGCGCTGCCTGGGAGGGGGGGTAGAGGTGGGTTGCCTCACATCCTTTAAAAAGTGCCTGGACGAGCACTTGGCACGATGGGCCTTTTCTGTGCTGTGCTATTCTGCGATTCTGTCTTCTTCCCCTCAAACAATGTTTTATTTTCTCCAAAGTAACCCACTAGATTGTGCCTGACCATTTCTTTCATTTTCAAATCATCCCAGATTCAAACAGAAGTGTTGTTCAGCAGTCTTCTCTGACTTTGCCAATAATTGGGATTTCTGCCAAACCTCAAGGCTTTTCTTTAAATTTTTAGGAACAGACTTACAAATATATTTTAAAGTCTTTTTTTCAGCACAGAACGTTGCAGCCTTTACGTTGGTGTCAATTGTTGTCAAAACTTTTCAATACAAGTTCTGTTTGATACTTTTATTGGGAAGAAGACCTCAAACCTTTAAGTTTTGTTAGAATTGTAATTATACTGTGAAAATTGAAGCTACCACTTCCTCGGGTGGTGTGAATTTGTATGCAGATTAAAAGTCTCCCACATTTATCAACACGAAGGCCGGGATTTTCCGCCCTCATCTTCGGGCGGCAGGAATAACGGCGGGGACAGAGGATCCCGCGAGAGTCCGAAAATGACTTTTCTGCCAGTGAGATTTCCCCCATCGATCGTCCCTGCCCTCGCCCTCCCTCCCAGTGGCATAACGAGTATCCCAACACCGAGTCGGGATCCCCTTTTGAAAATATTTAAATATAATTATCTTTTTTGTTTTTTAAATATATTTATTCAAATTTTTCAACAGATTTTCAACAAACCCCCCCCCCCCCAACAAAAAGAAAGAAACAGGAACACAACAATCAAAAATTATACAAAAATTATACATTGGATTTCCCCCATATACGATAACCCCCCATATGACATTTAAAAGCACCAATTGGGAAGCCCCCTCCACCCACCCAAACGCCCCCCAAAAGAACCCCCCCTTCCCTCCCCCCCCCCACACAAACACCCCCCCCAAAAGAACCCCCCCCCCCCTCTCTCTCCCCCCCCCCCCCGCCCCTGGGCTGCTGCTGACCTCCTCCTAACGCTCCGCGAGATAGTCTAGGAACGGTTGCCACCGCCTGAGGAACCCCTGCACAGACCCTCGCAAGGCAAACTTTATCCTCTCCAGCTTGATGAACCCTGCCATGTCATTGATCCAGGCTTCCACACTAGGGGGCTTCGCATCTTTCCATAATAGCAAAATCCTCCGCCGGGCTACAGGGGCGCAAAGGCCAGAATTCGCCTCCTGCACTCCAGCTCGCCCGTTACCCCAAATAGTGCCAACCCCCAGCTCGGCTTGACCCGGGCTTTCACCACCTTGGACATAGTCCTCGCAAAACCCCTCCAAAACCCATCCAGCACCGGGCACGACCAGGACATATGGACGTGACTTGCCGGGCTTCCCGAGAACCTCCCACACCTGTCCTCCACCCCAAAGAACCTACTCAACCTCGCCCCTGTCATATCCGCTCTGTGAGTAACTTTGAACTGTATTAGGCTGAGCCTGGCGCAAGAAGAGGAAGAATTAACCCTACTCAGGGCATTGGCCCACAGACCCTCATCTATCCCCTCCCCCAGCTCCTCCTCCCACTTGCCCTTTAACTCCTCCTCTGAGGCCTCCTCCTCTTCCTTCAGCTCCTGGGAAATCGCCAAAACTTTGCTTTCTCCAACCCATACACCCGAAATCACCCTGTCCTGAGTCCCCTGTGCCGGGAGCAACGGGAATTCCCTCACCTGCCGCCTCACAAACGCCCTCACTTGCATGTACCTGAAAGCGTTTCCTGGGGGTAACCTAAACTTCTCCTCCAGCGCCCCTAGGCTCGCAAACGTCCCATCGATGAACAGGTCCCCCATTCTTCTAATCCCTGCCCAATGCCAGCTCCGAAACCCCCCATCCATCCTTCCCAGGACGAACCGATGATTCTCCCGAATCGGGGACCAAACCGAGGCTCCCACCTCGCCCCTGTGTCGCCTCCACTGCCCCCAGATCTTCAACGTCGCCACCACTGGACTCGTGATGTACCTTGTCGGCAAGAGCGGCAGCGGGACAGTCGCCAGTGCCCTCAGGCTCGTGCCCACACAGGACGCCATCTCTAACCTCTTCCACGCCGCCCCCTCTCCCTCCATTACCCACTTACGGATCATCGCCACATTGGCTGCCCAATAATAGCCGCACAAATTCGGCAGTGCCAGCCCCGCCTGTCCCTGCTACGCTCCAGAAACACTCTCTTCATCCTCGGGGTCTTATTCGCCCACACAAATCCCATGATGCTCCTACTTACCCGTTTGAAAAAGGCCTTGGGGATCATATTGGGAAGGCACTGGAACACAAAGAGAAACCTCGGGAGGACCGTCATTTTGACCGACTGCACCCTACCCGCTAGTGAGAGTGGCAGCATGTCCCATCTTTTAAAATCCTCCTCCATCTGCTCCACCAACCGCGTCAAATTGAGCTTGTGCAGGGCCCCCCGACTCCTAGCTATTTGGATCCCTAGGTACCGAAAGCTCCTTTCCGCCCTCTTCAGCGCTAACTCGTCTATCCCCCTTCCCTGGTCCCCTGAATGCACCACAAAGAGCTCACTCTTCCCTACGTTGAGTTTATATCCCGAAAAGTCCCCAAACACCCTTAGGACCCGCATGACCTCCGCCATCCCCTTCACTGGATCTGCCACATACAACAACAGGTCGTCAGCATACAACGACACCCGGTATTCCTCTTCCCCCCCGGACCAGTCCCCTCCATTTCCTGGACTCCCTTAGTGCCATGGCCAGAGGCTCAATTGTCAGTGCAAACAACAAGGGAGACAGGGGGCACCCCTGCCTTGTCCCCCGGTACAGCCGAAAGTACTCCGACCTCCGCCGATTCATAGCCACACTCACCACCGGGGCTCTATATAGCAGCCTGACCCAGCTGATGAACCCCTCCCCGAACCCAAACCTCCGCAACACTTCCCAAAGATACTCCCACTCCACCCGGTCAATGGCCTTCTCCGCGTCCATAGCTGCCACTACCTCTGCTTCCCCCTCCACCGGGGGCATCATAATCACATTGAGGAGCCTCCGCACATTTGTATTTAATTGCCTACCCTTCACAAATCCCGTCTGGTCCTCATGAATCACCCCCGGGACACAGTCCTCAATTCTCGTAGCCAGCACCTTTGCCAGCAACTTAGCCTCAACATTGAGGAGCGAGATCGGTCTATACGACCCACATTGCCCGCTTCAGGATCAAAGAAATCAGCGCCCTAGACATTGTCGGGGTCAAGGTCCCCCCCTCCCTCGCCTTATTGAAAGTCCTCACTAGCAATTTCTTGTAGAATTCAACCAGGAACCCATCCGGCCCCGGGGCCTTCCCCGCCTGCATACTCCCCAATCCTTTAACCAGCTCCTCCAGCCCAATCGGTGCCCCCAAACCAGCCACCTCCTCCTCCTCCACCCTCGGGAACCTCAGCTGATCTAAGAATCGTCACATCCCCTCCTCCCCGCCGGGGGCTCAGACCTGTACAGATCCCCATAGAAGTCCCTAAATACCTTGTTTATTCTCACCGCACTCCGCACCGTATTCCCCCCTCTATCCTTAACTCCACCAATCTCCCTCGCTGCCTCTCTCTTACGAAGCTGGTGTGCCAACATCCGACTCGCCTTCTCCCCATACTCATACATCTCCCCCTGCGCTTTCCTCCGCTGTGCCTCTGCTTTCCCCGTGGTCAACAGGTCGAATTCCATCTGGAGGTTCCGTCGCTCCCTGAGTAGCCCCTCCTCGGGGGCCTCTGCATAACTCCTGTCCACCCTTAAAATCTCCCCCACCAACCTCTTCTTCTCCCTCCCCTCTCTCTTCTCCCTATGGGCCCTCATGGAGATTAGCTCTCCCCTGGCCATCGCCTTCAGCGCCTCCCAGACTACCCCCACCTACACCTCCCCGTTGTCGTTGGCCTCCAAATATCTTTCAATGCACCCCCGCACACCTCCTCATCCGCCAATAGTCCCACATCAAGGCGCCACAGCGGGCGCTGGTCCCTCTCCTCCCCCAACTCCAGCTCCACCCAATGCAGGGCGTGGTCCGAGATGGCTATGGCCGAATATTCTGTTCCCTCCACTTTCGGGATTAGCGCCCTACTCAAAATGAAAAAATCTATCCGGGAGTAGGCTCTATGGACGTGGGAAAAGAAAGAAAATTCCCTGGCCAGCGGCCTGACAAACCTCCATGGATCCACTCCCCCCATCTGGTCCATAAACCCCCTGAGCATCTTGGCCGCAGCCGGCCTCTTACCCGTCCTGGACCTAGACCGGTCCAGTGCTGGGTCCAGCACCGTGTTGAAGTCCCCCCCCCATTATAAAACTTCCCACCTCCAGATCCGGAATCCGACCCAGCGTGCGTTTCATAAATCCGGCATCATTCGGGGCATATACGTTCACCAGTACCACCCTCACCCCCTGCAACCTACCGCTCACCATCACATATCGACCTCCATTATCCACTACACTACTCATTGCTTCAAACGACACCCGCTTCCCCACCAGTATTGCCACCCCTCTGTTCTTCGCATCCAGCCCTGAATGAAAGACCTGCCCTACCCATCCCCTTCTCAGCCTAACCTGATCTGCCACCTTCAGATGTGTCTCCTGGAGCATAACCACGTCTGCCTTCAGTCCCTTTAAGTGCGCGAACACCCGGGCCCTCTTGACCGGCCCGTTCAGGCCCCTCACATTCCAAGTTATCAGCCGGATCGGGGGGCTACTCCCCCCCCTCTGCCGACTAGCCATTTCCCTTTTCTAGGCCAGCCACGTGCCCGCGCCTCCCGCACCCTCCAGTCCCCCAGGCGGCGGACTCCTGCCCCGACTACCTCTCCTACTTCCAGCTCCCTTTTGGCCAATGCAGCAGCAACCCTGTTGCCCCCCTCCCCCCGCTAGATCCACATCTAGGCATTTTGCTCCCCCATGACACTCCCGTAAGTCAGCTGACTCCTGCTGACCCCGGCCTCTCCCGCCATTCCATCGACCCCCCCAGTGTGAGATTCCCCCCATCCCTTGGCAGTCAGTGTGCGCTCCTCTCCAGCACCGCCCTTCTCTCCCCCCCCCCCCACCCCCCCGGCCCCACCCCCATTCTTCCCTACCGCGGGAAAAAGCCCACGCTTTCCTGAGCCGGCCCCGCCCCCTCTGGCGCAGCTCCTTTTTGCGGCCTTTACCCCAACTCCTCATCCCCGGGCCTCCACTCCCCCTCTTCCTCCGTGGGGCCCTGTCCCTCCAACACCGATGCCCACACTCTCCCACAGCCCCCACAACAAATCCATTCACCGATCCCCACCCAGCACTCAAACCCAGAGAACATTCCCCAAATGCAATAAACACAGTAAACATCCCCCCACGACCAACCCTCAATTTGAGTCCAACGTTTCAGTTTGTATAAAGTTCCATGCCTCATCCGGCGTTTCAAAATAGTGGTGCCGATCTTGGAACGTGACCCACAATTGCGCTGGCTGCAGCATCCCGAACTTCACCCCCTTCCGATGGAGCACCGCCTTAGCCCGGTTAAAACCAGCCCTCTTCTTAGTCACCTCCGCACTCCAGTCCTGGTAAATTCGGATCTCCGTGTTCTCCCACCTGCTGCTCCACTCTTTTTTGGCCCATCTCAGGACACACTCTCTGTCCATAAAGCGGTAGAACCTCACCACTACCGCCCTTGGCGGCTCGTTGGCCTTGGGTCTCGTTGCCAGGACCCGATGAGCCCCATCCAGCTCCAGGGGCCTCGGGAAAG
Source organism: Scyliorhinus torazame (assembly GCF_047496885.1). Classification (NCBI taxonomy): domain Eukaryota; kingdom Metazoa; phylum Chordata; class Chondrichthyes; order Carcharhiniformes; family Scyliorhinidae; genus Scyliorhinus; species Scyliorhinus torazame. Next base: position 28,480,566 of record NC_092715.1, read on the forward strand.
CTCCCGCGCCCATCAGCGAATTGAGCATCATGCTCATATATGCCCCGGCATCGGGCCCCTCCACTCCGAAGATTCTGCCTCCTCGACCTATTCTCCAGGTCCTCGAATTTTTCCGCCCACCTCTTGTGCAGTGCCTCGTCCGCCTCCACCTTCACCGCCAGGCCCAAGATCTCATCCTCGTTCTCCGAGGCTTTTTGCCACACCTCCCGGATCGCCGCCCCTTGGGCCTTCTGGGTCTCCACTAGCTTCTCAATCGCCGCCTTCATTGGCGCCAGCATTTCTGTCCTCAGCTCCTCAAAGCAGCGTTTAAGAAACTCCTTCTGCTCCTGCGACCACTGCGCCCACGCTGCTTGGTCTCCACCCGCCGCCATCTTGCTTTTCCTCCCTCGCACTTTTCGCTGCACCAGGATCACTTTTTTAACCGCTCCACTCCTGGTCCAATCCATATAATGTCGGGGGGACCCTGCTGTCGCCTTCCCACACTGGAAGCCGTCGAACAATTGCCGTTGGGGCCCCTCTGGAGAGCCCAAAAGTCTGTTCCCGGCGGGAGCTGCCGACCGTGCGACCTACCTCGGCATAGCCGCACCCGGAAGTCTAAATATAATTATCAGGCCTTTATGGCTGATAGTTCCCCCATGTTAACCTGTCCATTCTCGTCGGCATGAGGACACATCAACCTGAATCACGCCCAAATGTCCGTCTGCCATTGTCCCCTGCCACTGGATTGGATTGGATTGGATTTGGTTCAATTGCTGTACCGGCTGAGGTTCTTCATGAAGGCCCCGCCTTCTGAACCTTGCCCCTCGCCTGAGGTGTGATGACCCTCAGGTTAAATCACCACCAGTCAGTTCTCCCCCCTCAAAGGGGAAAGCAGCCTATGGTCACCTGGGACTATGGCGACTTTACCTTGCCTTTACTTGAAGCCTCCAGTGTATGTCTCGAAGCACCATATATTTATATCAAAATATAAAGGAATATGTAAGCTCACTACAATCCACGCAAAGTATCAGATTCAAAAAGGAATAGGGTTTAAGTTTAACAGTTTTATGCCCATTTTAAGGACCTAAAATGGGTGTAATAACAAAACAAAGAGGTCCACAGCCTCTACAAGGGCATTTTGGGCGTTGCTAAATTGGTCAGGTTATTTTTTGTGGGTAGGCGTGGTGAAATGAGATTCTGGCCCTCATTTCAGACCTGTGTAGCCATCTGGGATGGCCACTTACAAAGTAAACATGGATACTTGCAAAGACTCAAGGGAAATATGGCCAATGCAGGATTCAGGCAAACTCAGAGTTGAATGTATATTTGCTGACAGAGAACCAGACAGTATCGAAACTCCTAGCCGATTTGCATTCTAATGACCCATTTCCCCAGGACAAAGGACGGGTAATGAGGTATCAGATACAATTCCAGACAGATTGGCGCCACTCCCTTCACCCAAGAAGCCCAAACGGCCAAGGTCAATGACCGCTCGGGACCCGCCCAGCCATCAAGGCACCCGCCCCTTTATTGGCTCAAATCGCAGGCAGTAAGCGAAGCCTGCCGAATTATTGGGTCCAAAGCGAAGGACCGCCCAAAAGAGCGCGAAACCCCAAAGGATAAAGAGAGACACTGCCATGTGTTCAGTCTCTTTTGGCCCTGGCACACCGGTACTCTTCGGCCCGGCCTATACCTGAAGCCAACTACAGCACCACGACCAGAAACAAGTTCAAGATCAACGATCGCTACCAAGACGGATGAGCCCAGCAGAACCGAAGTTACTTCTCCAGACCCAGCCACTCCAGATCCGAACAAAGGCCTTGTTCCTCCGCCAAAGCCGGGTGCCTGAAGTTAAGTACAGGTTGTTGTAGTGTTAGGTGTCGTTTGGCTTGTAGTGTTTTATGTTGCATGTGTGAGTTAATCTTGTGTGTAAATAAACCATTATTGAACTTGAACTAACTGACTGGTTGTTGGGTCTTTCATCAATATCCAGTTGAACCTTGTGGTGGTATCATTTGATACCTGCCGACTCTGAAAAGCAATATTACTCAATATTAAGAAGGGCAACATTATTGGTGTCTCCGGTGCAGAATTGGCAACAGTTATTAGTGACGCTAGTGGGATAGTATTCCACTCATCAAAATCGGCAACACCTGGACATGTAAGTACGGTTACCGTGCGATGGGCAAGTTTTGACTGACTTCTCTGGCTCTTGCATAGCCCACACAGATGCCTGCTGGAGACCGCTGACAAAAAAATAACCCGACACAAAATCGAAGATCTTTGGAATTTGGTGGCATTGGGAGGGACAGGAAAGCACCACCTGGGTTCCCCAGAATAATGGCGGGCCTCTACCGACCCGGTCTTACTTACTCCTCCTGGTCGCCTCTTCATCCGCCCCCCCCCCCGCTGCACCGAGCACCTTCTGCATCTCAGCATGAGCTGAATTACTAGGGCTCTGCCAAGGTGGAGGAGTCATTGACAGCCGCAGCTCCCCGCCTTATTCAGGCTGAATTCGCAGGCCTCAGGCCTCCCTGTTCGGCCAAGAATTGCGCCTGGTCTGGTTTGGGGGTCAGAGGACTTTGAGGCCCCCGCCCAACTCCAGCATGTATGTCACCGGGAAATCTAGAAGATGCCCATGGCACTAATACAGAGCCAGCTACAAACTTTACCTCATTAGGTGGCAGTGTTGTCACATCGAAGCAACATACTCTGAAATCGCACTCAACAGCTGGGGAAGCTGCAGTTAGTAACAGTGGTAGATGTCAAACTTGAATTAGCCGTAAATGTACCTACATCATTTGCGCCTCTATAATTTTACTTTCTACCTTAATTTTTGACAGACAATATTGTTTGCCTTCCTCCACAATGTGGGTGCTTAATTGTTGCCTCCGATCGCCTAGGCAGCCATTAAAGTAATGATATTGGAACATTCAACACTGGTAAATACAGTATAATAATTAGGATTGATAATGGGGCTAATGGCACTCCAGTCAGAATTTTCTGATGAAGTACCACCTATTTACATCTGGTGTTAACGCTTGAAATGTTATCTGTGCAGTACTTAGGGAATGCTACACTGTCTGACATATGGGGGTATAGCTTCCGGTCCCACCCGCCATGGGAATCGCCACGGGCCGGAGCGGAAGGTTCCATTGACCTTGGGAGGAAATTTCCGGTCTCGGGGTGGGTGTGACTGGAAAATCCCGCCCACTGTCTTTTGGATGAGATGTTAAACTCTGCCTCTCAGGTGGATGTCCTCCGGAACATGTGTCATGGAGGACCATGGGTGTTCTTTCTTGACCAATATTTATCCTTCAACCAGCACCGAAAAACAGATGATTTGGTCACCATCTCATGACCCTCAGTCCAGGATCTTGTTTTTTGCTATATTTAAAAAAAAATTCATTTACGGGATGTGGGCAAAGAACAAAGAACAAAGAAAAGTACAGAACTGGAGCAGGCCCTTCGGCCCTCCAAGCCTGTGCCAACCATGCTGCCCGTCAAAACTAAAATCTTCTACACTTCCTGGGTCCGTATCCCTCTATTCCCATCCTATTCATGTATTTGTCAAGATGCCCCTCAAACATCACTATCGTCCCTGCTTCCACCACCTCCTCCGGCAGCGAGTTCCAGGCAACCACTACCCTCTGTGGAAGAAACTTGCCTCGTACATCACCTCTAAACCTTGCCCCTCGCACCTTAAACGTATGCCCCCTAGTAATTGACCTCTCTACCCTGGGAAAAAGCCTCTGACTATCCACTCTGTCTATGTCCCTCATAATTTTGTAGACCTCTATCAGGTCGCCCCTCAATCTCCGTCGTTCCAGTGAGAACAAACCGAGTTTATTCACCCTCTCCTCATAGCTATTGCCCTCCATACCAGGCAATATCCTTGGAAATCTCTTCTGCACCCTCTCTAAAGCCTCCACATCCTTCTGGTAGTATGGCGACCAGAATTGAACTCCAAGTGTGGCCTAATTAAGGTTCTATACAGCTGCAACATGACTTGCCAATTTTTATACTCAATGCCCCGGCCAATGAAGGCAAGCATGCCGTATGCCTTCTTGACTACCGTCTCCACCTGTGTTGCCCCTGTGGACTTGTACACCAAGATCTCTCTGACTGTCAATACTCTTGAGGGTTCTACCATTCACTGTATATTCCCTACCTGCATTAGACCTTCCAAAATGCATTATCTCACATTTGTCCGGATCAAACACCATCTGCTAACTCCGCCCAAGTCTCCTAACGATCTAAATCCTGCAGTATCCTCAGACAGTCCTCATCGCTAGCCGCTATTCCACCAACCTTTGTGTTGTCTGCAAACTTACTAATCAGACCAGTTACAATTTCCTCCAAATCATTTATATATACTATGAACAGCAAAGGTCCCAGCACTGATCCCTGCGGAACACCACTAGTCACAGCCCTCCAATCAGAAAAACAGCCTTCCATTTCTACTCTCTGACCTCTATGACCTAGCCAGTTCTGTATCCATCTTGCCAGCTCACCCCTGATCCCATGACTTCACCTTTTGTACCAGTCTGCCATGAGTGACCTTGTCAAAGGCCTTACTGAAGCCCATATAAACAACATCCACTGCCCTACCTGCATCATCACCTTTGTGTCCTCCTCGAAAAACTCAATCAAGTTCGTGAGACACGACCTCCCCTTCACAAAACCGTGTTGCCTCTCGCCAATATGTCTGTTTGCTTCCAAATGGGAATAGATCCTGTCTCGAAGAATTCGCTCCAGTAATTTCCGTACCACTGACGTAAGGCTCACCGGCCTGTAGTTCCCTGGATTATCCTTGCTACCCTTCTTAAACAAAGGAATGTCGCTGGTTAGGCCGGTATTTATTTCCCATTCCTACTTGCCCTTCAGAAGGTGGTGGTGAATTGCCTTCTAGAACCGCTGCATCCTTGAGGTGTAGGTACATCCACTGTGCTGTTAGGGAGGGAGTTTCAGGATTTTGCCCCAGTGACAGTGAAGGAACGACAGTATATTTCCAAGTAATAATAATAATCTTTATTGTCACAAGGAGGCTTACATTAACACTGCAATGAAGTTACTGTGAAAAGTCCCTCGTCGCCACATTCCAGTGCCTGTTCTGGTACACAGAGGGAGAATTCAGAATCTCCAATCCACCTAACAGCACGTCTTTCAGGACTTGTGGGAGGAAACCGGAGCACCCGGAGGAAACCCACGCAGACACAGGGAGAACGCGCAGACTCCACACAGACAGTGACCCAAGCCGGGAATCGAACCTGGGACCCTGGAGCTGAGCAACAGTGCTAACCACTGTGCTACTGTGCTGCCCGAGTCGGGGTGGTGAGTGACTTGGAGGGGAACCTCCAGTAGGTAGGGTTTCTGATCTCCAGGGCGTTGATTGTGGGGCATTCAGCGATGGTAATGCCATTGAATGTCAAGGGGCAGGTGGTCAGATCCTCTCTTGTAGGAGATTGTCATTGCCTGGCATTTGTGTGGCACGAATGTAACTTGCAACTTGTCAGCCCAAGCTTGGATATTGTCCAGGTCTTGCTGCATTTGGACACGGACTGCTTCATTATCTGAGGAGTCGCAATGATGCTGAACATTGTGCAGTCGTCCGCAAACATCCCCACTTCTGACCTTATGATGGAAGAGCAGCTGAAGATGGTTAGACCTCCCCGAGGAACTCCTGAAATGATGATCTGGAGCTGAGATGATTGACCTCCAACCACTGCAATCATCTTCCTTTCTGCCAGGTATGACTCCAACCAGCGGAGAGTTTTCCCCCTGATTCCCATTGACTCAGGCTTTTCCCCAGGGTAGAGGGGTCAATTACTAGGGGGCATAGGTTTAAGGTGAGAGGAGCAAAGTTTAGAGTAGATGTACGAGGCAAGTTTTTTACGCAGAGGGTAGTGGGTGCCTGGAACTCGCTACCGGAGGAGGTAGTGGAAGCAGGGACGATAGGGACATTTAAGGGGTATCTTGACAAATATATGAATAGGATGGGAATAGAAGGATACGGACCCAGGAAGTGTAGAAGATTGTAGTTTAGTCGGGCAGTATGGTCGGCACGGGCTTGGAGGGCCGAAGGGCCTGTTCCTGTGCTGTACATTTCTTTGTTCTTTGTTTGTTTGACTCCAGTTTAACTGGGGCTCTTTGATGCCACACTCGATCAAATGCTGCCTTGATATCAAGGGCCGTCACTCTCACCTCACCTCTGGTGTTCAGCTCTTTTGTCCATGTTTGAACCAAGGCTGTAATGAGGTCAGGAGCTGGGTGACCCTGGCGGAACCCAAACTGAGCATCTGTGAGCAGGTTATTGCTGAGTAAGTGCCGCTTGACAGCACTGTTGATGACTCCTTCCATCACTTTGCTGAAGATGGAGAGTAGACCGATAGGGCAGTAATTGGCTGGGTTGGATTTGTCCTGTTTCTTGTGTACAGGACACACCTGAGCAATTTGTCACATTGCCGGGTAGATGCCAGTGTTGTAGCTGTACTGGAACAGTTCGGCTAGGGGTGCGGCAAGTTCTGGGGCACAAGTCTTCAGAACTATTGCCGTCATAATGTCAGGGCCCATAGCCTTTGCAGTATCCAGTGCCTACAGCCGTTTCTTGATGTCACGTGGGGTGAATGGAATTGGCTGAAGACAGACATCTGTGATGCTGGGGACCCATGGAGTTTGCCCGCATTACAGGAATGACTGCACTTCGAAAATAGCCCACTGGTTGTAAAGTGCTTTGGGAGGTCAAAAGGGTGTGGATGCTTTATTTTTTCCAAGTAGTGAAATAAATGCTGTCACAAGCCACGTTGCCTTAGCATCTAGTGAGGCCAACTGAGCACCAGTCAGGCCACGTCTTGAGTAATGTGTACAGACAGTACTGGTCCCCTTATTTAAGGAAGGATGTAAATGCGTCAGAAGCAGTTCGAAGAAGGTTTACTGGACTGATACCAGGAATGGGCGGGTTGTCTTATGAGGAAAGGTTAGACAGACAGGGCCTGTATCCCCTGGAGTTTAGAATGTTAATAGGTGACTTGATTGAATCCTTTAAGATCCTGAGGAGTATTGACAGGGTGGATGTGGAGAGGATGTTTCCACTTGCGGGAGAATCTAGAATCAGGGGTCACTGTTTAAAAAGAAGGGCTCACCCGTTTGAAATGGAGATGAAGAGAATTTGTTTCCCTCAGAGGGTCGGGAGTCTCTTCCTAAAAAGGAATGGGAGCAGAGTCTGGGAATATTATTAGGGCAGAGGTGGATAGATTCTTGATAAACAAGGTGGGGGGGGAAAGGTTATCTGGGTATGAGGCTGCATATTTAAGATTACCATCAAATCAGTCATGACCCTATTAAATGGTGGAGCAGGCTCGAGGGGCCGAATGGCCTGTCCTGCTCCTTGTTGGCACATTCTGAGCACTGAGGTAGAGTTTCTGGTGGGGTGGGTCTCTGATCTCGCACTGTTTCAATGGGGTTTCCTTTGATGTTTTTGCCCTGATAACATTGGGGATGGAAGAGCCCTCCCCTGTCCCCACATTCCAGGGCCGGGATTCTCTCTTCCGGGGACTGTCACCACGCCAGCGGGAAAACCGGCGCCAACGACTCCGGCGTCAACAGCCTTCCAAGGTGAGGAATTTTCACCTGTCTAGGGGGCGAGATGGACGCCAGGGGGGGTGGCGCCGCTCCAGCAGGCGGCGAAAGGCCGGCGCGAGTCAGCATGGTTCCGCGCATGCGCAGGCCGGCCGACGTATTTTGGCGCATGCGCGGGCAGTTCTCTTCTCCGCGCCGGCCATGGCGGAGCCTTACAGGGGCCGATGCGGAAGAAAGAAGTGCCCCCAAGGAACAAGCCCGCCCGCAGATTGGTGGGCCTCGATCGCGGGCCAGGCCACCGTGGGGGCCCCCACGGGGTCGGAGCCCCCCGCACCACCTCGAGGACGGCCCACGCTGACTTACCTGCCAGGTCCCGCCGGTACGTGAGGTGAGTGATTCACACCGGCGGGACTGGCCAAAAATGGACGGCCGCTCGGCCCACCGGGGCCCGGAGAATTGCCGGGGGGGGGGGGGGGGCGCTGCCAACGGCCCCCGACCGGCGTAGCGGGAATTGCCCCCGCCCAAAATATGGCGCCGGAGAATACGGCAGCCGGCGTCGGGACGGCGGGGTGGGAATCACGCCGACCCCTGGGGATTCTCCGACCTGGCGGGGGGGGGGGGGGGTCGGAGAATCCCGCCCCTGCAGATATCTGAAATTGATTCATGGACATCCCTCGGAGATGGATTTATATACAGCCTCCTGGAATTGTAGAATGGTTACAGCACGGAAGTAGCCCATTCACCTGTCGTGTCTGTGCTGACCCTTTGCAAGAGATACACAGCTAGTCCCACTCCCTTTTCCCCATAGCCCTGCAATTATTTCCCCCTCGGATACTTGTTTTTTTTGAAATGCAGCCTCCACCGCACTCCCAGGTAGTGCATTCCAGATCCCAACCACTCGTTTCATTAAAAAAAAACGTTTTGTGAGGTCCCTGGGATCAGAAAAAGCCAGAGCCAGACGAGCAACGTGGCTTCTTTGATGAGCAGCTTCTTCAGCCTCCTGCCTCTGCTCGCAGACTCCCTCTGCTGGTACAATGTTGCACGCTAGCTTCAAGTGAACAATATACACATTGCACCTCTCAAAATACTAATACACTGTACCCCTCCCCTTCTTCGTTAATGAGAAACAAAGCGTGTTCCAATAATTTGTCTCCAAAGTGTAAATAATAAATCTAAGCATAACTTGAACATTGACCTTTTTAAATATCGAACATTTGTGTTATTTCAGTAAAGCGCTCAGTTACGGGATGAAAGATTTCTTCACCAACTGTAACAGTTCATTTCATAACATAATCACTTATCTATGGTGGATGTAATCTGTCACGGGTGGAATATCCTCGAGCATCAGGTGAGATACTTCAATTTGATTCAATGCTTACACATGGCATTTTCAGTGTTTCGAAGAGTGATGCATTTCGTGTGATGATTTGTGAGCTGTTTAGCGGTGATCGTTGATGCTTTTGTGTTGGTCGCAATAGTGGCTGGCTGTCACAAGGGACTGTTTGCTTTCCAACATGACCATCACGTTTCTCAGGCCCTTCATCTCCTGGCTTAAGTGACGTATTTCTGAATTTCATATTTTGCCCTGCATGTTCTCTGAGGTGTGTGCACATGGCGTCATAGAGGTCATAGATTTTTACAGCACGGAAACAGGCCCTCCAACCCAGTTTATCCATGACACCCAGTTTCTATCACTAATCTGGTCCCACTTAGGCTGGTCCCACCTAGGGGCTGGTTTAGAACAGTGGGCTATATAGCTGGCTTGCAAAGCAGACCAAGACCAGCAGCGCGGGTTCAATTCCCGTACCGGCCTCCCCGATCAGGCGCTGGAATGTGGCGACGAGGGACTTGTCACAGTAACTTCATTTGAAGTCTACTTGTGACAATAAGCAATTTTCATTTTCATTTTCACTTGCCAGCATTTGTCCCGTATCCCACTCTGCCCATGTAACTGTCTTACTGCTTTTTAAAAGTGTTGCCACTTTTATTATCGGACCACAAGCAGCGAGTACGTTTCTTGTACTGACCAAATGACCACACAACCAGTATGTTAGTTCAAAAGACTTTATTATTAAACACAAGACTTGTGTCTCTGTGCAATGATACACGCGGCTACGTATTAAAATACACCTATCAACTAAGATGACCTTTACTTAACTCCTGGATGACCGGCTCTGTGCAGGTAGATGAGGCCTTTATCTGAGTCCCCACCTGTGTCGGCTGGAAATCGTCAAGTTCGTCTCGGCTGCGGCTCGCCTCTCTCTCAGGTAGCGAGCGCGGGTCTTGAACTTGGCTGGTCGTTATGCTGCGATTGGTGTGGGCACAGGCCGATCCCACAAGAGACCGATCCCGAGTGCGCAGGGCTTCTTATCCTTCTTCTCTTTCATGCCCTTTTGGGCGGGGTTAATTCGGGGTCCAATGGATCGATAGAGTCCCGATCACTCTGATCGATACCGGCCAATTAGGGGCGGGTACCTTGATGGCTGGGCGGGTCCAGTCGTTATTGTTCCAAGTGCGTAGGCCTTTCCAAATAAGGGGGAGCGGCGCCGGGGAGTCTGCTACTGTTGCTATTCCTTGATTTGAGTCTATTGTCCTGGGGAAATCGGTGATTGATCTTTAACAGGTGCAGGTTTTAGCTCGGTCAGGTTTTTTTCTTTGCACAATACACAGGGGCTGTGCACTGTCTGTGTCCCAGCTTGACCACAGTTCCCATTACCCTTTGCAGGTGGCCATTTTAGATGGCCACAAAAGACAAAATTGTACCCACCTCTACCACTGCCTCTGCAGCCCGTTCCAGATGCTCACCACCCTCTGTGCAAAGAGATTTCCCCTCTGGTCTCTTTTGTATCTCTCCCCTCTCACCTTAAACTGCTGTTTGTGTTTTTCATTAATGACTTGGATGAGGGAGTTGAAGGGTGGGTTAGTAATTTTGCAGACGATACGAAGATTGGTGGAGTTGTGGATAGTAAGGAGGGCTGTTGTCGGCTACAAAGAGACATAGGATGCAGAGCTGGGCTGAGAAGTGGCAGATGGAGTTTAACCCTGAAAAGTGTGAGGTTGTCCATTTTGGAAGGACAAATATGAATGCGGAATACAGGGTTAACGGAAGGGTTCTTGGCAATGTGGAGGAGCAGAGAGATCTTGGGGTCTATGTTCATAGATCTTTAAAAGTTGCCACTCACGTGGATAGAACTGTGAAGAAGGCCTTTGGTGTGCTAGCGTTCATTAGCAGAGGGATTGAATTTAAGAGCCGTGAGGTGATGATGCAGCTGTACAAAACCTTGGTAAGGCCACATTTGGAGTACTGTGTGCAGTTCATTTTAGGAAGGATGTGGAAGCTTTCGAAAAGGTGCAAAGGAGATTTACCAGGATGTTGCCTGGAATGGAGAGTAGGTCTTACGAGGAAAGGTTGAGGGTGCTAGGCCTTTTCTCATTAGAACGGAGAAGGATGAGGGGCGGCTTGATAGAGGTTTAAAAGATGATCAGGGGAATAGATAGAGTAGACAGTCAGAGACTTTTTCCTCGGGTGGAACAAACCATTACAAGGGGACATAAATTTAAGGTGAATGGTGGAAGATATAGGGGGGATGTCAGAGGTAGGTCCTTTACCCAGAGAATAATGGGGGCATGGAATGCACTGCCTGTGGAAGTAGTTGAGTCGGAAACATTAGGGACGTTCAAGCGGCTATAGGATAGGTACAAGGATTACAGTAGAATGATGGGGTGTAGATTAATTTGTTCTTAATCTGGGACAAAAGTTCGGCACAACATCATGGGCCGAAGGGCCTGTTCTGTGCTGTATTCTTCTATGTTCTATGTTCTAAACCTATGCCCTCTAGTTCTAGACTCCTCTACCCTTGTGAAAAGGTGTTGCCTATCTACCTTATCCATGTTCCTCATTATTTTATAGGCCTCAATAAAATCACCCCTAAGCCTCCGACGTTCTAGGGAAAAAAGTCCCATCGTATCCAGCCTCTCCTTATAACTCAGACCATCAAGTCCAGGTAGGGTGTGCAAAAATGAGTGTAACTGGACGTGTTCCAGTTGGTGAGTGAGGAGTCGCTCTCTGTAATTGGGAAGAACAAGACTCAGCTCTTGCTTGCATGACTTGCTCTCAACTCTAACTGTAAATATCACTTTCTCAAGGTACACATGAATCTCAATTAGTTCATTAGTTCTCGGCCAGTGTTTTGTCGATGAGTAGATATTTGCAAATGTACTGAATTGATCGCTGTTGATCAGGGTTCCATTATCACTTTCCACCGTTAAAGAGGTTCCAATCAAGGTGAAAATCTGGTCATGCTTTGGGGTCGGCTGCCTTTGTTGAAGTAGACATGGCTACTTCCAACGGATCAGGCATGACTTCATCGAATGGCAGAGCAGGCCCTACGAGCCGAATGACCCATCTCTACTCCTATTTCATCTGGTCATATGACTGGGAATCTGCTGTGGTCTTCAGTGACCCCAAGCGGGTATCGCCCGGGTGCAAGTCTACAAAACCAACACGAACCTCAATCCATGGTCCAGGAGGTGGTTCAGTTATCTTGAGAGGATCACAAAGATTTGACATTGCGGTTGCTTGACGAGGCAAACGCTGATTGATTTCATGTTCTACCATGTGGTCAATTCCTGGGAACCAACCCTCTGTGGCAAACCACTGTATTGTATTGTACTGTTGTATTGCTACATGCCTGAGCTTGTCCCTGCTGGCTCCGAACTACTGTCGCATATAATATGGGTATTGTGGTAAACTGCCACTGTATTATATGTAATGTGGTAAACCACTTCCTGCTGGCTCCGCCTCCCCTTGGGCCCAGTATAAAGGTGGCTGGTCTCCACCGCTGCCCCGGTTTAGGATCCGAGGCCAGGAGGCTTTCTGTTTAGTTTATTAAAGCCTCAGTTACGTTCACTACTCATCTCGTGTTCGTTGATGGCACATCAATTTAATAAACTAAACATCTAAGCTGAATTCATCGCTCAAACCTGATCGCCTGGAGCTGGACCCACAGGCCGCCGACGCCACTGGACCATTCGAGCACTGGCTAAGCTGCTTTGAAGCGAACCTCGTATCCTCCACCGAAGACTTCACCGACCTCCAGAAGCAGCAGATCCTCAACGCACGGGTGAGCCCGCAAGTTTTCCTTCTCATCAGGGACGCCCCTTCATATATGAAGGCGATAATGCTGCTGAAGGGACAATATATAAAGTCTGCAAACGAGGGGTATGCTAGGCATCTTCTTGCCACGAGATGACAACACCCCAGGGAATCACGAGCAGAATTCCTGTGTGCCTGGCGGGTATTTAGCAGGAACAGGCGATATCGGCTCCCCAACACGCGGAGTTGTTGATCAGGGACGCCTATGTTGCCGGCATGAAATCGAACTACATCCGCTAGCGATTGCTAGAAGGGGGTACACTCAGCCTCCCAGACAGTGCAGCTCTCAAACGTGCTGGAGGTGGCCTCGTGGGCGCCACCATCATCCGCCTCGAGTGCGGCGCAGGCCTGCACCGTGCAGCAGCCCGCCGATGCCGGAGGCCCGCAGTGCTGCTTTTGCGGCCAGTGTAAGCATCCCAGACAACGCTGCCCTGCACGGAACGCGACTTGCAACGGGTGTGGGAGGAAGGGCCACTTTGCGAAAGCTTGCCAGGCCCGATCTCTCCCTAAAACTCCTAGGCCCAGCAGCGCTGCCAGCTGCCTGTCGGGGCTGCCCCCAGATGCCTCGCCACCTGCGACCCGTGGGCGCCGCCATCTTCGCCGCCATCTTTGACACCATCTTGTACTCCACCCCCCACATGCGACCTTTGGGGGCCGCCATCTTTGATGCCATCTCCGATGCCACCCGCCACGCGCGACCCAATGATGGCCGCCATCTTGGGACCACTCCGCAGCCTCCCGGGAGCCCTGCTCACCCGGTCGTACGCTGGCCGCCGCTACCTCCGACCGGCCTACCCATCACCTTCCGAAGCTCGCCTCCATCATGCTCGACCAGTCCCGGCCTCATCACCTCGCAAAACCTATGATGACCGTCCGGATCAACGGGCACGAGACGGCCTGCCTTATCGACTCCGGGAGCACAGACAGCTTCATACACCCAGATACGGTAAGGCGCTGCTCCCTCCCAATTTTACCCGCAATCCAGAAAATCTCCCTGGCTTCCGGATCATATTCAGTAGAATTCCGGGGGTACTGTGTCGTGACCCTTACTGTTCAAGGCGTAGAGTACATTAACTTCAAACTCTACGTCCTTCCCCATCTCTGCGCTGCCCTATTACTGGGGCTCGACTTCCAGTGCCACCTCCAAAGCCTTACTTTAATGTTCGATGGACCCCTGCTCCCCCTCACCATCTGTAGCCTCGCGACACTTAAGGTCGCCCCACCCTCGCTCTTCGCTAACCTCACCCCGGACTGTAAGCCCGTCACCCCTAGGAGCAGACGATACAGTGCCCGGGCAGGGCCTTCATCAGGTCGGAGGTCCAGCGACTCCTGCGAGAGGGGATCATAGAGGCCTGTACTAGCCCCTGGAGAGCCCAAGTGGTGGTCGTCAAGACTGGGAAGAAGCACCGGATGGTCATCGATTACAGCCAGACCATCAACCGTTACACGCAGCTCGATGCGTACCCCCTCCCCCGCATATCTGACATGGTCAATCAGATTGCGCAGTATCGAGTCTTCTCCACAGTTGACTTGAAGTCCGCGTACCACCAGCTCCCTATCCACCCGGAGGATCGCCAATACACTGCCTTCGAGGCAGATGGCCGCCTCTACCACTTCCTCAGGGTTCCCTTTTGGCGTCACCAATGGGGTCTCGGTCTTCCAACAAGAAATGGACCGAATGGTTGACCAGTACGGGCTGCGGGCCACGTTCCCGTACTTAGATAATGTCACCATCTGGGGCCATGACCAGCAGGACCATGACGAAAACTTCCGGTACTTCCTCCACACCGCTAAACTCCTGAACCTCACCTACAATAAGGAAAAATGTGTTTTCCGCACAACCCGCCTAGCCATCCTCGGCTACGTTGTGGAAAATGGAGTCCTAGGGCCCGACCCTGACCGCATGCACCACCTCATGGAACTCCCCCTCCCCCACTGCCCCAAGGCCCTGAAGAGATGCCTGGGGTTCTTCTCTTACTATGCCCAGTGGGTCCCTAATTATGCGGACAAGGCCCGACCCCTTATTAAATCCACCAGTTTTCCCCTGACGGCTGAAGCCCGCCTGGCCTTCAACCGCATCAAGGCAAATATTGCCAAAGCCGCGATGCACGCTGTGGACGAGTCCATTCCGTTCCAGGTGGAAAGCGATGCGTCGGACTTTGCTCTAGCCGCTACCCTCAAGCAGGTGGGCAGGCCCGTGGCTTTCTTCTCCCGTACCCTCCATGCCTCCGAAATTCGACATTCCTCTGTTGAAAAGTAAGCCCAACCCATTGTAGAAGCTGTGCGACATTGGAGACACTACCTGGCCGGCAGGCGATTCACTCTCCTCACTGACCAACGGTCGGTTGCCTTCATGTTTAACAATACACAGCGGGGCAAAATCAAGAACGACAAGGCTCTGAGGTGGAGGATCGAGCTGTCCACCTATAACTACGAGATCTTGTGCCGACCGGGGAAGCTCAATGAGCCCCCAGATGCCCTATTCCGCGGTACATGTACCAGCGCACAAGTAGACCGACTCCGGGCCCTCCACAATGGGTGCAAACTGCACTTCTATCGGCCAGACAGAACACACCTGGTAAAGGCCTCCTGCCCCTTTGGGCGCCTCAGCATCGATTTCAAAGGGCCCCTCCTCTCCACTGATCGTAACGCGTACTTCCTCAACATTGTTGACGAATACTCAAGATTCCCCTTTGCCATCCCATGCCCTGACATGATCTCTGCCACCGTCATCAAGGCCCTGCACAGTATCTTCACCTTGTTCGGGTTCCCCACCTACATCCATAGCGATCGGTGTTCCTCCTTCATGAACGACGAGCTGCGTCAGTACTTGCTTAGCAAGGGCATCGCCTCCAGCAGGACGACCAGCTACAACCCCTGGGACAACGGACAGGTGGTGAGAGAGAACGCGACAGTCTGGAAGACCGTCCTCCTGGCCCTATGGTCTAGAAGTCTCCCAGTCTCCCGCTGGCAGGAGGTCCTCCCCGATGCGCTCCACTCCATCCGGTCGCTCCTGTGCACTGCCACCAATGAGACCCCTCACGAACGTACGTTTGCCTTCCCCAGGAAGTCCACCTCCGGGGTCTCGCTCCCGTCCTGGCTGACAGTCCCAGGGACCGTCCTCCTCCGGAAGCATGCGAGGAGCCATAAATCGGATCCCCTTGTCGAGAAGGTCCTGTTCCTCCATGCCAATCCACAATATGCCTACGTGGCACATCAGGACGGGCGGCAGGACACAGTCTCCCTCTGGGATTTGGCACCTGCAGGTTCCCCGGCGACCATCACCGCCATCCCCGACCCTACACCGTCTCCCTCCACCACTACCCAGCTACTTCAAGGTCTGGCACCCGCAGGCCCACCGGCGACCATCACCACCACCCCACCCACACCACCCCCCCCACACCCCCCTCCCCTCCACTGACTCAACTACTGGGTGAAGAAGAAGACAACACGCTCCCGGACGCGCAGGTCTCGACACCGGTGCCCACACCACAGCCGGGACTGAGGCGATCCCGGCGGAAGGTCAAGGCCTCCGACAGACTTGATCTTTAAGTCCACTTCACCCCCGCTGGACTCTTTTTTTTAACAAGGGGTGAATGTGGTAAACCACTGTATTGTATTGTACTGTTGTATTGCTACATGCCTGGGCTTGTCCCTGCTGGCTCCGAACCACTGTAGCATATAATATGTGTATTGTGGTAAACTGCCACTGTATTATATGTAATGTGGTAAACCACTGCCTGCTGGCTCCGCCTCCCTTCGGGCTCGGTATAAAGGTGGCTGGTCTCCGCCGCCGCCCCAGTTCAGGATCTGAGGCCAGGAGGCTTTCTGTTTAGTTTATTAAAGCCTCAGTTACATTCACGACTCGTCTCGTGTTCGTTGATGGCACATCACCCCCTTCCCGAAGGAGTTGTTTGGTTTCGACAATTCTCTTGCGATCTTCGACTGCTATGCCAGCAACACATTCCCTCAATGATTGCTTAGCGAAGATACAGTCATTGCGTGGGCGGCCTGGTAGCACAGTGGTTAGCACTGTTGCTTCACAGCTCCAGGGTCCCAGGTTCGATTCCCGGCTTGAGTCACTGTCTGTGCGGAGTCTGCATGTTCTCCCCGTGTCTGCGTGGGTTTCCTCCCGGAGCTTCGGTTTCCTCCCACAAGTCCCGAAAGATGTGCTTGTTAGGTGAATTGGACATTCTGAATTCTCCCTCTGTGTACCCGAACAGGCGCCGGAGTGTGGCGACTAGGGGCTTTTCACAGTAACTTCATTGAATGTTAATGTGAGTCTACTTGTGACAATAATAAAGATTATTATTATGATTAAATGTGATTGTAATGGTGAGGGCATTTCGAACATTGTGAAGATCTTGTAGCATGTGAGCAATTTTGTTTGTCAATGTTCTCTCAGTCAATCATGTTGGTAATTCTATAGCCAACAATCCTCGTTGTAACACCTCATCTTGTTTTATTGCAGCTTTGATGTCAGCTGGAGTTAGTGACCGCATTTAGACTTATGTAGCGAAGATGTTGTTTGGCAAACCTTTCTGCACAACCAGTAGGACTGTCTGTCAGCAGTGGATGTCATGAAAGATAATCTGTTGGATTGAGTGAGACTGACTACATGCAATTTGTCCCCTTGTAGTTCGAGTATCCAACTCTCCATTTGAGTAGGTGGTTTGCTATGTGGATTGTTGAGCAAGCGTAAGTGGTCTATGGTTGGTTATGGCTTCAAACTCCCTCCCACACAAATTGAGGTGAAAGTGTAAGATATCCCACGGGGTTGAGATGGCTCTTTCTCTGATTGTGAGTTGCGTTGCTCGATGGGTGTTAATGATCTATTTGCCATCACAGCAATTGATGGGTTCCCTACTTTGACTTTTTGTACAAGGGCGGCACGGTAGCACAGTGGTTAGCGTTAGCACTGTTGCTTCACAGCGGCAGGGACCCTGGTTCGAATCCCGCCTTGGGTCACTGTCTGTGCGGAGTCTGCACGTCCTCCCCGTGTCTGCGTGGGTTTTCTCCGGGTGCTCCGGTTTCCTCCCATTGTCCAAAGCTGTGCAGGTTCGGTGGATTGGCCACGCCAAATTGCCCTGAGTGTCCAAAACGGTTAGATGGGATTACGGGGTTAGGGTGGAGGTGTGGGCTTAAGTAGGGTGCTCTTTCCAAGGGCCTGTGCAGACTCGATGGGCTGAATGGCCTCCTTCGGCACTGAAAATTCTGTGATTCTATGAACTACACCTCAGCCAGAAGGGTAATTAGCTGGGTAATTTACTCAGGATTGAAATAGGCATTTGTACAACTTGTGGACAACCATTGTTCAGGAAGATAGGAACTGGAGTTAGGACATTCAGCCCATCGAGCCTGCTTCACCATTTAATACGATCGTGACTGATCTGACACTTGAAAGCCTTTTACACCCACTATCCCCATAACCCTTTATGTTAAATTGTTAATCAGAAATCTCTCAATCTCTATCTTAAACATACTCAATGACTGAGCTTCCACAGTCCTCTGGGGCAGAGAATTCCACAGATTCACAATCGGAATGAGTAAAGGAGTTCCTCCTCATCTCGGTCCGAAGTGGCTTCCCCCTTATTTTTAAATTGTTGCCCCCTGGTTCGAGACTCCCCAACGAGGGGAGACATCTCACCTGCACCGACCCTGCCTATCCCTTTAAGTATTTTGTAGGTTTCGACGATGTTGATGGCCTGGTGTACAGCCTGTTTGTGTGAAGTTGTCCACTGCCACTTGCTGCTCCCTTTTGCCAGGTAGTGTAGAGAGGTCACGTATGAAGCAACTATCACAACCCCAACCTGTTGTAAGATTCTGGACCAGAAGCCAACTTTCCACAATGGAAAATTGTGAGGGAATGTTCTGACGCCACAACAGGAACAACACTGAACCTCAGACAGCTTTTAGTTTAAACACAGAATTAAACACACGAGCAACAAAGAAATAGCTTACATTCAACAGTCACAGCATCTTACTTGCTTTCTCGCCCTGACTCTATATAGATATATTTTCCAATTAAGCGAACCAGCATATCGTGAATCCCATTCGTGGCTAAAATCCACAACAAGGTTTTCCATTTGCTTATATTGGTATTGGGGAGGCATAGTGGTATTGTGACCGGACAAGTAACCCAGAGAGCCAGGGTAATGTTCTGGGGACCCGGGTTTGAAACCCACCTTAGCAGATAGTGAAACTTGAATTCAGTAAAAATCTGGAATTAAAGGTAAATCTGGAATTAAAAGAAAACCATTGTGGATTGTGTAAAAATCCACCTGGTTCATCAATGTCGTCCCATCAACGGGAAGGTCCTTACCTGGTCTGGCCTACATGTGACTCCAGATCCACAGCAATGTGGTTGATTCTTAAATGCCCTCAGGGTTGGGCAGTAAATGCAGGCCCCGGCAGCCACGCCCACATCCCACGAACGAATAACAATAAAGATTTGCTCTAAAAGCAAACTGAACTCTGTCTGTCCAGTATGGTGTTTCTGAAGCAACGGACAAACCTGGGCCCTCCCATTAACTCTGCCACCTGCACTCTAAAAGCACACCACATTCTTGTCTTGTTACAAAAGGTTACATTGCAAAAATTGATGATTCTCTCCCTTTGTAATTGTCATGATATGCAGACATGCACATAATGAGATACAGGCAGGCAGCTAATGAATACAGAGAACAGGACATAACCAATCAGCAGGCAGAACACTTGGGGGTGGTTTCTCACTATAAAAGGCACGAGGCACTCGCACTCCACTTCTTTCCACTGGGGACATCTACAGAGTGAGTCAGGGTGTATGTATCACATAACACCTCCAGCACGCGGCTAAGAGCTAGTCTGGTTCAGTCAGACAGAGTAATCACACTTAGGTTAGCAGAGAGTCGAACTCACAGACAACTGTGCTAACTGTGTGACAGGTTCAATAAATCAGATTGAACTAACTTCAAGGTCTGGAGTATCTTTCAGTTAAAGCTGCATCCAGTTGCAGCCCGTGTTATCTCAGTGTGCTTAACACGACAGTAATCACAGCCGAAATACCAAACACAAACTTCAAAATATGAAAATTCCTCACACTCATCACACCATCGATGATCAGTGGGCCTTCAAGACCTCGAATCGCTGACTGAACCCTCGGCTGAAATACCTCAGCTGCTGAACAGACTCCAAAGTTCAAACCCTCCCCCCCCCCCACCCCCGCCATGTGCCGTTACACCTGTTCTATGTTTGTGCCTTGGCGAGGCCTCCCATGCGTGGCCGTTTGTTCGTTGACACTGAAGCTCCTTCTCAGTCTGCCTCGTTACGATATCTGCCATTGCTGACGTGTGACTGGGGGCATGTGGTGAACGGATTGTGCTAACCATTCACCATGTATTACACTGTATCATGCTGTTGCCCATGTGGGCTCCACCTATAGACCATTGTATGATATTACATAGAATGTATCATGTTGGTGCCCTTGTGGGCTCCGCCCCTGGCTCCACCCCTTGAGGGGAGGTATAAAGAGCAGCTGCCCTGTAGGCGACTCTCACGAGCAGAGCAGTCGCAGGCAGGGACTGTTCTAGTCGATTAAAGCCACTGTTCACTTCAACTCTCTGTCTTGCTTGAATTGATGGTTGCATCAATTTAATCGACTACAACATCGCGATGGAATCGGCCCTCAAACCTGACCGACTGGAACTCGACCCACAGGCCGTGGAGGCACTGGCTCCGCTGTTTCGCTACTCCTCCTCGCTTTCCGTCACCGACGATCAGAAGCTGAGCCTCCTCCACGCCCGGGTGAGCCATCGAATCTCTGTACAACCCGAGGAAGCCTCCACATACGCGGACGCCCTCGCGATGCTGAAGCACCTCTACGTGAGGCCGGTGAATGAGGTATACGCGTGGCTTCTCCACACCACTTGCCGCCAACGCCCCGGGGAATCGCTGGAGGAGTACCTACGCGACCTCAAAGTCCTTGCGCGAAGTTGCAACCAGGCCGTTACGGCCTCTCAACATATGGAACCCGCCGTCCGGGACGCCTACGTGGCTGGAGTCCGGCCCAACTACGTGAGACAGCGCCTGCCCGAGAAAGGTGCCCTCGACCTAGACGAGATGGTAAAACTAACCACCTCCCTAGAAGTAGCGTTTCAGAACCTCAACGCTTTCTCCTCCGACCACGCGACCCCCTCGTGGACCCCCGACCAGAGAGAAACCCCAGGCCTGTGCCGTGCGGCTGCCCGCCCAACCCGGGGGGCTACCCTGCAATTTCTGCAGCCAGCACCGGCACCCCAGGCAGCGCTGCCCGGCTCGGAACGGGAACTGCAGCGACTGCGGCAAAAAGGGACACTTCGCCAAAGTTTGCCTGGCCAGGTCCAAATCCTCCAAGTCGCAGGCCCGACTCTGAGACTCACAGGCCCGCAGACCCCGCAGTGTGGCTGCGTGCCTGCTGGCTCCACCCCGTCCGGACGCGTCATCCGCCTCGTGTTGTCCGTGGGGGCAGCCACCTTCAAGCCCGCACAACATGTGCGACTCACGGGGGCCGCCACCTTGGCCACCGTCTCCCATGCGGCCCGCCACGTGCGACTCATGGGGGCCGCCATCTTGGATGCCATCTTCCTCGCCGCCCGACACGTGCGACCGACGGGGGCTGCCAACTTGGCCGCCATCTGCAACGCCGCCCGACACGTGCGACCGACGGGGGCAGCCATCTTGGGACCACCCCATCACCTCCGACCACGCCGGCTACCCGCAACTCAGCGCGGTCACCCTCGACCAGTCACGACCAAAATACCTCCGGAGCTCCATGATGACCGTCCGGGTCAATGGACATGAAACGCCTTACCTGTTCGACTCTGGGAGCACGGAGAGCTTCATTCACCCAGACACGGTAAGGCACTGCTCGCTCCAAATCTTCCCTGCACTTCAAACAATCTCCCTCGCTTCTGGATCGCACTCAGTGCAGATCCGGGGGTACTGTGCCGCAAACCTTGCAATACAGGGCGCCGAGTACGCCAATTTTAAACTATATGCACTCCCCGACCTCTGCGCTCCTCTCCTGTCGGGACTGGACTTCCAGTGCAACCTCCGGAACCTAACCCTGAAGTTTGGCGGGCCGCTACCCCCACTCACCGTATGTAGCCTCGCCACTGTGACGGTCGACCCTCCCCGCTCTTTGTAAATCTCACCACTGACTGTAAGCCAGTCGTCACCAGAAGCAGGCGGTACAGCATCCAGGACAGGACTTTTATCAGGTCCGAGGTCCAGCGACTCTTGCGGGAGGGAATCATCGAGGCCAGTAATAGCCCCCAGAGAGCTCAGGTGGTGGTCTTCAGGACCGGGGAAAAGAACCAGATGGTTGTAGATTACAGCCAAACCATTAACCGGTACACGCACCTCGATGCGTACCCCCTTCCCCAGATAGCAGACATGGTGAATCAGATCACGCACTACCGGGTGTTCTCCACGGTGGATCTGAAGTCTGCATACCACCAGCTTCCAATCCGTCCGGAGGATCGCCACTACACGGCTTTTGAGGCAGACGGCCGCCTTTTCCACTTCCTCTGGGACCCCTTCGGCTCACAAACGGGGTCTCGGTCTTCCAAAGAATGATGGACCGAATGGTGGACCAGTACGGGCTGTGGGCCACATTTCCGTACTTGGACGACGTCACCATCTGTGGCCACGACCAGCAGGACCACGACGCCAACCTCCAGAAATGTCTCCAAACTGCCCAAGCCCTCAACCTCACTTATAACAAGGAGAAATGCGTTTTCCGCACAACCAGACTAGCCATCCTCGGCTATGTCGTGGAAAACGGAGTTCTAGGGCCCGACCCTTACCGTATGCGCCCCCTCCTTCAACTCCCCCTCCCCAACTGCCCCAAGGCCCTGAAAAGGTGCCTCGGGTTCTTTTCCTATTACGCCCAGTGGGTCCCCAACTATGCGGACAAAGCCCGCCCACTGATCAAAGCTACCATCTTCCCACTGGCGGCTGAGACCCGCCAGGCATTCAAGGCGGACATCGCCAAAGCCGCTATGCGCGCGGTGGATGAATCCATCCCCTTCCAGGTGGAGAGCGACACGTCAGAGGTCGCCCCCGCCGCCACCCTTAACCAGGCGGCAGGCTAGTAGCATTTTTTCCCCGTACCCTTAACGCCTCCGAATTTCGGCACTCCTCAGTCGAAAAAAAAGCCCAAGCCATCGTGGAAGCTGTGCGGCACTGGAGGTACTACCTCGCTGGTAGGAGGTTTACCTTCATCACCGCCCAACGGTAGGTAGCCTTCATGTTCGATAATACACAGCGGGGCAAAATCAAGAACGATAAGATCTTGAGGTGGAGGATCGAACTCTCCACCTATAATTACGATTTCGTGTATCGTCCTGGAAAGCTCAACGAGCCCCCAGATGCCCTGTCCCGCGGCACGTGCGTCAGCGCGCAAGATGACTGACTCCGTGTCGGTCAGGGCCATGACCGGGCACTGCCAAATCTGCGCGGATTGCAAGCCGCACTTCTATCGACCAGATAAGGCCCAGCTGGTGAAGGCATCCCGGCCCTTTGATCGCCTACGTATCGACTTTAAAGGGCCCCCCCCTCTACCAACCGCAACACGTATTTCCTCAACGTCGTTGACGAGTTCTCCCGCTTCCCCTTTGCAATCCCCTGCCCCGACATGACTGCAGCCACCGTCATTAAGGCCCTGCATAGTGTCTCCACCTTGTTCGGTTTCCCCACTTACGTCCGGACACAGTGACCGGGGCTCCTCGTTAATGAACGACGAGCTGCATCAGTACCTGCTCGGTAAGGGCATCACCTCGAGCAAGACTACCTGTTATAACCCCAGGGGAAACAGGCAGGTGGAGAGGGAGAACGCGACGGTCTGGAAGGCCGTCCTCCTGGCCCTACAGTCTAGGAATCTCCCCGTTTCCCATTGGCAGGAGGTCCTCCCCGACGTGCTCCACTTCATTAAGTCCCACCTTTGCACGGCCACTCATGAACGAGACCCCTCATGACCGCCTGTTTGTTTTCCCCAGGAAATCCACCTCAGGGGCCTCGCTTCCGTCCTGGCTGAAGACACCGGTGCCCGTCCTACTCCGCAAACACGTCAGGAGCCATAAGTCTGACCCTCTGGTCGAGAGGGTCCAGTTCCTTCACACCAACTCCCAGTACACATACATAGAACACCCCGACGACCGACAGGATACGGTTTCCCTCCGGGACCTGGCACCACCCCAACCTACCCCCCCCCCCCAACCTACGCTGACCAGCGCCCCTGCCCCTACATGGCCCCCACACCTCCTCCTGTCCTCACTCCCCCCTTCACCGCCCCACAGGAACGAAGCCCCAGAAAAAACACGCTCCCGGAGTCCACATCTGTGCCCGCACCGGCGGGTTCACCACCCATGCACGCACGGGAGAGTTCGACACCCGGGCCAGCTGCGATACCAGAGCTTCGGCGATCACAGCGCATGATCAGGGCGCCAGACAGACTGAACCTGTGAACCCTTCACCCCCACCGGACTTCAATTTTTTAACAGGGGGTGAATGTGGTGAACGGATTGGTCTAACCATTCACCATGTATTACACTGTATCATGCTGTTGCCCATGTGGGCTCCACCTATGGACCATTGTACGTTATTACATAGAATGTATCATGTTGGTGCCCTTGTGGGCTCTGCCCCTGGCTCTGCCCCTGGCTCCGCCTCTTGAGGGGAGGTATAAAGAGCAGCAGCCCTGTAGGCGGCTCTCACTAGCAGAACAGGCAGGGATTGTTCTAGTCGATTAAAGCCACTGTTCACTTCAACTCTCTGTCTCCCATGAATTGATGGTCGCATTGAGGGTCGACATGCAACCTGCGCCTAACACCTTTCAATTTACAGATGGTTCTCTGGTCGCTCCATTGCTGTGTGGAATCTGACAAGCGGGCCACATTCTCCAGATATGACCCGGATATGCAACCTTTCTTCCCGTGTCTTTGAACAAGGTTGGCGTTTCAATAGTCCTGAGAATTTTCAGTGACTTGCCAATGTTGTTGGTGAAAATATTTGCATTCCCTGGTCTGCAGAGATTGGGGAAATCCTGAAATGTCTTCACCGTTTTTGTCTCCGGTGACATTGACTGGCGCTCCTGAATCGCCTTCGCTGAATGTCACTGTGACATCTAATTGTGTGCTGTGTCTGAAAGTATGTTCATGGTCACTTGCCTCTACATTGGCTCCATTACCAACACTTCTGCTGCGGCTGTATGTGCAGCACCTTCCTTTTGGTGTTTGTCTCTGCAGTTGGTTCTTCTGATGAACAAGAAACACAAGCAGAGCGGTTGGGGGTTTTCCACATTATTTGTACTCGTTATCAGCAGAGGGACACTCTATTTAATGTGGATAAACACTGTCCCCGTCACAACTCTGGTTGTGAGTCTGCTGCTGCTGCTTTGCAGGTGGTTCTCTGGCACGGGAACTATGTTCACAAGAGTCTCTGGGCGGCACGGTGGCACAGTGGTTAGCACTGTTGCTTCACAGCGCCAGGGTCCCAGGTTCGATTCCCGGCTTGGGTCACTGTCTGTGCGGAGTCTGCACGTTCTCCCAGTGTCTGCGTGGGTTTCCTCCGGGTGCTCCGGCTTCCTCCCACAAGTCTCAAAAGACGTGCTTGTTAGGTGGATTGGACATTCTGAGTTCTCCCTTGGTGTCCCCGACAGGCGCCGGAGTATGGCGGCTAGGGGCTTTTCACAGTAACCTCATTGCAGTGTTAATGTAAGCCTACTTGTGACAATAATCAAGTCTATAATTATTATGGATTATGGAGCTTGGAGTGCCAGTTTTGACACCCTCAATGTCTGTAGCGGGTGTTGTGTTGGGTGCTCTGCCACACGGACGAACCAACATGGTTGTGGATGGTACAACTCAGTTTTATTACTAAAAATAACAACATCGGTAAACTGGTTACTGTGGTTCATTCATTACCCTCTAACCTGTGGACCCAGCCCTAACACTATCTTGGAGAAGCACTCAGCACATGGTGAATGTCTGAGTGGCTTGCTGTGAGCTCTGTGCCCTGAGCTGTCTCCTGCTGGAATGAGTGGGAACTGTGGTGTTCCCCGTTTTATAATGCGTGTGCTCTTGCTTGTGATTGGCTGTGATGTTGCGTGTGTGTTGATTGGTCCGTTGATCTGTCCATCAGTGTGTATGTGTGTTTGCACCATGATGTATATCATGACAGCGGGGAATTGGAAAGTGATGGTGATGTTGCTAACCCCAACAGCTTTAACTGCTTTCTGACTTTCTCAAGAGCTTCTCAGCATAGCTGGTTGGAGAGCCAACCTTCAGTTAACATTCCTGCCACACGCATGCCAGACAATGATCACCTACAACAAGATACAATCTAACCAACGCACCTTGACATTCAATGGCATTACCATCACTGAATCCCCTTCTATCAATATCCTGGGGGTTACCACTGACCAGAAACCCAACTGGCATAGCCATATAAATACTATGGATACAAGAGCAGGTCAAAGACTAGGAATCATGCAGTGAGTAACTCAACTCCTGACTCCCCAAAACCTGTCCACCATCTACAAGACACAAGTCAGGAGTGCGATGGAATACTCTCCACTCGCCTGGATGAGTGAAGCTCCAACAACACTCAAGAAGCTCAACACCATCCAGGACAAAGCCACTCACTTGATTGCTCCCCCTTCCACAAACATTCAAACCCTCCACTACCGATGAATAGTGGCAGCCGTGTGTACGACCAAGGCTCCTTACACAGCATCTTCCACACCCACGACCACTGCCATCTAGAAGGAGAAGAGCAGCAGATACCTGGGAACCCCACCACCTGGCGGTTCCCCTCCAAGTCACTCACCACCCTGACTTGGAAATATGTTGCCGCTCCGTCGCTGTCGCTGGGTCGAAATCCTGGAACTCCCTCCCTAACAGCACTGTGGGTGTACCTCCACCATTTGGACTGCAGCAGTTCAAGAAGGCAGCTCACCACTGCCCTCTCATAGGCAATTAGGGATGGGCAATAAATGCTGGCTGAGCCAGTGATCTCCGCACCTCATGAATGAGTATTTAAAAAGTACGCAGGAGGCGGCCTAAATTTGTGATCAAAGATTGCAGCAGTTGGGCCTCTGGGAGTAGGGGCAGTTTGCCTTCCACATTTGTGACTGCCCGCGGCACTGCAAGGGGAGATAGTGGCTTGGTGATAACGTCACTGGATTGGTGCAGGCTAATGCTGGGGGGGGGGGGGGCGGGGGGATGAGGCCATTCGGCCCATCGGGTCTGCCCCAGCCCTTGGAAAGAGCACCCCACTTAAGCCCCACACCTCCACCCCACCCCAGTAACCCCACCTAACCTTTTTTGGACACTAAGGGAAATTTATCAAGGCCAATCCACCTAACCCGCACATCTTTGTGACTGTGGGAGGAAACCCACGCAGACACGGGGAGAACATGGGCAGCACGGTAGCATAGTGGTTAGCACAATTGCTTCACAGCTCCAGGGTCCCAGGTTCGATTCCATGCTTGGGTGACTGTCTGTGTGGAGTCTGCACGTTCTCCCCGTGTGTGCTTGGGTTTCCTCCGGGTGCTCCGGTTTCCTCCCACAGTCCAAAGATGTGCAGGTTAGGTGGATTGGCCATGATAAATTGCCCTTAGTGTCCAAAATTTCTCTTAGTGTTGGGTGGGGTTACTGGGTTATGGGGATAGGGTGGAGGTGTTGACCTTGGGTGAGGTGCTCTTTCCAAAAGCTGGTGCAGACTCAATGGGCCGAATGGCCTCCTTCTGCACTGTAAATTCTATGATAAACACGCAGACTCCGCACAGACAGTGACCCAAGCCGGGAATCGAACCTGGGACCCTGGAGCTGTGAAGCAACTGTGCTAACCACTGAGCTACCGTGCCGTCCACACAGTAACTCAGTGATCAACGTCCTGATCATAGAGCTTTCGCTGGTTGTTGTCAACACCCGTCTGGTTTACCAAAGTTCTTGAGCCAAGGAAATCTGGCCGAGTACCGACGTGTGACCCCAGGCCCACTGTGCCCCTGAAATGGCTGGCTGAGCTGGACAGTATGAGGGATGGACTGGTCTCGCTGGTGACACCCACATCGCGGGGGAGAATGTTTTAAAAATGCACCGGAATACAAGTCAGTCAAAAAAGTCTGCCCTGGCTCGTCCGGGGACGGGTGTGTCAGAACGGCAGCTGCAGGAAATTCCATTTCCACTTTTTCCGGCGTTTGTTCCGTGAAACAGGAATTAGGATATTTGGAAGTGCAAACATTTTAACTTGTTTTCCTCATTGACCATTTGCAGTGCGATCCCAAAGGCCTGCAACTCATTCAAGCCAATCCGTGCTAATCCGTGCTTCACCAGGATTTACAGCACATCCCTGTCAGGCAAACCGGTTACAGAGAACTGCAACAGTGGCACATTTCAGTCTTGCGCAATCCTCAGTTGTTGCTTTAATCCGTGCTTTCGCCGGCTCACTACAGAGGAATTAATTGCTTCACAGCTCCAGGGTCCCAGGTTTGATTCCCGGCTTGGGTCACTGACTGTGCGGAGTCTGCACATCCTCCCCGTGTGTGCGTGGGTTTCCTCCGGGTGCTCCGGTTTCCCCCCACAGTCCAAAGATGTGCGGGTTAGGTGGATTGGCCATGATAAATTGCCCTGAGTGTCCAAAATTGCCCTTAGTGTTGGGTGGGGTTGCTGGGTTATGGGGATAGGGTGGAGGTGTTGACCTTGGGTGGGGTGCTCTTTCCAAGAGCCGGTGCAGACTCGATGGGCCGAATGGCCTCCTTCTGCACTGTAAATTCTATGATAATCTATGATAAATTTATGGTTTCTGGCCGCTGTGTGTTGGGGGGTGGGGGGGGGGGGGGAGCGGCTGGGAGCAGCATTGCAATTATGATTTTAGCCGTCCTATTTTTAATATCGTTCTTACAGAGAGCTGCTTAGTAGATCTGTTTTGACAAAAATATTGCAGTATGTGGTGATATGTATTCGGGGTAATACGGTACACCATGAATGCCGAGGAGCTATTGGAGGACAATGCTAGGTCCCGATTGGATCTGCCGCCTACTGGGCTCCACCCAGATAGGTGGGGTATAAGAACGTCACTGGATTGGTGCAGGCTAATGCTGGGGGGGTTTACTCCCCGCAACTGCATTCTGTGACTGAGCTGCTGGGGAACAAGTCTGAACAAGTCTGCTCAATAAAGCCTCGATTGAAGTTCTCTACGTCTCGCCTCGTGTGTGATTGATGGTGCTACAGCCTACCATTCCTGGGATCATCCGTGTGAATCTCCGCTGGACCCGCTCCAGTGCCAGTATGTCCTTCCTGAGGTGTGGGGCCCAAAATTGCTCACAGTATTCTAAATGGGGCCTAACTAATGCTTTATAAAGCTTCAGAAGTACATCCCTGCTTTTATATTCCTAGCCTCTTGAGATGAATGACAACATTGCATTTGCTTTCTTAATTACGGACTCAACCTGCAAGTTTACCTTTAGAGAATCCTGGACTAGGACTCCCAAGTCCCTTTGCACTTCAGCATTATGAATTTTGTCACCGTTTAGAAAATAGTCCATGCCTCTATTCTTTTTGCCAAAGTGCAAGACCTCGCACTTGCCCACGTTGAATTTCATCAGCCATTTCTTGGACCACTCTCCTAAACTGTCTAAATCTTTCTGCAGCCTCCCCACCTCCTCCATACTACATGCCCCTCCCCCTATCTTTGTACCATTGGCAAACGTAGCCAGAATGCCCCCAGTTAGATCCACAGTGCCGCTAAGGGAGGGGGTTCAAGATTTTTTACTGAGCGACAGTTAAGGACCGACGATAGATATCCAAGTGTGTGGCTTGGAAGGGGACTCGCAGCTGGCGGTAGTGTTCCCATGCACCTGCTGCCCCCGACCTTCCACCTCCAAAGCCAACGAGAACAGTTGCTGCATCAGGATGAAGCATATTGGCAACTGCCATGATCGGGGGGGGTGGGGGCATTCACTGAAATTATGTCGATGTTGCTACAATTTATTGAGCAGACTTAAAAAGGAATATGGAGCTCCGGATCGCCCCGGAGTGCCTGCGAATCGGCCCCCAAGCAGCTAACGCAACATCGGCGTTTAAACACTGGCTGGCGTGCTTTGAGGGATACCTCCGAACGGCCCCCGGCAGACCAATGGAAGACCAGAAGATGCAGGTCCTACATTCCAGAGTGAGTCCCGAAATCTACTCACTCATCGAGGACGCGGAGGAATTCCCAGCGGCGATCAACTTGCTGAAACAGACCTACATTAGGCCCGTCAACCAGGTCTACGCACGCTACCAGCTCGCGACGAGACGACAAATCCCCGGGGAATTGCTGGACAAATTCTTCAATGCGCTGACGATCCTGGGAAGAAACTGCGACTGCCCAGCGGTGATGGTGAATGAACATACGGACCTCCTGATCAGAGACGCTTACGTAGCAGGTTTGGCATCGTCACAAATTCGGCAGAGACTTTTAGAGAAAGACTCTCTCGGACTCACAGAGGTACGGGCCCTTGCAGCGTCCCTCGACGTGGCCTCCCAAAACGCCCGCGCCTATGCCCCCGACCGCACGACAGCCCCTTGGGCTCCGTGGACTCCCGCCGCGACCGACCCCCCGGCACACCCCACCCCTCCGCAAGCGTGCACGGCCAGAATCCCAGCCCACCCGGGGGGGCCCCGCTGCTACTTTTGGGGGCAGCCGAAACACCCCCGCCAGCGCTGCCCGGCCCGCTCGGCCACCCGTAAAAGCTGCGGCAAAAAGGGGCAGTATGCAGCGGTGTGCAAGTCCTGTGGGGTCGCCGCTATCTCCGGGGAAGAAATGGGACCACGGGCTCAACCCCCCCAGCGACACACAGGCAGCCAACGGGCGCCGCCATTTTTGACACCGGACACCACAAGGGGGGGACGGGCGCCGCCATCTTCCCACCCATGGGCCGCGTGCGATCCATGGGAGCGGCCATTTTGTCCACCCGTGGCCACGTGCGACCCATGGGAGCGGCCATTTTGTCCACCCCCGGCAGCGTGCGATACATGGACGCCGCCACCTTGGCTGACAGGCAAGGACCCCAGCGTGGACGGCTCCACACTGCCTGAAGACAATGACCTGATGCACCAACCACGTTTGGCATCGGTGACCTTCGACCAGTCGCGGCCCCGGACGCTCCAGACGACAACGACAAAGGTGCTGGTGAACGGGCAGGAGACGCCGTGTTTGATCGACTCGGGGAGCACGGAGAGTTTTATTCATCCGGACACGGTAAGACGCTGTTCCCTTGTAATTCGGCCAAGCACCCAAAAGATTTTCCTGGCGCCGGGGTCCCACTCCGTTGCAATCAAAGGGTTCTGCATCGCAAACCTAACGGTGCAGGGGAGAGAGTTCAAAAATTACCGGCTGTATGTCCTCCCCCATCTCTGCGCTCCCACTCTCCTGGGGTTGGACTTCCAATGCAACCTCCAGAGCTTAACATTTAAATTTGGCGGCCCTATACCCCCACTGACTATCTGCGGCCTCGCGACACTCAAGGTCGAACCGCCCTCCTTGTTTGCGAACCTCACCCCGGATTACAAACCCGTTGCCACTAGGAGCAGACGGTACAGAACCCAGGACCGGACGTTTATCAGGTCCGAAGTCCAGCGGCTGCTGAAGGAAGGCATAATCCAGGCCAGCAATAGTCCCTGGAGAGCTCAGGTGGTAGTAGTGAAGACAGGGGAGAAGCAGAGGATGGTCGTAGACTACAGTCTGACCATCAACAGGTACACGCAGCAAAATGCGTACCCTCTTCCCCGCATATCCGACATGGTCAATCGGATTGCACAGTACAAGGTCTTCTCCACCGTGGACCTTAAGTCCGCCTACCATCAGCTCCCCATTCGCCCCGGTAACCGCAAGTACACTGCCTTCGAAGCAGACGGGCAGCTATACCACTTCTTAAGGGTTCCATTCGGCGTCACGAACGGAGTCTCGGTCTTCCAACGGGAGATGAACCGAATGGTTGGTCAGCACGGTTTACGGGCCACATTCCCGTACCTCGACAACGTCACCATCTGCGGCCACGACCAGCAGGACCACGACGCCAACCTCCGCAAATTCCTCCAGACCACTAACGCCCTCAACCTCACCTACAATGAGGAAAAATGCGTGTTTAGCACCGACCATCTAGCCATCTTGGGCTACGTAGTGCGTAATGGAGTGATAGGCCCCGACCCCGAATGCATGCGCCCCCTCATGGAGTTCCCTCTACCCCACTGTGCCAAAGCCCTGAAACGCTGCCTGGGCTTCTTTTCTTATTACGCCCAGTGGGTTCCCCAGTATGCAGACAAGGCCCGCCCACTAATCCCGTCCACTACTTTTCCCCTGTCGACAGAGGCCCGCCAGGTCTTCAGCCGCATCAAAGCGGATATCGCAAAGGCCACGATGCGCGCCATCGACGAGTCCCTCCCCTTCCAAGTCGAGAGCGACGCATCCGACGTAGCTCTGGCGGCCACTCTCAACCAAGCGTGCAGACCCGTGGCCTTTTTTCCCCGGACCCTCCACGCTTCAGAAATTCGCCACTCCTCAGTAGAAAAGGAGGCCCAAGCCACAGTGGAAGCTATGCGACATTGGAGGCATTACCTGGCCGGTAGGAGATTCACTCTCCTCACTGACCAACGGTCGGCAGCCTTCATGTTCGATAATGCACAGCGGGGCAAGATAAAAAACAACAAGATCCTGCGGTGGAGGATCGAACTCTCCACCTACAACTATGAGATCTTGTACCGTCCCGGAAAGCTGAACGAGCCGTCCGATGCCCTATCTCGCGGCACATGTGCCAACGCACAAGAGAACCGCCTCCAAGCCCTCCACGAGGACCTCAGCCACCCGGGGGTCACTCGTTTCTACCACTTCATAAAGGCCCGCAACCTCCCGTACTCCGTCGGGGAGGTCCGAACAGTCACCAGGAACTGCCAAATCTGCGCAGAATGCAAACCGCATTTTTTCAGGGCAGATAGAGCGCACCTGATAAAGGCTTCCCGTCCCTTTGAACGCCTCAGTTTGGACTTCAAAGGCCCCCTCCCCTCCACCGATCGCAACACGTACTTTCTTAACATCGTTGACGAATACTCCTGTTTCCCCTTCGCCATCCCCTGCCCCAACATGACCGCGGCCACGGTCATTAAAGCCCTCTGCATCATCTTTACCCAGTTCAGTTTCCCCGCCTACATCCATAGCGATAGGGGGTCCTCCTTCATGAGTGACGAGCTGCGTCAATTCCTGCTCAGCAAGGGAATAGCCTCGAGCAGGACGACCAGCCACAACCCCCGGGGGAACGGGCATGTAGAGAGGGAGAACGGAACGGTCTGGAAGACCGTCCTACTGGCCCTACGGTCTAGGAGCCTCCCAACTTCCCGCTGGCAGGAAGTCCTCCCGGATGCCCTTCATTCTATCCGGTCCCTGCTGAGCACCACCACGAACCAAACGCCTCACGAGCGCCTCCTTGTCTTCCCTAGGAAGTCCGCTTCTGGAACGTCACTTCCGACCTGGCTGGCAGCCCCGGGACCCATCCTGCTCCGGAAACATGTGCGGGCACACAAATCAGACCCACTGGTGGAAAAGGTACAGCTACTCCACGCAAACCCGCAGTACGCCTACGTGGCGTTCCCAGACGGCCGACAGGACACGGTGTCTCTGCGGGACCTGGCACCCGCCGGAGCTCCCCACACCTCCCTAACACCAATCACCACCCCCTCACTCCCGCCGGTGCACACCACAGCCATCCCCTTCCCGGGGGGGATCGGTTCTCCTCCCAGGCCCGCCCAGGAGTAAGGAAACAGAGAGGGACAGCGCGATGCTCCCAGAGACGACCGGACCCGAGCCAGCACTACCACCACCACCCGGGCTGAGACGATTGGAGAGGGCGACCAGAGCACCATCTCGACTCATCGAGTCGACTTACGATGTATATAATTCAGTGGCCCAGTAAAGCGGCATTGTTGTAAATAGTTAACGCTGCTAATCGGGTAAAATGTGAATAATCCAGTGGCCCAGTAAAAGCGGCATGATTGTATATAGTTCAATGGTTAAGGCACCGACCCTGTAAACCCCTACCACCCACCACCCACCACCCCGCCGGGTTCTTTTTTAACAAGTGGAGAATGTGGTGGTATGTATTAGGGGTAATACGGTACACCATGAATGCCAAGGAGCTATTGGAGGACAGATGCTGGGTCCCGATTGGATCTGCCGCCTACTGGGCTCCACCCAGATAGGCCGCCTACTGGGCTCCACCCAGATAGATCGCCTACTGGGCTCCACCCAGATAGGCGGGGTATAAGAACCCGGTTTGCTCCCAGCAGCTGCATTCTGTGACTGAGCTGCTGGGGAACAAGTCTGCTCAATAAAGCCTCGATTGAAGTTCTCTACGTCTCGCCTCGTGTGTGATCGATGGTGCTACAGAGTGGGCAGTGAGAGTTTAGTTCTGTGAAGCAAGAGAGAATGACAAGGAAAGAGATAGATTTCTTTAACGTTTTTACCCCTTGGTTGTAGCTGAGTATAATAATACCATTTATGCCTTGCTATCCCTAAACTCTGTTGATTTTCAGATCATAAAATGTCAGAGTGGAGAACCGGGATTAGATCCGGACTCAATTTCTAAACTCATCGGAATACAAAGAGCCAAATCCAGATTGTCGGAGACTGGACATGCAACGTAAGGTGTGCATTGGGCTGCCTTGGAAGACTTGATGCGTGGATCAGGGCGGGAATTGTCCAGGACGTTTAAATTTCAATGGGCAAGTTCCCACTGCCCGTGGCCCTCCGCGAATGTCTGAGTTCACAGGATCACAGAATTGTTAAGGTGCAGAAGGAGGCCATTCGGCCCCGTCGTGTCGATACTGGCTCTCCAAATGAGCATCATGACGTCTTTCCCCTGTACCCCTGCTCATTGCTTATTTTCAAATAATCATCCAACGCCCTCTCGAATGCCTCCATTGAACCTGCCTCCACCACACTGGCAGACAGTGCATTCCAGACCCCAACCACTTGCCGTGTGAAAAAGCTTTTTTCTCACATCACATGCGGTTCTTTTGCAAATGGCTTTAAATCTGTGCCCGCTCGTTCTTGACCCTTTTACGAGTGGGGACAGTTTTTCCCCCGTCGACTCTGTCCAGCCCCCTGGTGATATTGTTCATCCCTATCAAATCTCCTCTTATTCTTCTCCTCTCTGAGGAGGTCAGGCTCAACATCTCCTCATAACTGAAATTTCTCATCCCTGGAACCATCCTTGTAAATGTCTTCTGCACTCTCTCCAATCTGTTTGCATCCCGTGTCCTTGCGAGCTGCATAGCGAGGGAAGTAGCAAGGGTTTTGA
This sequence comes from Scyliorhinus torazame, assembly GCF_047496885.1. Lineage (NCBI taxonomy): Eukaryota > Metazoa > Chordata > Chondrichthyes > Carcharhiniformes > Scyliorhinidae > Scyliorhinus > Scyliorhinus torazame. Next base: position 28,515,629 of record NC_092715.1, read on the forward strand.
ACTAAATAGTGGAGGCAAGGGGTAAAATGTGGAAAGATGGCATATCAAAGAATAAAGAATGCTATAAGACCATAAGATATAGATATTGGAGCAGAATTAGGCCAGTCGACTCATCAGGTCTGCCCTGCCATTCAATCATGGTTGATATGTTTCTTACCCCTCATAGCGGGCGGCATGGTAGCACAATAATTAGCACTGCTGCCTCACAGCTCCAGGGACCCGGGTACAATTCCGGCCTCAGGTGACTGCCTGTGTTGTGTTTGCGCTTTCTCCCCGTGTCTGCGTGGGTTTCCTCCGGGTGCTCCGGTTTTCTCCCACAGTCCAAAGATGTGCAGGTTAGGTGGATTGGCCATGCTAAGCTGTCCCTGAGTGTCTAAAAGGTTAGGTGGGGTTAATGGGTTACGGGGGATCGGGTGGAGGCGTGGGCTGAAGAAGGGTGCTCTTTCCAAGGGCTGGTGCAGACTCGATGGGCTGAATGGCCTCCTTCTTCACTGTAGGGATTCTATGATTCTATGATCCTTGAGGTACAAATATGTAGACAGATTACAGAAAAATGTAGGAGCAATAGGGTGGTCGTGATGGGAGATTTTAACTTCCCCAACATTGTATGGGACTCATGTAGTGTTGGAGGCGTAGCTGGAGCAGAATTTGTAAGGAGCATCCAGGAGAGTTTTTTAGAGCAGTATGTAAATAGTCCAACTCGGGAAGGGGCCATACTGGACCTGGTATTGGGGAATGATCCCGGTCAGGTGGTTGAAGTTTCAGTCAGTGATTACTTTGGGAATAGCGATCACAATTCCATAAGTTTTAGAATACTCATGGACATAGACGAGAGTGGTCCTAAAGGAAGAGGGCTAAATTGGGGAAAGGCCAAGTATAACAAAATTCGGCAGGAGCTAGGGAATGTGGATTGGGAGCAGCTGTTTAAGGGTAAATCCACATTTGAAATGTGGAAGTCTTTTAAGGAAAGGTTGATTAGAGTGCAGGACAGACATGTCCCTGTTGTTATGGGTGAGGCATTTTCAGAACCCCAAAATGTATTCTGGAGTTCAACCAACCTCTCCCTTTAATGGATTTGTTGCTTTTCCGAGCACACGGCTTGTTCCCTAGGTGTGGGATTACAATTGTGGGTTTTTAAACACAAAACACTGTTTATTCCATGAACTCAACTTAACGTCTTAAATAAACATTGGATCTCATAACCACCCCTTACTTCAAAGATAACTCAGAAAATATTCCAACAGTAAATAATTCCTTAAAATGTTCCATCAAACTTCAGAGAGACTTAACACCTTTAAACAAAATCACATCAGGTTAAAGACTTCACTATTATAAGTTTAAATCACCCAAATGATCCAGAGATGGTCTTTTATGGCAGACATCACAGCAAATCCAGCTCACTGCAAAACACAGACACTCACAAGCTCTTTTCAAACTAACTGCAGCTCTCTGGAAACACACAGACACACACCAGCTCTTTTTAAAAACTGAAACTAAAATGGCTGACCAAAAGCCCAGCCCCACCCACTCTCTGACATCACTGTTTTCTTAAAGGTACATTGCTTAAACATCCATGTCTTAAAAGTACTCTCACATGATACTGTGAAAATGAGGGATAGAAATGGCAAGATTAGGGAACCATGGATGACGGGTGGAATTGTGAGACTAGCTAAGATGAAAAAGGAAGCATACATAAGATCTAGGCGACTTAAAACTGATGAAGCTTTGGAGGAATATCGGGAAAGTAGGGCAAATCTCAAACGCACAATAAAGAGGGCTAAAAGGGGTCATGAAATATCTTTGGGTAACAGGGTTAAGGAAAATCCCAAAGCCTTTTATTCGTATATAAGGAGCAAGAGGGTAACTAGAGAAAGGATTGGCCCACTCAAAGACAAAAGAGGGAATTTATGCGTGGAGTCAGAGGAAATGGGTGAGATTCTTAATGAGTACTTTGTATCGGTATTCACCAAGGAGAGGGACATGACAGATGTTGAGGCTAGGGATGGATGTTTAAATACTCCAGGTCAAGTTGGCATAAGGAAGGGGGAATTTTTGGGTATTCTAAAAGGCATTAAGGTGGACAAGTCCCCAGGTCCGGATGGGATCTATCCCAGGTTACTGAGGGAAGCGAGGGACGAAATAGTTGGGGCCTTAACAGATATCTTTGCAGCATCCTTGAGCACGGGTGTGGTCTCGGAGGACTGGAGAATTGCTTCTGTTGTCCCTTTGTTTAAGAAGGGTAGCAGGGATAATCCATGGAATTATAGACCTGTGAGGTTGACGTCAGTGATAGGCAAACTGTTGGAGAAGATACTGAGGGATAGGATCTATTCACATTTGGAAGAAAATCGGTGATAGGCAGCATGGTTTTGTGCAGGGAAGGTCATGTCTTCCAAACCTAATAGAATTCTTTGAGGAAGTGACAACGTTAATTGATGAGGGACGGGCTGTAGATGTCATATACATGGACTTCAGTAAGGCGTTTGATAAAGTTTCCCATGGCAGGTTGATGGAAAAAGTGAAGTCGTATGGGGTTCAGGGTGTACTAGCTAGATGGATAAAGAACTGGCTGGGCAACAGGAGACAGAGAGTAGTGATGGAAGGTGTAGAGGGTGCCATCTCTGCTACTCCACTACTGGGCCGATATCTGGGGTTTGAGTATCTGTGTGTGTCTCTCTCCAGCTGGCACTGAAACTTCAGAGGCCAGGGGACGCCGCACTGGGACACTTCCACTGAAGAGAGCACTGAATCAAGCCTGCCGTTTATCCCTAACCGGCAGCCTGAGGCTTATATCACACAGATCTCCAGACCCCTACCAATACCCAGGTGATTCTCTCTCTTGCCGGTGGTGCAACACCCACCCGGTTCCTACTTCGCTAGAGTAGCTTTCCCAAGAGAGAGAATAGGACACTGCTGTTTATTACCTAACCAGCAGTCTGTCCTGAGTGAATCGCTCAAGATGACCCTTGATTCTTGAACCCGGAATTAAGGTGAGGAATATTTTAACAATGACTTGGTCAGAGATCGCTGGTGAAAGATTGAAGAATTTAAACGACTCCAATTATCAGCAAATCAAGGTTTATTGCAAAACCCAGGTCAAAATCATCAACAGAAGAAAATATAATAAAATCTTAAACTCTAACACAAACTAAGTCTATTCAGAAAGTACTATAACGGACACAACGAAAAATCTTATGGTTACACAGTTTTAGCAATAGCACAAAACACAAATCAAGCCCCCTTCCCCAAAGCCTCAACCACTATTAAAGTCAAGGGAGTTTCGCAAGCTGCTGCAGGGTACTTACGGTCACAGGCTGCAGAGGTCAAGTCAAAGGTGGAGAGGTCGAGCCAAGAGCCAAGCGAGCCTCAATCGAAACACAGCCCCTTTTATATTGTTTTACCTGGCTTTTTCCTGTGTTCGGCCAGCCCCTTTTGCATTGAATCCATAAGGTTTAAAGTTCCCGCTGGTCCTGCCCCCTTTGAGCCGGTCAGACCTGTCGAGATGGGAGTACCTCCCCTAGGTCCGCCTCCAGTCTGCTTTTCGAGATAACGAGGTTGAGCTCCCTTGTGAAGATTTTCAAAAGTCTTCCAGCTGCTCCGGAGATGGCTGCTATTCTCACCTTGCTATGTCGATGGGGTGTTAATTGGATTCTGCTCTGGTGGAGGCCAGGTCATTTACATCTGCATGGGGCTATGACCATCCCATTGTCCTGCTTGCAGGCAGGCCCCCTGTGTATTCCCGTGCCCCTTTGTCTGTGTTTTGATCTTATCTCGTTGTCTGGCTCCTTCTTCCTTGTAGCTCCTAGGGGGGGGGTTTGTAAATACTTATGCATGCCCCTACTCAGCTCAGCGGACCAAGCCTGCTGGGAAAACTGGTTACGTTCTCTTGGCTGAAAAGTCAGTTTACAGTCTCTGAGTTTTATTCTTGGGCATTCCAAAAAGGGCCGAATTGCCCGAAAACCTTACAGATGCCCCTTCGATACGTCCCTACCTGCTTGGACCGTATCGACACAGGTGAAGGGCAATCATTTCCTTTTGTGTGGACCGTAGGCCCCCCCCTCAACAACATGCAAAACTACAAGTCCCAAGACAGTTCCCTTAATCTAGGCTACCCCTGGTTTCAATGAAAGGGAAAGACAAGACCATACTTAAATCACACACACAGTAACATATACACATTTCACCGGAACCCCAAACGTAAGGGTCCCTGTACATATATCACAATCAAGTAACTGAAACCCGCGAATCCATACAACTATTTACAATTACATCTCTTTATTTCACCAAGGATCCTCCTTTCTTGGCTGCACTTCGCTTCTTCCCGTTGAAGGCTCTTCATGTTTCCTCCATCGTCGATACCTGCAGCTGAGGGGTTTAGTCCAACTGAGGCGACAGCATAATGTACCCCCTGTACAACATTTTCTTTGTGGGGGCAAACACTCAACCATTCTCAGGCCCCCCTGGTGGTGATCGGACAGTTGTGAGGGTCGATTGGTTGGGCTGTGGGCAGGGGTCGCTTTACCTGAACCAGCAGTTCTGTAGTTTTTACAGTCATCCCTTCCCTGGGCATTACACATCCCTCCCCAGTGCGGTCAATTTATCCCGTTCCCTGGGTTCTGCCACCACCTTACAAAAGTGATTAGTGCCCCTTGTGGACATGCCTTGGTAGATCCCCATAAACACAAATAAATGCCCTGGTCAGTAGCCCACCACTTATCCCAGCAAACGGTGATCCTACCCGGTGACCCCGTGATGGTCCGGTAGGTGTTGTTGTCCAGGCGTTCCCAGTCCGAGGACTGATCCCTCATGTCCAGCCTCAGCTTCCTGGGCCACCACCATCTCCCCAAAGGAACGTCCCCCTCACAGGTTAAACACACCCGCCTGCCCTCAGTCACCCTAACCCGGTCAGTCGAAGGACTCTTCTGTCTCGCCTCTGCGGAGTTCTCCCGGTCCCACCATCGCCAAGATCATCAAACTCCACATCGTCGGGTGCCCCATCTGTAAAAAACAAAACACATCCTTGCCTCTACAGAACTACCTACCTTAAAGTGCATGGGTCCTATCCAGCGGCAGCAGCAGCTCCCGCTTTGAAGTTGCCGCAGCCTGTCTGTGATTCTGTGTTTACAGCCCGGCTCCCCAGGGTCCTAGTGCCTGCTGCTATCCGGCGGCAGCAGCAGCTCCCGCTTTGAAGTTGCCGCAGCCTGTCTGTGATTCTGTGTTTACAGCCCGGCTGCACCAGGGTCCTAGTGCCTGTTGCTTCATCATTTTACCATTGCACTAGGCGCTTCTGTGTTCCCACGATCCTAAATAATTCACACACCACTACACACTAATTAGAACTAACAGGGGGGGAATGCTATATACAATGCCACCCGTCTCCGGGTGGCCAAATTAAAACTGTGCCCCGCTAAACTGGGGCAGTTCACCTGTTTGGTCCAACGGCTCGGGCCAGACCGTCCCCTCCCGGGGGTTCGGGCTGCCCCTTGCCTCTCCTTCCCCAACAGGGTTCGGGGATCCCTCAGCGTTCCCTTCTACTCGGGCCCCCTTACTGCGGGACCGGGTTCTAGGGAGGTGTGATGGGGACCATCTTAGAGGGGGCTTGGAGACCCGATTGCTCCTTCGTCCCCTGACTGGTTCCCACACCCAAGGTGATACCTCCACTTCCTCCGCCTCCTTAGCCTCTATACTAAGGCAGGCTACCTGACCCACAGGTAAGGGCTTGGGAATCGTTACTGTCTCTGGGCTGGGTGCTTGCAGCACTGTCGGTTTCATTGGGACTGCCCCTTCGGGACAGCACCTTGTCACCGGTTGTGTGACCGTGGAGTCAGGGACCTCCCCCACCGTCGTTAATTCTACGGGGGGTTTCTCCACTACCACCCCCAGTCTTCCCCCCACCTTGCTCTTTCTTGCCCTTATGGGGTGGAACAATTTAAATTGACTGATGTGGCGTTCGCATGGGTCCCACCTTAAGGGATTTAAACTGCAAATAGCCGCTGAGGCAGCCTCCAGAATGGGACCCTGCACCTGGACCGGACCAGGGTCTGGGGCTAGAACTACCCCTGCGCTCCCTTTTTCCTGAGGCTGCTCCCTGGGTAGTCATACGGGTTCTTGTGGTGTGGGTGCGGGCAGGCCCTGGCCCGTTGCCATTGCCACCTGTCCCGACCCAGCTGCTAGGCTCTGCAAAAAGGCTAAAAGTTTCTTTACCTCGAAGGTTTCCGGGGCAGCTGCTCCTGCCGCCGGGGTCTGACTCTCTACTGCGGGAGCCCTCTCCCCCTTGCTAGGGTTTTTACATTCCCTCTTGAAATGCCCGGCCTTCCCACACCCGTAGCATACCGGTTTCTTGTCGGAGGTCCGGGTGCCCTCATGCTTCCACTCTCTCTTAGGGGCTGCTGGCACGATTTCGTGCACTTTGCCCTTAAGGGGCTTGTCCTCACCCCTCTCCCCATTACGATATGCGAGGGTAAGTTTCCTAAGGACCTCTTCCTCATTAAGGGCCGGGGTCTGCGGGTCGAACCAGTGTTCGGCTTTTGCCCTAACGTTAGGGAGACAGTTGGCAACTAGGGTCTTCAGCCAGTGGGCGGTTCTTTCCCCTAAATTCCGTCTATCCGCGGGAACCCCGCATGCCTCCATATAGACAGTCCACAGTCTGTCTGCGAACATGGTGGGAGATTCCCCTGGTTGCTGCTTGGTTTCCACCACCCTCATGAAAGGGCTCCCCAGATTCAAGCCCATCGCCTCCAGAACAGCAGTCTGTGCTGCCGCCCATGTGTCAGGTCTTCCCCCATTCCCAGAGGTCACTGTCCTGCATAGCTGTGCATCTAGGGTCATCAGGAGCATCTTTATTTGCTCCCCTTCGTCGCAGTCATTGATGCTGGCTGCCTGTTCCACCTCCATAAAATGAAGCGACGGATCCCCTTTTGGAGTTAGTCTGGGAACGTGGGCCACCATCCCCCTGAGCGCGGATGCCCCATGAGGAACGATAATGTCGCCCTCAACCGGTCCCCTATTTGCCATCCCCGCCGGGGGACCATACCTTCTTTGCCTGACAGGGCACATCTGCCCTACCTGGGGTTCCTGCTCCTCCTCCCCACTGTCCAGCTCTCCTGCCCCGTTGGGTAGCCCCCCTGTCCCCGGGCTAGCTACCCATATAGGAGACGCCGCTATCTGGGGATACACCACTGACCCCCCTTGGACCTGCCCCTGACCGGGCGGTCCAAACCCTACCTGCTGACCCGGCCCCATCACCGGCATCCCAGGCAGCGGTCTGTCCCCATCCCATGGGGACCCACATACGAAACCAGGCGGACACGCCTCCAGCTGGGGGTACCCTGCCGACCCCCCTTGGACTTGCCCCTGAACGTGCAGTCCGATCCCCCCCTGCCGACCCGGACACAATCCCGGTGCCTCAGGAGGCGGTCTATTCCCCTTGGCCTGTGGGGAATCATCCGCTGCGAGGAGCACCTTGCCCCTTGGGAACCCCCCTGGACCTACCAGGTGTACCTGTCCCCTGACCTTGGACAAGGCCTCCTCCAACTCCGTTATTCGTGCCTGGCACGGCCCATGGGCACAGTCCCCTACTTCCTCGCGAGCCACCCGGTACGCTGCCTGGATGTCCCGGTACTTCCCCTCCAGCTTCCTACACTGCTCTGTACTCCGAGCATAGAGTTCCTGGAGCCTCCGTTCCTTTTCTTTACCCTCCACTATCTGGCAGTGGAGATAGTCCTTCTCACACCGGTTAGACTCGCTTTCCTGTTTCATTTCTGCCAATTCCTCCCGCAGTCGTTCCACTGCGCTAGCGCTGTCCCCTGCGCTGGCCCTCACTTCTCTCAGCTCCTGCTCTAACTCTTCGACCCTTTGCTCTGTTTTGACTACCTGCTCGGACAGGCAAACCAGCCAAACTGCCTTCTCCAAGTGCTTTTTGTGCGCCTTACTTTCTGTCCATGCAGCCGCTGCCATTACCGGTTGCTCCGCATTGATTAGTTCTGAGACCCAAGGTTTGGTGAGGTTGACCTTTTGCCACAAATACGAGGAGATTCTCTCCTCCATTTTACTTCGTTCCCTCACCCCCTCTGCCAAGTCACATACTCCAAACCACCGGGGTCCTGCCGCGGTCGCCATTGTAGAGGGTGCCATCTCTGCTACTCCACTACTGGGCCGATATCTGGGGTTTGAGTATCTGTGTGTGTCTCTCTCCAGCTGGCACTGAAACTTCAGAGGCCAGGGGACGCCGCACTGGGACACTTCCACTGAAGAGAGCACTGAATCAAGCCTGCCGTTTATCCCTAACCGGCAGCCTGAGGCTTATATCACACAGATCTCCAGACCCCTACCAATACCCAGGTGACTCTCTCTCTTGCCGGTGGTGCAACACCTACCCGGTTCCTACTTCGCTAGAGTAGCTTTCCCAAGAGAGAGAATAGGACACTGCTGTTTATTACCTAACCAGCAGTCTGTCCTGAGTGAATCGCTCAAGATGACCCTTGATTCTTGAACCCGGAATTAAGGTGAGGAATATTTTAACAATGACTTGGTCAGAGATCGCTGGTGAAAGATTGAAGAATTTAAACGACTCCAATTATCAGCAAATCAAGGTTTATTGCAAAACCCAGGTCAAAATCATCAACAGAAGAAAATATAATAAAATCTTAAACTCTAACACAAGCTAAGTCTATTCAGAAAGTACTATAACGGACACAACGAAAAATCTTATGGTTACACAGTTTTAGCAATAGCACAAAACACAAATCAAGCCCCCTTCCCCAAAGCCTCAACCACTATTAAAGTCAAGGGAGTTTCGCAAGCTGCTGCAGGGTACTTACGGTCACAGGCTGCAGAGGTCAAGTCAAAGGTGGAGAGGTCGAGCCAAGAGCCAAGAGACCCTCAATCGAAATACAGCCCCTTTTATATTGTTTTACCTGGCTTTTTCCTGTGTTCGGCCAGCCCCTTTTGCATTGAATCCATAAGGTTTAAAGTTCCCGCTGGTCCTGCCCCCTTTGAGCCGGTCAGACCTGTCGAGATGGGAGTACCTCCCCTAGGTCCGCCTCCAGTCTGCTTTTCGAGATAACGAGGTTGAGCTCCCTTGTGAAGATTTTCAAAAGTCTTCCAGCTGCTCCGGAGATGGCTGCTATTCTCACCTTGCTATGTTGATGGGGTGTTAATTGGATTCTGCTCTGGTGGAGGCCAGGTCATTTACATCTGCATGGGGCTATGACCATCCCATTGTCCTGCTTGCAGGCAGGCCCCCTGTGTATTCCCGTGCCCCTTGGTCTGTGTTTTGATCTTATCTCGTTGTCTGGCTCCTTCTTCCTTGTAGCTCCTAGGGGGGGGTTTGTAAATACTTATGCATGCCCCTACTCAGCTCAGCGGACCAAGCCTGCTGGGAAAACTGGTTACGTTCTCTTGGCTGAAAAGTCAGTTTACAGTCTCTGAGTTTTATTCTTGGGCATTCCAAAAAGGGCCGAATTGCCCGAAAACCTTACAGAGGGAGTGTCTCAAAATGAAGAAAGGTGACTAGTGGTGTTCCACAGGGATCCGTGCTCAGACCACTGTTGTTTGTGATATACATAAATGATCTGGACGAAGGTATAGGTGGCCTGATTAGCAAGTTTGCAGATGGTACTAAGATTGGTGGAGTTGCAGATAGCGAGGAGGACAGTTAGAGAATACAGCAAAATATAGATAGATTGGAGAGTTGGGCAGAGAAATGGCAGATGGAGTTCAATCCAGGCAAATGCGAGGTGATGCGTTTTGGAAGATCTAATTTAAGAGCGGACTATACGGTCAATGGAAGAGTCCTGGGGAATATTGATGTACAGAGAGATCTGGGAGTTCAGGTCCATTGTACCCTGAAGGTGGCAACGCAGGTCGATAGAGTGGTCAAGAAGGCATACAGCATGCTTGACTTCATCGGACGGGGTTTTGAGTACAAGAATCGGCAGGTCATGTTACAGTTGTATAGGACTTTGGTTAGGCCACATTTGGAATACTGCGTGCATTTCTGGTCGCCACATTACCAGAAGGATGTGGATGCTTTAGAGAGGGTGCAGAGGAGGTTCACCAGGATGTTGCCTGGTATGGAGGGTGCTAGCTATGAAGAAAGGTTGAGTAGATTAGGATTGTTTTCGTTGGAAAGACGGAGGTTGAGGGGGGACCTGATTGAGGTCTACAAAATTATGCGAGGTATGGACAGGATGGATAGCAACAAGCTTACTCCAAGAGTGGGGGTGTCAATTACAAGGGGTCACGATTTCAAGGTGAGGGGGGAAGTTTACGAGAGATGTGCGTGGAAAGGTTTTTACGCAGAGGGTGGTGGGTGCCTGGAACGCTTTGCCAGCGGAGGTGGTAGAGGTGGGCACAATAGCATCATTTAAGATGCATCTGGACAGATATATGAATGGGCGGGGAACAGAGGGAAGTAGATCCTTGGAAAATAGAAGACAGATTTAGATAAAGGATCTGGATCGACGCAGGCTGGGAGGGCCGAAGGGCCTGTTCCTGTGCTGTAATTTTCTTTGTTCTTTGTTCTTCCTATAGTGTGGCACCCAGAACTGTACACAATATTCCAGCTGAGGCCTAACTAGTGTACTGTATAAGTTCAGCATAACCTCCTTGCTCTTGTATTCTTTGCCCCTATTAACAAAGCCCAAGGCACTATATGCATTATTAACTGCTCACTTCCCCCTGTCCTGCCACCTTCAATGATCTACGCTCATATACACCAAGGTCCCTCTGCTCTTGCACCCCCTTAAGATTTTTACCCCTTTTCCATGTTCTTCCTACCAAAATGCCACCTCTCTACCCATTCCACCAACATGCCTCTGTCTTTTTGAGGTTCTACACTGTCCCCCTCACAGTTTACAAGCTTCCAAGTTTCATATCATCCACAAACTTTGAAATGGTCCACTGCTCACTAAGATCTCGATCGTTAATATATATCAGGAAAAGCAAGGGTCCCAGTACTAAACCCCCCCCCGCCCCGGCTAGGGAACATTGCTACAAACCTTTCTCCAGCCTGAAAAATATCCATTGTCCATTACTGTCTGCTTACTAATATTCACCAATTTGTATCCACATTGCTACTGTCCCTTTTATTCCACGAGCAAAAACTTTGTCACAAGTCTGTTGTGAGTTACTGTATCGAGCAGGATGGACGGCGAGGTCCCGCCGGGTAGGACCACATGTGAATGGCCCCGGCGGGACTCGGCCTATCTCGGCAGCCACTCGGCCCATTCCGCGCGGAGAATCGCCGGGTGGTGGGGCCGCGTAGAGCGGCCTCGGACCGGCGCCGCGCCGGCACCAATGCCGCTGATTCGCCGGTCGCTGGAGAATAGGCGGACCGGCGTCGCGTGAATCGCGCCCCCTCCCCCCGACGATTCTCCGACCTGGCCCGGGGTTAAGAACCCCGCCCAGGGTTTTCCCTTCTGAAAACCATGCTGTGTCTCCCTAATCAACACACATTTTTCCATGTGACTACAAATTCCATCCCGAATAATTGTTTCTGGCAGATTCCCCACCACTGAAGTCAAACCGACGAGTTTGTAATTACTGGGTTTATCCTTGCAACCTTTTGTTTGAACAAAGGTGTAATGTTTGCAATTCTCCAGTCCTCTGGCACCTCTCCGTGGGTCCAGGGACCACTGAAAGATTATGGCTAGTGCCAGATTATGGCAATGACTTGGAGCAGTTCTGAAGTACTTACCTCAGTTACCCAGGACATTTTAGACAGATCATAACCTAGTTTAACATCTGGGTAACTACACAACTACATAATGTGTTCAGTTCAGTTGGCTGGAGAGACCTGACTAACCGCCTAGCCAATCCAACTACCCTCCTGACCCAGTTACCCCCTGACCAGACCTGACTAGCCCGTGATCACTCAGCTACCCTCCTGATCTGACCTGGCTGCCCCCAATCTGACCCAACGATACCCTGGCCAACCGACTACCCATCTGACCCGACCCGAATATATCCTGACTATACCCCATCAGGCTTGATTACACTCGTGGCCACCTGACTATCCTGGCCCTATTGAGTTAAACTCAGTCCAATTACCCCCTCTGACTTCACCTGACCCATTACCCGACGCCCCTCGACTTGACCCGACCCAACTGTCCCCGACACCCCCGACTGTCCCGAACACCTTGACCACCGAAATACCCTGACTCAATTACCCCCAATCTGACCCAACTACCTTGACTCCTATACTGCCCCTGACCTCCTGTCTGCCCCGACCCATCATGCCGACACCCCAGACCACCTTATAACTCTCCCCCAACCACCCAACTACTTCTGAACCAGGCCTAACTGCCTCCCGACCTGACCCAACTGCACCCCGACCTGACTACCCACTCACTGCCTACCCACCGCCTATCACTGCCATGGCTCGGTGATCTGGGTCAATATCTCAGCATCTGGAAATACAGGCTTGAGAAAGTTATGGTTCAGTTATAGAGAGCTTTGATGAGAACCCAATCAGATGAGTGTTATCGTTTCAGCCACTATATCGCAAGAGGGCTATATTGTGGAAAGGACACATCACAGATTCACCAGGGTAATTGCCAGAGTTTAAAGAGTTAACTTACGAGTAAGGGTTTCATGAAATTGGTTTGTATCCTCTGGCGTTTAGGGGGTTATTGACTGCACAGACATGGATCTGCTGAAGCCATGCGAAAGATCGCAGGAACCACAAGTGCTAATATTCCCCATGCAGTTGGTTTGTGACCGTACCCCAACATAATTTCAGTGAATGCCCCCACCCCCCCCTATCATGGCAGTTGCCAATATGCTTCATCCTGATGCAGCAGCTGTTCTCGTTGGCTTTGGCGGCGGAAGGCCGGGGGCAGCAGGTGCATGGGAACACCACCGCCAGCTGCGAGTCCCCTTCCAAGCCACACACTTGGATATCTATCGTCGGTCCTTAACTGTCTTGTTAAAATCCTTAAAAATCTTGAACCCCCTCCCTTAGCGGCACTGTGTATGTATCTGGGGGCATTCTGGCTAAGTTTGCCGATGATACAAAGATAGGTGGAGGGGCAGGTAGTATTGAGGAGGTGGGGAGGCTGCAGAAAGATTTAGACAGTTTAGGAGAGTGGTCCAAGAAATGGCTGATGAAATTCAACGTGGGCAAGTGCGAGGTCTTGCACTTTGGCAAAAAGAATAGAGGCATGGGCTATTTTCTAAACGGTGACAAAATTCATAATGCCGAAGTGCAAAGGGACTTGGGAGTCCTAGTCCAGGATTCGCTAAAGGTAAACTTGCAGGTTGAGTCCGCAATCAAGAAAGCAAATGCAATGTTGTCATTTATCTCAAGAGGCTTGGAATATAAAAGCAGGGATGTACTTCTGAAGCTTTATAAAGCACTAGTTAGGCCCCATTTAGAATACAGTGAGCAATTTTGGGCCCCACACCTCAGGAAGGACATACTGGCACTGGAGCGGGTCCAGCGGAGATTCACACGGATGATCCCAGGAATGGTAGGCCTAACATACGATGAACGTCTGAGGATCCTGGGATTATATTCATTGGAGTTTTGGAGGTTGAGGGGAGATCTAATAGAAACTTACAAGATAATGAATGGCTTAGATAGGGTGGACGTAGGGAAGTTGTTTCCATTAGCAGGGGAGACTAGGACCCGGGGGCACAGCCTTAGAATAAAAGGGAGTCACTTTAGAACAGAGATGAGGAGAAATTTCTTCAGCCAGAGAGTGGTGGGTCTGTGGAATTCATTGCCACAGAGGGCGGTGGAGGCCGGGATGTTGAATGTCTTTAAGACAGAAGTTGATAAATTCTTGATTTCTCGAGGAATTAAGGGCTATGGAGAGAGAGCGGGTAAATGGAGTTGAAATCAGCCATGATTGAATGGTGGAGTGGACTCGATGGGCCGAATGGCCTTACTTCCGCTCCTATGTCTTATGGTCTTATCTCTATCGCTTGGACTGCGGCGGTTCAAGATGGCGACTCACCACCATCTTCTCACGGCCAAGAAGGGATGGGTAATAAATGCTGGCCTAGCCAGTGACACCCACATCCCAAGAACGAATGCAATATATTTTAAGAAATGATAGGATGAGACGCTCGGGGAACTGAAGCCTCAGTATCCGCTCACAGCCAGCCCATTTGAAGCTGCAGATGACTTACCCCTGCTTCCTCTTCCTCCGGCTCCTGTGGTGGCAAGGGTCGTGGAGGGTGTGGAGGCCATATTAGGGATCCCCATTGTTCCAGAATCTCAGCCTTTCAATTCATTTAAAAAAAATTCTTCAATGGGATGTGGGTGCCACTGGTAAGGCCTGCATTTGTTGCTTATCCCTAGTAGCCCTTGAACGGAATGGCTTGCTCGGTCATTTCAGAGGGTGGTTAATAGTCAACCCTATCACCGAGGGTCTGGAGCCACATGTAGACCAGAGTGGGTAAGGACGGCACATTTCCTTCCCCAACGGACAGGATGGTTTTTTTAATGAAGGAAAAGCTGATATTTCAATTCCAGATGTAATTAACTAAATTCAAACTTTTAACCAGCTCCTGTGGTGAGACTTGAGCCCACGTTCTCAGAGCATTAGCTTTGGCCTCTGGCTAACTCGGCTAGTGGTCTCACCACTGTACCGCTGCCACCCTGCCGCTCCGCTTGGCAACATCCTAAAATAAAAGACACCAACCTAAGGCTTTTATTATATATATATATATTATATATTATCAAACCACACATTCCCGAGCCAGCCTCCCCGAACAGGCGCCGGAATGTGGCGACTGGGGGCTTTTCACAGTAGCTTCACTTGAAGCCTACTTGTGACAATAAGCGATTTTCATTTTCATTTTTCATCCTATAATGCACGTGAAACCGAATGAAACATCCTTGTGCATTCACTTAGAGCTTGGCTTGTGAGCGTGTGTAAACCTGAAACGTTAAACTTTGTGCATCGCCGGCCTCAATGGGACTGGGTTCAGGCGAATTATAACTCACATATTGGTGCCCATAAATGAGAACAAGTCACCCCCCCCCCCCACACCCTAGCCCCCACACCCCCCATTGTTCAATGCACCAATTTTAGAATCATAAAGTCATAGAGGTCAGCAGTACAGAAAAGGCCCTTCAGCCCATCGCATCTGCGCCGGTCAGAAACAGCCACCTGAGTATATACCTAAGGGGTAAGTTTCTTCCTGTCTCCTCTGTCTATGCACCTCATCATTTTATACATTTTGCTTAACTTTTATCAGAATTTTTTTTTTTGCGGCATTAACTTTTGTCTTTGTTAATTAAAAACTGTTCAGTTCAGAAAAACGGACACACGATTGTTCCAGAAATAACTATGGAATTTGCGAAGGAAAATACTGACCCCTTGTCATTTTACAAAGAAATGGTAAAAGTGAGTAAGTTGCCTGTTTGCGTCAGACCATTCTTTAATTAAATCAAAAACCATTCCGTTTTGAACAAGGGAAATGTATTTTACAAACCGAGCAAGCTGTTAATAACAGATTGCTAAATCCCTTGGCTAGAACACAAAGTGAACTTAATAACATTGTGCTGAACTAGTTCATAATATTCCCCAAGAATAGAACCATAGAGCCATAGAAGCTCTATAGTGCAGAAGGAGGCCATTCGGCCTATTGAGTCTGCACCGACCTACTGAAAGAGCGCGCTACCTAGGTCCACCCCCTTGTCCTACCCCTGTAACCCTGCCTAACATAGCATTCCACAGTGCCTGATCAACTTAATTTGAGTTCAAATTTGATGTCATCACTCCTCCCCTCAAAAAAAACTATTCTTTATCTCTCTACGTTTAACTCCTGACCCATTCCCAACCATTCTTTCTATTCCAATGCCCTTGAGCAAATCACTGCCCTTTTCCTTCCCTCAATTCCCAGCATAAATCCCTCTGATCAGGTTCTGGCCCATCCACAGTACGAAGACAACCCTTGCTAATGCACAAATGACATTCTTCAAGGCAGCGCCAATGATAACCCAGCCCTCCTTATTGACATGCCTTCAACCTTTGACACGATTGGTCACACCATCCCCCTCCGATCCCTCTCCTCCATTGTCTGGCTGCCCTAATATGGCTCAATTCTTCACAATGTGTTTGTAGCCAGAGGATCTCCAGTAATTGCTTCACTTCCCATTCTTACCCTGTTCGTCTCGACTTCCTCAACGGCCTAATCTTCGCTTCCTTATTTATTTCTCATCGACATGATAAACCCCCACCCCGTCATCTGACAACCGACGACATCCTGGCCCACGTGTAACGCGCTCTCTCAACACCACCACTCCTGGGAATCCTCAGCCGCCTCTGGTTTGTCATATTGCTTTCCTGACATCAAGGGCGGGATTCTCCCAGCCCTGGGCTGGGCTGGAGAATCCCCGCGCACGGGCCGCGCCGCCCCGACGCGGGCACGCGATTCTCCACAGAGATCTACGGGGCCGGCCCGCCGATTCTCCGGCCCGGATGGGCTGAGTGGCCGTAAGAAAAGAGCCGAGTCCCACCGGCGCCGTTCTAACCTGCTCTGAGCCGGCGGGACCTCGGCGTGCGCAGTGCGCCTCCTTCAACGCCCCGGCCCCAACGCAACATGGCGCAGGACTGCAGGGGTCAGCGCGGAGGATAGGAGGCCCCAAGCCAGAGAGGCCCACAGCCAGGCCGCATCGGAGCCTCCCCCCCCCGGGGTCGGACCCGACCCCCTCTCCCCACTACAGGCCGCCACCCGACCCTTCAACGGCTGGTTTAGCACACTGGGCTAAATCGCTGGCTTTTAAAAACAGACCGAGCAGGCCAGCAGCACGGTTCAATTCCCGTACCAGCCTCCCCGAACAGGTGCCGGAATGTGGCGACTAGGGGCTTTTCACAGTAACGTCATTGAAGCCTGCTTGTGACAATAAGCGATTTTCATTTCATTTTTTTCATAGTGTCCAAAATTGCCCTTAGTGTTGGGTGGGGTTACTGGGTTATGGGGATTAGGTGGGGTTACTGGGTTATGCGGATAGGGTGGAGTTGTGGACCTTGGGTAGGGTGCTCTTTCCAAGTGCCGGTGCAGACACGATGGGCCGAATGGCCTCCTTCTGCACTGTAAAATTCTATCTATGTAATCATGGCTTATTGGATTGTGGCGTTCACTCCACTTTCCTGTCTGGCCCCAACCCCATAACCTGTGACTCTCTTGTTGATTAAATGTCTGTCTAACTCAGCCTGGAATATAATCAATGACCCAGCCTCCACTACTCTTGGAAGTATAACTAATGAATCTCTGAGAGAAGAAATTCCTCCTCATCTCTGTCTTCAATGGGTGACGCCTTATTTGTAAACTGAGGTCCCAAGTTGATTCTCTCCTTAAGGGAAGCATCCTTTCATCATCCTTTGATGTAAAAAGCTGAGTGGATAATGGACATCCTGTAGATGTAGGAGATCTGGACTTCCAGAAGGCATTCGATAAGGTGCTGCTCAAGAGGTTAAAACACAAGGTAAGATCATATGGGATATGGGGTAATTTACTATCTTGGCCCGGAAGACTGGCTAACTGACAGAAGGCAGCGAGTCGGGCCAAATGTATCTTTTTCTGGTTGGCAAGATGTAACTAATGGGGTGCCGTAGGGTTCAGTCCTCGGGCCCCAACTATTGACAATACATATTAATGACTTTGATGCAGGGATAGAAGGCACTGCAGCCAAATTTGAAGATGACACAAAAGTAGGTGGGATAGCAAGTTGAATGAGGAAATAAGAAATGTACAAATGGATAGGGATAGGTTAGATGAGTGGGCCAAAATTTGCCAGATGGAGTTTAACATGGGTAAGTGTGAGGTCATCCATTTTGGCCGGAGAAATGGAAAGGCGATTTATGAGCTTCATGTACAGAAACTCCCGAGTGCTTTGTTGCAGAGGGATCTGGGTGTCCTCATGAATGAGTGGCAAAAAACTAGTATGCAGGTGCAACAGGTAATAATAATAATATATAATAAGGAAGGCAAATGGAATTTTGGCCTTTATAGCTAAAGGAACGAATAGAGTAGAAAGGTAAGGACGTGTTGCTGCAACTCGACAAGGCATTGGTGAGTCTGTACCTGGAGTCCTGTGTACAGTTTTGTTCCCATTATTTGAGGAGGATGTAGTTGCATTCGAGACAATTCAGAGAAGGTTCATCAGATTGATTCCAAAGATGAGGGGTTTGTCTAATGAAGAGAGATTGAACAGTTTAGGCCGATACTCTCTCGAGTTTAGTAGAATGAGAGAAGATCCAATTGAGATATATATCTCAATTATATCAGCAGCAGGGTAGCATAGTTGGGGCAGCACGGTAGCATAGTGGTTAGCACAATTGCTTCACAGCTCCAGGGTCCCAGGTTCGATTCCCGGCTGGGGTCACTGTCTGTGCGGAGTCTGCACGTTCTCCCCATGTCTGCGTGGGTTTGCTCCGGGTGCTCCGGTTTCCAAAGATGTGCGGGTTAGGTGGATTGGCCATGCTAAATTGCCCTGAGTGGCCAAAAAAAGGTTAAGTGGGGGTTACTGTGTTACGGGAATAGGGTGGAGGTGTGGGCTGGGGTAGGGTGCTCTTTCCACGGGCTGGTGCAGACTCGATGGGCCAAATGGCCTTCTTCAGCACTGTAAATTGTATGATTGACAAAGTAGACATAGAGCGGACGTTTCCTCTTGTGGGGCAATCTAGAATGAGAGGTCAGAGTTTTAGGATAAGGAAAAAAACGATTTAAAATAGAGATGAGGAGAAATTACGTCTCTCAAAGGCTTGTGAATCTTTGGAACTCACTACCCAGAGTACAGTGGATGCCGGTGTGGTGTTGGGTGTTCTGACACACAGATGAGCCAACACAGTTGCATATGGTACAACACTTCTTTATTTAAACTCACTATTTACAACTTGGTCTTTGCACTCTGCACGTGGGGGGCTCCCTGCTTGTGGTGTTTCATCAGCTCTTTCTGTTCCCTTCTCCCCAGACCTCCTGACCTCCAGGTGTCGTGCTCGTGCTTTTTATGTGGTTGGTGTTCTTGTCTGTGATTGGTTGTGGTGTTGTGTACTCTGATTTGCCTGTTAGTGTGTCCATCATGATGTGTGTGTTTGAATATCATGACATCCCCCCTTTTTACAAAGATATGTGCCTACGTGGTAATAAATATGATCGTGACGTGAGTGCATCTAAGAGTGTGTGTGTGTCGTGTGCAGCATGTGTCTATGACGGAACTATGTACATGGGGCGATGTCGAGTGCGTCACATGAATCCAGTTGTACCATAACATAACAGAAATGCGAACGAGAGAAGAAGAAAAAAAAATTTGATCAGTTGTCCAGTCAGACGACATCTGGAACAATAAACAACAACAGGTTATCATGTAAAATTGTCCAACTTATTAAACATATGAACTGTATTATAAGTCCATTCTAATGGGTTTGCGACGAATTCGGGTTGACCGCCTTAAGGGTGGATCAAGAACCACCGGCTGCTGTGCAGGCATGGCCATGGGTGGCGATGGAAAGGGCGTGATGTGCGGCAGCTCCACAAAGTCATCCTTGGAAGCCTGTTGAGGATCTGGCGTGTTGTGTGGCTGTGAGCGTGGAAGTCGGCGAAGGGCGCGCCGATTGCGGCGACGCACGGAACCATCCGGCATGCGAACCAGGAACGAGCGGGGAGCCACTTGTCGGAGGACTTCGGCCGGTGCTGACCAGCCACCATACGGTTGATGGACGCGTACTTTGTCTCCGGAGGACAGGGGGGGCAGGTCCGTCGCTCGTGTGTCGTACCGACCTTTCTGGCGATCACGCTGCAGTTGCATGTTCCGAAGAACCGCCTCATGGTCTGTTGTCGGTGCCAGGACGGAAGGTACCGTCGTCCTGAGGGAGCGACCCATTAGTAGCTGCGCTGGCGAGAGGCCCGTGGATAACGGGGCCGATCGATAGGCCAGCAAGGCAAGGTTAAAGTCCGATCCGGCATCAGCCGCCTTGCACAGGAGCCGCTTTGCGATGTGGACACCCTTTTCAGCCTTCCCGTTCGATTGTGGATGCAGAGGGCTGGATGTCACATGAGTGAAACCATATGCTGCGGCAAAGGACGACCATTCACGGCTGGCAAAACAAGGTCCATTGTCTGACATGACAGTCCTTGGAATGCCATGGCGAGCAAACGTTTCCTTGCAGGCCCCAATGACTGCGGACGACGTCAGATCATGGAGAGGCATGACTTCCGGGTAGTTTGAGAAGTAGTCTATAATAACAATGTAATCTCTGCCGAGCGCGTGAAATAGGTCAACACCCACCTTCGCCCAGGGGGACGTCACCATCTCGTGTGGTAGAAGTGTTTCCGGAGGTTGCGCTGGCTGAAACCTCTGACAGGTTGTGCAGTTGAGCACCATGTTGGCTATGTCTTCATTAATACCCGGCCAATATACCGCCTCCCGGGCCCTTCGTCTGCATTTTTCGACGCCCAAGTGGCCTTCGTGTAGTTGACGAAGAATCATCTGGCGCACACTGTGTGGAATGACGATCCTATGCGATTTCATAAGGACCCCGTCTATATTGGTGAGATCATCTCGCACATTATAAAACTGGGGGCACTGCCCTTTTAGCCACCCTTCCGTCATGTGGCGCATCACTCGCTGCAGCAGAGGGTCAGTCGCCGTCTCTGCGCGTATGTGGGCCAGACTAGGATCATCAGCTGGCATATTTGCTGCTGTCAGAGTCACGTGTGCCTCAATTTGACGCACGAACCCCTCTGCATCTGGTGGTGTGCTCACTGCTCGGGAAAGAGTGTCCGCCACGATGAGTTCCTTCCCCGGAGTGTAGATCAGTTCAAAATCGTACCTCCTGAGTTTGAGTAAGATGCGCTGGAGGCGAGGAGTCATGTCGTTCAGGTCTTTGTTAATGATGTTGACCAGGGGGCGGTGGTCAGTTTCGACCGTGAATCGTGGCAGGCCATACACATAGTCGTGGAACTTGTCCAGTCCAGTTAACAAGCCCAGGCATTCTTTTTCGATTTGCGCGTAGCGCTGTTCGGTAGGGGTCATGGCTCGTGAGGCATACGCAACCGGGGCCCATGATGACGTGCTGTCTTTTTGGAGGAGTACCGCTCCAATACCAGATTGGCTGGCGTCTGTTGAGATCTTTGTAGGGCGAGTCGTGTCAAAGAAGGCCAGCACTGGTGCCGTGACCAGTTTGTGCTTGAGCTCCTCCCATTCCCGCTGATGCGACTGGTGCCAGTTGAATTCCGTCGATTTTTTTACGAGATGGCGCATGTTTGTTGTATGAGAAGCCAGGTTGGGAATGAACTTCCCAAGGAAGTTGACCATGCCGAGGAATCTTAAGACAGCCTTCTTGTCAGCCGGTCGTGGCATGGCTGTGATGGCGCTAACCTTGTCTGCATCGGGACGGACCCCGGACCTTGAGATGTGGTCCCCGAGGAATTTCAGCTCCGTCTGGCCGAAAGCACACTTCGCACGGTTGAGACGCAGGCCATTTTGCCGTATGCGGGTGAAGACACGTCGAAGACGATGCATGTGTTCCTGCGGAGTGGTGGACCAAATGATGATATCGTCCACATATACACGTACCCCTTCGATGCCTTCCATCATCTGTTCCATAATGCGGTGGAATACTTCAGATGCCGAAATGATGCCGAATGGCATCCGGTTGTAGCAGAATCTGCCAAAAGGGGTGTTGAATGTGCATAGTCTTCGGCTGGCCGGGTCCAGTTTGATCTGCCAGAATCCTTTGGACGCATCCAATTTAGTGAATATGTTGGCTCGCGCCATCTCGCTGGTGAGGTCTTCTCGTTTCGGGATGGGATAGTGTTCCCGCATGATGTTGTTGTTCAGATCTTTTGGATCTATACATATACGGAGCTCGCCAGAGGGCTTCTTTACACAGACCATGGAGCTGACCCATGGCGTGGGCTCCGTGACCTTGGATAGGACCCCTTGGTCCTGAAGAATCTGCAGTTGTGCCTTGAGGCGGTCTTTGAGAGGCGCAGGAACCCTGCGAGGTGCGTGAACGACAGGGATGGCGTCCGGTCTGAGTCGAATCTTGTACGTGTGTGGCAATGTCCCCATGCCTTCAAAAACCTCCTGGTTGTGAGCGAGGAGGGAATGGAGATTCGCGTGGAACTCAGCATCCGGGAAGTCGGATATCTCATCTGGAGAGAGAGACATGATGCGCTGTACCAGGTGAAGGACCTTACACGCTTGTGTGCCCAGTAACGAGTCCTTTGATGAGCCCACAACTTCGAAGGGGAGTGTGGCCGTGTACCTCTTGTGAGTCACCTGTAGCTGGCAAGATCCTATGGACGGGATAACGTTCCCGTTATAGTCAACCATCTTAAGCCGGGATGGTGTGATGGGTGGTTTGACCTTCATGGCCTGGACTGCAGAGTAAGCAATCAGGTTGGCGGATGCGCCGGTGTCCAGACGGAAGGCGACGCGCGATCGGTTGACCGTCAGGGTGGCACACCACTCATCGTCTGGATTGATGGCATTGACCTTGTTGACATCAATGACGGCAACTCGGAAGTCATCCTGGTCATCTGCATCACTTAATTGGAAGTCTTGATGCGTGGGCTGGACGGTCCTGACTCGTGTGCGAGGTTGTCGAGGATGCGCCGGATCCATGGGTTGAGCCGCACGACAGCGGGCTGCGTAGTGGCCTATCATGGCACATCTGTTGCACTGTCGGTATTTTGCAGGACATTGCCCTTTTAAGTGTAGACCTCCACAATTTCTGCACGTCATGACGTCACGGCGTTCGTTGCGCCACTGCGCATGCGCAGTGCGATCTTGCGGTGGGCGCGCCTGCGCAGTGCGTCCCTCGTTGTGGCCGTTATTTTTGGCGCGCACCTGCGCGGGAGACCGCGAAAAGCGCGGGAAGCGGCCGCTGTCGTCCGGGCCGTGGGGCGGGAAGAAATCGACGGCCTGGATGCGTTCAACGTCGTGGGCGGCCTGGCTTGCCGATTCGACGGCTGGGGACCCCCTCCGTGCCAACTCGGACGCCTGAAATCGGGCAAAACGGCAGGTAGCATTTTCATGGAGGACACAGGCTTCCACAGCAGACGCTAAGGTGAGGCTCTTTATTTTAAGAAGCTGCTGGCGTAGGCCACTAGAGGCAACGCCAAAAACAATCTGGTCCCTGATCATGGACTCTGTAGTGGTGCCGTAACCGCAGGACTGCGCTAGAATCCGGAGGTGCGTCAAAAAGGGTTGAAAAAGCTCCTCCTTACCTTGCAGGCGTTGCTGAAAGATGTATCTTTCAAAAGTTTCGTTTACTTCAGTTTGAAAGTGCTGGTCCAGTTTGAGGATGACCGTGTCATATTTGGCCTGGTTTTCGCCTTCTTCGAACACCAGTGAATTAAAGACATCGTTCGGGTGGGGGCCTGCGTAGAAGAGGAGCATTGCAATCTTCGAATCATCCGAGGCATTCTGTTTTTCGGTGGCACGGATGTACAGGTCAAATCGCTGCCTGTAGAGCTTCCAGTTGGTGCCTAGGTTCCCCGTGACTTGCATCGGCTGCGGTTTGCCGGTGTGGTCCATGTCCAGAATGGCAGGTTAGTAGGCAGGTATCGATCCACTCCTGTACCATGTGGTGTTGGGTGTTCTGACACACAGATGAGCCAACACAGTTGCATATGAACAAAGAACAAAGAACAAAGAAATGTACAGCACAGGAACAGGCCCTTCGGCCCTCCAAGCCCGTGCCGACCATACTGCCCGACTAAACTACAATCTTCTACACTTCCTGGGTCCGTATCCTTCTATTCCCATCCTATTCATATATTTGTCAAGATGCCCCTTAAATGTCCCTATCGTCCCTGCCTCCACTACCTCCTCCGGTAGTGAGTTCCAGGCACCCACTACCCTCTGCGTAAAAAACTTGCCTCGTACATCTACTCTAAACTTTGCCCCTCTCACCTTAAACCTATGCCCCCTAGTAATTGACCCCTCTACCCTGGGGAAAAGCCTCTGACTATCCACTCTGTCTATGCCCCTCATAATTTTGTATACCTCTATCAGGTCGCCCCTCAACCTCCTTCGTTCCAGTGAGAACAAACCGAGTTTATTCAATCGCTCCTCATAGCTTATGCCCTCCATACCAGGCAACATTCTGGTAAATCTCTTCTGCACCCTCTCTAAAGCCTCCACATCCTTCTGGTAGTGTGGCGACCAGAATTGAACACTATACTCCAAGTGTGGCCTAACTAAGGTTCTATGGTACAACACTTCTTTATTTAAACTCACTATTTACAACTTGGTCTTTGCACTCTGCACGTGGGGGGCTCCCTGCTTGTGGTGTTTCATCAGCTCTTTCTGTTCCCTTCTCCCCAGACCTCCTGACCTCCAGGTGTCGTGCTCGTGCTTTTTATGTGGTTGGTGTTCTTGTCTGTGATTGGTTGTGGTGTTGTGTACTCTGATTTGCCTGTTAGTGTGTCCATCATGATGTGTGTGTTTGAATATCATGACAGCCGGGACATTGAGTACATTTCAGGAGGAGATAGACAGATTTTTAATTAATGGGTTGAAGAGTTATGGGGAACAGGCAGGAAAGTGGAGTTGAGGCCGAGAGGCGATCAGCCATGATCGTATTGAATGGAGGAGTGGGCTGGAGGGCCTGAATTGCCGACTCCTGCTCCTAGTTTTTATGCTCTTATAGCTACCCTGTCAAACTCCCTTAGAATCTTATATGTTTCAATACCCGGCCGTTCTCCTCCAAGCCACACACCATCCTGATTTGGAAATATATCGCCGTTCCTTCACTGTCGCCTGGTCAAAAGCCTAAACTCTATCCCTAACAGCACTGTGTGCATACCTACACAGGAACTGCAGAGGTTCAAGAAGGCAGCTCACCACCAACTTCTCAAGGGCAATTAGGGTGGTGAATAAGTACTACCCCAGCCAGTGACACCCACATCCCGTGGAACGAATTAATAAAAAGATCGCCTCTCAGTCTTCTAAAACTCCAATGAGTATAGACCAGACTTCCTCAACCTTTCCTCAACTGTACATTTGTTCTCATCTTCCGCCCTCCATAAACGCATGTTTGTTCACAATTTTCTGAATGAATCCGCATTCATTCCAAATCACGTTGACCCATGGTCCCCAGGCTTGCTGATCTTTGGTAGTTCGCTATCTGACAATGCCTCAGTTTTAAAATCTTTGTCCTCATTTTCATGCCCTTGTGTCTTGTGTGCCCCCTCCTTATCCCTGTCGTCTTGTCCAACTCGACAGCCCTCCAGTTCTGGCCTTTTGCGCATCCCTGATTTTATTCTTCCTCGATGATAAAGATTCCGCTGTAGCAGACTGGGCCTCTAAGCTCTGGAATTCCATCCCTGAAACTTCCTGCCTCTTTCCTTATTCCCAGAGCCTCGGACACTGACCGCTTTGATCATGTTTTGGCCATCTGTCTTGATTTCTCCTCAAAAAAAGTCAAAATGCTTTCATGTGTCTTGCTCCTGTGAAGCGCCTTTGAACGTTGTCCCACGTTAGATGTGTTAGATGCAGAAGTTTGTGTTATTTCCTCAGGCTGAATTAAATATTTATTCCCAGCTCCCAGTCTAGTTTGGATGGAAGCTGACTGTCAGTCTTCATGGCTGGCAGGAGCTCTTAAGGGGTTGCAGCTGTTATTTAAAGGATCTATGGGGTAAACATATTCCGACCCAAGCTTAGCGCCACAGTGGGCAGTGCACCCTAACTAAAGGGCCTGTGTTCCAAATTACTGGTAGTCTTCACGTGAAGAAGTGAATCCCAATTTCGCCCTTGAAGCACCAAGCTCCAAATTTAAGATAGTGATGGGAGGCAGTAGCAGAGCGTAAATATCAATATTAATATTCCATGTTCCCCTATGCTCTGAGAACATGGACCCCAGTGCTCTGGGAACATGGACCACAATGCACCGTGCCAGGGGCTCCAACACTCTGGGGACATGGACCTTCTCAAGGGCAGTTAGGGATGGGCAATAAATGCTGGCCTGGTCAGGGAAGGAATGTTGATGGTGGTGAACAGGGTGCCAGTCAAGTGAGCTGCTTGGTCCTGGATGATGTCAAGCTTCTTCAGAGTGTTCAAAGTTGTATTTTTGTTTCACATTCCTGGAAATGTTCCAACAGAAGACAACAGCTGAGAAAGTGAACAATCAAAACTTCAATAAAGCCTTGACAGTAAAGGACTGTGTTTACACTGTAGCACGAGGAATTAGATTGCGATTCAGTAAAGAGCTTCCAGGATGAACTTTTACATTGTAAGGATCCTCCGTGTTTAAACCCCGTTTGTTCCCTTTTAATTTCTGTAATTTTATTGCTATTTTTGTCCATGGATGATGAATGACTTTAAGGCAAAGCAGATGCCTGGGTTGGATGAACTGAAGAGTGAATGACACCAGTGCTGACTTAGATTGATGGACTTGGCTGGCAGCCAATGAACTGGCTCAGATTGCCGGGCCTTGCGCTGATTGGTTCTGATTTCTCTGGGATGTTTCTCTCCCCAGCAAAGCTGGTTTTCCTTTTAGTTTCATTTTTTAGATCCGAACTGGAAGCTGCTTCTCTGATTCACTCTCTCTCAGATGTTTAAAACTCCCTGAAATCTCATGAGGGGCCTCTGTTCTTTTCTCAGCAAGGTTGGGGGGTTCCTTCTGGTGAAACTGGAAACCAATTAAGATTACAACTCAGGCTGGAGTTGGGCTGAGGTGAGACAAAGAGTCCCAGGAACGAAACATGCCTGAGGCTGTTCCTTTGAGCGAAGACCCAGGTTAGTAAAGGTCAATGTGACTCTCCAGGGGAAATCCCACTGTCTGGGAGCACTGAGTGAATGTTACTGTCAGAAGATCATCACTAACAGTACACCCGTGGCTTCAGGCCCTCAGTGTCCTGGGAAGACAGCCTGCTGCAAAGACCTCAACATCGGGAGCAAGGATTCTCGTCTTTCCTTTTATCTTAATCCCTTTAATTTTACCCCTCCCTCTGTGTTTGTCTGTCTGGTGCTTGTGTGTGGGTAGAAGGTGGGTTGGTTGAAAGGGGGCGTAGTAGGTTGTCTGGCTGTCATTCCATTGATATTACTGCATATTTTGACTTTGATTCAATTATAAATGATCAGTTATTGTGGCCAACTTCCAAACCTGCTGACTGTAAATTATCGGGCAGTCAAGGGCCAAAGATTTCGGGATTTCTTTACACAAATAATTGGTTAATACACATGTGTTGGGACTCCAGGATTTGTGGCGTTGGATGCAACCGCGCGCTAGCCCAGGGTGTCGTCACAACGTCCGATAATCAGCAAGGAATCTGGTGCCCGGGTCACAGTCTAAAGCAAGGACAGCTCTGCTAGTTCCTAACGCCATTTGGTTTCACAGATTAAAAGTTCACAAGCCGGCTTTTATTAGAAAAAAATTTAAAAACCTAAGTATTTATGACTGCTTCAAGACTGAGCCTCTTACACTGTGCCACACACATAAATGCTTCTATTCCCCTCGAAGTCTGCTGTTGTAAATTAGAATCATAGAATTTGCAGTGCCATTAGGCCCATCAAGCCTGCACTAGCCCTTGGAAAGAGCACCCGAACCAGCTATCCAGCCAACTGAGCGAAACCAGCCTGTGGTGGAGTAGCAGTATTCTCACTGACCGAGTAATCCAGAAACCCAGGGCGACAACCTGGGGACCCAGGTTTGGAGTCCTACCACAGCAGATGGTGAAATTTGAATTCAATGATCATAGAATCAAAGAATTTACAGTGCAGAAGCAGGCCATTCGGCCCATCAAGTCTGCACCGGCCCTTAGAAAGAGCACCCTACTTAAGCCCACACCTCCACCCTATCCCCGTAGCCCAGTAAACTTACCTAACCTTTTTGGACACCAGGGGCAATTTGTCATGACCAGTCCACTTAACCTGCATATCTTTGGACTGTGGGAGGAAACCGGAGCACCCGGAGGAAACCCCACGCGCACACGGGGAGGACGTGCAGACTCCACACAGACAGTGACCCAAGCCGGGAATCGAACCTGGGACCCTGGAGCTGTGAAGGAACTGTGCTAACCACTGTGCTACCATGCTGCCCTAACTGCTAATACTTATCTGATGGACCTGTCGGGGCGTCACTACCTGCTTGACCTGGCCAGCCGTAATTTAGGCCTCAGACTTCGTCAAGTTCAAAGCTTGAAGTCTCCTTCTGCGGTGTTGTTCCTCGATGTTCCGCTGATGAAATCTCTTTGTCTCTCCTTCTTTTTCTCCACATCTCATGGGCACTGGTCTCATGCATCCAGTCTTGTGCTCACAGCACAGCACAAACCAATCACTGTCTTTTCTAGTCACGAATGCTCAAAGAGTCGTGACTCAATTAGGGGTCATATTTCTTCTCAGGAGCACGACACACAGGGGTGTATTGTTCAGATTCATTTATTGCAGGATGTCTGATCTTAGTCCCAGTTGTCCTCGGTTATTTTAGAACCTTTTTTCCTCTTCCTGTCCATTTGATTGATTAGGATACATAGAACATACAGTGCAGAAGGAGGCCATTCGGCCCATCAAGTCTGCACTGACCCACTTAAGCCCTCACTTCCACCCTATCCCCGGAACCCAATAACCCCTCCTAACCTTTTTTTGGACACTAAGGGCAATTTAGCATGGCCAATCCACCTAACCTGCATGTCTTTGGACTTGTGGGAGGAAACCGGAGCACCCGGAGGAAGCCCACGCAGACACGGGGAGAACGTGCAGACTCCGCACAGACAGTGACCGAGTGGGGAATCGAACCTGGGACCCTGGCGCTGTGAAGCCACAGTGCTAGCCACTTGTGCTACCGTGCTGCCCATTGTAGAACATTCGGAAAGTTTATTATCAGGAACAGATGTTGCTTTCCATCCTGCTAATTCGCCATGCAGAAATGTATTGTCCAGTGATTCTTTATGGCCGGTTGTAAAACCAAAGACACTTGTGGTAAATCATGTAGGTCACTACTTCCTGTTGCAGGTTGTGTGAGTAACATGCTCACAGCCGAAGGTAGACTTGGATGGCGTGCTCTTTCAGAGGGTCGGTGCAGACTTGATGGGCCGAATGGCCTCCTTTTGCATGGATTCTACGATTCTATTCAATGAAAATGATTTGTTCTGTTGACCATGTTCCTGAAGTTAAAATCTCCCAGTTAGCCACGTTTCCCATCAAGGCCATAGAAGTATCCTTTCTTTGCCTGGCCATTTGGTATCAGGTTGTAAATGGTCGGCTACACTTGGCTACATTCGCTGCTGGGTGTCGCTGGGGAGGGAGCACACATTGTACACCAGTACGTTTGAAGCCTTCTGCAATCGATGGCCAAAATTCAAATTTGATAAGTTTACTTTGTAATGTTGTTTTAGTATGGTTCCCTTTTTTGTCTATTTGGTTAATTGATGCTGGAATGACTAATAGACTCATTTTGACATCGATGTTGGTAAGTAGAATTAGGCGCTATAGACTTGAACATACAAACAATAAGGAGCAGGAGTAGGCTACTTGGGCGCTCGAGCCTGCTTCACCATCAATCAGATCATGGTTGAACTGACTGTAACCTTATTCACATTCCTGTCTACCCCCGTTAACCTTTCCCCCCTCGTTAATCAAGAATCTATCTCGCTCCGCCTTAAAAACTCTGCTTCCACCGCTTTTTGAGGAAGAGAGTTCCAGACACTCACAATAATAATTTTTATTAGTGTCACAAGTAGGTTTACATTAACACTGCAATGAAGTTACTGTGAAAAGCCCCTAGTCGCCACATTCCGGCACCTGTTCGGGTACACAGAGGGAGAATTCAGAATGTCCAATTCACCTAACAAGCACATCTTTCGTGACTTGTGGGAGGAAACCGGAGCACCCAGAGGAAACCCCCGCAGACACGGGGGAGAACGTGCAGACTCTGCACAGACAGTGACCCAAGCTGGGAATTGAACCCGGGACCCTGGCGCTGTGAAGCAATGGTGCCAACCCACTGTGCTATCGTACCGCCCTCAGCGAAAAAAAGTCCCCTCCTCTCGATCTTAACTGTGCGACCCCCTATTTTAAACAGTAACCCCCAATTCTAGATTCTCCCACAAGAGGAAACATCCTCTCCACATCCAACCTGTCAATACTCCTCAGGATCTTAACGTTTTCGACCAAACCTCCTCTTAATTTTCTAACCTCTCTGAATATTTCACTTTGTAAATAAGGCAAGGTTGATTCCTGGCCTCCTACCTCAGCGACTGACTGTAAGGAGTTTAACACAACAGCAGAGACAGGTGAAAGTTGGAAACAAAAATTTTTGTTTTCAGACAGGGCGACTCTGATCATGTCCCGGAGAGAGCCTCTGATCGTTAACGATAGAGATCTTAAAGCAGTTGGCCTGAAGTACATAAAAGCAGGTAGAGGCCACGAGGGTGAGATTCTCCGACCCCCTGCCAGGTCGGAGAATCGCCGGGGGTGGGGGGAGGGCAGCGTGAATCCCGCCCCTGCCGGCTGCCGAATTCTCCGGCGCCGGAGATTCGGCGGGGGCGGGAATCGCGCCGCGCCGGTTGGCAGGCCCCCCCCTCGGCGATTCTCCAGCCCGCAATGGGCCGAAGTCCTGCCCGTTCAATGCAGGTTCCGCCGGCGTAAGTTGGAGTTGGTCCCTTACCGGCGGGACCTGGTGGCGCGGGCGGGCTCCGGGGTCCTGGGGAGGGCGCGGAGCGATCTGGCCCCGGGGGGGGGGTGCCCCCACGGTGGCTTGGCCCGCGATCGGGGCCCACCGATCCGCGGGCGGGCCTGTGCCGTGGGGGCACTCCATTCCTCCGCGCTGGCCGTGTAAGCCTCTGCAATGGCCGGCGCGAAGGTGAAACCCCCCCTGCGCATGCGCGGGGATAACGTCAGCATTCCGCACATGCCGAACCGCGGCGGCCGGCGAAATCCCTTCGGCCCCGGCTGGCGCGGCGCCAAAGGCCTTCTGTTCTATTGTGAGTAATAATTGTTATATTCTTAAAAAGAAAATGGGCATCTGTTAATTGTATAAATTAAGATTAACTATATCCAAGTGGGGGGCATTCTTTGAAAGATGATCTGAGCCATATAAGGAGGTGATGGCGAAGTGGTTTGTCACGAGATTAGTACTCCAGAGACCTGGGGCTAATGCTCTGGGTTTCCGGGTTCAAATCTCATCATGGCAGATAGTGAAATTTGAGTTCAACAAAAACCTGGAATTGAAAGTCCAATGCCAATTGTCGTAAAAACCCATCTGGTTCAGGGGAAGAAATCTACCGACCTTACCTGGCCTGGCCTCCTTGTGACTCCAGACCCGTGCTGACTCCAGACACACACAGCGATGCCGTTGACTATTAACTACCTCCCCCCCTCTAAAATGGCCCAGCCAGCCACTCAGTTCAAGGACAATTAGGGATGGGCAACAAATGCTGGCCGCGCCCAACGACGCCCACATTCCAAGAACGAATTTTAAAAAAAACATATAAGGAGACAATTCTGCCCCTCTTCTGTGGCTACGGTTGCGGCTGGTTTTCCCTGGAGAGGGAGCACGTATCCCGCACATGCTGACGGGATGCTGACGCTCCCGCACATGCGCGGACCCGCGTCGGCCAGCGTCCACCCGCCACTCGCACACTTTTAGGCCTTCAGCAGCCGGTGGGCGCCGTAGGGAACGATATTTTGGTTTGATTGGTTTAGTTTCTTTTTGACGTTTTGTTTTGGTTACAGCTCCCCACCAAGGGCTGTCCCCCCTCTGGTCACCTTTGTTCAATTTATTGAGACGTCTGTTCTTTTAAAAGAGTATGAAGTAACAATTACCTCCCCCTCCCGGAAGAGGGAGAACCTGGTGCCTGCCGATACGTTTGAGGCCTTCCGTGGCTGGTGGATGCCGCAGGGGCCTGGGGTGCAACATCAGCCCCGGCAACATTATTTTAACAATAGAACCACAGAAGGGTTATGGTGCAGAAAGAGGCCATTCGGCCCTTCGCGCCTGTGCTGGCCAAAAAAGAGAAAAAAAGCAAAGAGGCCCTCATTTTAATCCCATCTTGCAGCACTTGCTCTGCATCCCCACACGTTACAGCACTTCAGATGCAGAACTGATTTCAGTTTCATCTGAACAGCTTCTTTTTGATGGAAATTTTTCGTCACAGTGTCCCTTTGAAGGACAGTAAAAAGAGTACCAAGAGACACTTGTTGACACTGGTATTGGCGAGTTGAGTTAGGAGTTATATACTTGTACTTTGTGAACAAAGATTGACTCCTCGTTTCCAGGGCGGCACGGTAGCACAGTGGTTAGCACTGATTCCTCACAGTGCCAGGGTCCCTGGTTCAATTCCTGGCTTGGGTCACCATCTGTGCGGAGTCTGCACGTTCTCCCCGTGTGTGCGTGGGTTCCCTCCGGGTGCTCCGCTTTCCTCCCACAGTCCAAAGATGTGCAGGTTAGGTGGATTGGTCATGCTAAATTGTCCCTTAAGTAAAAACTTCTTGTCTCCTATTTCGAGATCTTTAATCACTCGGCTTTTCTTGCAGCAGAGAAATGGAAGCGTTGGAAGGTCATACAACATAGAAGCAGATTTACACAAATGGCTGGGGCTTGAATAATGGCAGGTGGCTTGACAATGGCAAAAGTAGATTCAGTGGGCGGCGGTCTCATTGCTGCGTTTGGTGGTGGTGGAATCATGCTGTTGCTCTTGCACGCCACATTGGGAGCACTGCACTGTCAGAGTTCAGATAAAACGTTGATGCTTTTGCTCTTAGGTGGTGACAAACAATCCCATGGCACCCTTTCGAAGAAGCGCAGCTCCGTTCACCCCTGGCCAATACCTACCTGTGGTGAATGTATTTCACCTAATGCATGAGCTGTCTGTACTGTCTGTACAATGATGTGACCCTTGACCTGGAAGTGATGATACGGGCTACTTCCAGGTACTGTACTGGAACCCCGGTGGGCTCCGCCTCTGGCTCCGCCCTCACCGCGGCCATATATAGTCCGGCCACCTGTGGGTGGCACTCATTTGTACAGCCGACTCTGGCAGGCGAGTTCATGGATATTAAAGCCTAATGTTCACTCGTCCTCACGGTCTCACAGTGAATTGACGGTATAACACTATCCCTCAATAAACACCAATAAAACACATTATCTGGTCATTTACCTCAACGCTGATTGTGCAGACTTGCTGGGCACGATTTGGCTGATGCAACCAACGGTGACGGCACTTCCAAAGTATTTAATTGGAATAACCTGAGGTCGTGAAGGGGGGGGGGGGGGTGGCGCTACAAATGCAAGTCAATTCTTTCACTTCCCAAGAGGTGGACAGAATTTATTCACACCGGGAATTTCAACCGGGGTCCTCATTGCCAACATCTCAACAGCAAGGCGGGACGATCAACAATCGTTAGCCTGTCACCAGCGTTGCTCACATCACACGAACGAATAAAAAACATGCTCCAGTCTCTGGGCAGTCTGATTATTTAGAGGAATTAAACAGACTGTGCCCTCAAAACAGGCTCAAGAGCCACCAACGATGATTAGATGGTTGTGTTATTATGATTCAATTTATCTGTCAGAATCAAATCACAGATATACGTGGCTTGAAAGCCAGGGTACAGGGAGAGTATAATTTCATTCAGCGTTGAGAATTCAAAGTGATTCCAACCTAAGCTGCATGTTGTGATGAAAGTAATTGCATGTGTACACGATTCTCAATGACAGAGTGAACTCTACATTGCTTAGTAATAATTTTGTGGAGCTTGCATGTTCACTCATGCACTCAACCATGTTGAAATGTTTGTCTTACAGCTAAGGCTACAGATGTACTTCTTCATTTGCTGCTTATCTCCCGGTAAGCAAATGAGCGTATTTCACAGGTTCATAAATCATATTCTAACAGGATACAAAGTCGTGTTTTTGCCATCAACGCTTACGGCAGCTGCTACACATGTTAACCGTGGCTCTTGCCTCTCTGTCAGACGGCGGTGGGTTTAAGCCCCAATCCAGAGATGTGAGCGCTTAAATCTTGGCTAGCATTTCCAGTGCAGCACTGAGGGAGTGCTGCACTGTCAGAGGCGCTGTCTATTGGGTGGGATGGTAAATCGAGGTCCCATCTACCTTCTCAAGTGGACTTAAAGTATCCCACAGCACTGTTCCAAAGAAAAGCACCTGATTTATCCCGGCCAACATCCCCAAGGTAGCTTGTTCAAAAGCTGCTGCGTGTCCTTGATAAGTATGTACCTGTCAGGCAGGGAGGTAGTGGCTGAGCGAGGGACCCGTGGTTTACTAAAGCAGTCGAAACACTTGTCAAGAGGAAGAAGGAGGCTTATGTAAAGATGAGACATGAAGGTTCAGTTAGGACGCTCGAGAGTTACAAAAGTTAGCTACGAAGGACCTAAAGAGAGAGCTAAGAAGAGCCAGGAGGGGACATGAGAAGTCTTTGGCCGGTAGAATCAAGGATAACCCGAAAGCTTTCCATAGATATGCCAGGAATAAAAGAATGACTCGGGTAAGAGTAGGGCCAGTCAAGGACAGTAGTGGGAAATTGTGCGTGGAGTCCGAGGAGATAGGAGAGGTGCTAAATCAATATTTTTTGTCAGTATTCACACAGGAAAAAGACAATGTTGTCGAGGAGAATACTGAGATTCAGGCTACTAGACTAGAAGGGCTTGAGGTTCATAAAGAGGAGGTGTTAGCAATTCTGGAAAGTGTGCAAATACATAAGTCCTCTGGGCCGGATGGGATTTATCTTAGAATTCTCTGGGAAGCTAGGGAGGAGATTCCTGAGCCTTTGGCTTTGATCTTTAAGTCATCTTTGTCTACAGGAATAGTGCCAGAAGACTGGAGGATAGCAAATGTTGTCCCCTTGTTCAAGAAGGGGAGTAGAGACAACCCCGGTAACTATAGACCAGTGAGCCTTACTTCTGTTGTGGGCAAAATCTTGGAAAGGTTTATAAGAGATAGGATGTATAATCATCTGGAAAGGAATAATTTGATTAGAGATTGTCAATTCTCTGAAGGGTAGGTCGTGCCTCACAAACCTTATTGAGTTCTTTGAGAAGGTGACCAAACAGGTGGATGAGGGTAAAGCAGTTGATGTGATGTATAGAATCATAGAATTTACAGTGCAGAAGGAGGCCATTCGGCCCATCGAGTCTGCACCAGCTCTTTGAAAGAGCACCCTACCCAATCCCACACCTCCACCCTATCCCTATAACCCAGTAACCCCACCCAACACTGAGGGCAATTTTGGACACTAAGGACAATTTTAGCATGACCAATCCACCAAATACTGCACATCTTTGGACTGTGGGAGGAAACCAGAGCACCCGGAGGAAACCCACGTAGACACGTGGAGAACGTGCAGACTCCGCACAGTCAGTGAACCAAGCCGGGAATCGAACCTGAGACCCTGGAGCTGTGAAGCAATTGTGCTATCCACTATGCTACCGTGCTGTATATGGATTTCAGTAAACCGTTTGATAAGGTTCCCCATGGTAGGCTATTGCAGAAAATACGGAGGCATGGGATTCAGGGTGATTTAGCAGTTTGGATCAGAAATTGGCTAGCTGGAAGAAGACAAAGGGTGGTGGTTGATGGGAAATGTTCAGACTGGAGTCCAGTTACTAGTGGTGTACCACAAGGATCTGTTTTGGGGCCACTGCTGTTTGTCATTTTTATAAATGACCTGGATGAGGGCGTAGAAGGATGAGTGAGTAAATTTGCAGATGACTCTAAAGTCGGTGGAGTTGTGGACAGTGCGGAAGGATGTTACAAGCTACAGAGGGACATAGATAAGCTGCAGCGCTGGGCTGAGAGGTGACAAATGGAGTTTAATGCAGAAAAGTGTGAGGTGATTCATTTTGGAAGGAATAACAGGAAGACAGAGTACTGGGCTAATGGTAAGATTCTTGGTAGTGTGGATGAGTAGAGAGATCTCGGTATCCATGTACATCGATCCCTGAAAGTTGCCACCCAGGTTGAGAGGGTTGTTAAAAAGGCATACGGTGTGTTAGCTTTTATTGGTAGAGGGATTGAGTTTCGGAGCCATGAGGTCATGTTGCAGCTGTACAAAACTCTGGTGCGGCCGCATTTGGAGTATTGCGTGCAATTCTGGTCGCAGCATTATAGGAAGGATGTGGAAGCATTGGAAAGGGTGCAGAGGAGATTTACCAGAATGTTGCCTTGTATGGAGGGAAGATCTTATGAGGGAAGGCTGAGGGACTTAAGTCTGTTTTCGTTAGAGAGAAGAAGGTTAAGAGGTGACTTAATTGAGGCATACAAGATGATCAGAGGATTAGATAGGGTGGACAGTGAGAGCTTTTTTCCTCGGATGGTGATGTCTCGCATGAGGGGACATAGCTTTAAATTGAGGGGAGATAGATATAGGACAGATGTCAGAGGTAGGTTCTTTACTCAGAGAGTAGTAAGGGCGTGGAATGCCCTGCCCGCAACAGTAGAGGACTCACCAACACTAAGGGCATTCAAATGGTCATTGGATAGACATATGGACGATAAGGGAATAGTGTAGATGGGCTTTCGAGTGGTTTCACAGGTCGGCGCAACATCGAGGGCCGAAGGGCCTGTACTGCGCTGTGATGTTCTATGTTCTCTGTTCTATCTCGTCACCATGTTGTTGGTGCTTGTGGTGTTATTGGCACCTCGGGTGGAATTTTCCGGCTCCTCCCACCGGAGACGACTTCCAGTCCCGTCGAAGTCAATGGACATTTTTATGGCCCCGCCCAATCCTGGCTGAACAAATAATTGACCGGACCTCAGAGTTCATTGATGATGGAAGCAGCAAATCCTTTGGAGAACTTCAAGCAAAGTCTGCAAAGCCCTCCACACTGATATCTGCCAAAATTGGGAGGGCTGCCACGCAGGCTAGCCAAGCAATAGCCTGACATAGCCATGGTGTTATACCTTTCAGCCGACATCCTACCTCCTCAATTACCGTCCCTTGGTTGTGACCTGCCCTCTGGCAGGATGTAGGCCCATCTGGGATAGTGGCACAGTGGCATTCAGTTGGGAGAGTGTACACCCTTGGATCGCTCAACATTGATTCTGGGTTCTGTGGAATGTCTTGGCATCAGGTCACATATGAAGAAGGGAACAAAAACAGAAAATCTCAGCAGGTCCGGCAGCATCTATGGAGAGAGAAGATAGAGTGAACTCTTTGAGTGCATATGACTCTTCTTCAGAGCTCTGAGAATTGGTGGCGTGTTACAGCTCGTTTGGGGAG
This sequence comes from Scyliorhinus torazame, assembly GCF_047496885.1. Taxonomy (NCBI): domain Eukaryota; kingdom Metazoa; phylum Chordata; class Chondrichthyes; order Carcharhiniformes; family Scyliorhinidae; genus Scyliorhinus; species Scyliorhinus torazame. The sequence goes on from NC_092715.1 coordinate 28,552,775, forward strand.
CCTATGATGCGGTGGCAACATGTACATACATGTTGTACCCTGGACCTATGGACAGTGATGGTCGAGGCTCCAAATTTTTTTCCATTACATGGCTGACCAGGAACCTGTCTCGTTCTTAGTGCCAGCCACTGCCGTGCGTCGAAAGGATTTGTAGGTTGATGCTCAACCTGTTCTGGCCACGTTATGAACACACCTTCCTTGGCCACCAGGTCCTGGGGTGGGAATTAAAGCCGGGACCCCAGGTTTAGAGGCAGGAATGCCACCCACTGCTTCACAAGACCTCCCAAAGGAAATGAGGGATAGAATAAAATCCTACCTTTGCTAGCAACATTCATAGTCTAAGGATAAATGTTGAAACAATGCAGCCAGCCACATGGTCCTTACCCTACTGTGCTAGGATCTAAAAGACGATATAGAGTATGTAGCATGCATTTGCAAAGACACTTGTCTATTGATCTTTTTATTGACTTTCCATTAGGCCACAGAGTTCATTTGTAATGGTGCAGATTTAAATTCAGATAAACGGATAGATCTGCATAGTAGGTGATGTTAAGCAGAGCACAATCATCTGAAGTAAAAATGTTTGTCGGATTTAGGGGAAAGAATTATTCACTCGCTTTTTTTGGATGGGGCTATGTTCTCAGGATATGGGGTCATCCGCGAAAGACTGGGATGGGGAGAAATTTCTTCACTCAGAGGGTGGTGAATCAATAGAATTCTCTACCATAGAGAGCTGTGAATACTCAGTTAATGATTATCTTCAAGACTGAATCCATAAAGGTTTAGGGTTTAAGGGAAGTAAGGGATATCAGGAAAGTGGAGTTGAGGGTGACAGTAGAATGGTAGTGATGTCACTGGGCTAGCAATCCAGAGGCCTCGGCTATTTCCCTGGGAACATGGGTTCAAATTCCATGTCATGGTGGCACAGTGATCAGCACTGCTGTCTCACAGCACCGGGGACCCAGGTTCGATTCCAACCTTGGTTGACTGACTGTGTCGACACATTCTCCCCGTGTCTGCGCGGGTTTCCTCTGGGTGCACCGGTTTCCTCCCACAATCCAAAGATGTGCAAGTTAGGTGGATTGGTCATGCTAAATTGCCCCTTAGTGTCCAAAATGTTAGGTGGGGTTCTGGGCTTGCAGGGATAGACCGGGGGAGTGAGGTTAGGTAGGGTGTTCTTTCAGAGGGTCGGTGTAGACTCGATGGGCCGAATGGTCTCCTTCTGCATTGTAGGGACTCGATGATTCTATGATATGTCAGCTAGAATTTAAATTCAATTAATAAAAGACGAAATTGAAAGCTAATCTTAGCATTGGTTTATGATGTAAAAACTCACCTGGTTCACTGAGGAAATCTACTATCCTTACCTGGCAGCATTTGATCGAGTGTGGAATCAAGGAGCCTGATCAAAATTGAAATCAATGGTAATCAGGGAGAAAACTCTTCACTGGTTGGAGTCATACCAGGCACAAAGGTGTTGGAGTTAATTATCTTAGGATTGCAACATTGCTGCAGGAGGTCCTCAGGGCAGTGAGCTAGGCCCAACCATCTTCAGCTGCTTCATGGATCACTTTCCCTCCATCATAAGGTCAGAAGTGGGGATGTTCGTTGAGGATTGCACAATGTTAAGCATCACTCGCAACCCCTCATATAAAGCAGCAGTTCATGACTAAATGCTTTGAGACCTGCTCAATGTCCCGGCTTGGGCTGACAAATGACAAATGACGTTTGGGCCACACAAATTCCAGGCAATGACCGGCTCCAACAAGAGAGAATCCAACTACTGCCCCGTGACATTCAGTGACATTATCATCACTGAATCTCCCACTGCCAACATCCTGGGGGTTACCATTGACCAGAAACTGGACTAATCATATAAACACTATGGCTACTTGAGCACATCTGAGGCTGAGAATTCTATGGTGAGCAATTTACCTCCTCAAAACCTGTCCATGGTCAACAAGGCGCAAGTCAGGAGTGTGATGGAATACTCTCCACTCACCTGGTTAAGTGCAGCTCCAATAGTATTCAAGAAGCTCAACACCAACCAGGGCAAAGCAAGCACGGTTCATTGGCATCCACATTTATAATGATTCACTCCCTCCATCGCCAGTGCACAGTAGCAGCAATGTGTATCATCCACAAAATACACTACTGTAACTCGTCAAAGTTTCTTTAACAGCATCTTTGATGGGGGGGATCCCATGCAAGGAACTGACCGGCCGTGGGCTGCAATCTCACCACTCGGGATCTGTCTGTCTACCAGCTCTACAGTTGTGCGCTGGCTCAGTGCTGGGTCTCCAAAGTTTTTCTTTGCAGTCACCACACTGTGATCTCAACACTCTCTGATGATGCAGCTTCATTGGGGGCTGACCTAAACATCAAGGGTTGTCTCATGCCATGTAGCACGACATAAGGATATTCACCATGTCGTACCTGTACTGAATCTTGCTGCCACGTGCCTGACCACTGTTGATCATGTCATTATAATGATATAACCTTGGGCCTATTTACTATACAAGACACAAGTTACCAATCGCTCATAAGGGTGAACACCTTGTGGTTTCATTTATCAAGTCCAGGCACATGAGATCAGCTACACACAGACTGAATAAGACCATAGACATAGGAGCAGAATTAGGCCACTCGGCCCATCGGGTCTTCTCTGCCATACAATCATGGCTGATATTTTTCTCATCCCCATTCTCCTGCCTTCTCTCCATAACCCTGATCCCCTTATTAATCAAGAACCTATCTATCTCTGTCTTAAAGACACTCAATGATTTGGCCTCCACAGCCTTCTGCGGCAAAGATTTCCACAGATTCACCACCCTCTGGCTGAAGAAATTCCTCCTCATCTCTGTTTTAAAGGATCGTCCCTTTAGTCTGAGATGGTGTCCTCTGGATCTTGTTTTTCCTACAAGTGGAAACATCCTCTCCACATCCACTCTATCCAGGCCTCGCAGTATCGTGTAAGTTTCAATAAGATTCCCCCTCATCTTTCTAAACTCCAACGAGTAGAGACCCAGTGTCCTCAACCGTTCCTCAGACAAGAAGCTCTTCATTGTTGTGAACCATTGTTGGGACCATTGTTGTGAACTTCCTCGGGACCCTTTCCAAGGCCAGCACATCCTTTCTTAGATATGGGGCCCAAAATTGCTCACAATACTCCAAATGGGGTCTGACCAGAGCCTTATACAGCCTCAGAGTACATCCCTGCTCTTGTATTCTAGCCCTCTCAACATGAATGCTAACATTGCATTTGCCTTCCTAACAGCCGACTGAACCTGCACGTTCACCTTTCGAGAATCTTGAACAAGGACTCCCAAGTCCCTTTGTGCTTCTGATTTCCTAAGCATTTCCCCATTTCGAATATAGTCTATACCTGCATTCCTCCTGCCAAAGTGCATAACCTCACACTTTTCCACATTGTATTCCATCTGCCACTTCTTTGCCCACTCTCCTAGCCTGTCCAAGTCCTTCTGCAGCCGCCCTGTTTCCTGGCTAAATCGCTGGCTTTGAAAGCAGACCAAGGCAGGCCAGCAGCACGGTTCAATTCCCGTACCAGCCTCCCCGAACAGGCGCCGGAATGTGGCAACTAGGGGCCTTTCACAGTAACTTAATTTGAAGCCTACTTGTGACAATAAGCGATTTTCACTTCATTTCATTTCATTTCAATACTACCTGTCCTTGTGCATATCTTTGTATTATCTGCAAACGTAGCAACAGCGCCTTCAGTTCCTTCTTCAAAAAACATGGAACTTACAGCGTTTACAGTGCAGAAGGAGGCCATTCGACCCATCAAGTCTGCACCAGCTCTTGGAAAGAGCACTCTACATAAGCCCAGTATCCTTGTATCCCTGTAACCCAGTAACCCCACCTAACCTTTTTTTTGGACACTAAGGGAAATTTATCATGGCCAATCTACCTAACCTGCACATCTTTGGACTGTGGGAGGAAACCGGAGCACCCGGAGGAAACCCACGCAGACACGGGGAGAACGTGCCAGGAACTTGAAGGGCCGAAGGGCCTGTTCCTGTGCTGTACTTTTCTTTGTTCTTTGTTCTTGAACAGCAACACAGTTCCAAGTCGGGATGATCTTTCCATGCATTAGCTGCCCTTGTCCTTCTCGGTGCTAGATGTCACAGGTTTGGAAGATGCTGTCGAAGAAACCTGGCCGATCTGTTGCACTGCATCCTTGTGAACGGTACATACCTCTGCCATCAGTCCCTGATGCTGGAGGGAGTGAATGTTAAGATATGATCGGATGCAGTAAAGGTCCATCAGAGCAACTCAGAGGTGTGGACAAATGTGACCGATTGGGGAAAGATGAGTATGAAGCATTTGAACAACCTCCCCTGGACCGTGAAAATCAAGGTCACCTTTAAAATGAAGATTAAAAATTCAACAACTAACATCACCAACCCATGGACTGGCGCTGTTCTGCTGATGGAACAAAGTTGAATAGTTCCTGCCAGTGACATAAGACTGACAAAGTTTGACAAGCCTTTAAAAGTTCAGTGCTCCTTGAGAACATTAGAGGGTTCAGATTTACTCAGGAGTAATAGTCACAAGTGTGTTTGATGCCACTTTCTGGGTTGAGAGTAGACAAGCTGTCAAACTCGCGGGATAACTGAACCAACAATGGGATTCATACAGTCTTGTAAAGGTTCAATTTGGGAAAGAGGGATTCACAACGGAAAGCAATGTCTGTTGTATCCTTAACCCCTCCCTTACCCATTCTTCTTTAAGCTTACAACCACTAAGGATCTTTAGATATGGTGTTTTGACAATCATTACCTGGCTTACAAAGGTGAGGCAGTGGTGTAGTGGTATTGTCACTGGACTAGTAATGCAGAGACCCAGGGAGGTGGGTTCGAATCCCACCAAGGACAGACGGTTGAATTTGAATTCAGTAACAAAATCTACTCTAATTAAAACTCTAATGATGACCTGATTGTCACAAAAACCCATCTGCTTCACTAATGTCCTTTGGGGGAAAGAAATCTGTTATCCTTACCTGGTCTGGCCTACATGTGACTCCAGACCCACTGCAATGTGGTTGACTTTTAAATGTCCTTATGGGGCGCATGGTAGCACATTGGTTAGCACTGTTGCTTCACAGCTCCAGGGTCACATTTTCGATCCCCGGCTTGGGTCACTGTCTGTGCGGAGGGAGTCTGCACGTTCTCCCCGTGTCTGCGTGGGTTTCCTCCGGGTGCTCCGGTTTCCTCCCACAGTCCAAAGATGTGCAGATTATGTGGATTGATCATGCTAAATTGCCCTTAGTGTCCAAAAAAAGGTCAGGTGGGGTTACTGGGTTACGGGGACTGGGTGGAGGTGTGAGCTTGAGTCAGGTGCTCTTTCCAAGGGCCGGTGCAGACTCGATGGGCAAAATGGCCTCCTTCTGCACTGTAAATTCTGTGATTCTGTGGATGAGCAATAAATGCCCACATCCCATGAATGAATGAAGAAAAAAAAATCAAGAATGCAAGCACAGAACCAGCTTGAAAGTGAATGTATGGTTCCCTTACCAGAGAATACTGGATGTCCAACACAGGCTGTTGTCTCAAAGAACAAAGAAAAGTACAGCACAGGAACAGGCCCTTCGCCCTCCAAGCCCACGCCGACCATGCTGCCCATCTAAACTAAAAACTTCTACACTTCCTGGCTCCGTATCCCTCTATTCCCATCCTATTCATGTATTTGTCAAGATGCCCCTTAAACGTCACTATCGTCCCTGCTTCCACCACCTCCTCCGGCAGCGAGTTCCAGGCACCCACTGCCCTCTGTGTAAAAAACTTGCCTCCTACATCTCCTCTAAACCTTGCCCCTCGCACCTTAAACCTATGCCCCCTAGTAATTGACCCCTCTACCCTGGGAAGAAGTCTCTGACTATCCACTCAGTCTATGCCCCTCATACTTTTGTAGACCTCTATCAGGTCGCCCCTTCGTTCCAGTGAGAACAAACCAAGTTTATTCAACCTAGCCTCATAGCGAATGCCCTCCATATCAGGCAACATCCTGGTAAATCTCTTCTGCACCCTCTCTAAAGCCTCCACATCCTTCTGGTAGTGTGGCGACCAGAATTGAACACTATACTCCAAGTGTGGCCTAACTAAGGTTCTATACAGCTGCAACATGACGTGGCAATTTTTATACTCAATGCCCCGGCCAATGAAGACAAGCATGCCGTATGCCTTCTTGACTACCTTCTCCACCTGTGTTGCCCCTTTCAGTGACCTGTGGACCTGTGCACCAAGATCTCTCTGACTGTCAATACTCTTGAGGGTGCTACCATTCACTGTATATTCCCTACCTGTCTGCCCTTCCGTCTCATGCAGTCGATACTGATAGGCTGAATTTTTATGAACCGGTAGTTCATAAAATGTTGGTCGGTGGGAGGATGGGGGGGGGGGGGGGGGGGGGGGTTGGGGGGGGGGGGGGGGGGTGTAGGTGCAGTGGTGTGTCGAGGGTTTGTGTGTGTGTTGGGGCAGGAGAGGCCACTTGCGAAAAAGGTCATTCATGTATAATGTCATTCAGGGTCAGGGTGGCCTGGGCTAGTTCTGCTCAGCTGAAGAAGCCAGAGAAGATTTCCCCAATTTTGTTTTCTACACATAGTCGACCTGGGGGTTTCTTTGATTTGATTTTTTTGTCCTTCCTGGGAGATGGTGGATTTTCTTGGGATGGGCTGGGGAGGGGTTGTAATGCATCGCAATTGTGTGTGTCAGACTGGCTGGGCCTTGTCCGTCATAGATCAGAAGACTCATACTGGACTCAGGATGTTAATTCTTTCTCTCTCTCTCCACAGGTGTTGCCAGACCTGCTGAGTCCTTCCAGCACTTTCCGTCTGTATTTCTGACATTGACTAGTGTTGTGTTATTTGTGTTGCTTATTTCAGGATGGTTGGCGTAGTGTTCACAAAGACCACAGAATAACTTGAACTTAAAACAAAGCTATAAATGTATTAACACATAAGACATAGGAGCAGAATTAGGCCACTCGGCCCATCAGGTTTGTGGGCAACGGTGATTCCGAAGTCTGGCGACTCTGCCGGGACCGCTACTCGGGGTAAAAGTTGAACTGCAATCAGGCAAAAAGGGAAAAAGGTCTGTCTGCTTCTGGTAAAGGGGATTGTTTGTGCCATACCTTCCAAAAGAATCGGAAGGGAGGAAGTTGGTTGAAGTATGGACCCTAGGAGCCGGGGTCCAGAATGGTGGGAAAAATGGGAGTCATGGATGCATTTGATGAAGATTCTGAGGCTTGGAACTCAAAGGAGGAAACATTCCAATTATATCTCACAGCCAATCAAACGCCGGAGGACCTAAATATCACAACATTCCTCAGTTCAGTAGGACGTAAAATATTTATGCTGCCACAAAATTTAGTTCACCCAGTAAAACCAGGAGGTAAGTCCTATATTGACTTAATGAAAATTTCAGAGGGGCTTTTCTCTCCCACCCAGTTATTGATTGCAGAAATATCCAAAACTTAAAGGTCATGAAATTAAAACGGAAGTGGACACGGGCGCAGCAGTATCGCTGATACCTGAGACACTGTCTAATCAAAAGCTGAAGATTCTGCCTTTGGAACCATAAATTGCAATCCTAAGGATATACACGGAAGAGATCATACCATTGAAAGGATGTGTAATGGGAAAGTAGAAGAAACTGGGCAGTCAGCGAAGTCACCTCTTCACGTTGTCTGTGGAAGATTTCCTGTTCTAGTTGGCATAGCAAGGTTGGCAAAGATTAGGCGTAACTGGGAAGCAGGCATTTGATAAAGTTTCCCATGGCAGGTTGATGGAAAAAGTGAAGTTGTATGGGGTTCAGGGTGTACTAGCTAGATGGATAAAAAACTGGCTGGGCAACAGGAGACAGAGAGTAGTGATGGAAGGGAGTGTCTCAAAATGGAGAAAGGTGACTAGTGGTGTTCCACAGGGATCCGTGCTCGGACCACTGTTGTTTGTGATATACATAAATGATCTGGACAAAAGTATAGGTGGTCTGATTAGCAAGTTTGCAGATGATACTAAGATTGGTGCAGTTGCAGATAGCGAGGAGGACAGTCAGAGAATACAGCAAAATATAGATAGATCGGAGAGTTGGGCAGAGAAATGGCAGATGGAGTTCAATCCAGGCAAATGTGAGGTGATGCATTTTGGAAGATCTAATTCCAGAGCGGACTATACGGCCAATGGAAGAGTCCTGGGGAAAATTGATGTACAGAGAGATCTGGGAGTTCAGGTTCATTGTACCCTGAAGGTGGCAACGCAGGTCGATGGAGTGGTCAAGAAGGCATACAGCATGCTTGTCTTCATCGGACGGAGTATTGAGTACAAGACTCGGCAGGTCATGTTACAGTTGTAAAGGACTTTGGTTAGGTCACATTTGGAATACTGGGTGCAGTTCTGGTCGCCACATTACCAGACAGATGTGGATGCTTTAGAGAGGGTGCAGAGGAGGTTCACCAGGATGCTTCCTGGTATGCAGGGTGCTAGCTATGAAGAAAGGTTGAGTAGATTGGGATTGTTTTCGTTGGAAAGATGGAGGTTGAGGGGGGACCTGATTGAGGTCTACAAAATTATGAGAGGTATGGACAGGGTGGATAGCAACAAGCTTTTTCCAAGAGTGACGGGTGTCAATTACGAGGGGTCACGATTTCAAGGTGAGAGGGGGAAAGTTTACGAGAGATGTGTGTGGAAAGTTTTTTACGCAGTGGGTGGTGGGTGCCTGGAACGCTTTGCCAGCGGAGGTGGTAGAGGCGGGTACAATAGCATCATTTAAGGTGCATCTAGACAGATATATGAACGGGCGGGGAACAGAGAGAAGTAGATCCTTGGAAAATAGAAGACAGGTTTAGATAAAGGATCTGGATCGGTGCAGGCTGGGAGGGCCGAAGGGCACTGTTCCTGTGCTGTAATTTTCTTTGTTCTTTGTTCAGGGGGCATGGCTGGTGGAGGGCTGCTAACTTGTGATTCCAAATCTCAATCTTCCTGGACGTCCTTTACTTGGAAGAGGTGGGGTGGGAACACCATGTCTCGACAGAGGTCAGGTGAAGGGCTGAGCGCTTGCCTGTTGACTTTGAGTATGAGGTTAACCTGTAAAGGACATGCTCACTTAATGTATCACTTCAATTTGTTGACACGTACACTGAGGCATCGATGCTGACATAGATTGCAGTCAACCCTGGTTAGGTAATGGCTCTTATCCAGATGAGGAGAAGGAGGGCCCATCGCAGGTTGGCACAGGGCCATGGGGAGCAAGATTAGGCAGCAAGAGGCAGCAGGGCCGCAATAAGGTCAGAGAGATCTGGTGAACCTAGGCCACGGCAATGGCCATCGTTGGCCCAAGAATGGTTGTGTAACCGGTGACGTCCTTATCAAGAAATGAACGAAATGTAGTCCTGGAGACGCCCTCGTACGTCCCAGCATATGATTGCTGACCCCTGCCAGTTCCTCCAGTGTGTGTTGTGGCCTTGAGGAGTAGGGCTGAGTTCCTGGACTGCACTGAGTAAATGTGTGTCTGGGTGCCGTCTTACTTTGGTGCGAGGATCTTTGACCCCAGAAGTAAGGATGGGGGTGGGTGACTTCCTGCCTGCCCTGCCACCCAGCAGGAATCACGCCAACCTTGCCACTCGCCACCATGCTTTGCCGCCAGAATGGAAACTTCCATCCGTTGAATACTGTGCACAATTCTCTCCTCCATGTTGTAAAATTGGACATTGGGTCAATAGAAAAGGTGTACATAAGATTGACTGGTTATAACTATTAGCAAAGGTTGAATAGGCTGGCTCCTTTTCTCTAGAAAAGTGGTGGCTTTACTGAGGTCTTTACAGTTATGAAAGGAGTTTAATAGGATAGACTCAGAGAAGTTTCCAGGGCGGCACGGTGGCGCAGTGGTTAGCACTGCTGCATCACAGCTCCAGGGTCCCGGGTTCGATTCTGGCCTCGGGTGAGTGCCTGTGTGGAGTCTGCACGTTCTCCCCGTGTCTGCGTGGGTTTCGTCCGGGTGCTTCGGTTTCCTCCCACAGTCTATGGAGTGGTTGCAGTGAATAACCTGGGGCAGCCTTCCATCTCAAACTCTGTGTTCAACATTGCCTGGTGTGGCTCAGGGACCCTACTCTGGCGTGGCAGTCGGAGGTGATTGCCACAGATGTATTTAAAGGGAAGCTCCGTAAAAACACAAGGGAGAAAGGAATAGAAGAATAAACTATTCGGGTGGGGGAAGGGTTGTGTGGAGCTAGGGGAAAGAGAGAGGAACAAAGAACAAAGAACAAAGAAAAGTACAGCACAGGAACAGGCCCTTCGGCCCTCCAAGCCCGTGCCGACCATGCTGCCTGTCTAAACTAAAATCTTCCTGGGTCCGTATCCCTCTATTCCCATCCTATTCGTGTATTTGTCAAGATGCCCCTTAAATGTCACTATCGTCCCTGCTTCCACCACCTCCTCCGGCAGCGTGTTCCAGGCACCCACTACCCTCTGTGTAAAAACCTCACCTCATACATCTACTCTAAACCTTGCCCCCACACCTTAAACCTATGCCCCCTAGTAATTGACCCCTCTACCCTGCGGAAAAGCCTCTGACTATCCACTCTGTCTATGCCCCTCATAATTTTGTATACCTCTATCAGGTCTCCCCTCAACCTCCTTCGTTCCAGTGAGAACAAACTGAGTTTATTCAACTTATTAGCTTCTCATAGCTAATCATAGGAGTGATACCATTCTGGCTTGGCCAAAAGGTCAGAGACAAATCAACCCAGAAAATAACACTTGGGAGAGTTGTGATTCACTGGAGTCAGTTATAGGAATGAATGGCCTGTTTCTGTGCGATAACACCTGTGTAATTCAGTGCAAGTGGTCGGATTAAATATTCCTGCCAATCCGATGAAATGGCAGAGTAACAGTTTGAATGACTAATGTGAGTAATAATTTCACAGGAGCACCATGGATTATATTGTGCACTGATTACATTTCCTTTGCATTTTGGGAAAGGAAATCTGCAATGTTAGAACGATTGCAAAGTAAGAATTTGGATTTGTTCCAGTCTGGATGGTGAGTGGCTGAGAGGGGGACTTGCAGGCATTGGCGTTCCTACGTGTCCGCTGCTATTGCCCTTCTAGGTGGCAGAGGTTGCAGGTGCCCAAGGCGTTCTCCAAGGAGCATTGGCGAGTTGCTGCAGCGGGTCTTGTTCTGCAAACTTTTTTTCCAGGGACCCATTTTTACAAACCGGCCAACCTTGGGAACCCAACCCGGCCGATATTCGCGACCCACGCCGGCCGACCTTTGCGGCCCACGCCGGCCGACCTTCGCGACCCACGCTGGCCGACCTTCGCGACCCATGCCGGCCGACCTGCGCGACCCACCATTTTCTCCTCCCTTGTTTGTTGCTGCCAAAAATGGAGCAAATGGTTTTAGGTCCCATTGGCCCAATGGTCCCTTTGGAACCTTTGACCGCCGAACTTGGAAAAAAAAAGGCTGCGACCATATATAAAAAAATGCAGCCGCACTGCGCATGCGTGTCCGATCATCGGTGCGCATGCACAGTGCGGCCGAATTTCTTTGTCTGTTCCTGGCCATTTTGAAGGCCGCTTGCAGCCGGCATTATTAAAAGCCGGCTGCTGCGGCTGTTGCGCGTGGATTTGCGTGATCGGGAGTGCCACGACGGACGGCTCCGCGACCCGAGTTTGACAATGCCCGTTGTAGATGGTACACGCTGCTGCCACTGTGCGTCGGCACAGCAGAGGCAATCCGCGCTGTGCTTGTTGTTACTCACTTGATGTTGCTGGAGGCAGGAGTTACAGTGCGTGACGTGCTAAATTGTTACGTGTAATAACTGAATGGGAAACATCTGTCCATGAGGAGATTTCTAATTCAAAAATTGCTCTTCACCTTGTCTCCTTTCAATTAACAGGCTGGCTGCTGAGTGTTTACCTCTCTCCCTTATCGTTATGTGGTTCCTGCTAATTCTTTTGATAATTGAAAGCCACAAAAGCGTAACATCAGTTGTGAAACACAATTAATTCACTCAGAGAGATGAAAAATGTTTTCCTTTGCACGTGATAGAAATTGCGAAATGTTGAGCAGCGCGACTATGCACCTGCAGCTTTTAATTGCCCATTTCGAAGTGAATGGCCGGTTAGCTTGACATTAGCGTAACGTCAGGCAAGCAGGCGTAAAGCCGTTCTCAGCACATTGGTTTCCACATGGAAACCTCTTCGCGAGGTCTCTCGTCTGAACCTCACCCTGAGAATTTAACGCAGGTTGCACCATTCAGGGAATTCACTTTTCCAGCCGCCAGCGCACCCCAGTGTGGCCATCTGGGATGGCCACTTACAATAAGAAACATGGACGGTCGCAAAGCATAACGAGAAAAATGGACAATGCAAGGTTCCGGCAGACTCAGAGCCTGAATGTATATTTGTGAGCGAAGAATCCAGACTGTATCGAAACCCCCAACCGATTAGCATTTTGATGGCCCATCTCCGCCAGACAAAGGGCTGATACTTGAGCAACCGATACAATCCCAGAAATTTCGGCGCCACTCCCTGTACCCAGGAAGCATCAACAACAGGGTCAGTGACCCCCTTTGGACATGCCCGGCCATCGAGCCACCCGCCCCTTTATTGGCTCAAATCAAATCCAGTGATCAAGAATTACCCAATTAATGGGGTCCAAATCGAAGGACCGCCCAAAAGAGGGCGAAACTGCCCAAGGATAAAGAGAGAGACCGCCGTGCGTTCGATCTCTCTTGGACCTGGTGCTCCAGCAACGTCTACCTCCAAGTGCAGCACCACCAGAAGCAAGTCCAAGTTCAACGCCCGCTACCAGACGGATGAGCCGAGCTGAGCAGCAGTTACTCCTACAGACTCGATAGACCCAGAATCGAACAAAGGCCACTGTTCCTCTGACCTAAGCCGGGTGCCTGAAGGTAAGTACAGGTTGTCATAGTTTAACTAGTAGTGTCTACGTTGCATGATTAATTGTGTGTGTAAATAAAGTACCCTTGATCTTGAACTAACTAACCGGTGTTTGGCTCTTTGATCAGTGTCCGGTTGAACCTTGTGGTGGTAACATTTGATACCTGGCGCCTCTGAGCAATATAATATCGATATCTAAAAAAAGAAGGGCAACCTTACTGGTGGCCTTATTTCCAGTAGGTAAAGAAAAGGCAACACCAGCCAGCACATTTCCCGGCAGCGTGGGGTGGAATAAATGGGAAATCCCATCAACGGGATTTCTGTCTTCCAGCCGCCAGCGAACGGCGCGCCGCGGCGAAACACGTGTCTGGGGCATCGCACCCCAGATTAAAACATCCCTCACGAATCTCCCTCTCTTCAGCTCTGAAGAAGAGCCACACGGACTCCGTTTTCTCTCTCCTCGGATGCTGCTCGACCTGCCCGGCCTTTCCATCATTCCCCTGTTTGGGTTTCAGACCCCAGCCTCCGCAGCATTTCGATTGTATTAAGCTTTGCAAATTTGAAGTATTAACCTACTTTTTCCCCTGTCTTTACAGATGCTGATGTCGTTAAACGTTGCCCCTGCGGCGAGTGTTTTGGCTGCGAAATTTGCTTGCACGGTGCCTGTATTTTGGACCTTCTGGATTGCCGGTCTCAGTCTAAAATGATGTCCACTTCTGGTGAGCACTGCGTGGAAATTATCTTGGGTGGATTGTTCGTGCAGGAGATGTGGAGCGGGCACCAGAGGCCTCCAGATTAGATAGGCTATAACTTCAGTCAGCATGGAGCACTCATTTGACTTTACAGCTGCGAGTTACCCTTGACACTTTTCACATCTTGGCATGGATAGAGGATTGATTAGCTAACAGGGAAGGTGGTGGCGTAGTGGTATTGTCCAGTAGTCCAGAGACCCAGGCTATTGCTCTGGGATCCCAGGTTCAAATCCCCCCACTGCAGATGGTGAAACATGAATTCAATGAAAATCTAGAATTAAAAGTCTAATGATGACCATCAAACCATTGTCGTAAAAACCCATTCACTAATGCCTTAGAATCATACAATTTACAGTGCATTCGGCCCATTGAGTCTGGACCAGCCCTTGGAAAGTGCACCCTACCCAAGTCCACACCTCCATCCTATCCCAGTAACCCCACCCAACCTTTTTGGACACTAACTGCAATTTTAGCGTAGCCAATCCACCTACCATGCACATCTTTGGACTGTGGGAGGAAACTGGAGCACCCGGAGGGAACCCACGCAGGCACGGGGAGAACGTACAGACTCCGCACAGACAGTGACCCAAGCCGGGAATCGAACCTGGGATCCTGGAGCTGTGAAGCAACTGTGAAATGAAAAATGAAACGACAATCGCTTACTGTCACAAGTAGGCTTCAAATGAGGTTACTGTGAAAAGCCCCTCGTCGCCACATTCCGGCGCCTGTTCGGGGAGGCTGGTACGGGGAGGCTGTGCTAACCACTGTGCTACCGTGCTGTCCAGAGTCCTTTAGGGAAGGAAATCTGCCATCCTCACCTGGTTTGGCCAAGATGTGACTCCAGGCACACAGAGATGTGGACGACTCTTAATTGCAATTAGGGATGGGCAATAAATGCTGGCCCATGTCCCATGAACGAATAAAAAATAAGAAACAGAGAGTAGACATAAATGGGTAACTTCCAGGTTCAAAACGTGACGAGTGTACTGTCAGTGCTGAGTGAGGGAGGGGGCACCTAAACTGTTTACAATCTGTTCAGGGAAGGGGCAAAAGTTTGGCAGATGGAGTATAATATGGGAAAATGTCAACTTGTCCACTGTGGCAGGAAGAATAGAAAAACAACAGTATTAATTAAATGAAGAGAGACTGAAGAACTCTTGTGGTACAGAGGGCTCTGGGACTCTGGGACACAAATCACAAAAAAATGTTTATGCAGGTACAGCAAGTGATTAGTAAGACAAATGGACTATTGTCTATTACAAAAGGAATGGAATATAAAAGTAGGGATGTTTTGCTACAGTTGTGCAGGGTGTTGGTGAGACCTCATCAGGAGTACTGTGTACAGTTTTAGTCTCCTGATTTAAGAAAGGATATAGATGCATTAGAAACAAGTTACAGGGGGCAGCACGGTGGCACAATGGTTAACACTGCTGCCTCATGGCACCGAGGTCCCAAGTTCGATCCCGGCTCTGGGTCACTGTCCGTGAAGAGTTTGCACGTTCTCCCCGTGTTTGCGTGGGTTTCACCCCCACAATCCAAACATGTGCAGGGTAGGTGGATTGGCCACGCTAAAATTGCCCCTTAATTGGAAACAATGAATTGGTTACTCTAAATTCATTTTTAAAAAGTAACAATTTAGAGAAGGCTCACGTGGGGAGGATTATCGTATGAGGAAATGCTGGCCAGACTGCATCCATTGGAGTTTAGAACATTGAGAGATGATCTTATTGGGACATTTAAGATCCTGAGGGGGCTTGGCAGGGTGGATGCTGAAGAGATGTTTCACCTTGTGGTAGAGATGGGAACCAAGAAATTAAATTTAAATATAAGGGGCGGGATTCTCCGTTGGCTGACTCCAAATTCGGGAAATGCGATTGGGCGGAGAATAGGTTCCGATGCCAAGATTGCGGCTGGCACCGATTTGATGCCAAATCGCAATCCTCCGTCACCTCATCAGCATCGTCAATGCGGTCGGAACGCACAGAGAGTAAACACCATTTCCATGTCATTAGCGGGTCCGACCTGGTATTGACCGGGGCCTCCGCTATCCTCCACCTCCGATAGGCCAAGTTCCCGATGGCACGGTTCAGAAGCCGGGGCTTCTGACAGGGCCGGGGGAGTAGCCGGGGGTGGCCAGGAGGTGGGCTTTGGGCTTGGGATGGATGGACATGGAACACCATTGCCGCAGCCTGCAAGACAGCCATGCAGCTGCGCACACCGCTAACAGTCCACTGTGAACTGAGGGCCATGGGTCGTATGGGTCCCCCCACCAGGCCACACCCCCCTAGGTACCCTCTGGCCCCAGCCGGCCCATCAGCTGTATGGGCACACTCCAGCACAACCAGTGCCGCCTTGTTGGCTGGGATGAGTGTGTGTGGGGAGTGTAATGTGTGTGTGTGGCTGGGATGAGTGTGTGTGGGGAGTGTAATGTGTGTGTGTGGCTGGGATGAGTGTGTGTGGGGAGTGTAATGTGTATGTGTGGCTGGGATGAGTGTGTGTGGGGAGTGTAATGTGTATGTGTGGCTGGGATGAGTGTGTGTGTTGAGTGTAATGTGTGTGTGTGGTTGGGATGAGTGTGTGTGGGGAGTGTAATGTGTATGTGTGTCTGGGATGAGTGTGTGTGGGGAGTGTAATGTGTATGTGTGTCTGGGATGAGTGTGTGTGGGGAGTGTAATGTGTGTGTGTGGTTGGGATGAGTGTGTGTGGGGAGTGTAATGTGTATGTGTGGCTGGGATGAGTGTGTGTGGGGAGTGTAATGTGTATGTGTGGCTGGGATGAGTGTGTGTGGGGAGTGTAATGTGTATGTGTGGCTGGGATGAGTGTGTGTGGGGAGTGTAATGTGTATGTGTGGCTGGGATGAGTGTGTGTGGGGAGTGTAATGTGTATGTGTGGCTGGGATGAGTGTGTGTGGGGAGTGTAATGTGTGTGTGTGGCTGGGATGAGTGTGTGTGGGGAGTGTAATGTGTGTGTGTGGTTGGGATGAGTGTGTGTGGGGAGTGTAATGTGTATGTGCGGCTGGGATGAGTGTGTGTGGGGAGTGTAATGTGTGTGTGCGGCTGGGATGAGTGTGTGTGGGGAGTGTAATGTGTGTGTGCGGCTGGGATGAGTGTGTGTGGGGAGTGTAATGTGTATGTGTGGCTGGGATGAGTGTGTGTGGGGAGTGTAATGTGTATGTGTGGCTGGGATGAGTGTGTGTGGGGAGTGTAATGTGTATGTGTGGCTGGGATGAGTGTGTGTGGGGAGTGTAATGTGTATGTGTGGCTGGGATGAGTGTGTGTGGGGAGTGTAATGTGTATGTGTGGCTGGGATGAGTGTGTGTGGGGAGTGTAATGTGTGTGTGTGGCTGGGATGAGTGTGTGTGGGGAGTGTAATGTGTGTGTGTGGTTGGGATGAGTGTGTGTGGGGAGTGTAATGTGTATGTGCGGCTGGGATGAGTGTGTGTGGGGAGTGTAATGTGAGTGTGCGGCTGGGATGAGTGTGTGTGGGGAGTGTAATGTGTGTGTGTGGCTGGGATGAGAGTGTGTGGGGAGTGTAATGTGTGTGTGTGGCTGGGATGAGAGTGTGTGGGGAGTGACGTGTGTGTGTGGTTGGGATGAGTGTGTGTGGGGAGTGTAATGTGTAAGTGCGGCTGCAGCTTGTCAGCCTCCCGAGTGTCAATCACGGGCCCGGCGAACCCCGCACCGTTTTTCATTGGAATCGATTGTGCTCCGCATGACTCCGCTGCTAGCCCCCCCCCACAGTTCCTGAATCGATCCAGGTTTGAACCAGTTTGCTTTCGTGTAGATCCATGAATCCTCCGTCAGCGTCAACACTTGGGGCGGGATTCAGAGTTCCCCAACGCTGATTCCGTAATCAGCGTTCGGGCGGATATTCCTTTTTGACTCTGAAATCGGGAGCGGCGCATGCCTGACGCAGGTTTTGTATGCTCCGCCCCTCCGAAATAGCGTCATCGCGTTGCGCGCCGTTGGGGCAGCTGAAGGCCCTCCCCCGGACGGGAGCCGTGCTGCTGGCCGGGGTGGGGGGGGGGGGGGGGGAGGAGGGGGGGTTCCGCGAGGGCTGGGGGGACTGGTGGGGGGTGGCCAGGGGTGGCCAGCGGGTGGCCCTGGGGGCACTATCTGACAGGTCGGGTCCGCACACGGGCAGTGCCATGTTTTATGGCTCACACCGCTGCAGGTCGTTGCCACACGGATGAGCGGCCATAGACCTGGCAATTCTCCGGCCGTTTATATCGTGGGAGCCGGAGGGGGTTTTACGCGACTGGTGAGGGGGCACCGCTGATTTTTTTTGCATAAAACGCCACAGAACCTCCACACTTAGGCTCAGAATCAGAGAATCCAGCCCAAGCGGTCTCCCACTTCAGACAGGGATGATCAGAGTTTTGTTCCTCTCAGGGTCAGGAGTCTTTGGAACTCTTCCCCACAGAATCAGGGTCATTAAATATTTTTGAAGCAGAGCCAGATAGATTCTTTATTAACAAGGGGGTGAAAGGTTATTGGGGGTAAGCAGCAATGTGGGGTTGAGGGTTCAGTCAGATCAGCCAAGATCTAATTGAATGGTGGAGCACGCTCGAGGGGCTGAGTGGCCTACTGGTAGTTGGTATACGTGTGTGTATGTTCCTGTGTATCTGAAGCCCTACAATTGAACATAGCAGATTTGCTGGCTCGAGAGTAAAGTTTTGGATTCATGGCTAGAGGGTGCGGTAGTCCGACAGAGCAACGCTGAACTCATGATTAGTTGGTGCAGTGATCCTACAGAAGAGGGTTGGATTACACCACAAAACCCTAAGACATAGGAGCAGAATTAGGCCACTCGGCCCATCGAGTCCGCTCCGCCATTCAATCATGGCTGATATTTTTCTCATCCCCATTCTCCTGCTTTCTCCCACAACCCCTGATCCCCTTATTAATCAAGAACCTATCTATCTCTGTCTTAAAGACACTCAGTGATTTGGTCTCCACAGCCTTCTGCGGCAAAGAGTTTCACAGATTCACCACCCTCTGGCTGAAGAAATTCCTCCTCATCTCTGTTTTAAAGGATTCTTCCTTCAGTTGAGATTGTGTCTGGTCCTAGTTTTTCCTAACAAGTGGACATCCTCTCCACGTCCACTCTATCCAGGCCTCACAGTATCCTGTAAGTTTCAATAAGATCCCCCCTCACTCTTCTAAACTCCGACGAGTACAGGCCCAGAGTACTCAACCGTTCCTCATACGACAATTCTTGGTTAGAGGATTCTCTCGCAATTGCACCCTGCACTGGTCTTATATAGTCTGTTGCCCTACAATAGTATCAAATGCTTAAATCCACAACTTCAAATCCACTCCCTCGATTCTGAATTTACTGGTGCACTCAATTGCCCCTTAGAATTCCCGTACCGGCCTCCCCAAACAGGCGCCGGAATGTGGCGACTAGGAGCTTTTCACAGTAACTTCATTGAACCCTACTTGTGACAGTAAGCAATTATTATTATTAGAATTCATACAGTGCGGAAGCTCCTCGAGTCTGCACCGACCCCCCGAAAGAGCAGACTATTCCAAGCCCACTGCCCCGTTACCTCAGAACCCCACTTAAACTGCGGATATCTGGACACTAAGGGGCAATTTGGCATATCCAATTCACATAACCTGCACACACATAGAAACATACATAGAAAATAGAAGCAGGAGGAGGCCAATCCACGCTTCAAGCCCGCTCCGCCATTCATTATGATCATGGCTGATCATCAAGTTCAATACCCTGATCCAGTCGTCCCCCATATGTCCCTTGATCCCTTTAGCCCCAAGAGCTACATTTAATTCCTTTTTGGAATTACACAATGTTTTTGCATCAAATACTTTTTGTGTTGTGAATTCCACCGATTCACCACTCCCTGGGTGAAGAAATTTCTCCTGACCTCAGCCCTAAAAGGTTTACCCCTTACACTCAAACTGTGGTCCCTAGTTCTGGACAACCCCACCATCGGGAACATTCTTTCTGAATCTACCCTGTCTAAACCTGTTAGAATTTTATAACTTTCTATGAGATCCCTCCTCATTTTTCGAAACTCCAATGAATATAACCCTAACCGATTTATAATCCTCTCCTCATATGACATCCTCGTCATCCCAGGAATCAACCTGGTAAACCTTCGCTGCAATTCCTCCACAGCAAGAACATCTTTCCTCAGATAAGGACACCAAAACTGCACACAATACTCCAGGTGTGGCCTCACCGATGCCCGATACAATTGCAGTAAAACATCCCTATTCCTGTACTCAAATCCTCTCGTGATCAAGGCCATACCATTTGCCTTCTTTACTGCCTGCTGTACCTGTGCGCTTACTTTCAGCGACTGATGCACGAGGACACCAAGGTCTCGCTGAGTATCCATCTCTCTCAATTTACACCCATTCAATTAATAACCTGCCTTCATACTTTTGCTACTGAAGCGGATAATCTCACATTTATCCACATTATACTGCATCTGCCATGCATGTGCCCACTCACTCAGCCTGTCCAAATCCTGCTGAAGCATCTCTGCATCCTCCTCACAGCTCACTCTCCCTCCCCCCCTCCCCCCATTGGATCATCTGCAAATTTGGAAGTACTGCATTTAGTTTGCTCATCCAAATCATTAGGTAAGGAACTGATTAACCACTTCCTTACCTTGCAGGTCAGCTGTTCGGGAGAGAGAGGGAGCCGGGACCTTGGAAACAGCGCGGGAGTTTGAAAAAGCGCGGGAGCTGCGAGGCAGAGGGGACAGATTAAAAGGTCGCGGCGTGGGTGAGGTAAGTACTGATTAACCACTTCCTTACCTTGCAGGTCAGCTGTTCGGGAGAGAGAGGGAGCCGGGACCTTGGAAACAGCGCGTGAGTTTGAAAAAGCGCGGGAGCTGCGAGGCAGAGAGGACAGATTAAAAGGTCGCGGCGTGGGTGAGGTAGGTACTGATTAACCACTTCCTTACCTTGCAGGTCAGCTGTTCGGGAGAGAGAGGGAGCCGGGACCTTGGAAACAGCGCGGGAGTTTGAAAAAGCGCGGGAACTGCGAGGCAGAGGGGACAGATTAAAAGGTTGCAGCGTGGGTGAGGTAAGTACTGATTAACAACTTCCTTACCTTGCAGGTCAGCTGTTAGTTTTGGGAGATGAGTTTCGGGAGCAGGCCTATTGGCTGACTGTAAATCAGGAAGGATACAAAAGGTGTGGCTGAAGTGCCTATAGAAACAGAGTGCTGGAGGCAAACAGAGTGTATCTGAGTTTGGGTAAGGCTGAGTTCGGGTAAGAGGTGAGTGAGGGCTGTGTTTTTTTGGAGTTTGGTGTTTGGGGTTGAGTTTCCCCCCCACCCCCCCAAAAAAAAAGAAAAAATCCAATTAATTAAGTAAATTAATTAACTAGTTAAGGGAATTTGGTGCTCATCTTAAGGAGGTGCAGAGAAGCAGACCTGTGAGGGAGCCTCGGGAGCAATTACATCACAGCCAGCAGGTAAGTGATTGGCTTGTAACTGGTAAGTGATTTCTCTCTCTTTGACTTTCTCTTAGCTGTGTAGTGTAGTTCAAATTTAACTTCAGGTTTAAGTCATGGCAGGAGAGCTCAGACCCGTGTCATGCTCCTCTTGTGAGATGTGGCAAGTGAGGGACCCTTCTTGTGTCCCTGACTCCTTCATCTGCAAGAAGTGTGTCCAACTGCAGCTCCTGTTAGACCGCTTGACGGCTCTGGAGCTGCGGATGGACTCACTTTGGAGCATCCGCGATGCGGAGGAAGTTGTGGATAGCACATTCAGTGAGTTGGTCACACCGCAGATTAAAATTACTGAGGCAGATAGGGAATGGGTGACCAACAGACAGAGGAAGAGTAGGAAGGCAGTGCAGGGATCCACTGCGGTCATCTCCCTCCAAAACAGATTTACCGTTTTGGAAACTGTTGGGGGAGATGGCTCACCAGGGGGAGGTGGCAGCAGCCAGGTTCATGGCACCGTGGCTGGCTCTGCTGCACAGAAGGGCGGGAAAAAGAGTGGCAGAGCTATAGTGATAGGGGATTCAATTGTAAGGGGAATAGACAGGCGTTTCTGCGGACGCAAACGAGAATCCAGGTTGGTATGTTGCCTCCCTGGTGCAAGGGTCAAGGATGTCTCGGAGCGGCTGCAGGGCATTCTGGAGCGGGGGGGGGGGGGGGGGGGGGTGAACAGCCAGCTGTCGTGGTGCATATAGGCACCAACGATATAGGTACAAAACGGGATGAGGTCCTCCAAGCTGAATTTAGGGAGTTAGGAGTTAAACTAAAAAGTAGGACCTCAAAGGTAGTAATCTCAGGATTGCTACCAGTGCCACGTGATAGTCAGAGTAGGAATGACAGGATAGCTAGGATGAATACGTGGCTTGAGAGATGGTGCAAGAGGGAGGGTTTCAAATTCCTGGGACATTGGGACCGGTTCTGGGGGAGGTGGGACCTGTACAAATCGGACGGTCTGCATCTGGGTGGGACCGGAACCAATGTTCTCGGGGGGGTGTTTGCTAGTGCAGTTGGGGAGGGTTTAAACTAATGTGGCAGGGGGATGGGAACCGATGTAGGAAGTCAGTGGGGACAGAAACAAAAGGCAGGAAGGGAGAGTGTGTAAAGCATGACCTGAGAAAGCAGGGCAGAGAGCAAGGAAGGTCTACATTAAACTGCATTTATTTCAATGCAAGGGGCCTGACGGGCAAAGCGGATGAACTCAGGGCATGGACGGGCACATGGGACTGTAATATTATAGCTATGACTGAAACATGGCTAAGGGAGGGGCAGGACTGTGTAGAGGGTGCCATCTCCGCTACTCCACTACTGGGCCGATATCTGGGGTTTGAATATCTGTGTGTGTCTCTCTCCAGCTGGCACTGAAACTTCAGAGGCCAGGGGATGTCGCACTGGGACACTTCCACTGAAGAGAGCACTGATTCAAGCCTGCCGTTTATTCCTAACCGACAGCCTGAGACTTATATCACACAGATCTCCAGACCCCTACCAATACCCAGGTGATTCTCTCTCTTGCCGGTGGTGCAACAGCCACCCGGTTCCTACTCCACTAGAGTAGCTTTCCCAAGAGAGAGAATAGGACACTGCTGTTTATTCCCTAACCAGCAGTCTGTCCTGAGTGAATCGCTCAAGATGACCCTTGATTCCTGAACCCGGAATTAAGGTGAGGAGTATTTTAACAATGACTTGGTCAGAGGTCGCTGGTGAAAGATTGAAGAATTTAAACGACTCCAATTAGCATCAAATCACGGTTTATTGTAAAACCCAGGTCAAAATCATCAAACAGAAGAAACACAATACAATCTTATGCTCTAATATACACTATGTCTATTCAAAAGTAATCTAGCGGACACAACGAAAATTCTTATGCTTACACAGCTTTTAGCAATATCACAAGGCACAAAAACAAGTTCCCTTCCCCAAAGCCTCAACCACTATTAAAGTCAAGGGAGTTTCGTAAGCTGCTGCGGAGTACTTACGGTCACAGGCTGCAGAGGTCAAGTCAGGGGTGCAGAGGTCGAGTCACGAACCAAGAGACCCTACTCGAAAACACAGCCCCTTTTATATAGTTATACCTGGCTTTGTTCTGTGATCGGCCAGCCCCTTTTGCATTGAAAAGGTAAGTTTTTAAAGTTCCCGCTGGTCCCGCCCCCTTTGCCGGTCAGACCTGTCGAGATGGGAGTACCTCCCCTAGGTCCGCCTCCAGTCTGTTTTTTGAGATAACGAGGTTGAGCTCCCTTGAAGATTTTCAAAGACTTCCATCTGCTCCGGAGATGCTGCTATGTTGATGGGGTGTTGATTGGATTCTGCTCTGGTGGAGGCCAGGTCATTTACATTTGCATGGGGCTATGACCATCCCATTGTCCTGCTTGCATGCAAGCCTCCTGTGTATTCCCGTGCCCCTTTGTCTGTGTCTTGATGTTATCTTGTTGTCTGGCTCCTTCTTCCTTGTAGCTCCTAGGGGGGTGTTTGTAAATATTTATGTGCTTATGTCCCCACTCAGCTCAGCGGGCCAAGCCTGCTGGGAAAACTGGTTCTGTTCCCTTGGCTGGAAAGTCAGTTTACAGTCTCTGAGTTTCTCCAAAAGGGCCGAATTGCCCGAAAACCTTACAGATGCCCCTTCGATACGTCCCTACCTGCTTGGACCGTATCGACACAGGTGAAGGGCAATTGTGTGCCTTTGTGTGGACCGTAGGTCCCCCCCTCAGCAACATGCGAAATTACAATTCCCAAGACAGTTCCCTTAATCTAGGCTACCCCTGGTTTCAATGAAAGGGAAAGACAAGACCATACTTAATTCAAGCAGACAGTAACATATACACATTTCACCGGAACCCCAAACGTAAGGGTCCCTGTACATATATCACACTCAAGTACACATTTCACCGGAACCCCAAACGTAAGGGTCCCTGTACATATATCCCAGTCAAGTAACTGGGACCCGCGAATCCATACAACTATTTACAATTGCATCTGTTTATTTCATCAAGGATCCTCCTTTCTTGGCTGCACTTCGCTTCTTCCCGTTGAGGGCTCTTCATTTATCCTCCATCGTCGATACCTGCAGCTGAAAGGTTTAGTCCAACTGAGGCGGCAGCATAATGTACCCCCTGTACAACATTTCCTTTGTGGGGGCAAACACTAAACCATTCTCAGGCTCCCCCCTGGTGGTGATCGGACAGTTGTGAGGGGCGATCGGTTGGGCTGTGGGCAGGGGTCGCTTTACCTGAACCAGCAGTTCGGTAGCTTCTACAGTCATCCCTTCCCTGGGCGTTACACATCCCTCCCCACTGCGGTCAATTTATCCCGTTCCCTGGGTTCTGCCACCACCTTACAAAAGTGATTAATGCCCCTTGTGGACATGCCTTGGTAGATCCCCATGAACACAAATAAATGCCCTGGTCAGAAGCCCACCCCTTATCCCCGCAAACGCTGATCCTACCCGGTGACCCCGTGATGGTCCGTTAGGTGTTGTCCAGTCCGTTCCCAGTCCGAGGACCGATCCCTCATGTCCAGCCTCAGCTTCCTGGGCCACCACCGTCTCCCCAAAGGAACGTCCCCCTCACGGGTTGAACACACCCGCCTGCCCTCAGTCACCCTAACCCGGTCAGTCGAAGGACTCTTCTGTCTCGCCTCTGCGGAGTTCTCCCGGTCCCACCATCGCCAAGATCAGCAAACTCCACATCGTCGGGTGCCCCATCTGTAAAAACAAAACACATTCTTGCCTCTACAGCCCTACCTACCTTGAAGTGCATGGGTGCTATCCGGTGGCGGCAGCAGCTCCTGCTTTGAAGTTGCCGCAGCCTGTCTGGGGTTCTGTGTTTACAGCCCGGCTCCCCAGGGTCCTAGTGCCTGTTGCTTCATCATTTTACCCTTGCACCAGGCGCTTCTGTGTTCCCACGATCCTAAATACTTCACACACAACTACACACTAATTAGAACTAACAGGGGGGGAATGCTATATACAATGCCACCCGTCTCCGGGTGGCCAAATTAAAACTGTGCCCCGCTAAACTGGGGCAGTCCGCCTGTTTGGTCGAATAGCTCGGGCCAGACCGTCCCCTCCCGGGGGTTCGGGCTGCCTCTTGCCGCTCCCTCCCCAACAGGGTTCGGTGATCCCTCATCGCTCCCTTCTACTCGGGTGCCCTTACTGCGGGACCGGGTGACAGGGAGATGGGATGGGGACCATCTTACCGGGGGCTTGGAGACCCGATTGCTCCTTCGTCCCCTGACTGGTTCCCAAACCCAAGGTGATACCTCCACTTCCTCCGCCTCCTTAGCCTCTATACTAAGGCAGGCCACCTGACCCACAGGTAAGGGCTTGGGAATCGTTCCTGTCCCTGGGCTGGGTGCTTGCAGCACTGTCGGTCTCTTTGGGACTGCCCCTTCGGGACAGCACCTTGTCACCGGTTGTGTGACCGTGGAGTCAGGGACCTCCCCCACCGTCGTTAATTCTACGGGGGGTTTCTCCACTACCACCCCCCGTCTTCCCCCCACCTTGCTCTTTTTTGTCCTTATGGGGTGGAACAATTTAAATTGACTGATGTGGCGTTCGCATGGGTCCCACCTTAAGGGATTTAAACTGCAAATAGCCCCTGAGGCAGCCTCCAGAATGGGACCCTGCACCTGGACCGGACCAGGGTCTGGGGCTAGAACTACCCCTGCGCTCCCTTTTTCCTGAGGCTGCTCCCTGGGTAGTCATACGGGTTCTTGTGGTGTGGGTGCGGGCAGGCCCTGGCCCGTTGCCATTGCCACCTGTCCTGAGCCTTGCAAAAGGGCTAAAATTTTACTTATTTCGATGGTTCCCGGGGCAGCTGCTCCTACCGCCGGGGTCTGACTCTCTACTGCGGGAGCCCTCTCCTGCTTGCTAGGGTTTCTACATTCCCTCTTGAAATGCCCGGCCTTCCCACACCCGTAGCATACCGGTTTCTCGTCGGAGGTCCGGGTGCCCTCATGCTTCCACTCTCTCTTAGGGGCTGCTGGCGCGATTTCATGCACCCTACCCTTAAGGGGCTTGTCCTCACCCCTCTCCCCATTACGATATGCGAGGGTAAGTTTCCTAAGGACCTCTGCCTCATTAAGGTCCGGACTCTGCGGGTCGAACCAGTGTTCGGCCTTTGCCCTAACGTGGGGGAGACAGTTAGCTACGAGGGTCTTCAGCCAGTGGGCTGTTCTCTCATCTAAATTCCGTCCATCCGCGGGAACCCCGCATGCCTCCATATAGACAGTCCACAGTCTGTCTGCGAACATGGTGGGAGATTCCCCTGGTTGCTGCTTGGTTTCCCCCACCCTCGTGAAAGGGCTCCCCAGATTCAAGCCCATTGCCTCCAGAACAGCAGTCTGTGCTGCCGCCCAGGTGTCAGGTCTTCCCCCATTCCCAGAGGTCACTGTCCTGCATAGCTGGGCATCTAGGGTTATCAGGAGCATCTTTATTTGCTCCCCTTCGTCGCAGTCATTGATGTTGGCAGCCTGTTCCACCTCCATAAAATGCAGCGACGGATCCCCCTTTGGAGTTAGTCTGGGAACGTGGGCCACCATCCCCCTGAGCGCGGATGCCCCATGAGGAACGATAATGTCGCCCTCAACCGGTCCCCTGTTTGCCATCCCCGCCGGGGGACCATACCTTCTTTGCCTGACAGGGCACATCTGCCCTACCTGGGGTTCCTGCTCCTCCTCCCCACTGTCCAGCTCTCCTGCCTCGTTGGGTAGCCCCCCTGTCCCCGGGCTAACTACCCATATAGGAGACGCCGCTATCTGGGGATACACCACTGACCCCCCTTGGACCTGCCCCTGACCGGGCGGTCCAAACCCTACCTGCTGACCCGGCCCCATCACCGGCATCCCAGGCAGCGGTCTGTCCCCATCCCATGGGGACCCACATACGAAACCAGGCGGACACGCCGCCAGCTGGGGGTACCCTGCCGACCCCCCTTGGACTTGCCCCTGAACGTGCAGTCCGATCCCCCCCTGCCGGCCCGGACACAATCCCGGTGCCTCAGGAGGCGGTCTATTCCCCTTGGCCTTTGGGGAATGATCCGCTGCGAGGAGCACCTTGCCCCTAGGGAACCCCCCTGGACCTACCAGGTGTATCTGTCCCCTGAACCTGGACAAGGCCTCCTCCAACTCCGTTATTCGTGCCTGGCACGGCCCATGGGCACAGTCCCCTACTTCCTCGTGAGCCACTCGGTATGCTGCCTGGATGTCCCGGTACTTCCCCTCCAGCTTCCTACACTGCTCTGTACTCCGAGCATAGAGTTCCTGGAGCCTCCGTTCCTTTTCTTTACCCTCCACTATCTGGCAGTGGAGATAGTCCTTCTCACACCGGTTAGACTCGCTTTCCTGTTTCATTTCTGCCCTTTCTTCCCGCAGTCGTTCTGCTACACTCGCGCTGTCCTGTTTAATTTCTGCCATTTCTTCCCGCAGTCGTTCCGCTGCGCTAGCGCTGTCCCCTGCGCTGGCCCTCACTTCTCTCAACTCCTGCTCTAACTCTTCGACCCTATCCTCTGTCTTGACTACCTGCTCGGACAGGCAAACCAGCCAAATTGCCTTCTCCAAGTGCCTTTTGTGCGCCTTGCTTTCTGTCCATGCAGCCGCTGCCATTACCGGTTGCTCCGCATTGATCAATTCTGAGACCCAAGGTTTGGTGAGGTTGACCTTTTGCCACAAATATGAGGATATTCTCTCCTCCATTTTGCTTCGTTCCCTCACCCCCTCTGCCAAGTCACATACTCCAAACCACCGGGCTCCTGCCGCGGTCGCCATTGTAGAGGGTGCCATCTCCGCTACTCCACTACTGGGCCGATATCTGGGGTTTGAATATCTGTGTGTGTCTCTCTCCAGCTGGCACTGAAACTTCAGAGGCCAGGGGATGTCGCACTGGGACACTTCCACTGAAGAGAGCACTGATTCAAGCCTGCCGTTTATTCCTAACCGACAGCCTGAGACTTATATCACACAGATCTCCAGACCCCTACCAATACCCAGGTGATTCTCTCTCTTGCCGGTGGTGCAACAGCCACCCGGTTCCTACTCCACTAGAGTAGCTTTCCCAAGAGAGAGAATAGGACACTGCTGTTTATTCCCTAACCAGCAGTCTGTCCTGAGTGAATCGCTCAAGATGACCCTTGATTCCTGAACCCGGAATTAAGGTGAGGAGTATTTTAACAATGACTTGGTCAGAGGTCGCTGGTGAAAGATTGAAGAATTTAAACGACTCCAATTAGCATCAAATCACGGTTTATTGTAAAACCCAGGTCAAAATCATCAAACAGAAGAAACACAATACAATCTTATGCTCTAATATACACTATGTCTATTCAAAAGTAATCTAGCGGACACAACGAAAATTCTTATGCTTACACAGCTTTTAGCAATATCACAAGGCACAAAAACAAGTTCCCTTCCCCAAAGCCTCAACCACTATTAAAGTCAAGGGAGTTTCGTAAGCTGCTGCGGAGTACTTACGGTCACAGGCTGCAGAGGTCAAGTCAGGGGTGCAGAGGTCGAGTCACGAACCAAGAGACCCTACTCGAAAACACAGCCCCTTTTATATAGTTATACCTGGCTTTGTTCTGTGATCGGCCAGCCCCTTTTGCATTGAAAAGGTAAGTTTTTAAAGTTCCCGCTGGTCCCGCCCCCTTTGCCGGTCAGACCTGTCGAGATGGGAGTACCTCCCCTAGGTCCGCCTCCAGTCTGTTTTTTGAGATAACGAGGTTGAGCTCCCTTGAAGATTTTCAAAGACTTCCATCTGCTCCGGAGATGCTGCTATGTTGATGGGGTGTTGATTGGATTCTGCTCTGGTGGAGGCCAGGTCATTTACATTTGCATGGGGCTATGACCATCCCATTGTCCTGCTTGCATGCAAGCCTCCTGTGTATTCCCGTGCCCCTTTGTCTGTGTCTTGATGTTATCTTGTTGTCTGGCTCCTTCTTCCTTGTAGCTCCTAGGGGGGTGTTTGTAAATATTTATGTGCTTATGTCCCCACTCAGCTCAGCGGGCCAAGCCTGCTGGGAAAACTGGTTCTGTTCCCTTGGCTGGAAAGTCAGTTTACAGTCTCTGAGTTTCTCCAAAAGGGCCGAATTGCCCGAAAACCTTACAACTGGCAGCTCAATGTTCCGGGGTACAGATGCTATAGAAAGGATAGAACAGGAGGTAAGAGAGGAGGGGGAGTGGCGTTTTTGATTAGGGAGAACATCACGGCAGTACTTAGAGGGGATATATCCGAGGGTTCGCCCACTGAGTCTATATGGGTGGAACTGAAAAATAAGAAGGGAGAGATCACCTTGGTAGGACTGTACTACAGGCCCCCAAATAGTCAGCGGGAAATTGAGGAGCAAATATGTAAGGAGATTACAGATAGCTGCAAGAATAATAGGGTGGTAGTAGTAGGGGACTTTAACTTTCCCAACATTGACTGGGACAGCCATAGCATTAGGGGCTTGGATGGAGGGAAATTTGTTGAGTGTATTCAGGCGGAATTTCTCATTCAGTATGTGGATGGACCGACTAGAGAGGGGGCAAAACTTGACCTCGTCTTGGGAAATAAGGAAGGGCAAGTGACAGAAGTGCTAGTGAGAGATCACTTTGGGACAAGTGACCATAACTCCATTAGTTTTAAGATAGCTATAGAGAATGATAGGTCTGGCCCAAGAGTTAAAATTCTTAATTGGGGCAAGGCCAATTTTGATGGTATCAGACAGGAACTTGCAGAGGTAGATTGGGGGAGACTGTTGGCAGGCAAAGGGACGGCTGGTAAATGGGAGGCTTTTAAAAATGTGTTAACGAGGGTGCAGGGTAAGCACATTCCCTTTAGAGTGAAGGGCAAGGCTGGTAGAAGTAAGGAACCCTGGATGACTCGAGATATTGAGACTCTGGTCAAAAAGAAGAAGGAGGCATATGACGTACATAAGCAACTGGGATCAAGTGGATCCCTTAAAGAGTATAGAGATTGTCGAAATAGAGTTAAGAGGGAAATCAGGAGGGCAAAAAGGGGACATGAAATTGCTTTGGCAAATAATGCAAGGGAGAATCCAAAGAGATTCTACAAATACATAAAGGGGAAAAGAGTAACTAGGGACAGAGTAGGGCCTCTTGAGGATCAACAAGGGCATCTATGTGCAGAGCCACAAGAGTTGGGTGAGATCCTGAATGAATATTTCTCATCGGTATTCACGGTGGAGAAAGGCATGGATGTTAGGAAACTAAGGAAAATAAATAGAGATGTCTTGAGAAGTGTGCATATTACAGAGGAGGAGGTGCTGGAAGTCTTAAAGCGCATCAAGGTAGGTAAATCCCCGGGACCTGATGAAATGTATCCCAGGATGTTGTGGGAGGCTAGGGAGGAAATTGCGGGTCCCCTAACAGAGATATTTGAATCATTGGCAGCCACAGGTGAGGTGCCTGAAGATTGGAGAGTGGCGAATGTTGTGCCCTTGTTTAAGAAGGGCAGCAGGGAAAAGCCTGGGAACTACAGACCGGTGAGCCTAACGTCTGTAGTAGGTAAGTTGCTAGAAGGTATTCTGAGAGACAGGATCTACAAGCATTTAGAGAAGCAAGGACTGATTCGGGGCAGTCAGCATGGCTTTGTGCGTGGAAAATCATGTCTCACAAATTTGATTGAGTTTTTTGAGGGGGTGACCAAGAAGGTAGATGAGGGCAGTGCAGTAGACGTTGTCTACATGGACTTTAGCAAAGCCTTTGACAAGGTACCGCATGGTAGGTTGTTGCAGAAGGTTAAAGCTCACGGGATCCAGGGTGAGGTTGCCAATTGGATTAAAAATTGGCTGGACGATAGAAGGCAGAGGGTGGTTGTAGAGGGTTGTTTTTCAAACTGGAGACCTGTGACCAGTGGTGTGCCTCAGGGATCGGTGCTGGGTCCACTGTTATTTGTGATTTATATTAATGATTTGGATGAGAATTTAGGAGGCATGGTTAGTAAGTTTGCAGATGACACTAAGATTGGTGGCACAGTGGATAGTGAAGAAGGTTAAACTTATTGCAACGGGATCTTGATCAATTAGGCCAGTGGGCCGACGAATGGCAGATGGAGTTTAATTTAGATAAATGTGAGGTGATGCATTTTGGCAGATCGAATCAGGCCAGGACCTACTCAGTTAATGGTATGGCGTTGGGGAGAGTTATAGAACAAAGAGATCTAGGAGTACAGGTTCATAGCTCCTTGAAGGTGGAGTTGCAGGTGGACAGGGTGGTGAAGAAGGCATTCAGCATGCTTGGTTTCATTGGTCAGAACATTGAAAACAGGAGTTGGGACGTCTTGTTGAAGTTGTACAAGACATTGGTAAGGCCACACTTGGAATACTGTGTGCAGTTCTGGTCACCCTATTATAGAAAGGATATTATTAAACTGGAAAGAGTGCAGAAAAGATTTACTAGGATGTTGCCGGGACTTGATGGTTTGAGTTATAAGGAGAGGCTGGATAGACTGGGACTTTTTTCCTTGGAGCGTAGGAGGCTTAGGGGTGATCTTATAGAGGTCTATAAAATAATGAGGGGCATAGATAAGGTAGATAGTCAACATCTTTTCCCAAAGGTAGGGGAGTCTAAAACTAGAGGGCATAGGTTTAAGGTGAGAGGGGAGAGATTCAGAAGGGCCCAGAGGGGCAATTTCTTCACTCAGAGGGTAGTGAGTGTCTGGAATGGGCTGCCAGAGGTAGTAGTAGAGGCGGGTACAATTGTGTCTTTTAAAAAACATTTAGATAGTTACATGGGTAAGATGGGTATAGAGGGTTATGGGCCAAGTGCGGGCAACTGGGACTAGCTTAATGGTAAAAACTGGGCGGCATGGACTGGTTGGGCCGAAGGGCCTGTTTCCATGCTGTAAACTTCTATGATTCTATGATTAATATATAATGTGAACAGTTGGGCTCCCCCACTCGTCACTGCCTGCCAATCGGGAAAAGACCCATTTATTCCAACATTTTGTTTCCTGTCCGCTAACTAGCTTTCTATCCATGTCTAGACAGCACAGTAGCACAAGTGGATAGCACTGTGGCTTCACAGCGCCAGAGTCCCAGGTTCGATTCCCAGCTTGGGTCACTATCTGTGTGGAGTCTGCACGTCCTCCCCGTGTCTGCGTGGGTTTCCTCCGGGTAGTCCGGTTTCCTCCCACAGCCCAAAGATGTGCAGGTTAGGTGGTCTGGCCATGTTAAATTGCCCTTAGTATCCAAAATGTTTAGGAGGGGTTATTGGGTTATGGGGATAGGGTGGAAGTGAGGGCTTAAGTGGGTCGGTGCAGACTCGATGGGCCGAATGGCCTCCTTCTGCACTGTATGTTCTATGTTCTTAAATTGCCCTTAGTGTCCAAAAAAGGTTAGGAGGGGCTATCAGGTTACGGGGATAGGGTGGAAGTGAGGGCTTAAGTAGGTCGGTGCAGACTCGATGGGCCGAATGGCCTCCATCTGCACTGTATGTTCTATGTTCTATGTAGACACTACCCACAATCCCATGCGCTTTAACTTTACATAGTAATCTGCTATGTGAGACCTTGGTCGAAAGCCTTCCAAAACTCTAAATAATCCACATCCACCTGTTCTCCCTGGTCAACTGGTTACTTCTGCGAAAAATTCCAGTAGTTTTATCGAGCATGATTTCCCTTTCATAAATCCATGCTGACTTTGTCTGATTACACCACTCCTTTTCAAATGCTGTGTTCAGAAATCCTTGATAATGGACTCTGGCAACTTACCTACGACTGACGTTAGTCTCACTGGCCTATAGTTCCCTGTTTTCTCTCTCCCTCCCTTTTGAATGGCGGGGTTTTACACAACATTCTGGAGGGGGAGGGTGAACAGCCAGTGGTCGTGGTACACATCGGTACAAACGACATAGGTAAAAAAAGGGATGAGGTCCTAAAAGCAGAATACAGTGAGCTAGGCAGGAAGTTAAGAAATCGGACCTGGAAGGTCGTGATCTCAGGATTACTACAGGTGCCACGTGCTAGTCAGAGTAGAAATGACAGGATAGATAGGATGAATACGTGGCTGAAGGGATGGTGTCAGGAGGAGGGTTTCAGATTCCTGGGGCATTGGGACCGGTTCTGGGGGGTGGGACCTGTACAAACTGGACGGGTTACACCTGGGCAGGACTGGAACTGATGTCCGAGGGGGGCTATTTGCTAGAGCGGTTGGGGAGTGTTTAAACTAATGTGGCAGTGGGATGGGAAACGATGCAGGAAGTCAGAAGGTAGAAAAACAGTGACAGAAACAAATGGCAGTAAGGGGGAAAGTGTAAGGCAGAGAAGCCATAGTCAAAAATCAAAAAGGGCGACAGTACAAGGTACAGTGACTGAGGGGAGCTCAGTGAATAGGACCAGGAATACTAAAATGAATAAAATGGGAAGTACAAACTTAAATGGAAAGCGACGCGGCAGGTTGTTCCATGAAGATATGGGTTCAACGACAAGGAAAATTAGGAGAAAAGTTAAGAGGAAAAATAACTTAGGAGAGGTTACTGATCAAGGTGTTAAGATTCAAAACAGAGGTATAAAAGCCAACAGAAGTGTACTTTACCTGAATGCTCGTAGTATTCGGAGTAAGGTAAATGAGATGATGGCGCAAATCATCGTGAATGACTATGATTTAGTGGCCATTACTGAAACATGGTTAAAGAATGGACCCGACTGGGAGTTAAATATCCAAGGGTATCAAACTATTCGGAAGGACAGAGTGGATGGTAAGGGAGCTGGTGTAGCTCTGTTATTTAAGGATGACATCTGGGCAACAGTAAGGGATGACATCGGTGCTATGGAGGATAAAGTTGAATCCATTTGGGTGGAAATCAGGAATAGTAAGTCAAAAAAGTCACTGATAGGAGTAGTCTAAAAGCCACCATACAGTAACATTATGGTGGGGCAGGCAATAAACAAAGAAATAACTAATGTAGAAATGGTACAACAGTTATCATGGGGGATTTTAATCTACATGTCGATTGGTTTAACCAGGTCAGTCGAGGCAGCCTTGAGGAGGAGTTTATAGAATGTATCCGCGATAGTTTTCTAGAATAGTATGTAATGGAACCTACAAGGGCACAAGCGGTCCTAGATCTGGTCCTGTGTAATGAGAGAGGATTGATTAATGATCCCATAGTTAGGGATCCTCTCAGAAGGAGCGATCACAATATGGTGGAATTTAAAATACAGATGGAGGGTGAGAAGGTAAAATAAAATACTAGTGTTTTGTGCTTAAACAAAGGAGATTACAATGGGATGAGAGAAGAGCTAGCTAAGGTAGACTGGGAGCAAAGACTTTATGGTGAAACAGTTGAGGAACAGTGGAGAACCTTCCAAGCGATTTTTCACAGTGCTCAGCAAAGGTTTATACCAACAAAAAGGAAGGACGGTAGAAAGAGGGAAAATCGACCCTAAGGAATATCTAAGGAAATAAGGGAGAGTGTCAAATTGAAGGAAAAAGCATACAAAGTGGCAAAGATTAGTGGGAGACTAGAGGACTGGGAAATCTTTAGGGGGCAACAGAAAGCTACTAAAAAAGCTATAAAGAAGAGTAAAATAGATTATGAGAGTATACTTGCTCAGAATATAAAAACAGATAGTAAAAGTTCCTACAAATATATAAAACAAAAAAGAGCGGCTAAGGTAAATATTGGTCCTTTAGAGGATGAGAAGGGAGATTTAATAATGGGAAATGAGGAAATGGCTGAGGAACTGAACAGGTTTTTTGGGTCGGTCTTCACAGTGGAAGACACAAATAACATGCCAGTGACTGATGGAAATGAGGCTATGACAGGTGAGGACCTTGAGATGATTGTTATCACTAAGGAGGTAGAGATGGGCAAGCTAATGGGGCTAAAGGTAGACAAGTTTCCTGGCCCAGACGGAATGTATCCCAGAGTGCTAAAAGAGATGGCGAGGGAAATTACAAATGCACTAGTGATAATTTACCAAAATTCACTAGACTCTGGGGTGGTCCTGGCAGATTGGAAATTCGCAAACGTGACACCACTGTTTAAAAAAGGAGGTAGGCAGAAAGCGGGTAATTATAGGCCAGTTAGCTTAACTTCGGTGGTAGGGAAGATGCTGGAATCTATCATCAAGGAAGAAATAGCGAGGCATCTGGATGGAAATTGTCCCATTGAGCAGATGCAGCATGTTTTCATAAAGGGCAGGTCGTGCCTAACTAATTTAGTGGAATTTTTTGAGGACATTACCAGTGCGGTAGATAACGGGGAGCCAATGGATGTGCTATATCTGGATTTCCAGAAAGCATTTGACAAGGCGCCACACAAAAGGTTGCTGCATAAGATAAAGATGCATGGCATTAAGGGTAAAGTAGTAGCATGGATAGAGGATTGGTTAATTAATAGAAAGTAAAGAGTGGGGATTAATGGGTGTTTCTCTGGTTGGCAATCAGTAGCTAGTGGTGTCCCTCAGGGATCAGTGTTGGGCCCACAATTGTTCACAATTTACATATATGATTTGGAGTTGGGGACCAAGTGCAATTGTCCAAGTTTGCAGACGACACTAAGATGAGTGGTAAAGCAAAAAGTGCAGAGGATGCCGGAAGTCTGCAGAGGGATTTGGATAGGTTAAGTGAATGGGCTAGGGTCTGGCAGATGGGATACAATGTTGACAAATGTGAGGTTATCCATTTTGGTAGGAATAACAGCAAAAGGGATTATTATTTAAATGATAAAATATTAAAACATGCTGCTGCGCTGAGAGACCTGGGTGTGCTAGTGCATGAGTCGCAAAAAGTTGGTTTACAGGTGCAACTGTTGATTAAGAAGGCAAATGGAGTTTTGTCCTTCATTGCTAGAGGGATGGTGTTTAAGACTAGGGAGGTTCTCCTGCAATTGTATAAGGTATTAGTGAGGCCACACCTGGAGTATTGTGTTCAGTTTTGGTCTCCTTACCTGAGAAAGGATGTACTGGCGCTGGAGGGTGTGCAGAGGAGCTTCACTAGGTTAATCCCAGAGCTGAAGGGGTTGGATTACGAGGAGAGGTTGAGTAGACTGTGTAAGGTTTCGGGCAATTCGGCCCTTTTGGAGAAACTCAGAGACTGTAAACCGACTTTCCAGCCAAGGGAACAGAACCAGTTTTCCCAGCAGGCTTGGCCCGCTGAGCTGAGTAGGGACATAAATACATAAATATTTCCAAACCACCCCCCTAGGAGCTACAAGGAAGAAGGAGCCAGACAACATGATAACATCAAAACACAGACAAAGGGGCACGGGAATACACAGGAGGCTTGCATGCAAGCAGGACAATGGGATGGTCATAGCCCCATGCAAATGTAAATGGCCTGGCCTCCACCAGAGCAGAATCCAATTAACACCCCATCAACATAGCGAGGTGAGAATAGCAGCCATCTCCGGAGCAGCTGGAAGACACTGAAATTCTCCACAGAAGAGCCTAACCTCGTTAAACTAGAAATCAGACTGTCTGAGTCCAGCATATTGCGCTGGAAAAGCCCCTAGAAAATCAGCTACCGGCAGAAAAACCAAGTTGGAGGCGGACCTGGGGGAGGTACTCCAATCTTGACAGAAGCTGCCGGCAGAAACTCACTGGGAGGAGGGGGGCGGAGCCAGCGCCAAATTCAAATCGCGCAGGTCTGAAAAAAACCAAGTTGGAGGCGGACCTGGGGGAGGTACTCCAAGCTTGACAGAAGCTACCGGCAGAAAACCCAAGTTGGAGGCGGACCTGGGGGAGGTACTCCAAGCTTGACAGAAGCTGCCGGCAGAAACTCACTGAAAGAAGGGGGCGGAGCCAGCGCCAAATTCAAATCACGCAGGTCTGCCTAGCTGGAAGAAGCGGACCTGCAAGGAATACCCGGAAACATACAGCTCTGACCGGCTCAAAGGGGGCGGGACCAGCGGGAACTTTAAAAACCTACCTTTTCAATGCAAAAGGGGCTGGCCGATCACAGAACAAAGCCAGGTATAACTATATAAAAGGGGCTGTGTTTTCGAGTAGGGTTGTTCGTTCTTGGCTCGACCTCTGCACCCCTGACTTGACCTCTGCAGCCTGTGACCGTAAGTAACCCGCAGCAGCTTGCGAAACTCCCTTGATTTTAATAGTGGTTGAGGCTTTGGGGAAGGGAACTTGTTTTGTGCCTTGTGATATTGCTAAAACCTGTGTAATCATAAGAATTTTCGTTGTGTCCGCTATATTACCTTTTGAATAGACTTAGTTGTATTAGAGCATAAGATTTTATTGTGTTTCTTCTGTTGATGATTTTGACCTGGGTTTTACAATAAATCTTGATTTGATGCTAATTGGAGTCGTTTAAATTCTTCAATCCTTCACCAGCGATCTCTGACCAAGTCATTGTTAAAAATACTCCTCACCTTAATTCCGGGTTCAAGAATCGAGGGTCATCTTGAGCGGTTCACTCAGGACAGACTGCTGGTTAGGAAATAAACAGCAGTGTCCTATTCTCTCTCTTGGGAAAGCTACTCTAGTGGAGTAGGAACCGGGTGGGGGTTGTACCACCGGCAAGAGAGAGAATCACCTGGGTATTGGTAGGGGTCTGGAGATCTGTGTGATATAAGTCTCAGGCTGTCGGTTAGGAATAAACGGCAGGCTTGAATCAGTGCTCTCTTCAGTGGAAGTGTCCCAGTGCGACATCCCCTGGCCTCTGAAGTTTCAGTGCCAGCTGGAGAGAGACACACACAGATATTCAAACCCCAGATATCGGCCCAGTAGTGGAGTAGCGGAGATGGCACCCTCTACAACTGGGACTGTATTTGTTGGAATTTAGAAGGATGCGGGGGGATCTTATAGAAACATATAAAATTATGAAGGGAATAGATAGGATAGATGTGGGCAGGTTGTTTCCACTGGCGGGTGAAAGCAGAACTAGGGGGCCTAGCCTCAAAATAAGGGGAAAGTAGATTTAGGACTGAGCTTAGGAGGAACTTCTTCACCCAAAGGGTTGTGAATCTATGGAATTTCTTGCCCAGTGAAGCAGTTGAGGCTCCTTCATTAAATGTTTTTAAGATAAAGGTGGATAGTTTTTTTAAGAATAAAGGGATTAAGGGTTATGGTGTTCGGGCCGGAAAGTGGAGCTGAGTCCACAAAAGATCAGCCATGATCTCATTGAATGGCGGGGCAGGCTCGAGGGGCCAGATGGCCGACTCCTGCTCATAGTTCTTATGTTCTTACATTAGCTACTCTCTAACCAATAGGAACCATTCCAGAGTCCAAAGAATTTTGGAAAATGATTACCAGTGGATCTACTATTTCTAGGGCCACTTCCTTAAGCACTCTGGGATGAAGATTATCAGGCCCTGAGGATTTATCTGCCTTCAATCCCATTAATTTCCCTAAAATCATTTCTCTACTAGTACTAATTTCCTTCAGCTCCTCACTAAAACTTGTGTTTCTCAGAACATCCGCTACATTATTCATGTCTTCCTTTGTGAAGACAGAAGCAAAGTACAAATTTAGATCCTCAGCCATTTCTTTGTTCCGCGTTATGAAATCCCCCATTTCTGACTGTAAGAGACCTGTATCCCACCCCTACAAATGTTTTTTGCCCCGTGGTCTTTCTGAACTGAGGAAGTAAACTGTAACAGCCTCCCCGAACAGGCGCCGGAATGTGGCGACTAAGGGCTTGTCACAGTAACTGCATTTGAAGCCAACTTGTGACAATAAGCGATTTTCATTTCATTCATTTCAACTCAACCCATACAGATTCCACATCGTCTGCGCTAATACCTTTCTTCAATATTGTATCAATTTGTTCTTTAATCAATAATGCAACTCCACCACATTTTCCTTTCTATCTGTCCTTCCTAAAAATTGATGTACCTTTAAAACCTCTGATGCGTTCGACCAGTTTAACTTCCTCAGAGGTTTTTCTCAGGTGTGCTTATTTGCGAGATGAACAAAGGACAAAACAGATTCACAGTTTAATGTAATTTTATTCACAAATCTATTCCTCAAGAAAATGTGATTCAGACTCACAGCTGAGCTTTGGGTTTTACCCGCACTTAGTAAAAGAGGCTGACAGGCTTCGGTCAATCGATGTTGATGTCTTCTCTGGGTTCGAAACCCAGGGTCCCTTCTTCTTACAATGGTTGTGCCTGGGGAACTCCCAGGTTGACGCCCAAGATCTGTTCGATGCTGCTTCCTTTATACTGGGGAACTAGAATTGAGTCATGTGTATACGTCC
The DNA here is from genome assembly GCF_047496885.1 of Scyliorhinus torazame. NCBI lineage: Eukaryota > Metazoa > Chordata > Chondrichthyes > Carcharhiniformes > Scyliorhinidae > Scyliorhinus > Scyliorhinus torazame. The sequence goes on from NC_092715.1 coordinate 28,592,075, forward strand.
ATCACTGGCCATTGCTCTCTGAAACTACCCTTATCTGACCAGCCATCAGCTCATTAAGGTGTCTGATGGCTTCTTTTGTCTTTTCTTCGTCCTGCTGCGAAGTTGATCACCTGTGTTTGGAAGCTTGTTACATATTCACAGACTTGGAGTGGGTAATCACAAAGTCCATATCGCAATAACAGGTTTATGCTTTGACTTGAGCGCGTTTGCAGATGGCCAGTATGGATTCCAGCCAGGGTCTCATGAGGCAGTTTCTGTTCCTGGCCTATGTGTACCTTCTCAGCCTGTTTTCAGTACCACACTGAATAGCGCTCAATGTTTAGTCCCCATCCTTGGTCACCTTGGAGCTATGTCTCTGTAATCCCAACTATTTCATACCCCTTTACATCTATCTGCGCAACTATCATAGTGCCATTCGGCCCATCGAGTCTGCACCGGCTCTTGGAAAGAGCACCCTACCCAAAATAGAACATAGAACATAGAACATTACAGCGCAGTACAGGCCCTTCGGCCCTCGATGTCGCGCCGACCTGTGAAACCACTCTAAAGCCCATCTACACTATTCCCTTATCGTCCATATGTCTCTCCAATGACCATTTGAATGCCCTTAGCGTTGGCGAGTCCACTACTGTTGCAGGCAGGGAATTCCACGCCCTTACTACTCTCTGAGTAAAGAACCTACCTCTGACAGCTGTCTTATATCTATATCCCCTCAATTTAAAGCTATGTCCCCTCGTGCGAGACATCACCATCCGAGGAAAAAGGCTCTCACTGTCCACCCTATCCAATCCTCTGATCATCTTGTATGCCTCAATTAAGTCACCTCTTAACCTTCTTCTCTCTGACAAAAACAGCCTCAAGTCCCTCAGCCTTTCCTCATAAGATCTTCCCTCCATACCAGGCAACATTCTGGTAAATCTCCTCTGCACCCTTTCCAATGCTTCCACATCCTTCCTATAATGCGGCGACCAGAATTGCACGCAATACTCCAAGTGCGGCCGCACCAGAGTTTTGTACAGCAGCAACATGACCTCATGGCTCCGAAACGCAATCCCTCTACCAATAAAAGCTAACACACCGTTCGCCTTCTTAACAACCCTCTCAACCTGAGTGGCAACTTTCAGAGATCTATGTACATGGACACCGAGATCGCTCTGCTCATCCACACTGCCAAGAATCTTACCATTAGCCCAGTACTCTGTCTTCCTGCTATTCCTTCCAAAATGAATCACCTCACACTTTTCTGCATTAAACTCCATTTGCCACCTCTCAGCCCCGCGCTGCAGCTTATCTATGGCCCTCTGTAATTGTAACATCCTTCCGCATTGTCCACAACGCCACCGACTTTAGTGTCATCTGCAAATTTACTCACCCATCCTTCTACGCCCTCCTCCAGGTCATTTATAAAAATGACAAACAGCAGCGGCCCCAAAACAGATCCTTGTGGCACACCACTAGTAACTGTTGACACTAGTAATTAATGTCATTCACCAACACTAATTCATCCATTGTATTTTGAATACCCTGAGCATTCAGGTATAGAACCGTAAGGCTACTCCTTGGACTGTGGACATCTTTGGACTGTGGGAGAAAACTGGAGCACCTGGAGCAAATCTACGCAGACATGCGGAGAATGTACAAACTCCACACAGTCACCCGAGGCCAGAATGGAGCCTGGGTCCCTGGCACAGTGGGGCAACAGTGTTAACCACTCAGCCACCGGGCCGCCCATTATACAGGTGCATCCCCAGTTGCCATTTAATGACTCCCTCTCCCAATTTCCCCATTCAATAATCCCCTCCTCCAATTATCAGAGTTCCCCATTGCAAGTGAAAACCTTCCAATGTGGTGCTGTACATCCCGCCCACAGTCACTAAGGGCGGAATCTTCCTGCCCCACCGTGGTGGAGACTGGGCTGGAAAACGTGGCGAACCTTTCAAATACCAGTGCCTTCAGTGGCTTTGGAAAACCTCACCAGCAGGAGCAGCTGGAAAATTCTACCCCAGTGCCATCAACCAGTTGCTTTAACGTAGTGCAACAGTGGTAAATTAGGGAGATATTATGCAGAAGATCGGGGGGGGGGGGGGGGGGGGTGGGGGGAGGGGAGGGAGGAGGCCTTGGGTTTGACAAGCCCCTGGGGTGACGAATGTGCTGCAGCACTGATCAGAAACCGAGCTACGGAGCACAAACTTGCAGCCTGACTCTCTGCTATTTGCCTCAACACTTGTAGCAGCGGGTCCCAAATTCTGTCCATTCTCTGGAGTAGAGGAGTGTCTCCTGAATCCCGTGTCAGATTTAGCCTTGACTGTTTACGAGCTCCTGCTTTGAACTCCTTGCAAAATTGGAAAACTTTTCTCTATATTGACCAGGTTAAACCCTTTCATTATCTCCAATGGAAGGGTTAAGTACGGTCAATATAGATAGATGGATATATGGTATAGCATGGTCAATATAGATATATGGTATAGCATGGTCAATATAGATATTTGGATATATGTCGGGCCACACTCAGCTCTCACATGAGACATTGGAGAGATACTCAAAGGCACCCATTGCCCCCTTGGAAGCACATTCCAGTCAGGAGCCAATGAAGTCAGTACAAGGCCAGTGGGAGCAATAGCATCTTGTGTGTACATCGTACCCTTAACAATACAAAACATCCAAAGTCACAAGTCACAAGGGTGTAGGGCAATGAATAAAAGTTTGCTGCAATAAAATGCATGACATTGGTGTAAAGGAGCTCATATCAATTAGGCTTCTGGAAATAAAAAATGTGAGTGGAAAGCATTGTTGGTGAATGACACTTATAACAATGGAATAGGACATTATCTTCAGCTACCTGAATTATTTGTAGTATTGTGCAGCCTTATGTGAATCATTGCGGACCAGATTTCTCACTCTATTTGGGAATGACTGCCGACATCTGCATACTATGCACAGTAAGACAGTAACGTTCGGAACAGGAGTAGGTTATTCAGCCCCTTGGGCCTGCTCCATTATTCAATGCCATCATGTCCGATCTGTATCTCAACTACTTCTCCCTGCCTTTGCTCCATGTCCGTTGATACTCTCACCTCATACAAATCTCTTCATTTCAGTCTTGAAAGCTTCAATTTCCCCAGCAGCATCAGCCCCCTGGGAGCGAAGGAATCGACCTCGATTTGGAGCCGACCCGGACCTCGGAGCTCCAAACCCGGCCTAACTACCGACACCAGCCCCCGGATCGCCTTGCCCAGTCCCCGGAGCTCCCGACCCGACCCCCGACGGCAAGACCCAGCCCAACGTGACCCCCAGAGACCCGCCCAGCGACCCGACCTGGAGAGGCCCGCCCAACAACCCGACCTACCTGGTGATGGAAGAAAGAAAAATCCACGTGGAGGCCCGACCGGGCCTACTTCAAGATCCGACCCCAGGAGCACCCAGGGAGGGAACAGACCACGGGACCCAGCCCAACCTACCTCAGGAAGCCCCAGCACATGACCCAGGACCCCCGAAACGCTGGAGACCCCGCGCGAGGTCCCAAACGCGCTGCAAGGTATTCCCGCGCCAACAGAACGTCGGGACCCATCCAGATCGCAAACATGCCCCTCTAGCAACCCCTCTACCTCAACCAGTGCCCGGGACCCTACCAGACGCGACCCCAGAAACGTAACCAGCGCCCTGGTCCCCGCCAGCGCCCTGGACCCCACCAGGCGCAACCACCGACCTCCCACAAGAGCTGACATCTGCCATCGGATCCCAGGATCATCCAGCAGCAGCCGCCGACCGAGGAAGCGAGGGAAACGCGGCGGACTGCAGGTTAGACTGAAGCAACGCGGTTTCAAGACCCCTCTCCCCAGCATACTCCTGGCAAACGTCCAAGCGATTGAAAACAAGCTGGATGAACTTAACGCCGGACCTACCTCTCAGAGGGAAGTAAGAGACTGCTGTGTGCTCTGTTTCACAGAGACATGGCTCACCCCCGCCTCACCGGACTGTGCCATACAACCTGAAGGCTTCTCAATTCACCGGGTGGACCGCACGGCATCATCAGGCAAAGCGAAGGGTGGAGGGGTTTGCCTCCTCATCAACTCCTCTTGGTGCTTGGATGTGGAGACCCTGGCAACCTACTGCTCCCAGACCTGGAATATCTGACCGTGAAGTGCCGCCCATATTATCTTCCACGTGAGTTCACTTCAGCCATTATCACAGCGGTCTACATCCCACCCCAGGCAATAGTGAGGAAGGCGCTGGACGAACTATACACAGTAATAAACAACTACGAAAAAGAACACCCGGAGGCCTTGTTCATCGTGGCTGGAGACTTCAACAAGGCCAACCTCAAGAGTGTACTGCCAAAATTCCACCAGCTCATCTCCTATCCCACCAGGGGCTCCAACACTCTTGACCACTGCTACTCAAAAATCAAGGGCGCCTACCGTTCCATCCCCCAACCGCACTTTGGGAAATCAGACCATAAGACGGTGCTCCTTCTCCCGGCATACAAGCAGAAACTCAAGCGGGAGAATCCAGCTAAGAAGGTTGTGCAGTGCTGGTCCGAGGAGACAGAAGAGCTCTTACATGACTGCTTAGAGACAGTGGACTGGTCCATATTTAAGAACTCAGCGACCAACTTAAATGAGTATGCCACCACTGTCACAGTCTTCATCAGCAAATGTGTGAACGACTGCATGCCAAAGAAAGCAGTACGTGCGTTCCCCAACCGGAAACCATGGCTCAAATGCGAGATTGACTCCCTACTGAAGGACAGATCTGAGGCGTTCAAGGCAGACGACCCTGACCTATAAAAGAAATCCAGGTACGACCTCCGCAAAGCCATCCGAGATGCCAAGAGAGAATATAAAACCAAGCTAGAGTCACAGATAGACTCTCGCCGGTTGTGGCAAGGACTAAACAACATAATGGGCTACAAAGCGAAGCCGAACAGTATCTCTGGCAGCAGCGCACCCCTCCCCAATGAACTCAATGTATTCTATGCTCGAGCAGGTAACCAACAATCCGCTGGCGAGTGCCCCAGCAGCCCATAATTCACCCATACCCACCATCACAGCTTCCGAAGTCAGATTGGCCTTCCTGAAAGTGAACCCTTGGAAGGCGACGGGCCCGGACGGGACCCCAGGTCGTGCACTCAGAGCCTGCGCGGACCAGCTGGCAGAGGTATTCGCGGACATCTTTAACCTGTCCCTACTCCACTCCGAGGTCCCCACCTGCTTCAATAAGACCACCATCATACCGGTACCAAAGAAGAACCAGGCAACGTGCCTCAATGACTACCGACCAGTGGCCCTGACTTCAGTCGTAATGAAGTGCTTCGAGAGGTTGATCATGAAGCGCATCACCTCCATACTCCCAGAATGCCTTGATCCACTGCAATTCGCATACCGCTGCAACTGGTCCACATCAGACACCATCTCCCTGGCGCTACACTCATCCCTCGAGCATCTCGAAAACCAGGACTCCTACATTAGACTCCTATTTATTGACTACAGCTCCGCCTTCAACACCATAATCCCAGCCAAGCTCATATCAAAGCTCCAAAACCTAGGACTTGGCTCCCCATTCTGCAACTGGATCCTCGATTTTCTGACCAACAGACCACAATCAGTAAGAATGAACAACAACACCTCCTCCACAATAGTCCTCAACACCGGCGCCCCGCAAGGCTGCATACTTAGCCCCCTACTCTACTCTCTGTACACACACGACTGCGCGGCAAAACTTGGTTCCAACTCCATCTACAAGTTTGTTGACGATACGACCATAGTGGGCCGGATCTCGAATAACGACGAGTCCGAATACAGGAAGGAGATAGAGAATCTAGTGGAGTGGTGTAGCGACAACAATCTCTCCGTCAAGGCCAGCAAAACTAAAGAGCTGGTAATTGACTTCAGGAAGCAAAGTACTGTACACACCCCTGTCAGCATCAACGGGGCCGAGGTGGAGATGGTTAGCAGTTTCAAATTCCTAGAGGTGCACATCTCCAAAAATCTGTCCTGGTCCACCCACGTCGACGCTACCACCAAGAAAGCACAACAGCACCTATACTTCCTCAAGAAACTAAGGAAATTCGGCATGTCCACATTAACCCTGACCAACTTTTACAGATGCACCATAGAAAGCATCCTATCAGGCTGCATCACAGCCTGGTATGGCAACTGCTCGGCCCAGGACCGCAAGAAACTTCAGAGAGTCGTGAACACCGCCCAGTCCATCACACAAACCTGCCTCCCACCCATTGACTCCATCTACACCTCCCGCTGCCTGGGGAAAGCGAGCAGCATAATCAAAGATCCCTCCCACCCGGCTTACTCACTCTTCCAACTTCTTCCATCGGGCAAGAGATACAGAAGTCTGATAACACGCACGAACAGCTCCTTCCCCACTGTCACCAGACTCCTAAATGACCCTCTTATGGACTGACCTCATTAACACTACACCCTGTATGCTTCATCCGATGCCAGTGCTTATGTAATTACATTGTGGTCCATCCACAGGGCTGCTAAGGGGCTGGTTTAGCACACTGGGCTAAATCGCTGGCTTTTAAAGCAGACCAAGGCAGGCCAGCAGCACGGTTCGATTCCTGTACCAGCCTCCCTGAACAGGCGCTGGAATGTGGCGACGAGGAGCTTTTCACAATAACTTCATTTGTAGCCTACTTGTGACAATGAGCGATTTTAATTTTTCACATTGTATATGTTGTGTTGCCCTATTATGTATTTTCTTTTATTCCCCTTTCTTCTCATGTACTTAATGATCTGTTGAGCTGCTCGCCGAAAAATACTTTTCCTGTACCTCGGTACACGTGACAATAAACAAATCCAATCCATCCTGGTTTCACAGCTGATTGCCTGCCTCTAATTACGAGCTTATGTCCCATTGATCTTTCATGCTGAGCAGGTCACCCTCAATCCTCAATACATAAGGAAATACAAGTCAAGGTTCCTTTGATTAAATCGTCCGCAGGATGTGGGAATTACTGGCTCGGCCAGCATTTAATAGCCAACCCAAAATTGCCCCTGAGAAGGTGGCCATGAGCTTCTTGAGCCACTGGTGTAGGTCCATCCCCAGGTCTGTTAGGGAGGGAGTTCCAGGATTTTGACCCAGTGACAGTGACGGAACGCCAATATATTTCCAAGTCAGGATGGTGTGTGGCTTGGGGATGGTAACTTACGGGTGATGGGTGTGCCCATGAATCCGCTGCCCTTACCCTTATAGCTGGTAGAGGTCATGGGTTTGGAAGGTGCTGTCAAAGGAGCCTTGGTGAGTTGCTGCAGAGCATCTTGTAGATGGTACACACTTCTGCCACTGTGCGTTGCTGGTGATATTTAAGGTGGTGGATGGGGTGCGAATCTAGCAGGCTTCTTCGATCAGGATGGGGTTGATTTTCTTGAGACGGTACACGTACTCATAATTGAACTCTTAAAGTGCTGGTAATGTTCCACTGAATCTGTCTTGCACCAACCCTCCAAGACTAATACATCCTTCCTGAGACAATGATGTTCAAATTTGAACACATAGGAATATAGTAATTAGGAGCAGGAGCAGGCCACTCGGCCCCTCGGGCCTGCTCCACCATTCAATGAGATCATGATGTGGAGATGCCGGCGTTGGACTGGGGTGGGCACAGTAAGAAGTCTTACAACACCAGGTTAAAGTCCAACAGGTTTGTTTGGAAACACTAGCTTTCGGAGCACTGCTCCTTCCTCAGGTGAATGGATTACTTAATGAAGGAGCTGTGCTCCGAAAGCTCGTGATTCCAAACAAACCTGTTGGACTTTAACCTGGTGTTGTAAGACTTCTTACAATGCGATCATGGCTGATCTTATTATAACCTCAACCCCACATTCCCGCCTACCCCCGATAACCTTTCACCTCCTTGTTCATCAAGAATCTATCTAGCTCCGCCTTAAAAATATTCAAGGACTCTGCTTCCACGGCCTTTTGAGCAAGAGAGTTCCAGAGAGTCACAACCCTCTGAGTGAAAAAAAGTCTCCTCATCTCTGTCTTCAATGGGTGATCCTCTATTTCCAAATAGTGACCCCTAGTTCTAAATACTCCCAAAAGAGGTAACATACTCTCCACATCTACCCTGTCAATACCCCACAGGGTCTTGTATGTTTCAATTAAGTTGCCTCTTACTCTTCTAAACTCCAGTGAAGAGAAGCCTCAATTGTCCAATCTTTCCTCCTAAGACAAGCTGCCCATTCCAGCGATTAGTCTGGTAAACCTTTTTAGTTAACACAATGCTTCAGACGGGGCCTGACTAGACTAAGGCTCTGAACTGCTGAAGCCAGCACCACTTTGTATTCCATCCCTCTTTGAGATAAGATCAGCAATTCGCTGGTAAACATTGCTTATTTCTGCTGATGCCGTGTCCACACTGTGGAAACCTGGAGAGAGTGAGTGTGGTGAATGTATTCACCAGACAGGTGATATACCTTTCAGGTTTGGTGTGATATGCCTTTAAGGCTTAGGTTGGAACCCCGGTGGACTCCGCCTCTGGCCCCGCCTCCCCGGGGCTGTAAATAATGTTGCGTCCAGTAGGTGGCGCTCAATTTGCCCTGAAGTCTCTGGCTAGCTAAGTTCTTTGCGTATTAAAGCCTTCATTCACTTGATCTCTCTGTCGTGTCATAATTGATGGTATATCAATTTAATACGCAAAGAACTTAGCTAGCCAGAGACTTCAGTACAAACTGAGCGCCACCCACTGGACGCAACATTATATACAGTTCTGGGGAGGTGGAGCCAGAGGCGGAGTCCACCGGGGTTCCAACACAAGCCTTAAAGGCATATCACACCAAACCTTAAAGGCATATCACCTATCTAGTGAATACATTCACCACACTCACCCCCTGTTTAAAAAAACACAAAGTCCGTCGGGAGTGACGTGGGATCAAACGTTCAGTCTATATCAGGAGGCGTGATCGTCCTCTTTGATCTCGTCAGCTCAGGCGGTGGTGCGGTGGGCACAGACGTCATCGATGATGGCATATCCGGGAGCACGGCGGTCGGAGCTTCCGTCTGGCGTGTCGAAGAAGGTTAGGGAGCAGGGGCCGGGTGGGTAGCTGGGGGCGACAGTGCAGGCACGGGGGGAGGGGGGGGGGGGGATGGAGGTGGGGGAGGGGCGCGGTTAGTGTCGACTGGTGACGCGGGGATGGAGGGAGAAATCTTGGCGGGGGAACCAGCGGGCGCCAGATCCCGTAGGGAAACCGTATCTTGCCGTCCGTCAGAATGCGCGACGTAGGCGTACTGGGGGTTACAATGTAGCAGCTGGACCCTCTCGACTAGGGGATCCGTCTTATGGCTCCTCACATGCCTCCGGAGAAGAACAGGTCCCGGAGTTGTCAGCCAGGGTGGAAGCGAGACCCTGGAGATGGACCTCCTAGGGAAAACAAACAAACGGTCATGAGGGGTCTCGTTCGTGGCTGTGCAGAGGAGTGATGAGCTGTGTCAGTACCTGCTCGGTAAGGGCATCGCCTTGAGCAGAACGACCAGCTACAACCCGCAGGGAAAAGGGCAGGTGGAGAGGGAGAACGCGACGGTTTGGAAGGCCGTCCTTCTGGCCCTGCGGTCTAGAAGTCTCCCAATTTCCCGCTGGCAGGAGGTCCTCCCCGACGCCCTTCATTCCATTAGAGCACTCCTCTGCACAGCCACGAACGAGACCCCTCATGACCGTTTGTTTGTTTTCCCTAGGAGGCCCATCTCCGGGGTCTTGCTTCCACCCTGGCTGACAACTCCGGGACCTGTTCGTCGCCGGAGGCATGTGAGGAGCCATAAGACGGATCCCCTAGTCGAGAGGGTCCAGCTGCTACATTGTAACCCCCAGTACGCCTACGTCGTGCATTCTGACGGACGGCAAGATACGGTTTCCCTACGGGATCTGGCGCCTGCTGGTTCTCCTGCCAATGTTTACCCCTGCATCCCTGCGTTACCAGTCGACACCAACCGCGCCCCTCCTGTGCTTCTATTTCCCCCCCCCACCCCATGCCTGCACTGTTGCCTTCAGCCACCCACCCGGCCCCTGCTCCCCAACCTTCTTCGACACGCCAGACGGAAGCTCCGACCGCCGTGCTCCCGGATATACCATCATCGATGACGTCTGTGCCAATCGCACTACCGCCTGAGCTGAGGAGGTCAAAGAGGACGATCAGGCCTCCTGATAGACTGAACGTTTGATCCCACGTCACTCCCGACGGACTTTGTGTTTTTCTAAACAGGGAGTGATTGTGGTGAAGATATTCACCAGACAGGTGATATGCCTTTAAGGTTTGGTGTGATATGCCTTTAAGGCTTGGGTTGGAACCCCGGTGGACTCCGCCTCTGGCTCCACCTCCCTGGGGCTGTATATAATGTTGTGTCCAGTGGGTGGCGCTCAGTTTGTACTGAAGTCTCTGGCTAGCTAAGTTCTTTGCGTACTAAAGCCTTCATTCACTTGATCTCTCTGTTGTGCCATAATTGATGGCATATCAGTGAGATTATGCCGCAATGTTCCTGTGTCCATACCTCGGCACTGGAAATGTGGACTTCCACATTTGAGACGGAAAACACGTAACATTTTTGCAGCGCGAATGGTAAACTTCAGAAAATCTGACCTTGAGTTGAGGTGCCAGTCTGAAAGAGAAGGGTTTAAGCCTCTGGGCTAGTTTTTTGTATTCTAGGATGGACGTATTTATTTGATGAGCAAATGGACTGGACAAGCCACGTAAATACTATGGCTACGAGAACTGGGCCTCCTGCAGTGGATGGTTCACCTCCTAATTCTGCCACTTACAAAACTCAATTCAGAAGTGTGATGGAACACATTTCACTTGCCTGGACCCCTGCAGCTTAAAGAACATTCAAGAAACTCAACGCCTTCCAGGTCAAAGCATTCCACTTGACTGGCTTCCCACCCACCACTTTACATATTTACTCCGCCCGCACCTCCCCCCCCCCCCCCCCTCCCCCAAGTGGATGTCACAAATGTTTACCATCAATGTGTACCCTGTGTCCATGTGGGTTTCCTCCGGGTGCTCCGGTTTCCTCCCACAAGTCCTGAAAGACGTGCTGTCAGGTGAATTGGACATTCTAAATTCTCCCTCCGTGTACCCGAACAGGCGCCGGAATGTGGCGACGAGGGGATTTTCACAGTAATTTCATTGCACTTTTAATGTAAGCCTACTTGTGACACTAATAAAGATTATTATTTTTATCTACAACAAGCATGTCAGCATTGTTTCTTCAGAAACACCACCCAAACTTCCATCACTTAGAAGAACATGGGCAAAAAGTTTGTATAAATACCTCGGGCATCTTCTTTAAGAGCGCCAGGACAGCAGATACATGAGGACGCTACCATGTCCACGTTCCCCTCGAAGTCGCACACTACCATGGCTTAGAAATATATCACTTGTTCCTTTATTATCACTGGGCCCAAAATGCTGACGTTTAATTTTTAATTTTTTAAATAATGATCTTTATTAGTGTCATAAGTAGGCTTACAGTTACGCCGCAACGAAGTTACTGTGAAAAGCCCCCAGTCGCCACTTTCCGGCGCCTGTTCGGGTACACAGAGGGAGAATTCGGAATGTCCAATTCACCGAACAGCACGTCTTTCGGGACTTGTGGGAGGAAACCGGAGCACCCGGAGGAAACCGGAGCAGGCACGGGGAGGACGTGCAGACTCCGCACAGACAGTGACCAAAACCGGGAAACGAACCTGGGACTCTGGCACTGCGAAGCAACAGTGCTAACCACTGTGCTACCGCGTGGTACCGCAGTCTAGAAACATATCACCTCTTCCTTTATTATCACTGGGTCAAAGTGCTGAAATTTCTGCACCGAACAGCACTTTTGGAGTACCGCCACCACACAGGTGGCAGCCGTCTAAAAAGGCCCACCAGCTTCTTCAGAGAAAATAGGGGCGATTAATAAGCTCAGGCTTTGCTCACTTTTTCAGGATTATAAAAGTAAAGGATGGGGTAAGACTACACACCTCAAGAGGATTCCCAGAGGCTGGAAAATATCATACAACATTGTGTGAGGTTTGTTGATGGTATCGGTCGTTGCTCCCCTTTGTAGGACTGTTGATTTGCTGGGCGAACAATTGTCTGGGTGGGAACATACCTTAAAAAACACCGGAGTAAAATGGAGCAGTGATATAGGCACTTGCACTCCATGTGGTAATTTGCATCCAAAGCCATTGCATTTCTCCATCTCTCATATCAACCTTTCCAAATGTCCAATGTGGATTTAACTTTCCAGTCCTGTCTTAGAGGTGCAGTTCTCACCCACAAGGCACAAAATGGACTTCATGGTCTCTTGGAGGATCTGCTCATTCAAATATTAATCCCCTGCCTTCCCATTGGGCAAATTGGACACAGTGGAGGAACGCAGGTGCCGGAGGGCATTGGTGTAGCCAGACAGTCAAATTGGGACAGTCACACATTTAATGGCCGGGCTTCGAGGGCAGCCGCATTGGTCTGATTGAGTTGTCAAACCTGAAGGCCTATGCACCTGAGGGTCGTGCAAGTGACCACGCTGAGGGAAGGCTGCTCCTTTCGCAGAGATGGATTAGTGGGTGATACCGCAGGAAGTGTCCCAAAGGTGGACCGTCAAGCTCTGATCCTCAGAACGTAAAGCAAGATATGTGCATTGTCCATGAGGGGTTTCACAAGACAGTAGTTGACAACTAGTCGCTGTAATGTGTTCCGGGGAAAGGGTGAAGTCAAGTGGGTCCAAGAGTCCACCTCCTCCCCTAAACTGCACTGATCTTGTTGCTGCGCCTCCTGCTGGTGGAAACAGTTTCTTCCTCCTTCAAAAGACTTAGAAATTTTGAAAGCCACCATTAAACCTCATCTTAGTCCTCATCTCTACCCACTGAGGGGACCAATTGCAACTTCTCCAGTCTCGCTACGTAACTGAAGTCCCACTCAGGATGTCCCAAGTCTGGAGTTAAGTCGGAATGATGACCATGAAACCATTGTTGATTGTCGTAAAAACCCATCTGGTTCGCTAATGTCCTTCAGGGAAGGAAATCTGCCGTCCTTACCCGTTCTGGCCTACCTGTGACTCCAGATCCACAGCAATGTGGTTGGCTCTTAGCTGCCCCTCTGAAATGGTCGAGCAAACCACTCAGTTCAAGGACAATTAGGGGTGGGCAAGAAACGCTGGACCTTCCCGGCGACGCTCACCTCCCATGAATGACTATTTTAACATTCCCATGCTGGAAAGCCTCCTCCACACCCTCCCCAAGAGGCTTGAGACCTTTCTCATCGTTCAGAACCCGGAAGGAAGTTCTGCTGCATCTCCACGAACCACAGGTCAGGCCTCAGTTGGAGCTGCATCCATTTGTTTTTTTATAAATTCCGAGTACCCAATTCATTTTTCCAATTAAGTGGCAATTTAGCGTGGCCAATCCACCTACCCTGCACATCTTTGGGTTGTGGGGGCGAAACCCACGCAAACACGGCGAGAAAGTGCAAACTCCACACGGACAGTGACCCAGAGCCGGGATCGAACCTGGGACCTCGGCACCATGAGACAGCAGTGCCACCGTGGGGCACATTTGTGTCATTAACGAATCAACTGTAGCTGGGTCAAAGAGTTCCGGAGGAAGAACAGCATTCGCAATACCATGAAAAAAAAACAGCCCTGTAATAAATCTTCCCAAATTCCCAGCAGACTGCCATTTAAGAAGTTTAAAAAAAAAATCTCACTTTTAATGTGTTTCCCCCCCCCCCGCAACCAACTTATTTGTATGTCGTGGCTGAATTCCCCAGACCGAGACGGCAGGCACATGATCTGGGCCACTGGTTTGTGGTGACAGCATAATACATCAAGTTCAGTTTTTATTACAGAGGGTATCAGATTGTTGTTGGTGTTCTGGGGGAATTAATTCAGAAATAAACGGAACAAAGAGTGAATTTCCATTTATGCAGCCTCTTTCACAGCACCAGGACATCCCCTAACTGCTTTCCAGTTGTCGACCAGGTCCCTCGCTCCAGTCGATTGATAGGCACAATACCTTTAACTTTGAATCAAATGGCTTCTTTACTGAATGCAATATAAAATGGGGAATGGTCGCAGTAATAGCTCAGCCTCAATTCCTGCCCTATTGCTTCGTGAGACTCTTGCACATCCCCCCCATGTCTACGTGGGTTTCTTACCTGTTCAACTCACCTTCCCGGCCTCCTGAGCCACTGGGCAGGCGGCACTGCCTTCGGAGCTCACGGTCTCAACTGCAGAGAACATTATCTATCCCCCTGACTATACTGTCTCTCTCACTACTACATTCCACTTCACTCCCCCCCGCCCCCCCCCCCACCCCCCCACCCCCACTTGACTGACATCTTTCACCATGGTGCAATGGTCAGTCCACTTCCTGCCCTTGCAGTCCTTTTTCTTACCCACACAGGAAGCAAGCACCTCGTACTCAGTGGACAAAGTCAGGGGGCTGAAGTTATTCCATCACGATCTGCCGGTTCCCCATAACTGCCTTCTGTCTCTGTCGCTGCCTCCTGGAACAAGGCGACTCAGTAACCACACCCCCTCCCCGATGCCTCGCAATGTGAGCAACTCTGAGCCAAAGTTGCGCAAGCTGCAGGCACTGAGAGCAGGCATGCCTGTCCAGGATTGCTTCCACAGATTCCTACCCACACAGCGCCAGGAACCCGGGTTCGATTCCGGCTCGGGTGACGGCGTGGAGTTTGCACTTCCTCCCCGTGTCTGCGTGGGCGTCCTCCGGGTGCGCCGGTTTCTTCCCACAGTTCAAAGGTGTGCAGGTTAGGAGGACTGGCCTTGCTCAAATTGCTCCTTGGCGCCCCTCGGATGGCAAATTAGGTGGGCTTACGGGAATAGGGTGGGGGAGTGGGCCTGGGTAGGGTGTTCTTTCAGAGGGTCGGTGAAGATTTGATGGGCCGAAAGACCTCCTTCTGCACTGTAGGGATTCTTTGGATGGCTTGAAAAACCTGCTCCTTATATAGAGCCTCTGATGAGCCACGAGCTAGCTTAGCTTCCTGATACAGTAATGGCACAATACTCATTGAACCAACTAATTCCAGCCGATTGACAGGCGCTGCCAGGCAGCTCTCTTTCTCAAGGCTCTCTTGAAGGTTGAGAGTTCTATGTCAGAGCCTGACTCTAAATCTAAATTTAAACTTGAGAAACAATTTAAAACAACTTACCACCTAAACTAAATTACCAATCAGACACTCTGGGCTGAATTTTCCAGCCCTTCCCGCTGGTGAGATCTTCCAGCCCCGCCGATGGCAAACGCCCATAGCTTGTTCACCGGCGGCATGGCCAATGACGAACGTGCCTCCGCCTCAGGGTGGCTTGTGCTGGTGGGGGGAGGGGGGGGGGGTATTGTGGGGAAGGAAAATCCCGCAGTCGGTCTACTTCCCATTCTGCTGCAGTCTCTTCTCCCTGCATCCTGTAGGAGCATTCCCAAGGCCTGAGTATTGAGACAGCTTTTATGTGCGGTTCCTCCCTCTTAGTTATGGCTCAGCTTAATACACAGATCTGCAGACACGTCAACCTGGTTAAGACGGCTTTATTATTCCAAGCTTGTACGTGAGAGAAAGATCTGGGTAAATGCCAAAATCAATCTGTCTGATACTGGTAAAAACACACCAATTATAGGATTTCCCCAAAATCAGTAGCCCACCCCAGTTGGACTTGATCCAATCTTTGGAGCTGTCAATTGTATATTATCCAGTAAAATTTACTTTAAGCAAAATGATGACTGGTGATCAGCTCATGATTTAACCCCATCCTGTCACTTGTTGTTTACCAGGATTTTGTGTCCATTGTAAAGTTGATTTTCTGACATTCCCATCCTACGTGTCGCAGTCAGTTCCTGTCCAGCTCATTGTTC
This sequence comes from Scyliorhinus torazame, assembly GCF_047496885.1. Taxonomy (NCBI): domain Eukaryota; kingdom Metazoa; phylum Chordata; class Chondrichthyes; order Carcharhiniformes; family Scyliorhinidae; genus Scyliorhinus; species Scyliorhinus torazame. Next base: position 28,607,931 of record NC_092715.1, read on the forward strand.
ATCCAGGGGCAGGGTGCCAAAGCTGGTTCCCTCTTCACTCCACGGATTGTCTGAGACAGGACATTAGGGCACTGATAAGAACTGAGTTGGCCGTGTTATTGCTGACCACACAATCCTGGTGGCTCAAAAACATGGGCAAGTTAGCTAGCTTAAATCCCATCATACATTGTGGCCACTGCTTGCAGCAAGAGTTTAAATGCTTATTACTGCTATGTCCTAAAAATACAGGTGATTCACCTGAGGAAGGAGCAGTGCTCCAAAAGCTAGTGATTTGAAACAAACCTGTTGGACTTTAACCTGGTGTTGTCAGACTTCTTACTAAAAATACAGGTTTAATGGTTAATAATGATTGCTAGGTATACTTTCCATGATTAATCTCAATCCTTAACAAACTAACTTATGTTGAACTATTCTAGTGTCATCCTATCTATTCAGTTTTAAGCGGTTTCATCTCTGGACACCCCCTTCAACATCCCCTTCGTCCATCTTGGTGCGTATCAAAAGAATCGATAGAGAGTGATACAGCAAAGTGTTTCTGCCAAGTACACAAAAGGTTCTGCAGCTGCTCCTTACCTTTCTCTGCCAACCACAAGAAACTTATCCCCAAATGCCAGCAGTGAGACTTCCACACAGCAACATTCAAATCCAAATTTCAAGGGCTTACTTTACCGTATAAATACGTCCTGCAAAGCAAGAGTTCAACTTGGACAAATGCGAGTGCTTGTGTCGAGTGTGTCGCTAGAAGCTGTGATCACTTCCTTTATTTGTAAGGAAGATAGGAATGTGAGAAGGTCAGTCATAAGATTCATAAGATATATTGGAGCAGAATTAGGCCATTCGGCCCATCGAGTCCACTCCGCCATGCAATCATGGCTGATCTCATCCTGGCCTTAACTCCACCGTCCTGCCCATTCTCCTTAACCCTTCAACCCATTGCCAATTTAAAATCTGTCCAACTCCTCCTTAAATTCACTCACTGACCCAGCATCCACCGCACTCGGGGGTGACGCATTCCACAGATTCACAACCTTTTGGGAGAAGCGGTTTCTCCTGAACTCTGCTTTAAATCCGCTGCCTCTTATTTTGAGACTATGAGCTCTTGAGCCCCTTGAGATTGTTGCACCATTCAATTACATCACGGCTGATCTCTATCTTAACTCCACCCACCCACCTTAGTTCTCCAAACATCCAGGGCGGGATTCTCCGTTGGCCGGCGCTGAAATCGCGAAACGCGATTGGGTGGAGAATAGGTTCCGACGCTAAAATCGCGGCGGGCGCCGATTTGACGCCAAATCGCAATTCTGCGTCACCTCGGCAGCGGCGTCAATGCGGTGCGGAACGCACCTACAGGAAACGCCGTTTGCGTGTCATTAGTGTGCCCGTTCCGTATTATCCGAGGCCTCCGCGATTCTCCGTCTCTGATGGGCTGATTTTTACCGACGGCGGGGATCACTTGTGCTTTTAAAAATCGTGAAACCGGCCTGGCGGCTGCTAAGGGAGAGGGGGCACGGATAGTGTCAGACATCACCATAGTTTGCTAACAGTTGTGCCGCTGGCTGGCGGGGGCGGGGGGGGGGGGGGGGGCTTCTGCCAGGGCTGGGGGAGTAGCAGGGGGTGGGGGTCAGGGTGGGTGGGCACAGAACTCCATTGCCGCAGTCGGCAAGATAGTCATGCAACTGCGCACACCGCTAACAGCCCACTGTGAACTTAGGGCCACTGGTTGTATGGGTGTCCCCCCAGGGCACCCCCCTAGGTGCCCCCTGGCCCCAGCCGACCTTTTGTAAGGGCCACGAAGAATCCAGCACGAGTTTTAAGGATACAAAGTAATAACATTTATTTACTATAACATATATACATAACAGTAGCAGCAACTTCCCTTGCTACATACTCCTTTCTCCTGGTTCCTGAACTGGCCAGCTTATGTATACTAGGAGTTTCTCTGCCCCCCTCATTGGGGAAGCTCATACTCCCACAGGATTGTGGGATTGTCATTAGTCCCCAGCCAATGGTAAGTAGGCGGGTTATAACATCCCTCCCCCCCAAAGTCCAAGGAATCCACCGAAGACCCTGGCGAAGGAAGGCGTTGGACTCGTTTGGCCGCAGGCCGGACGCCATTTGCACGGGGCGCTGGATCAGGCAGCGTGTAACGAGACGGAGACCGGCGCTTCCGTGATGAACGGCGCGGTTGTACATCCACGGCCCGTGGACCCGAGGATTCCCCCTCTGATGCATCCTGTGTCTCCACCTCGGAGTCAGAGTCTGCTGCCTCCGTCATGTCAGCGTCTCTATCTCCATTCGGTCCCGTAACGACCTGCGCAGGCTTCGAGTGAGGCACCAGTGGAAGATTGTGAGGACTACCTTCCCTTGTCTCTGGTCTCTGCGGCTGTTGAAATGAGCTCCGGGGGCGGGGAATCTTTTGAGGGGATGATCTTCTGGACCGAACGTGGTCTACATGTTTTCGCTGGAGACAACCCTGGGCTTGCACTTGGTAAGATATAGGGCCCGTTTGGCGAAAGATTACACCAGGAACCCATTGGGCACCACCAGCAAAATTCCGAACTAATACTGGGTCACCGGGCGCAAACTGCCGAATCGGACGATGCCGAGAAAATCCCTGTCCCTGCCGTTCTTGTGTGCGGCGTACCTTTGCGCCAATGTCCGGGAAAACCATACTAAGGCGGGTGCGAAGTCTCAGGCCCATTAGGAGTTCTGCGGGAGCTACCCCAGTCACCGCATGGGGGCTGGTCCTGTACGTAAACAAAAAGCGAGCCAGTCTCGTGTCCATTGATCCGGAAGACTGCTTCTTTAAGCCTCTTTTGAATGTCTGCACTGCGCTCTGCCAACCCATTTGAAGTCGGGTGGTAAGGGGCAGTGCGGATATGGCGGATGCCGTTCATCTTTGTGAACCTAGCAAACTCCTCACTCGTGAATGGAGTGCCATTATCCGTGACCAGCACCTCGGGGAGGCCATGCGTACTAAACGACAAACGCATCTTTTCAAGTGTTGCGCAGAATGTTGTCCCCTGCATCTTATGCACCTCTAGCCATTTGGACTGGGCGTCAATTAGTAGAAGGAACATGGATCCTTGAAAAGGGCCTGCGAAATCTGCATGCAAGCATGCCCAAGGCCGCCCTGGCCATTCCTAGTGATGTAGGGGCGCGGCCGTCGGAAGCTTCTGATGCTCCTGGCAAATGGAGCAGTTTTGGGCCACCTTCTCAATGTCGGTGTCGAGGCCTGGCCACCAGGCATAACTCCGGGCCAACATTTTCATTTTGGTCACGCCTGGATGCCCATTGTGCAAGTCTGATAGTATCAGCTCCTGGCCTTTTTCCGGGACAATCACACGCATCCCCCACAAGAGGATGCCGTCTTCCACGCTGAACTCTGACAGCTTGGAGGAAAATGCCCGCAACTCGCCTGGGAGCTGTCTATGCTGCCCACCATATAGGACTATGTGCCGAACAGAGATGTGGAGGAACAGATTGGTAACAGATTTTGGAAAGGTGCAGAAGTCATAGGGTAGTAGTCATGGGCGACTTTAACTTCTCAAATATTGAGTGGAAACTCTTTAGATCAAATAGTTTGGATGGGGTGGTGTTTGTGCAGTGTGTCCAGGAAGCTTTTCTAACACAGTATGTAGATTGTCCGACCAGAGGAGGCGCAATATTGGATTTAGTACTGGGTAATGAACCAGGGCAAGTGATAGATTTGTTAGTGGGGGAGCATTTTGGAGATAGTGATCACAATTCTGTGACTTTCACTTTAATAATGGAGAGGGATAGGTACGTGCAACAGGGCAAGGTTTACAATTGGGGGAAGGGTAAATACGATGTTGTCAGACAAGAATTGAAGTGCATAAGTTGGGAACATAGGCTGGCAGGGAAGGACACAAGTGAAATGTGGAACTTGTTCAAGGAACAGGTGCTACGTGTCCTTGATATGTATGTCCCTGTCAGGCAGGGAAGAGATGGTCGAGTGAGGGAACCATGGTTGACAAGAGAGGTTGAATGTCTTGTTAAGAGGAAAAAGGTGACTTCTGGAAGGCTGAGGAAACAAGGTTCAGACAGGGCATTGGAGGGATACAAGATAGCCAGGAGGGAACTGAAGAAAGGGATTAGGAGAGCTAAGAGAGGGCATGAACAATCTTTGGCGGGTAGGATCAAGGAAAACCCCAAGGCCTTTTACACATATGTGAGAAATATGAGAATGACTAGAGCGAGGGTAGGTCCAATCAAGGACAGTAGCGAGAGAGTGTGTATTGAGTCTGAAGAGGTAGAAGAGGTCTTGAATGAGTACTTTTCTTCTGTATTTACAAATGAGAGGGGCGATATTGTTGGAGAGGACAGTGTGAAACAGATTGGTAAGCTCGAGGAAATACTTGTTAGGAAGGAAGATGTGTTGGGCATTTTGAAAAACTTGAGGATAGACAAGTCCCCCGGGCCTGACGGGATATATCCAAGGATTCTATGGGAAGCAAGAGATGAAATTGCAGAGCCGTTGGCAATTATCTTTTCATCCTCACTGTCAACAGGGGTGGTACCAGGGGATTGGAGAGTGGCGAATGTCGTGCCCCTGTTCAAAAAAGGAACTAGGGATAACCCTGGGAATTACAGGCCAGTTAGTCTTACTTCGGTGGTAGGCAAAGTAATGGAAAGGGTACTGAAGGATAGGATTTCTGAGCATCTGGAAAGACACTGCTTGATTAGGGATAGTCAGCACGGATTTGTGAGGGGTAGGTCTTGCCTTACAAATCTTATTGAATACTTTGAGGAGGTGACCAAGCATGTGGATGAAGGTAAAGCAGTGGATGTAGTGTACATGGATTTTAGTAAGGCATTTGATAAAGTTCCCCATGGTAGGCTTATGCAGAAAGTAAGGAGGCATGGGATAGTGGGAAATTTGGCCAGTTGGATATCAAACTGGCTAACCGATAGAAGTCAGAGAGTGGTGGTGGATGGCAAATATTCAGCCTGGATCCCAGTTACCAGTGGCGTACCGCAGGGATCAGTTCTGGGTCCTCTGCTGTTTGTGATTTTCATTAATGACTTGGATGAGGGAGTTGAAGGGTGGGTCAGTAAATTTGCAGACGATACAAAGATTGGTGGAGTTGTGGATAGTAAGGAGGGCTGTTGTCGGCTGCAAAGAGACATAGATAGGATGCAGAGCTGGGCTGAGAAGTGGCAGATGGAGTTTAACCCTGAAAAGTGTGAGGTTGTCCATTTTGGAAGGACAAATATGAATGCGGAATACAGGGTTAACGGTAGAGTTCTTATCATAGAATTTACAGTGCAGAAGGAGGCCATTCAGCCCATCGAGTCTGCACCGGCTCTTGGAAAGAGCACCCTACCCAAACACACACCTCGAATCTACCCCCATAACCCAGTAACCCCACCGAACACTAAGGGCAATTTTGGACATTAAGGCCAATTTATCATGGCCAATCCACCTAACCTGCACATCTTTGGACTGTGGGAGGAAACCGGAGCACCCGGAGGAAACCCACGCACACACGGGGAGGATGTGCAGACTCCGCACAGACAGTGACCCAAGCCGGAATCGAACCTGGGACCCTGGAGCTGTGAAGCAATTGTGCTATCCACAATGCTACCGTGCTGCCCCTAAATGTGGAGGAGCAGAGAGATCTTGGGGTCTATGTTCATACATCTTTGAAAGTTGCCACTCAAGTGGATAGAGCTGTGAAGAAGGCCTATGGTGTGCTCGCATTCATTAACAGAGGGATTGAATTTAAGAGCCGTGAGGTGATGATGCAGCTGTACAAAACTTTGGTAAGGCCACATTTGGAGTATTGTGTACAGTTCTGGTCGCCTCATTTTAGGAAGGATGTGGAAGCTCTGGAAAAGGTGCAAAGAAGATTTACCAGGATGTTGCCTGGAATGGAGAGTAGGTCTTACGAGGAAAGGTTGAGGGTGCTAGGCCTTTTCTCATTAGAGCGGAGAAGGATGAGGGGCGACTTGATAGAGGTTTATAAGATGATCAGGGGAATAGATAGAGTAGACAGTCAGAGACTTTTTCCCCGGGTGGAACACACCATTACAAGGGGACATAAATTTAAGGTGAAAGGTGGAAGATATAGGAGGGATATCAGAGGTAGGTTCTTTACCCAGAGAGTAGTGGGGGCATGGAATGCACTGCCTGTGGAAGTAGTTGAGTCGGAAACATTAGGGACCTTCAAGCAGCTATTGGATAGGTACATGGATTACGGTAAAATGATATAGTGTAGATTTATTTGTTCTTAAGGGCAGCACGGTAGCATTGTGGATAGCACAATTGATTCACAGCTCCATGGTCCCAGGTTCGATTCCGGCTTGGGTCATTGGCTGTGCGGAGTCTGCACGTCCTCCCCGTGTCTGCGTGGGTTTCCTCCGGGTGCTCCGGTTTCCTCCCACAGTCCAAAGATGTGCGGGTTAGGTGAATTGGCCAATGATAAATTGCCCTTAATGTCCAAATTGCCCTTGGCGTTGGGTGGAGGTGTTGGGTTTGGGTGGGGTGCTCTTTCCGGGGGCCGGTGCGGACTCGGGGGGCCGGGTGGCCTCCTTCTGCACTGTAAATTCAATGATAATCTATGATTAATCTAGGACAAAGGTTCGGCACAACATCGTGGGCCGAAGGGCCTGTTCTGTGCTGTATTTTCTATGTTCTATGTTCTATGAACCTTTGACAGGACTGACTCCGTCTGGGTCCACTCACGGATCTGTGATGCCGTGACAGGCAAGGTGTCCATAAAATTTAGGGTTGCAACCACCTCACCGGTCGTGGGGGTCGACATGGGGCCGGTCGATAAAGGCAATCGGCTCAGTGCGTCGGCATTTGCTATCTGCGTACCTGGTTTGTGCTCCAGAGAATGCTCGTATGCAGCAAGCAACAAAGCCCAGCGCTGGATCCGTGCAGAAGCAATGGGCGGTATTGGCTTATCCTCTCTGAAAAGTCCCAGCAGGGGCTTATGATCAGTCATGATAGTGAAATGGCGGCTGTACACGTACTGGTGGAAGCGTTTCACCGCAAAAACCACTGCCAGGCCCTCCGTCTCGATCTGCGCGTACTTTTTCTCCGCTGCAGTCAATATGCGGGAGGCGAAAGCTATCGGTCGCTCGGCCCCGTTCTCCATCTTGTGGGACAGGACGGCCCCAATACCATACGAGGATGCATCACATGTGACGAGCAAAGGCTTTCCAGGATCATAGTGGGTTAGTAACCCAGACGACGACAATTGTTGCTTTACCGCCGGAAAGCGGTTTCTTGCGGCTGACACCAAACCCAGGTGTGATTTTTCTTTAGCAGAAGGTGCAAAGGGGCCAGCGTAGTTGCCAGATTGGGGAGGAAGTTCCCGTAATAGTTTACGAGACCGAGAAAAGAACGAAGATGCGAATTGTCAGTCGGGGTGGGGGCATGTTGAATTGCACGCATCTTCTCTGCGACGGGGTGCAGACCTTCGCGGTCCACCCGATAACCTAGGTAGACTACTTCCTTTGCCTGAAATACGCACTTTGTGCAACGTAAACGGACTCCAGCCTCCGAAAGGCGTCTAAGGACAGCCTCCAGATTTTCCAAATGTTCTTGCTCCGACGTCCCTGTAATCAAAACGTCATCTAGGTAGACAGCCACACGTGGTAAACCTCTCAAAATGCCCTCCATAACACGTTGAAAAATTGCGCAGGCAGAGGATACTCCAAAGGGCAACCGTGTATATTCATACAGGCCCCGGTGTGTATTAATCGTTACATATGGTCGGGAGGCAGGGTCCAGCTCCAACTGCAGGTAGGCGTGACTCATATCTAACTTTGTGAACGAGAATCCACCTGCAAGTTTTGCGTAGAGATCCTCTATGCGAGGCATTGGATATCGGTCGAGTCGGGAAACTGTATTCACTGTAAGTTTATAGTCGCCACACAAGCTAACTGTGGCATCTGGCTTCATTACAGGTACAATTGGTGCTGCCCAGTCAGCAAAACGGATGGGCCTGATAATACCCAAACTCTCCAAACGAGTGAGCTCCCCTTCTACCTTCTCGAGCAAGGCGTAAGGCACTGGGTGCGCCCGGAAATAGCGCGGCGTGGCTCCTGGTTAACTTGGATACGGGCTACGGCCCCTTTTATTTTCCCCAAACCAGGCTGGAATACATCTGGGTATCGTCCTAGCACCTCAGTCAACCCTTCAGAAACTGTTTGGAGGATGTGCTGCCATTGCAACCACAAATGGCGCAACCAGTCCCGACCCAACAGGCTGGGCCCATGGACGCGCACCACGATAAATGGGAAACGCCCCTCCTGGCGTCCATAGACAACAGGGGTCATTGTAGTTCCTGCAATGTCCAGTGGTTCCCCGTGTAGGTGGCCAACCTGGCCTGTGAGTCGGTTAATGTAAGGGTCTGTATACCCTGCTTGATGCGGTCGAATGTCCTCTGGGCAATCACGGAGACCGCTGCGCCAGTATCCAACTCCATCTCAAGCGGGTGGCCATTGACCCGTACTGTCACCTTAGTGGGGGCCACACGGGGAGCTGCCACAGAATGCAGCTGCAGGCAGTCGTCCTCCGTCTCCACGTCCTCAGGAGTAGTCGCCGCAGGTTCATCCACATGGAAGGTATGGCCTCTGGGCTGGCCCCAGTTACGGCCCCTGGGCTGGTCCCAGTTTCGGTCGGAACGACGGCGCCTCTGGCGTCCCCAGGACCGCCGTCCGCGACGGGGTCGGCGCCTACAAGTCTGACACGGACATGGTTCCTCATCCATTGGCTCTGGAGAAGGCTCCCTTCGGGGAGGAATGTCCGATGCCCACTGGCATCGGTCCGGACGTTGCCTCACCCAAGGTACCGCAGGAGTGCGGGGGGACGTTTTTGGATGGAAAGGGTTGCGCCCCAAGGCATGCACTTCCATTCCCTGTAGCTCCTGTACGCCTCGCTCTGCGCTCTCTCGGGACAAGACTATTTGAATGGCCTGTTGAAAAGTCAATGTTGGCTCCGCTAACAACTTTCTCTGGGTGGCTGCATTGTTAATACCGCAAACCAAACGGTCGCGTAACATTTCTGACAAGGTCTCACCATAGTCACAGTACTCCGCAATCCTGCGTAGCCTGGATAGAAAATTGGCAAGGGATTCTCCAGGGGTCCTCTCAGCGGTATTAAACCAGTAACGCTGGACTATCGTGGACGGGGTTGGGTTAAAGTGTTGCCCCACTATATTCACAAGTTCATCAAACGTTTTGGTGTCCGGCGCAGCTGGGTACGTAAGGCTCCTAATCACCCCAAACATATGCGGGCCGCAGGCGGTGAGCAATATGACCACCTGGCGCTCGTTTTCAGTGATATTGTTTGCCCGGAAATAGTAATGCATCCGTTGTGCGTACTGGTTCCAGCTTTCCAGCGCAGCATCAAAAACATCCAAACGTCCGTACAGAGGCATGGTATAATAGAAAACAACTTCCAACCTGTATCCAACAAAAATCCAGGGAGGTGGCTTCAGCAGTGTAGACAGCTATTCACTTTTACCTTCGTCGCCAGTTTTGTAAGGGCCACGAAGAATCCAGCACGAGTTTTAAGGATACAAAGTAATAACATTTATTTACTATAACATATATACATAACAGTAGCAGTAACTTCCCTTGCTACATACTCCTTCCTCCTGGTTCCTGAACTGGCCAGCTTATTTATACTAGGAGTTTCTCCGCCCCCCTCATTGGGGAAGCTCATACTCCCACAGGATTGTGGGATTGTCATTAGTCCCCAGCCAATGGTAAGTAGGCAGGTTATAACACGACCCATCAGCTGTATGGGCGCGCTCCAGCACAACCAGTGCCACCTTGTTAGCTGGGATGAGTGTGTGTGGGGAGTGTAATGTGTGTGTGTGGCTGGGATGAGTGTGTGGGGAGTGTAATGTGTGTGTGTGGCTGGGATGAGTGTGTGGGGAGTGTAATGTGTGTGTGTGGCTGGGATGAGTGTGTGTGGGGAGTGTAATGTGTGTGTGTGGCTGGGATGAGTGTGTGTGGGGAGTGCAATGTGTATGTGTGGCTGGGATGAGTGTGTGTGGGGAGTGTAATGTGTGTGTGTGGCTGGGATGAGTGTGTGTGGGGAGTGTAATGTGTGTGTGTGGCTGGGATGAGTGTGTGTGGGGAGTGTAATGTGTGTGTGTGGCTGGGATGAGTGTGTGGGGAGTGTAATGTGTGTGTGTGGCTGGGATGAGTGTGTGTGGGGAGTGTAATGTGTGTGTGTGGCTGGGATGAGTGTGTGTGGGGAGTGCAATGTGTATGTGTGGCTGGGATGAGTGTGTGTGGGGAGTGTAATGTGTATGTGTGGCTGGGATGAGTGTGTGTGGGGAGTGTAATGTGTGTGTGTGGCTGGGATGAGTGTGTGTGGGGAGTGTAATGTGTGTGTATGGCTGGGATGAGTGTGTGTGGGGAGTGTAATGTGTATGTGTGGCTGGGATGAGTGTGTGTGGGGAGTGTAATGTGTGTGTGTGGCTGGGATGAGTGTGTGTGGGGAGTGCAATGTGTATGTGTGGCTGGGATGAGTGTGTGTGGGGAGTGTAATGTGTATGTGTGGCTGGGATGAGTGTGTGTGGGGAGTGTAATGTGTATGTGTGGCTGGGATGGTGTGTGTGGGGAGTGTAATGTGTATGTGTGGCTGGGATGAGAGTGTGTGGGGAGTGTAATGTGTATGTGTGGCTGGGATGAGTGTGTGTGGGGAGTGTAATGTGTATGTGCCGCTGCAGCTTGTCAGCCTCCCGAGTGTCAATCAGAGACCTACCGAATCCCGCACCGTTTTCCATTGGAATTGATTGTGTTCCACGTGGAGCCGGTGTTAGCTCCTCAATGGTATCAGAATCGCTCCAGGTATGGCACCGGTTTTGCTGTCATGGATCTCCCCGAATTCTGCGTCAGCGTCAACACTTTTACGATGAAAAAGTCGGCGGCGCCCCCCCCCCTCACACACACCGATGTTCTGCACAGTGAGGGGGTAGCAACCGCACCACACATAACGCCTGGCGTTCCCGACATAAACGGCCGGAGAGTTGCCTGTCCGTAGCCGCGCATGGCAACGACCTGCAGCGGTCGTGCTGTACAACATGGCGCAGTCCGTGCGCAGACCTGGCCTGCCAGGTAATGCCCCCCGTACCCCCCTTACCACCTCTGGACCACCCCCCACCAGTCCCCCCAGCCCCCGCCGAAGCCCCCCCGGCCACCGAAACGGCTCCACCCCACCCCCCCCCCGTGACTGTGGCGGCGCTGTACACAGTCCGCAGACGCCACGCGAGGTTGACGAAAACTCAGAGCACACGAGTCCCGCGTCATCGGGAACTCGGCCCACCGGGGGCAGAACATCGGGGGAGGGCCTTCAGGTGACATCCTGAGACCGTCCCAACGGCGCACGGCGTACACTCCGAAGACGCTGTATTGGAGGTGGCGTCAAAAGGGATTCTGTGCCCGATCACCGATTAACGACACAATGGGGAATCCCGCCCCTCGTTTCAGAAATGGCGAATCCCCCGCCCATAGTTTTGTTGAAGAAAAGTCTGTCAACCTTTGGTTTGGAATTCTGAAATAACACCAGGACCGCCTCAGATTTTGCGTGGGACAGATTCCAGACTTCCACTTGCCTTTGTGTGAAGAGTGCTTCCTGACATCACCTCTAAATTGTCTCGCCCTAATTTGTTGGCCATGGATGATAGATGTCCCCTCACCAAAGAAAATGGTTCCTATGGCCGGGATTTGCGGCTCCCGTTTTTGGCGGGGGCGGAGAATCTCGCGAATAGTCCAAATTGCGTTTCACACTGGTGTCGCGATTGTCCCCATGGGGTTTGGAAATATATCGTCGTTGGGTCAAAACCCTGGCACCCCCTCCCTAATGGCACTGCGGGTGTACCTACACCACACGGACTGCAGCGGCTCACCCACCACCTTCTCATGGCAGCCACGCCTACATCTCGTGAAGGAATAAAATAAATTAGCCGTGGATTCACTGCAGAAGTCATAAAGCACTTTGGGACATCCGGAGAGCACACAATACAATAAATTCCCCCTTAGTTTCCAAAGATTAGGTGGGGTAGCCGGGGGGGGGGGGGGGGGCGGGGGAGGGGGGGGGTCTACGAGATGGTGCAGGGGATTGGGTCTAGGTTACTGTGTTCTTTCTGAGGGTCGGTGCAGACTCGATGGGCTGAATGGCCTCCTTCTGCACTGTAGGGGTTCTATGGATTCTGAGCTATGAAAATCGCAGAATGATAGAATTATAGAAACACAGACCAAGGCCATTCGCTCCATCGAGTTCACACTTGCTCTCTGCCAGGGCAACCCACAGTGCAGGTTTATTAAAATGCTGCTTTCCTTTCATTCTTTCTTTCCTCCCTTCTTCCTGGTACTTGATGCTGCTCTGATCCGCAATAATACCGTGGGCGTCCAGGAGAGGGCTCCAAGCACCCAGGGTTTCAGTGAGGAAAGCGACGGCATCTGAATGAGCAATAAAGATATAGATGTTCAGAAATGCAGCAGAAACTAAACTGGGTGAATTTAATCAGGTTGTTGATTCTTAATGATCCCAATCAAATAAACATATCCTATATTAACTACTGTGGATTTATTTGCCTTTCATTAAGTATCATATTGATCAGTCGCAGCAGCGCCGAATAGTCCAATGTTTGTCACTGCATCGTAATTAACACCCTAGTACTGCCTTATGGTGACAATTAATGTTACGATAGACATAATAATTACACTTGTGTCATTTAAAATATGTTGAAAGGTCATCTGATTTGCATGAAGAGTTTAAAAAAATATATTTTAATCAGTAATTATCGATCTAATGAGCTGTTTGAGCAGCCCATTTGCACTGATGTGGAGATGCAAGCATTGGACTGGGGTGAGCACAGTAAAAAGGAGCAGCGCTCCGAAAGCTAGTGTTTTGAAACAAACCTGTTGGACTTTAACCTGGTGTTGTAAGACTTCTTACAATTGCACTGAGACCACCTTCGCTCAATGCTACTGCGTCAGCTTGGCCCCAGGTGGTCAAATCCGCTTAGCTCTCACTTTCGGTTAAGAATGCTTCTTCATTTAGGCAGTCCAGAGAAGGCTCATCAGGTCGATCCCCAGTACGGAGGGGTTTTCCGATGAGGAGGGGTTGAGTAGGTTGGGCCTCGACTCATTGGAGTTTAGACGAGCGAGAGGCCAACATTTATTGAGACATGAAGCATTCTCAGGGGGCTTGACAGGGTAGATGCTGAGAGGTTCCCCTTGTGCAAGAGTCTAAGACCAGAGGGCACAATCTAAGAGTAAGGGATCGTCCATTTAAGGCAGAGATGAGGTGGAATTTCTTCCCTCAGAGGGTGGTGAATCTGTGGAATTCTTTAACAGCTGTAGGGGCTGGATCGTTCAGTATGTTCAAGACTGAGATAGACAGGTTTTTAATCAGTCAGAGAATCGAGGGTTATGGGGATAAGGTGGGAAAGTGGAGTTGAGGATTATATCAGATCAGCAATGATCTCATTGAATGGCGGGGCAGACCCGATGGGCCGAATGGCCTACTTCTGCTCCTACGCCTATGTCTTATCATCTTCATTATGAAGGCAGGTAGCATGAGTCTATAGATCCTGCCAGGAATTCTAGGTGTGATTCCTATTTCAGTGTCCTTAAAATGAATTGTATCTTTGATTTATTTTCCTTAAATACATTACCTCAGGATCCCATTCCTCTTCCTCCTGTCATGTGAGAGTACCTTTAAGAAATGGGTGTTTATAAAAGGGTGTGTATATAAATATCTATAGTAAGAGTACCTTTAAGAAATGGGTGTTTATAAAAGGGTGTGTATATAAATATCTATAGTAAGAGTACCTTTAAGAAATGGGTGTTTATAAAAGGGTGTGTATATAAATATCTATAGTAAGAGTACCTTTAAGAAATGGGTGTTTATAAATGGGTGTGTACATAAATATCTGTAATGAGAGTACCTTTAAGAAATGGGTGTTTATTACTGCAGCGATGTCAGAGAGTGGGTGGAGCTGGGCTGTCTGTCAGCTTTTTACTTTCATTTTAGGCTTTTTGCTGCAGGGTGGGTTTGGTTTCATTTTAGTTTTGGAGAAGCTGCAATCACAGCAGGATGTGTGAGAATCTCTGTAAACTTATGAATGTCCATTTGCTGATTTCAACGTGGTAACTGTTCTCAGTAGTGAAGTTAAACCTGAGGTGCTTCTGTTAAAGGTTTTGTTTTAAGTCTTATGGATGGTGAAAGGAAAGCTCGAGGATTACTTAGTGTTGTATTCTTTGGGGGTTGTATTTGAATTAATGATTGCTAAGATGTTAACTTGAGTTCATAGAATAAACATTGTTTTGCTTTAAAAAATACTTTTCCATTTCTGCTGTACCACACCTGTAGAGTGGGCTGTGTGCTCCCCATACCACAATCTATTAAAAGTTGTGGGTCAGGTGAACTCCATGATACACTTTGGGGTTCTCTAAACTCTGGCCCATAACAATCACTAGAGGGGTTGGGGAAACTGGGTCTGCATTCTCTATTGTTTCGAAGAACTTGCAAACATGGGAATTAGGAGCAGGAGTAGGCCACTCGGCCCCTCGAGCCTGCTCTGCCATTCAGTAAGATCATGGCTGATCTGATTGTCACCTCAACCACACATTCCTGCCTACCTCAGATAACCTTTCACCCCCATGTTAATCCTAATCTATCTACCTGTACCTTAAAAATAATCAAAGACTTTGCTTCCACTGCTTTTTAAGGGAGAGAGTTCCAGAGACTCACTACCCTCTGAGATAAAAAGCTCTCCTCAGTTCTGTCTTGAATGAGTGACCCGTCAATTCTAAACAGTGATCCCTAGTTCTAGATACTCCCACAAGAGGAAACATCCTCTCCACATCCACCCTGTGAACACCCCTCAGGATCTTAAATGTTTAGATCGAGTTGCCTTTTACACTTCTGAACTCCAGTGGATACACGCCTAACCTCTCCAAACTTTCTTCTTAAGACAACCCACCCATTCCTGATGATGAACCTATCGAAAAGACAGAGAGGTGGGCAGAGGGGGCGGGGTTGCCTTGTTAATTAGGAATGAAATTAAATCAATAGCACTAAACGACATAGGGTCAGATGATGTGGAGTCTGTGTGGGTAGAGTTGAGGAACCAGAAAGGCAAAAAAACCATAATGGGAGTTATGTACAGGCCTCCTAACAGTGGTCAGGACCAGGGGCACAAAATGCACCACGAAATAGAAAGGGCATGTCAGAAAAGCAAGGTCACAGTGATCATGGGGGACTTCAATATGCAGGTGGACTGGGTAAATAATGCTGCCAGTGGACTCAAAGAAAGGGAATTCATTGAATGTTTACAGGAGGGCTTTTTGGAACAGCTTGTGATAGAGCCCACGAGGGAACAGGCTATTCTGGACTTAGTGTTATGTAATGAGCCAGACTTGATAAACAATCTTAAAGTAAGGGAACACTTAGGAGGCAGTGATCATAATATGGTAGAATCCAGTCTGCAATTTGAAAGAAAGAAGGTAGAATCAGATGTAAAGGTGTTACAGTTAAATTAAGGTAACTACAGGGGCATGAGGGAGGAACTGACGAAAATCGACTGGGAGCAGAGCCTAGTGGGAAAGACAGTAGAACAGCAATGGCAGGAGTTTCTGGGAGTAATTGAGGACACAGTACAGAGGTTCATCCCAAAGAAAAGAAAGGTTATCAGAGGGGGGATTAGGCAGCCATGGCTGACAAAGGAAGTCAGGGAATGCATCAAAGCAAAAGAGAAAGCCTATAATGTGGCAAAGAGTAGTGGGAAGTCAGAAGATTGGGAAGGCTACAAAAACAAACAGAGGATAACAAAGAGAGAAATAAGAAAAGAGAGGATCAAATATGAAGATAGGCTAGCCAGTAACATTAGGAATGATAGTAAAAGTTTCTTTAAATACATTAAAAACAAACGGGAGGCAAAAGTAGACATTGGGCCGCTCCAAAATGACGCTGGTAATCTAGTGATGGGAGACAAGGAAATAGCTGAGGAACTAAATAAGTACTTTGCGTCAGTCTTCACAGTAGAAGACATGAGTAATATCCCAACAATTCAGGAGAGTCAGGGGGCAGAATATGGTAGCCATCACAAAGGAGAAAGTGCTAGAGAAACTAAGAGGCCTAAAAGTTGATAAATCTCCGGGCCCAGATGGGCTACATCCTAGAGTTCTAAAGGAGATAGCTGAAGAAATAGTGGAGGTGTTAGTTATGATCTTTCAAAAGTCACTGGAGCCAGGGAAAGTCCCTGAGGATTGGAAAATCGCTGTTGTAACCCCCCTGTTCAAGAAGGGAACAAGAAAAAAGATGGAAAATTATAAGCCAATTAGCCTAACCTCGGTTGTTGGCAAGATTCCAGATCCATCGTTAAGGATGAGATTTCTAAATTCTTGGAAGTGCAGGGTCGGATTAGGACAAGTCAGCATGGATTTAGTAAGGGGAGGTCGTGCCTGACAAACCTGTTAGAGTTCTTTGAAGAGATAACAAATAGGTTAGACCAAGGAGAGCCAATGGATGTTATTTATCTTGACTTCCAAAAGGCCTTTGATAAGGTGCCTCACGGGAGACTGCTGAGTAAAATGAGGGCACATGGTATTCGAGGCAAGGTACTAACCTGGATTGATGATTGGCTGTCAGGCAGAAGGCAGAGAGTTGGGATAACAGGTTCTTTTTCGGAATGGCAACCGGTGACGAGTGGTGTCCCGCAGGGTTCAGAGTTGGGGCCACAGCTGTTCTCTTTATATATTAACGATCTAGGTGACGGGACTGGGGGCATTCTGGCTAAGTTTGCCAATGATACAAAGATAGGTGGAGGGGCAGGTAGTATTGAGGAGGTGGGGAGGCTGCAGAAAGATTTAGACAGTTTAGGAGAGTGGTCCAAGAAATGGCTGATGAAATTCAACGTGGGCAAGTGCGAGGTCTTGCACTTTGGAAGTGAATGAGAGTGGGTGAGGGAGTGTGTGTGAGAGTGGCTGTGGGTAGTGAGGGTGAGAGTGGGTGAGGGTGGGTGAGGGTGGGTGAGGGAGTGTGTGAGAGTTTGTGAGGGTGGGTGAGGGAGGGTGAGAGTGGGTGAGGGTGGGTGAGGGTGTTGAGGGTGGGTGAGAGTGGGTGAGGGAGTGGGTGCTCCTATTAAAAATGACAAAAATGAGGTGAGACTTGGAATTATTTGTTGAATAACAGAATTTTTATTACAATATATGTACATATAAAAGTAACTGAAAACATGTTTCTATGTCATATATATATGTTTGCATCTATTGCACAATAATAATTTCCTGTGGTTTATTTCTTCAGCAAATTCAGGATGTTTCTGAGCGTTCCTTCAGTGCTCTTGGGGGTCAAACGTGCTCCATGGCTGGAAAAGTTTGGGATATTTATACAGGTGTCTTCTAAGAAGTGACCGAGGGTAACATTTTTTAATTTGCCGATGTTACAGAGCTAGTTGGGAACGTAGCTGCGAGAAGGATGCAAAAAGGCAGCAAATGCTTACACACCAGTTAAGTGATTTGGAAAGATGGAAATGCTGAATATTCTTTCCAAGGTGCATGAGAATTAAATGTTTTTAACTCTTCAAACTTAAGTTCTCTGCTTTACAATGCCACTGCTCTCGTTTGTTTGCACGTTTATTACTGGTTCGTAAATGAGTGTTGCTGTTTTTAAATATTTAGTGGAAGGAAGATGATGCAGAATCTGTCATGATCATGTGATCCCCTCGATCCAATTTTCTCCTCTGTTGTCAACCCAGATTGATCGCTTGCAGGGCTAATTGCCACTGATTCCATCCTACGGCCCCTAGAATATCAATCCACAGCTGCTTTAGACCATAAGACCACAAGACATAGGAGCAGAATTAGGCCACTCGGCCCATCGAGTCTGCTCCACCATTCAATCATGGCTGATATTTTTCTCATTTCCATTCTCCTGCCTTCTCCCCATAACTCCTTCTGCAGCTCTGGGTATAACAGCCATTACAGTGGGATACGTGGAGGATTCTCAGGATAGACTCCTCAGGATAGACCCTCCACTTAAACTGAGGAAAATGTGTAGGAAAGATTGAAATGAAGAAGAACCAGTCCCCGTCCCAGATAGAATTTGGCATTGTTGCTTACATGGGGCAGTACCATAGTGTGACATAATGATAAATGTAAGAACTGCAAGGGTTAATGAAATGTATAAATCAACCACTAGGGGGAGCTAGATGTACAAGTATATAAGACATTGATGCTCGGCCTTGTGGGGAGATCAGTAAGAAATCTTACAACACCAGGTTAAAGTCCAACAGGTTTGTTTCAAACACTAGCTTTCGGAGCACTGCTCCTTCCTCAGGTGAATGAAGAGGTCTGTTCCAGAAACATACATATAGACAAAAGTCAAAGATGCAAGATAATGCTTTGAATGCGAGCATTGGCAGGTAATTACGTCTTTACAGATCCAGAAAAAGGGGTAACCCCAGGTTAAAGAGGTGTGAATTGTCTCAAGCTCGATTTCAAAGCACTGTCTTGCATCTTTGACTTTGTCTATATATATGTTTCTGGAACATACCTATTCATTGACCTGAGGAAGGAGCGGTGCTCCGAAAGCTAGTGTTTGAAACAAACCTATTGGACTTTAACCTGGTGACCTAAGATCTCTTACTGTGCTCACCCCAGTCCAACGCAGGCATCTCCACATTGTAGGGAGATAGAAGTGACAGAAATAGCTAGAGTACAGAAAGTGTGAGTGAGAGCAGATCATAGTTAATGTAATAGTGTAGAGATTAGTAGTAGATGAGCGTAGGTTATATGTTAATTATCAACTGTGTATTATATAGGAGTAAGTGTCAAAATAATTAAGTACTGTTAATAAATTTATAGCTTTGTACAATTTAAAAGCTATCTGTGGTCTTTGCGAACACTACGCCAACAATCCTGAATTAAGCAACACAAAGAACACCACACATAGAATCCCTACAGTGACCATTCAATCCATCGAGTCTATACCACCCTCTTAAAGAGCACTCTATCTAGGTCCACTCCCCGCCCTCTGCCTGTAACCCCACCTAACCTGCACATCTTTGGACTGCGGGAGGAAACTGGGGCACCCGGAGGAAACCCACGCAGACACGGGGAGAACGTACAAACTCCACACAGACTGTCACCCAAGGCCGGAATTGAATCCGGGTCCCTGGCGCTGTGAGGCAGCAGTGCTAACCACTGTGCCACCCTGCCGCCCAGCAAAACAAGGTTGAAGCCCACCTTGTGGCTCAGGATGCAACAAAATCACTGAGCATGAATTCCATTCCCATCTCAAGCTTATTTTCTGTTACTATTTGATTTAATAATGTATTTGATTCGTGGAGAAAACTGCCAAAACCAGATCCGATTCAAAGCTGCTGCTCACCATAAGACCATGGTGCTGAATTAACGTTACACATTCATATGCTCAGAATCTCAGTGACCCACACATCTCGAGATATAAACTAGCTGTACAATCAATTATTACAATACCGTTGGAAGCTTTGAGCCTGTACTAATTCCTAAGATTGAAGGGATGGAGTTAACGTAATCCCTGTTATTATGGAAATAGGAAATGGAAGGGAAATGTGTTCAATTTTCTGCAGTGCTACTGATATCATTTTGTTGCAGAGAAATTAAAATGTGCGCCCAATACAATAAGATGGAGCCTTGACTGACTGGTAAAACCCTCACCTGAGTTGGAATGCCTTGGATTCACTCCAGAGACATGAGCACTGAAGGAGTGCGTACTACATTGATGGAGGTGCTACCTTTCAGCAGAGACAGAGCTGAGGCCTTGTTTACCTTCTCGAATTGAAAGATCCCTCGGGACTGTTTGAAGAATCATAGAATCCTTACAGTGCAGAAGGAGGCCATTCAGCCCATCGTCTCTGCACCGACCCTCCGAAAGAGCACCCAATCTAGGCCCACGACCCCGTCCTATCCCCATAACCCTACACTAAAGCGGCGATTCAACATGGCAAATCCACCTAACCGGCACAGTTTTGGATTGTGGGAGGAAACTGGAGTACCCGGAAGAAACCCACTCAGCCACGGGGAGAACATGCAAACTCCACCCGAGGCTGGAATCGAACCCAGGTCCCTGGAACTGTGATGCAGCAGTGCTAACCACTGTGCCACCATGCCTCAGAGCATGTGGATTCTTCAGTGACCCGGCCAAAATTAATCCCTCACCCAAAACCTAAAGTACATAATTGGGCTGGTGTGCTGCACATAGCTCAGGATCTCCAAGCTGTTGAGGCAACATGCATTTTGACCCATATGTTGTGGTCTGGAGCTTCAGGTGGCGGTGATAATGTTCTTCCAGTCACATGGCTGACCAGGAATCTCTCCAGTGTATTCCCGTACCAGCCTCCCCGAACAGGGGCCGGAATGTGGTGACTAAGGGCTTTTCACAGTAACTTCATTGAAGCCTACTTGTGACAATAAGCGATTTTCATTTTCATATTTTCATATTTCATTTTCATTTCATATTTTTCACAAGGCCTCCTAAAGTGGCAGCTTATCTCATAGCTGGCTGTAGGACCTTGCTGGTCGCCAATTGGCAGATAACTTTGCTTCACCTTCGGGGTCTCGATGGGGTGTCTTTAGGATTTGCCTGTTACCCTAAGAAGTCTAGGGATGCCCCAATAGGATTGTTTAAAATTCTAATGAGATTTGAGAGGGCAAATGTAAAGAAGATGTTTCTGCCCTCTCCTAGAATTATGTTAGGGTCACCTTGAGCTCACTTTCCACCCTGATGGCCCCACATTTAATGGATCTTCTTCTGTCATTTCTGTGACCCGAGTGTGGTGCCAGCACCAAACTCCTGCCCCCTTCTTCTAGCATTTCAATAGCACCATTCACTCTGTGACACCTTGGTCCGTTCCTCAGCCACCGCAAAAACCTCCCTCCTTCCCACGCAAGCTCAACACCTGCCTTTCCCCCCCCCCCCCCCCCAAGGGATTTTGAAATAACTTTGTTCCCACCGTCATGATCTACATTGTCTGAGAATAATCTTAAGCCAACACCGTCGGCTTTGCATGCCCATATTATTGAGCAGTGACCATTAATTAGGTCTGTGTCAAACTCCATTGGATTCCAAGCCCCAGCAATCATGACGGCTGGTCAATCATGCTCTGATAATCCCCCACCCCTATCCTAGCAGAAATTATTAATGTGTAAGTCTAAATTAAGCCAGTCGGACTATTTGACTGTGCTGTTGAGATACCTCAAATGCGAAGTTGAATATTTCCATTGAGCCGTATAAGATAAAACCTTCTAACCTTGATAGTCTACCGATTGGACCTGACAATTGTGGAAAATAATGAGACAATACTCAAAGCACTATGATCAAACAGGGTTTGGTAGGAATACCAGAGGTGGAATTTATGCTTCTCCGGTGTCCCTTTATGCCAGGGTTGAACCTACCCTAGCTCCGGCACCTTGTCCTGCAGAAATTTAAAGTGTGGCGGACCATTAATTGGCTTCAGCCAAACCTTTTGCCCCCATTAGACCAACAAAATGGACGGCACCTCTCTGATCCCAGAAGCGGCACCAGGAGCGATGGCCACGACTGGGGTTGCATCCAATTCCCAGCAGAGCTCTTCGTTGGAGCCGGACACCAAGGTAAGTGGGGGTGGGGGATGTACCACTGGGACAAGGCTGGCGGGGCCCAGTAAAGGAGCCAATGTGGGAAGGCGAGGGCTGTTGGAGAACCGGATGGGGTGGGCCGACCTGCCCTGGGGGAAGCATAAAATCCTGCACCAAGTAACAATACAATATGACTGTTCGCAACATGCCTGTTTAACAATACAACTGTTAGGCACAAATATATTGTAAGAAGTTACACATTTGATCGCACAGCGAGCGGTTAACCTCCCTTTTATTGCAAACTTTAGCATCTGACCAAGTTCACCAGCTAGACCACCGAATCATTGTTGAAATGACTTTTACCCCATTCTTTCCAAAGTTGGCTGGATATTTCATATTGACAGCTTCATACTGTCCTGTCAAAATCCACCTTAAGCTAAAATTATCCAACGAAGCATCTAATTCTTCAAGCACAATATTGGAGAGTTTGCCCTGACATTGTACGTCTAAATGTCATCAGTAATTTTAATTCCGTTTTGGTGCCCTGGATGTATTCAGAGTGTGATCACACAACAGCAGCTTCTTTTCTTGGTCTCCCACATCACGAGATAATTCATCAATCAGATTCCCTCGAATGATTGACTTCTTTCAAGTTGTTGATCACTGAATTAAAGATTTATCTCATAAAGTATAGATGGAGTGACTTTCCCTGCAACTCAAAAGGAGACAAATGCTGACAGGGCAGTACGGTAGCATTGTGGATAGCACAATTGCTTCACAGCTCCAGGGTCCTAGGCTCGATTCCGGCTTGGGTCACTGTCTGTGCGGAGTCTGCACGTCCTCCCCGTGTGTGCGTGGGTTTCCTCCGGGTGCTCCGGTTTCCTCCCACAGTCCAAAGATGTGCGGGTTAGGTGGATTGGCCATGATAAATTGCCCTTAGTGTCCAAAATTGCCCTTAGTGTTGGGTGGGGTTACTGGGTTATGGGGATAGGGTGGAGGTGTTGACCTTGGGTAGGGTGCTCTTTCCAAGAGCCGGTGCAGACTCGATGGGCCGAATGGCCTCCTTCTGCACTGTAATTTCTATGATAATCTATGACATCATAAATCAACGTTAATTTGTGCCAGTTTCTAAAGCTCTCTAAACATTGTTAAGTCGATTGAGCAGCATTCTTCAAAACATGTTCAGTCATACCAACCTTTAATTGCATTCAAGGTAAACAACTTCTCCACATCCTTTGTGTGCTTAGAAAGTTTCACAAAAGTAATATGGCTTTAAAGTGTGTCTGTTTAGTGACTTCAAACTGATTTTATGGCCCCTGATCCTCTTTTTAAAATATTATTTCACGGGTGTAGGCATCGCTGGCGAGGCCAGCATTTCTTGCTGATCCCGAATTGCCTTTGAGGAGGTGGGGGTGAGCTGCCTTCTTGAACTGCAGGCATCGTGGTGTAGGCACGGCCACAGTGCTCAACATTCCATGGTTTCGAAAGTCTCGCATCTCTATCAATGGCTCTGTTCATCTGTAAAAGAAGAAGTCAGCGTGTAAGGGGTTACCTTAATGTGAGGTGCCTTTTGGCCTTCGCAATGATTGCTGCTAAGATTTGCTCAGCTTTTTGTTACAGTAAAGTTTCTCCAAGAATATGGTTTTTGATTCTTTGATTTTTCTTTGAGAGGTCAAGAAAGTTCTTCCTGCTGCGGGCTAAGTGTAGTCATTCAGTGTCGGGCAATGGTCTACATGAAATCAGACAGTGCGCAAAGCTCATCACCTGACTTGCTATTCACTCCTCGCAGTGTTCTTCAATTGTGACAATTCCTTGTACAAATATAGAGCTTCACAACTGTTTCTGAAACTTTTAAAAACTTCTGTGACTTTGATTCTTGAAACACACTTCTCTGTATTTGCAAAATACATACTATTCTTCGGATTCAGTGACCAGAACCAGACAGTTGGTCCAGTTGGTCTTGACCGCCCATAAGAAAACGAAACCTTCAAAAAACAAAACGTTGTGTACTCTTCCCATTGTTTCATGTTCACCGGTACTTTTCATTTTACATCGGTGATTCAAGATCCCGCCCGGACGCGATTGGGCGGAGATTGGCGTTTGGCGTTGGAATCTGCCAGCAACCTTGACCCTTCCACTCCGAGTGCCTCTGCAGCACAGAAGAGCTATCCTGAACCTGAGCACCAGGCAGGCAATGAAACCTTCAGGATTCTCGATCCTGGTCACAGAGAACAGTATCAATGCCTGGACGGGTGGAGGGTGGGGTAATGTCCAGGCATGGACCACATTGCCACGGCCATCTTGCTGCACACCCCACTGACCACGCACCTTGGCCCCTGGGTCTGCAGAGTGCCGTCGGCCATATGGGTGCCCCCACCCACCACCCCCGCACCCCACCCGTCGCCATACCACGTCTCCAACCGATCGCCCTGATAGGGGGGCACCAGACGGGGAATATGGAGCGTACCGCTGGCATGGGCAGCGCCAGCCGAAGGTACCCCTGGCAGCAGTGTTGGCGCTGGCTGAATTGCGGTCCGTGGACGAAGTTCACCCCCAATGCCCGCCCATTCCCTCCCCTCCCCCACCCCAAGGCCTGCCCACCCCTCACACTCTTCTGACAGAGCACTGAGGCAGGTTGTAACAGTGTGAACAGGTATTTAATGTGGAAACATTAGAAATTCATGCCCTAGCCCCTATCGCTGAATTGTGCCCTGCACCCACGCCAACTTAACTGTATTGAATTTTCTGGCCTTACGGGCCCTCACACTATGTCGAAATGGATCCCCAAATGGTACATCAGGAGTGGAGGCGGCCTGCAACCTGGGTCCTCTGTGGCGGCCGTCTTCTGGGGCGACGGGGCCTGGATGGGCCCGACTGCTGCTTGGGTGTCACAGGTGGTGTGGTACCACCTTGTTTTGTCTGCTGCCCATGTGATGCGCTAGGCACAGGAGGGAGGGGGGGGGGGGGTCCGAGGTGCTGCGATGTTCTGGCACCTCCCCTGCGGGAGTGACCGGCATGGGCCCCATAATCTCCTCTTCCTTCCGGGTGTCTGATGGCACCCAGGATACTCCACGGGTGTGAGTGGAGCTAACCCCCGAGGCTGCTCCGCCACCTGACACAGCCAACCCTGGAGGCCGGCTCTGGTTTTGACCAGGGTCCGCATGCTCATGGCCATGGGGCACAGGGAGTGGACCACCTATTCTGGGACTGCACCACATCATGCTGTGACTGTGCCACCACCTTCTGGGTCTGTGCCACTGCAGCTAGTGACTGCACCATCTCCCTCTGGAACTGGGCTACCTCTTTCTGTGTCTGTGCCACATTGGCCAGCGTCTGGGCAATGTCGCCGACGCTCTCAGGCATTACTTGCTGTGACTTGACCACACTCCGGAGCGCTGCTGCAATGTCTAGGTGGCTCTGGAACATGGCTGCGGTGGAGGCCCTGTCCTGGGCCTCAGCCAGAGCCTGCAATCAGGGCCCTAGGCCTTGGGAATGCTGATCCATGGCCAAAATCCTCGCCCCCAAGGCCTCCACCGCGGACGCCACCCTTGGCACACATGGCCGGCATCACCTCCTGTTCCTGCACGGGGTTGGACTCCTCCAGCTGCACCTGCAGGTACTGGATCCTCACTGACAACCCCTCAGGCAGTCTCTGGCTCTGTGACTGCATCACCACAATCAATGGGACCTTCTGTTCCAGATGTCCGAAACTCACAGCTAATCTCCGGGGCTGGCCTGCCCTCCGACCGTCTGCTCCATCGTGAGTTCCTAGCTCCGCCTGATTTACCGGAGCATGTGTGTGGTGAGCACCAGATAGTGTCCCAAAGGTCTCTTTACTAAGTTGCCCAACCGAGGCGAGTGTCTCTGAGACAGAACAAAGAACAATACAGCACGGAAACAGGCCCTTCAGCCCTCCAAACCTCGACTGGTCATGATTCTAACCTTGGCCAAAACCCCCAGCACTTCCTTGTGCCGTATCTCTCTACACCCATCCTATCCATGCGTTTGTCACAATGCCTTTTGAATGCTGTTAATGTATCTGCTTCCACAACCTCCTCTGGCAACGCGTTCCAGGCACTCACCACCCTCTGTGTAAAAAAACCTGCCTCGCACGTCTCCTCTAAACTTTGCCCCACGGACCTTAAACCTATGCCCCCTGGTGCCATGGGTGTGATGGTGGCCCACCCTGGCTGGCCTGGGGGGCTGCCCACTTCTCCTCCCAGCGCTGCCTACCCATCTACCTGGTGAGGGGGGGGGTGTGGGACTGGCGCCGGAATGTGGCGACTCGGGGCTTTTCACAGTAACTTCATTGAAGCCGACTTGTGACAATAAATGATTATTATTATTAGATTCAGACTATATTTCAAGAAAGAAGCTCTGTTTACTGTCGCACCTTTCGTATCTCAGAATGCTTCGAACCCAATTAGTTACTTTGGAATATGGTCACTGTTGCTATGGAGACAGTCATGGCATCCAAATTGCAGAAAGTGAGGCCCCGCGAACAGCAAATGAGAAATTGATCAATGTTGTTGCTGCTGGTGATTAAGAGCTGGACATTGGCCTGATGGTCAATGAAGTCAAAGTGCTTGGCGATCAGGAATGCTAATGCAGTGTGCGCGCTAATAGCTATAGGAACAACCAATTTGAGATAGTCAGTCGACAGTCGAGATCACAGTGTTGTCCACTTGCAAGCGGAATTGAGTTGAAGAGACATGGATTCAACACAGGACCCAGTTCTCTGCATAAAGGACTATGCTCAAGCCTTGACCTTTAATTCGCGGCGGGGGGGGGTGGGGGGGGGGGGGGGGCACTCATTGCTTTCTCCACGGCAATATCTTTTTAAAAATTCTTTCACTAGTGTTGGGAGTTGATGGCCTATCTCAGCCAATCAGCGCCAACTTGTCGATCAGCACCGTGTTGTATAAATTGTCGTGATGGTGTGAAATTTGGCATTCTTGCATTTGTCTGGATGTGCCCAAGACTAAAAGCTTCGCCAACATGTCGCTCTTTTCGGCAATATTCAAATTCTGGATTTTTAGGAGGATCGGGGTGGGGGGGGGGGGGGGGTTTCCCTCCCGGCCATCTGAAGAGTCGGCGGAGAACACGTCGCCACTGACACTGCCTGCCCCGTGGCCACTTATCACTCCAGCAAGCGTTAACTGTGGAACTCCCACCCCTCACTCGGGGGCTGCTGTCCAATCAGATTGGCTGGCAGCTCTCTAATCCCTGCAGTGCCGGAATCGCAGCGGATGGGACAGGCACTGCTTAAGTGTAAATTCCAGGAGTCCAGGACCAGGTAGAGAGAGAAGGTGAGGCCCAGGAGAGTGGAGAAAGGGGGCTGGGGGTGGGGGTGGTGAGGCCAGGGTCTGTAGTGATGACCTGGAAGGGCTGGAATGTGTGCGGGGGGAGGGGGGGGGTGGTTGAGGGGATGGATGCCGATGTTAAAAGGAGATTTCCGATGGAGACACCTCCTCCTATTTCCCACCAATGGCGGAAAGTAAAATTCTGCCCCCGTACTACCAAGTGACGGAATACAGCCTGGTATGGCAACTGCTCGGCCCAGGACCGCAAGAAACTTCAGAGAGTCGTGAACACCGCCCAGTCCATCATACGAACATGCCTCCCATCCATTGACTCCATCTACACCTCCCGCTGCCTGGGGAGAGCGGGCAGCATATTGAAAGATCCCTCCCACCCGGCTTACTCACTCTTCCAACTTCTTCCATCGGGCAGGAGATACAGAAGTCTGAGAACACGCACGAACAGACTCAAAAACAGCTTCTTCCCCACTGTCACCAGACTCCTAAATGTCCCTCTTATGGACTGACCTCATTAACACTACACCCCTGTATGCTTCATCCGATGCCAGTGCTTATGTAGTTACATTGTATATGTTGTGTTGCCCTGTTATGTATTTTCTTTTATTCCCTTTTCTTCCCATGTACTTAATGATCTGTTGAGCTGCTCGCAAAAAAATACTTTTCACTGTACCTCGGTACACGTGACAATAAACAAATCCAATCCAATAGAATCATCGATCACAGAATTCCTACGGTGCAGAAGGAGGCCATCGTGTGGACGGTGGGAGGAAACCTGACCACCCACAGGAACCCCACGCAGACACAGGGAGAAAGTACAAACTCCTCAAAGACAGTCACCCGAGGCCGGAATTGAACCCTGGCGCTGTGAAGCAGCACTGCTAACCACTGTGCCACTGGGCCGCCCCCTATGTTTAAAATAAAGTCACCATGCTGATTTAGCCAGAGGATCACCACACCTCAGGCGAGGGGCGAGGTTGAGAAGGCGGGGCCTTCCCGAATAACCTCCGCCGGTACGGGGATTGAACCCGCGCTGCTGGCTGCTCTCTCCGCATCACGGACCAGCTGCCCAGCCAACTGAGCTATTCCCCAGGGGTAGACTATGTGGCCCTTCAAGCCTGCTCCATAATTCAATACGTTCATTGCTGATCTGACTGTGGCCTCACCTCCTCCTTTCTGCCTGCCTCCGCATAACCAAAAACTCCCTCGTCTATCAAACATCTGCCGAACTCAAATCACCACAATTCTCATGTATCGGCCTGGCTGGCTTCATCCATTGTGAACGAGGTATAATAATGTGTTTTATTGAAATGGGCACCCGGATATATTTATATGTTGAGTACTGAGGGAAACAGCACAGGTCCCTGGTCGATCCCTGGAATGAGCCGCTATCAAGGAAGCGGAGTGCCGCGGTCACCTTTACAGCCACTGGTAAGGGAAGACCTCCCAGTCCACATGGCGCAGAGTCCCCCCCTAAGAATGTGGCACATCTTTGGCACCGCAAACTCCCTGATAAACGAAGGTCTCTGCGACTCTCTCTCGCTCATCTCCAAATATGAGAGTCTTCTTCGGTGTACCCTGGGTTGCACTGGCTTCCTCTGCGGGATGGGTCTCGACTCCTCAGCCTCTGGGTCTTCCTGGACTCCTCAGACTCTGGGTCTTCCTAGACTCCCCCTCCCCCTTCCCCCCTCCACTGGACCATGCGCCTCAGGCCGAAGCTCTTCTCTAAGTCCTGCCAGACGGTGACGGGCCCTTTCTTCCCATCCTTATTCTGAAGACAGCCGTCAAGAAGACAGCAGCTTCCATTCTGAACTCCTACCTTCTTCCTGGGGAGCAGACGGGCCTAACGCATGAATTCAGCTCACCCTGCAAAGACCAACCTCGCACTCCCAGGTTGAAATCCACCACCTTTGGGCTGTGCTCATTGGCTATGTGCCATCACCAGTTCCATTCTTCAAGCTGAGGAATTGACTCAAGGATCGTGTGTGGTTAATACTCCCCCAAGCAACTTAACCGCGCCATCAAATGATTATTTGAATAGAACAAAAAATGTGGAAAAGGCAGGGCAATGGCACTGGGTCATAATGCTCATTCGGAGGGCCGGTGTGGACACGATGGGCCGAATGGCCCCCTTCTGCGCCTTCACAATTCTGTGATACAACCCCTATTCAGGCCCTATTCAGACAAAGGGCTTTCAGGTGATTTAAAGCCAACTGCCACTCACTGTTTAACTAAGCTACTTAACCTGAAAAAGATTTACCAATTGAATCTGCGCTTTGAACCAAATCCCAGACATACTCACTTGGCCTCCGGCTCACTCAGGTTGAGGTCTCCCCTCACCGATTGCGCCCCTCAGCGGACCTGATGGAATCCTAGGCAAAATAACTTCAGTGCCTGATTGATGTTGTTTTGATTAAGGAGTGGGCCCAGGTGGGCCAGAACCTCGCTCATTGACACAACAGCTGGGATTCTCCGAGCCTCCGTGCCTCAATCGCGCCCGGCGCGGGGGCGGAGAATGGTGGTGTGTCGGGCCCGCGACTCCTCCCTGAGATTCTCCGCCGACCGGAGAATCGCCGCCAGTCGCGCGCGCGCGCGGCCGACATGGCGCTGGTCGGGGGCTGTTGAAAGAGGCCCCCGCGGTCATTCTCTGCGGACGACCGGCCGAGTTCCCGCCGGCGTGGTTCACGTATGGTTCCACCTGGCGGGAGCCTGGAGTCGCGGCTGCGGTGGCCATCCTGGTGGGGGGTGGGGGGATCCGTCACCGGGGGGGGGGGGCCTCCACCATGTCCAGGCCCACGATCGGGGGCCACCAATTGGTGGGCGTGCGCGATCTGGGGGTGGGGCTTACTTCTTCGGCGCCGGGCCGCTTTGTGTGTCCGCCTTGTCGCGCGGGGCCGGCGCCGCAGATAAAAGTCTGGAATGATTCGCGCCCGTTTTCTCGCTGACGTGGGGACATAGCCCCATTATTGGAGAATCCCGCCCAACGTGCCTATAAGGATGATGCAGTGACGCAAGGCCATAAACATCAACTCTGTTTCCCCCTCTACAGATGCTTCCTGCCTTCAACCCCATAAAAATGGTGCAAGGCTCCAAGTGGGCGAGAAGAGGCTGGATGGTGCAATCTTAATCTCCCTTACCCATCTGCCACCCTCTTCTAAGGTATGGTGAGCCGGGGGTACACACGAGAGGTGGTGCAAATTGGGACTTTGTCCCAACTCTAACCGTAACCGGAAAATTAATGTGTAACCTCTGTGCCAAAATACGTTATTTAACAAATTAATGTAACTGGACCAGGACAAGGGCTACAATTCAGTCAAATACTAATTTCTATGAAAGGGCTCCATTAAATGAAATGAAATGAAAATCACTTATTGTCACGAGTAGGCTTCAATGAAGGTACTGTGAAAAGCCCCTAGTCGCCACATTCCGGCGCCTGTTCGGGGAGGCAAACCATGCTGCTGGCCTGCCTTGGTCTGTTTTAAAAGCCAGCGATTTAGCCCAGTGAGCTAAACCAGCCCCAGGGAGCCACTCCTTATTATGCATCTATTGTATTCACTCGCTATTATGTTGACATTCCCAGGAACATGGTGTAGACGCACAGTCCAAAACAACTTGGTGCATTTCCAAGCCTTTCCCATTAAAAGCCTTTATTGGCCCAATTCAGAGTGAAAGTATGGGTGTCCATTGAAAAACCTTTACAATTATGTTGCTGACTTCCTAAAAATGCGAAATGTTGGCAAAAATGCCAGCTGGCATCCTGCCCTCAGTTACATCGCTAAAGGATATTACCAGATGGCCTCCTCTTATATTTAGCCTGGATTGGAAGTTTTTTTGTTGTTGAAAACAACTTTTCTGGATCTAAAATCCTCACAGAAATAATAACGTTGATGTAACAGCAGTGCATTTAGTCCAAGTCTGTCAAGCGAAATTTAACTGCTGATCTGCCTTGGCTGCATCTGCTGTAACAGTGACAGCACATCAGCCAAACGCTTAGCCACAGAAATAGATGAGAAGAGAATCATTATAATTTCAAGAGTCAGGTTATATAGAATTCAAAGAACAGAAACAGGGCTTTCGGTTTACGCTGGCGCCTACACTTCATACGAACCTCCTCGTACCTTTCTTCAATTCATCTGATCAAAACATCCTTCCACTCCTTGCTCCCTCATCTGCTAAACCAGTCTTCAAATTCATTTTATCCCAGTCACCTCAGGTGACCCCATGTGGTAGCATGTTCCTGTTTAACTTTCTTTCTTTGTGTGCATTATGTAAATGTGGCGGCACCTTGAAACAATAATAATAATAAAATCTTTATTAGTGTCACAATTAGTCTGACATTAACACCGCAATGAAGTTACTGTGAAAGTCCCCTAGTCGCCACATTCTGGCGCCTGTTCGGGTACACAGAGGGAGAATTCAGAATGGCCAAATTACCGAACAAGCACGTCTTTCAGGACTTGTGGGAGGAAACCGGAGCGCCCGGAGGAAACCCCACGCAGACACGGGGAGAACGTGCAGACTCTTCACAGACAGTGACCCGAGCCGGGAATCGAACCCGGGTCCCTATCTAGCATTTTTAATGAAGTATTGCTTTACGGGAAAGTTGTCAATAAAACTCTGCTGCTGAGCTGAGTTGAGAAAGGTGATCCTTGGTCGAAGAAGTGCAGGTTACGGAGCATCTCAAAGGAGGAGAGAATGGCGGAAAGGATGCGAGGTTTGTGGTAATGGGTTTCAGACACTTTTGGAGAAATGTTTTAATTCAATAGCTCAGCATAGTGTGGCATGGTAGCACAGTGGCTAGCACTATGGTTTCACAGCACCAGGGTCCCAGGTTCGATTCCTGGCTTGGGCCAATGTCTGTGCGGCGACATTGGATATTCTGAATTCTCCCTCAGTGTACCCGAATGTGGTGACTAGGGGCTTTTCATTGCAATAACTTCATTGCAATGTTAATGTAAGACTAATTGTGACACTAATAAAGATTATTATTATTATTACCAGAGCTGCCTGGACATTGCAGCAGCACTCCAGAGTGAGGCCCAGTCACAGCGGGCCATGGCTGAGAGTGTCGGAGGCATTGCCCAGGTGCTGGCACAGAGCCAGAGGGAGGTGCCCCAGTCCCAGATGGCGAAGGCGCAGCCACTGGCTGATGTGGCACAGACACATAATGTGGTGGCACAGTCGCAGCGTGATGTGGCGCAGTCCCAGACGGAGATGGTCCATTCCCTGTGCTCCAGGGCTGCGAGTGTGCGGTCCCTGGTCGAGACCAGAGCGGGCCTTCGGGACTGGTGGCATAGAGCCTCAGGAGATGGCTCCGCTCGCACCCCCAGCCCGTGGAGCAGCCCGGGGAAGGAGGAGGCGATGTGGGGCCGGTGACTCCCTCAGGGGAGGTGCTGGAACACAGCAGTGCCTCGGATTCGCTTCCTGTCCCTGGTACATCAGATGAGTGGCAAGCAAAAGAGGGTGGCACCGCGCCACCTGGGACACCCGAGCAGCAGCTGGGCCCATCCACGTCCTGTAGCCCCAGGTGACGCCTGCCAACGGGGTCCCAGGACACAGGACAGGAATCGCAGCAGACCGCTCCTGCTGTACCGCCTGGGGATCCACCTGGGCATAGCGTTAGAGACCGTAAGGTCAGAAAAACCAGACACCAGTAGACACTGGTACATGGCACAGTATAGTATTACAGGCCTGAGCACAAACCTGTATATACTTGTTCACATTAAACACCTGTGCACGTTACAACCTGTCTCGGTGCTCTGTCAGAAGTGTGCGAGGGATAGGCTGCAGAGGGGGCGCAGGGGGGTTGGGGGTGAGGGGGATGGGCAGGCATTGTGAATGGGCTTGGCCCAGGGGCCGCAGAGCAGCCGGTGCTCAGCGCTCCGGTTCCCCACCCCAATGTCCCGAACCCATAGAGATTCCACATTGTCGGAGCGGCACGGTGGCACAGTGGTTAGCACTGCTGCCTCACGGCGCCAGGGACCAGGGTTCAATTCCGGCCTCGGGTGACTGTGTGGAGTTTGTGATTTCTCCCCATGTCTACGTGGGTTTGAAATGAAATGAAATGAAAATCGCTTGTTGTCACAAGTAGGCTTCAAATGAAGTTACTGTGAAAAGCCCCTGGTTGCCATATTCCGGCGCCTGTTCGGGGAGGCTGGTACGGGAATTGAACCGTGCTGATGGCCTGCTTTGGTCTACTTTCAAAGCCAGCTATTTAGCCCAGTGTGCTAAACCAGCACCGGCTTCCTCCGGGTGCTCCGGTTTCCTCCCACAGTCCAAAGATGCGCAGGCTAGGTTGATTGGCCATGATAAATTGTTCCTTAGGTGGGGTTATGGGGTTACAGGGATAAAGTGGAGAGTGGGTCTAGGTGGGGTGCTCTTCCAGAGGGTCGGTGTAGACTCGATGGGCCGAATGGCCTCCTTCTGCACTTTCGGGATTCTATGATTCTATGATCTTTTCTCACAAATGCCTGAATTTCCCTGCAACCCCACTGCTTTTCCCTTTCGTCAGTCCTTCCTAAATGCTGGATACCCCTGGATGTACAATTCCCATCCCTGATCACCCGGCAGCCATGTCTCTATAATCCTGACTACATCGTACCTGTTTACAGGTATTTGCGCGAGTAATACATCCACTTTATTGCACATGCTCCGCACATTGATGCTCAAAGCCTTGGGGCTTGCCTTTTTAACATTCCTTGTCCCGTCCTCACGAGTTTTTCACTGTGCCCCTGTTTTCCCTTAATTTCTCTGCCTATCATTTTTCTTATTCCATTTTCTGTCTTTGATTCTTGTTCTTACTTCCCCCTCCTCTGACTCCTTGCATAGGTTCCCACCCCCCCTGCCATTTTAGTTTAATCCCTCTCCAACCACTCTAGCGAATACTTCCCGAGGATATCAGCCCTGGTCCTGCCCAGGTGTAACCTGTCCAGTTTGTACTGCTCCCCACGTCCCAGAAACCTGAAACCCTCCCCATTGCACCATCTCTTCAGTCATGTGTTCATCTGATACATCCTGCTATTTCTACTCTGACTAGCATGTGACACTGGTAGTAATCCTGAGATCACTACCTTTGAGGCCCTACTTTTCAACTTACTTCCTAACTCCCTATATTCTACTTTTAGGACCTCATCCCCCTTTTTAAAAACATTTATAATTTGTACCATTGTGTACCATGACAACTGGCTGTTCCCCCTCCCCCTCCAGAATGTCCAGTAACCACTCTGAGACATTCTTGACCCCAGCACCAGGGAGGCAACATCCAATGCTGGAGTTTAATTTGCAGACCCAGAATCGCCTATCTATTCCCCTTACAATTGACTCTCCTATCACTATTACATTCCCACACTTTTTCTACCTCCCTGTGCAGCAGAACCAACCATCGTGCAACAAATTTGGCTGCTGATATTTTCCTCAGAGAGGTCATTCCCCTCAATTGCATCCAAAGTGGTATATTTGTTTGATGGGGGAATGCCACAGGAGATCCCTGCACTGCCTGCCTAGTCCTCTTGCTCTGCCTGGTGGTCACCCATTCCCTTCCTGCCTGTGGAGTCTGAGCCTGCAGTGTGACCACCTCGCTATATGTGCTATCCACGATGCTCTTTGCTTCACGGATGCTCCACAATGTCACCTCTCCAGCTCCGAGACCCGGGCTTCCAGGAGCTGCATGCTGGCACTGGAAATGTTCCCGGTTTCCCACATTGAGCACGAGGAGCACACCTCGGCTTTGAGCTCGCCTGTCCTGACTAACCCCTTTAAATGAAACCTTTGAAAGATGCTGAATGTGAGATCGTATCAATTACTCTCAGCCCCACTTTCCAGGTCCTCGCTGCTACAAAATGTAGCCCATATAAACTAAAAGCGAAAAAAGTAGTCAATACCTTCCCAACCTTATCCGCTACTGATCAATTATCTCTCTCCCTTGCGGCCTCTACTGCTGCAGCAGGGTAAGACGACTCTCTGAAGATTTAATAAGCTCGAGAGCAAACTCCTGATCCCCACACTCACTCTGGCTGTGTTTCACTCAGTGTGATGAACGGTTACTGCCTTTTCTTCATGTAAGGTGATGTCCCCTTTAAGACCGGGCTTGGAACCCTGGGGACTCCACCTCTGGTTCCGCCCATCTGGGAGCCATACATAAGGGCTGCCTCATGGTCTGTAACAGTCAGCTCTCGTCTCTAGCTCTAGCATAGTTATTAGTCTAATAAAGCCTTCTTTACAGTTTAATCTCTAAGTGTCATTATTGAGGGTACCTCAATTTATTAGACTAAACTAGATTCAGGATGGACGCAGGCCTAAAACCAGAGAAGCTCAACCTGGAAGCACGAACGCTGGAGGCGAAGGAAATTTTTAAATACTGGCTGCGGTGCTTCGGGGCCTACCTGGACTCCGCAGAGACTCCCATCCTGGGGCCACGCAAGCTGTGTCTACTCCACGCCCGGGTGAGTCACAGAATCTCCGCCACGTCGAAAAGGCGACGACTTATGAGGAAGCGATTGAGTTGCTCCCCAAGCAGTTTGTCAAACCCATCAATGAGGTGCACGCCCGGCAGCTGCTCTCTACCTGCCGGCAGGGCTCGGGGGAATCGCTCGACGAGTTTGTTGAGAAACTCACCGCGCTGGCCAGGGACTGTGACCATCAGGATGTGACAGGGGAAGTCCATATGAACCTGCACATCAGGGACGCTTTCGTGTCCGGCATCCGCTCGACCTACATCCGGCAGCGGCTGCTCGGAAACGGGGCAAAAGACCTCCAGGAGACGCTAACGCTCGCCTCCTCGCTGGAGGTGGCCCGACATAACTTGGGTACGTACCCCGCGGACTCTGCCAGCCCCCCCGGACTTCCTCAGACTCAACCGTATTACAGGCCTGCGCCACGCGGCGACCCGCTCACCATGGGGGCACACTATGCTACTTCTGCGGGCAGGGCCAGCACCCACGCCCACACTTCCCAGCCCGCTCCGCGATCTGCAGCGACTGTGGGAAGAAAGGGCACTTTGCGAGGGTTTGCCTGGTGTGGTAGTATGTATTAGGGGTCATGTGGGACTGTGAAGCCGTGATGCTATTGGCTGACAGATCCCGGGTCCTGGTTGGCTGTTGACTCCTGGCTCCGCCCTGAAGGCGGAGTATAAGAACCCGAGCTTCTCCCCGCCGCTTCATTCTGTTGCTGAACTGCTGGGGACAAGTCTCGCTTAATAAAGCCTCATCGACTTCATCTCTACTCGTCTCTCTCGTAAGTTATTGTGCGCTACACCTGGCCAGACCCAGGGGCCAGAAAAACAAAAAACAGCCGGCCCGAAAATCAGGCTCCCAGGCCCGCAGGCCTCGCAGTGCTGCTGCGCACCGACCCGACACGCCCTCTTCTGACACGTCATCAGCCTCGTGCGAATCATGGGAGCGGCCATCTTGCCGGCGGCCATCTTCTCGACCCGACACGCGCAGCCAGTGGCGGCGGCCATTTTACGAGTCCGACTCGGCTGACGACTCCGACTACCCGCGACTGGGTGCGATCACCCTCGATCAAACTCGGCCAAAACACCTGCAAGAACTCCATGATGCAAGTCCAGGTCAACGGGCACGACACTGCATGCCTCTTCGACTCCGGGAGCACGGAGACCTTTATCCACCCTGAAACGGCACTGCTCCCTACGCACCCATCCCGCATCCCAAACCATAGCCCTCGCACCTGGGTCCCACTCGGTACAAATCACGGGGTATTGTATTGCGGATCTCTCTATCCAGGGTGCCAAATACACCCGTTTCAAATTTTATATCCTCCCTCACCTCTGTGCCCCCCTGCTGCTCGGACTGGATTTCCAGTGCAGCCACCGAAGCCTGACACTGAAGTTCGGCGGACCCTTGCCCCCCCTCATGGTGCGCTGCCTTGCGACACTGAAAGTCACACCCCCCTCGCTATTCGCTAACCTCACTCCTGACTGTAAGCCCGTCGCCACCAGGAGCCGGCGCTACAGTGCCCAAGATATGGCTTTTATCAAGTCAGAGGTCCAGCGTTTACTGGGAGAGGGGGTCATCGAGGCTAGCAACAGCCCTTGGAGAGTGCAAGTGGTGGTAGTCCGGTCCGGGGAGAAGAAACAGATGCTCGTGGATTATAGCCAGACCATAAACCGATTCACGCAGCTTGATGCGTACCCCCTTCCTCGCATCGCGGAAATGGTAAATCGGATCACCCAATACCGAGTCTTTTCCACGGTCGACCTCAAATCTGCCTACCATCAGCTCCCCATCCGACCAAAAGACCGCCCCTATACTGCCTTCGAAGCAGCCGGCCGGCTCTTCCACTTCCTCAGGGTCCCCTTTGGTGTCACAAATGGGGTCTCCGCCTTTCAAAGGGCGATGGACCAAATGGTGGACCAGTACGGTTTGCGGGCTACATACCCGTACTTGGACAATGTCACCATCTGCGGCCATGATCAGCAGGACCATGACGCTAACCTCAAAAAGTTCCTCCAGACCGCCCGAGCCCTTAACCTGACCTATAACGAGGGCAAATGCGTTTTCCACACCACCCGGCTAGCCATCCTCGGCTATGTCGTGGAAGACGGGGTCCTAGGCCCCGACCCCGACAGCATGCGCCCCCTTAAGGAACTCCCTCCACGGTCGACCACAAATCTGGTCAAATTGAGGCTGCGGGGGGCAGCCTCAAGGCCCTCAAACGGTGCTTGGGGCTTTTCTCCTATTACGCCCAGTGGGTCCCCAAGTATGCAGACAAAGCCTGCCCACTCCTAAAGACCACCACTTTTCCCCTCTCGGCTGAGGCTCAATTGGCCTTCAACCGCATCAAGTCCGACATCATCAAGGCCGCTATGCACGCGGTGGACGAAACCATCCCTTTCCAGGTAGAGAGCGATGCATCAGACATCGCCCTGGCTGCTACCCTCAATCAGGCAGGCAGACCAGTAGCGTTCTTCTCCCGAACCCTCACCGTCTCCGAGGTTCGACACTCTGCAGTCGAAAAGGAGGCACAAGCCATTGTGGAGGCTGTGCGGTGCTGGAGACACTACCTAGCCGGTAGGAGGTTTACCCTCGTCACCGACCAACGGTCGGTCGCCTATATGTTCGATAACACGCAACGGGGCAAAATAAAAAACAATAAAATTTTGAGGTGGAGGATTGAACTCTCCACCTACTTGTACGATATCAAGTATCGTCCAGGGGAGCTCTAAGGAAGAAAAGTTTCCCCACAGAATCCATACATTCGGCCCATCAGGTCTGTACCAAACCTTTGAAAGAGCACCTGACCTAGGCCCACTCCCCCGCTCTAATCCCACAACAGCACCCAATGTGTGTGGTTTCTACGTTCTTCTTACATTCTTTAAGTTCCATAATGCGTTTCCCTTTACTTGCTGTTGAATGAATTGCCCTGTGGTGTTTTTGCTCGCAAGGTACTCTGTATAAACACATGTTCTTGCGGGTGTCATTCGTGAGGTGCTAAAAAAGGCCACCATTTATTACCCTTGACAGCATGAATGATAAGCAATTTTCCAATCTCTGGAGCACTATTTAAATCCAGGTGGTAGCAGTTGAGAATCCACCCGGTGATTGAAAAGAAAAATCTGTCCTTGTCGATATGGTTTGCAACACATTGCATTCTGAGGCTGAAACATTCTCAGGTGTTCCAATGGATGAGTCTCGTTAGGCAAAAAGGTGTTCTATTACCCCATTGAGAGGTGATAATGATCAGTTTTCTGGTCAGTCCTAACACTGTTACAAAACCATGTCAACAATAACATTAAAGTCTATTTATTCCAAGGGGGTAAAACTCTCAAAATGGCAAATATTTATTCATAGAATTTACAGTGCAGAAGGAGGCCATTCGGCCCATCAAGTCTGCACCGGCTCTTGGAAAGAGCACCCTACGCAAGGTCAACACCTCCACCCTATCCCCATAACCCAGTAACCCCACCCAACACTAAGGGCAATTTTGGACACTAAGGGCAATTTATCAAGGCCAATCCACCTAACCTGCACATCTTTGGACTGTGGGAGGAAACCGGAGCACCCGGAGGAAACCCACGCACACACGGGGAGGATGTGCAGACTCCGCACAGACAGTGACCCAAGCCGGAATCGAACCTGGGACCCTGGAGCTGTGAAGCAACTGTGCTATCCACAATGCTACCGTGCTGCCCATTATTGCAGGAACCATCAGCGGCTGTTGGAGGTTGAGCAATGGATCACTTTAATGAAGACGCAAAGGTATAGAAATCTGTCAGAGAAGCATACAATGTGGTTGCTTCATGCCAAATAAGATTTTTTGGATACAGTTTATTTGCAATTTGAGACATGGCGCTTGGTGAATGCATGGGCGAAACAAGGAGCTAGATTCAGGGTTCTCAAAGCTCTCCCCCACTGGTGTTGCTTCCCCTGGCTTCATGAAGCAGAATGGAAATGGAAAGGAGGGAGGAAGTCAAGAAAGTTACAGTCAGCAGAGGGGTGGCATTGAGTAAATTGTTGAAGCTGTGGGCCTAACAAGAGCCCAGGTCCTGATGGACTTCATCCTCGGATTTTAAAAGTGAGAGAGTGGATGCATTGGTTTCCATTTTGCAAAACTCCCGGGAATTCGGGGAAGGTCCCATGAGAAAATGTAACGTCATTGGGAGGGAGTCAGGGGGCGGGATTCTCCATCCGCCAACGCAAAATCAGGTTCGGCGATCAGCTGGAGAATCCCCGTTTGCGCCGGAAACGGCGTAGCCGTCAGGACAGCCTCAAGGCCCCACCTGAGGCCCTCCCACCGATGCTCCAGCCTTGATGGGCCGACATCCCGACGGCGTGGAACACTTGTGGTGTTTTGCTTTGTGGGCCCCGCGTGGCGGCGGCGGCACAGTCGGGGAGTGGGGGGGGGGGGGGGGAGCTGTGCCGTTAGCCGGGGTGGGGGTGGGGGGGGGGGGCTTCGGCGAGGGCTGGAGGGTTCTGGGTGGGGGGGGGGGGGGTGATCCAGGGGTGGCAAGGGGGGTTACTGGGAGACATAATTTGGCAGGCTGGGTCCGTGAGTTTACCTGAGGAAGGAGCTGTGCTCCGAAAGCTAGTGGTTCGAAAAAAATCTGTTGGACCTTAAACTGGTGTAAGACTTCTTATTGAGTTATACGGGGCATTGATGAGACCACAGTTGGAGTACTGTGTACAGTATTGGCCAATTTATTTAAGCAAGGATGTGAATGCATTAGAGAAAATTCAGAGAAGCTATACTAGACTACTACCTGGAATGGGCGGAGTGTCTTATGAGGAAAAGTTGGACAGACTGGGCTTGTATCCGTTGGAGTTTAGAAGAGTAAGAGGTGAATTGATTAAATCATATAAGATCCTGAGGGGTCTTGACAGAGTGGATGTGGAGAGGATGTTTCCTCTTGTGGGAGAATCTGGAACTAGGGGGGTCACTGTTTAAAAATAAGGGGCCTCCCATTTCAGACGGAATTTCTCTCCGGGCCACGAGTCTCTGGAACTCTCTTCCTCAAAAGGTGATGGAAGCAGAGCCCTCGAAGACTTTTAAAGTCGAGCTGGATAGATTCTTGGTGAACAGGGGGTGATAGGTGGTCTGGGGTTGGCGGGATGCAGGTTTTAGGTTACTATCAGATCAGCTATGATCTTATTGAAGGATAGAGCGGGCTCGAGGGGCTGAATGGCCTCCTCCTGCACCTTGCTCGTGTGTTTCTACGAACGATCCTTGCTCCCCATGCTCAGACTCACAGCAGCATGACTTCCTTCTCAAATGCCTGCAAAAGCCACCCAAAATCAAACATGATGGGTGTGTTGTGGAGAATCATATCAAAATTGAAGGTTTACTTTAGACTGGGTCTATCCTATCTTTGCCTGCTAAAAAGATAATGTAGAGAGAGAAAATAAACTACGAGGGCAAACTGCAGAGCAATGTAAAAACTGACAATAAGAGCTTCTTTAAGTATATAAAAAGGAAGAGAGAGGGCAGAGTGAACATAGGCCCGTTAGAAAATGAAACTGGGGAAATAATTTATGGGGAGCAAGGAAATGGCAGAGGAGCTAAACAGGAATTTGCATCAGTCTTTATGGTGGAAGATACTTTGTACACCCCATTAATACTGTACATTTTAAACCACCATCATCACTAGAGATGGCACGGTGGCACAGCGGTTAGCATTGCTGCTTCACAGTATCAGGGACCCGGTTTCAATTCTGGTCTCAGGTGACTGTTTGTGTGGAGTTTGAATGTTCTCCCCGTGTCTGCGGGGGCTTCCTCTGAATGCTCCGGTTTCCTCCCGCAGTCCAAAGATGTATAGGTTCAGTGGATTGGCCATGCTAAATTGCCTCTTAGTGTTCCAAAAGTTAGATGTGATTATTGGGTTACGGGAAAAGGGTGGGGGCTTGGGCCTAGGTAGGTTGCTCTTTCCAAGGGTCGGTGCAGACTCGATGGGACAAATGGCCTCCTTCTGCACTGTAGGGATTCTTTGATTCTAGACAAACTAATGGAACTAAAGATAGATAAGTCACCTGGCCCCGATGGCTTGCATCCTAGGATACTAAAAGAAGTAGCTACAGAGATAGTGGACGCATTGGTTGCAATTTTCCAAACATTCTTGGATTCTGGAGGGTAGCACTGTTGCCTCACAGCACCGAGGACCCGGGTCCAATTCCCGGCTTGGGTCACTGTCTGTGCGGAGTCTGCACATCCTCCCCGTGTGTGCGTGGGTTTCCTCCGGGTGCTCCGGTTTCCTCCCACAGTCCAAAGATGTGCAGGTTTAGGTGGATTGGCCATGCTAAATTGCCCGTAGTGTCCAACGGTTAGGTGAGATTACGAGGTTACGGGGCGAGGGTGGAGGTGTGGAGTTAAGGAGGGTGCTCTTTCAAGGGCCGGTGTAAACTCGATGGGCCGAATGGCCTTTTTCTGCACTGTAAGTTTCATGAAATTCTAAGTACTGGAGAATTGGAAAACTGCCAATGTGCCACCCTGAATAAGGAAGTAATAGGAGCACCTTTGGAAAATCATAATCTAATCAAGCAGAGTCAGCATGGCCCCCTTAAAGGGAAACCGTGTCTGACTAATTTCTTTTTGAGGAAGCCTCAGCCAGCGTGGATAGAGGGGAACCAGTAGATGTGCTGTATTTGGGCTCCTCGAAGGTGTTCAACAAGGTACCTCACCAAAGGTTAAATCATAGGA
Organism: Scyliorhinus torazame; assembly: GCF_047496885.1. Classification (NCBI taxonomy): domain Eukaryota; kingdom Metazoa; phylum Chordata; class Chondrichthyes; order Carcharhiniformes; family Scyliorhinidae; genus Scyliorhinus; species Scyliorhinus torazame. The sequence continues at coordinate 28,649,996 of NC_092715.1, forward strand.
TAAGAGCCCATGGTGTTGGAGGTACTATACTGGCAGGGATAGAGAATGGCCAGTGGGACAGGAAAGAGTGAGTGAGTCAATTACTCTGGTCTTAGGAAGTATTACAAGAGGTGCGATTCAGTGGAATTTAAACTCAGTCCACTTTCCCGATATAAACGCCTGGAGAATTGCCAGGCCCGGGTCCATGGTTGGGCATGTGCACGGTGACGGCCTGCAGTGGTCGCGCCGCACAACATGGTGCTGGCTGCGCGCAGAACCGACCTGCCAGATAGTGCCTCCCTAATCACCCCCTCGCCACCCCTGGGGCATTCCCCACCAGTCCCCCCAGCCCTCGCCGATGCCCCCCCCCCCCGGCCAGCGGCATGGCCCCCCCCCAGCCAGCAGCATGGCCCCCCCCAGCCAGCGGCATGGCTCCACCCCCCGGCTGTGGCGGCGCTGGACGCAGTCTGCAGCCGCCACGCCGGGTTGATGAAAACTGAGAGCACACGTCCCCTGCGCCGCCGGGGGAGGGCCTTCCGGTAATGTCCTGAGGCCGTCCGAATAGCGTGCGGCGTACTCCTCGATGACACCGTTTTGGAAGGGGCGGAGCATCGCAAAAGTGGCCCCGCCCCCGATTTCTTCAGGAATTTGGATTCTCCGCCGAACGTGATTTCTTTTATTTTACCAATACCAATTATTCCACCAATTAGCGTGGCCAATTCACCTACCCTGCACAGGGGTCCGCGCATGCGCAGTGGGACCTGTGTGCGGTGGCCCCCTTCTCCGCGCCGGCCCTGACGCAACATGGCGTCGGCCTACAGGGGCCGGCGCGGAACAAAGGATGCCCCCAGCCTGAGAGGCCGGCCTGCCGGTCGGTAGGCCATAGCGGAGGCTGCCCCCGGGGTCGGGCACCCCCCTCCCCCCCCCTCACCGGGCCGCCCCGGATCCATCCACACCGAGGTCCCGCCGGATAAGACCAGGCTCGAATGGCCGCTCGGCCCATCCCGGGCGGAGAATCGCCGGGTGGGCCCTGTAGAGCGGCCCCCGACCGGCGGCGCGCCGCTGCCAATGGCACCGATTCGCCGGAGAATCGCGTCCCGGCATCGGGTCGGCGTGGCGCGATTCGCGCCGGTCGCGTCGATTCTCCGGCCCGGTCCCGGGGTGAGAGAATCCCGCCCAATGCTTATGTTATGGGTGCACTAGTTACTGTTTGGCCGGGTTTTTTTGATTCTCCCCCAATCTTCTCTTCCTTTTGCGCCAGTAAAGTTGCTGTTACAACACATGGGCTGGTGTGCGGTCAATTCCAGTCCCCCTGGACCTGGAGTTGTTACACAGTTGAATTAGCGCAATAATTCTTAGAAAATATACGACTTCTTTTGTCCTTGGCTGCCCAATAAGTACAGTCACCAGGTTTGTAAATGTAAACACAATTACTTCTTATTTATAACAAGAACGATAATTAAATTAGCAGAAAATACAATCTGGTTAACTATTAACTAATTCCTAATCCACTATTTGGCCCCACCCTCTATACAAATGCACACACACACACAGCAAACAAACACAGAGGGAAAGAGCGGGGTGAAAATGATAAGAGTTAAAGAGTCTGCTTCAGATGGTTGCCTTTAAGCACACCGGGCGGGATTCTCCGCGAATCGGCCGGGCCACTCTGGCGCCGAGAGTGGCGTGAACCACTCCGGCATCGGGCCACCCCAAAGGTGCGGAATCGTCCGTACATTCAGGGGCTAGGCCAGCGGCGGAGTGTTTGGCACAGCGCCAGCCGGCGCGGAAGTCCTTGGCGCCACGCCAACCAGCACCAAAGGGCTTCCGCCGGCCGGCGCGAGTTGGCACACGTGTGGGAGTGCCAGCGTGTGCTAGCGTCATCCCAGCGCATGTGCGGGGGGGATCTTCTCCGCACCGGCCATGGTGGAGGTTGACAGCGGCCGGTGCGGAGGGTAAGAGTGCCCCCATGGCACAGGCCCGCCCGCGGACTGGTGGGCCCCGATCGCGGGCCAGGCCACCGTGGTGGCGCCCCCCCAGGGCCAGATCCCCCCGCGCTCCCCCGAGGACTCTGCAGGCCGCCCATGGAGCTAGGTCCCACCGGTACAGACCTGTTGTGATTTACGCCGGGGGGGACCCGCCAAAATCGGGCGACCACTCGGCCCATCGCGGGCCGGAGAATCGCCGGGCGGGGGGGGGCGCTGCCAGTGGCCGCTGACCGGTGCAGCGCGATTCCCGCACCCGCCAAAACCCCGGCAGCAGAGAATTTGACATTCACGCCGCCCCCTAGCGATTCTCCGACCCGGTGGGGGGGTCGGAGAAACCCGTCCACCTTCTTCCAAACCAGGTTTTCAGGTCGAGATCTCTATTTCCAGACTGCAATGGTTTTCACTGTCGCTTCATTCTTTCAGCTTCTCTGTAGGTTCAGGAATACAACAACCCACAGCCTTTCTGGAGAAAGAGAGGGAAGGGTGAGAGAGAAGAGAGGGAGTGCAGGCACTCACAGCTCTTCTTCCTTGAACGTCCAGGACCCAACCCTGCTTTCCTTAGGTCTCCGGAAACCATCCCACTCAGGCAGGATCCAATCATCACCTGCTACCGGGCAGAATTTGGCCTTTTGGCCAATTCATTGGCCACCAGCCAACCAATCAAACCAAATCCCACCCCAACTCTCGGGTACCACAAAGTGTGAGTTCTGTTGCTCGAAGACGAACACCAGAAACAATGTTGCCACATTTTGAGTTCCTCATTCTGTCTGCTGCTTGACGTAAACATACATGTCCACTAAACATCCATGGATCAAAATGATAACGGAATAACATAAAGAAATGGGAAATAATCAGGAAGGATCCTTACATTACCAAATGCACATTTAACCTGCCATGTACTTTCCCAAATGCCCACTCATCACTCACGCCCCTTAATCATAAGTGCTGTCGGGCTCTTTGACCGTGGAAGGAAGGGAGTGGGATACCATCACAGACTGACCTCCATAATGCATTTTTGTTGACTTTTCCACTCTCACCCCTCAGAGAGAAAGAGAGAGATTGTGGACCCGAGCCGCCGCTCTGCGAGATTGGTTAACGTGCAGACCTGAATAGCTCAGTTATACACTCGAGCCCCCGTGCGATGGTCCTACTGCTGGATGCTAATGTCAATGTGGTCATGAGTGGACATGACATTGTGACCCCAAGTGAACATCCACATCGAAGCATTGAGAAGCATTAGAATCAGGTGTGTAAATGCATCTTTTGTCTCGCTGGCGTAGAATTTTACATGGCACTGGAGGAACCAAATGGACTGCAGCTCTTCAAGAAGGACACTTGCACACCTTCGCAAAGGCAATTAGGGATGAGCACCTAGTGGTTTATTAGGGCTACGCCCATCACATGAAAGAATTAAAAAAAAAGAATATGACAGCACAGAAGGCCCATTGTGTCTCTGCCCGTTCTTTGAAGGAGTCGGATTTCACATCAGTTCACACCACTTCTTCCTCTGTAACCTCCTCCAGTCCCACAAACCTCAACATTTCTGCAGGCCTCTCATGAATCCCCAATTTTAGTGACTTCACCTTACCTCATGCCTCCTTATCGTGTGAGATACTGCCTCCGTGAAGTGCTGTGGAACAATTTCTTACATTTAAGGCTCTATGTAAATGCAAGTTTTGGTTTGATGTGTCTATTTATAAATCTGATATTCAGCAGTAAAGGATGGCTTAATCGCTCTCTTTCTGTAGTTGGTGACTAATTCTTTACTATTTATGAAGCTCCAGCTTATTTTCTCCAAATATGTTCACCATCTGTTGAAAAATTAAATATGCATTTAAGTATGATGATTCATCCTGTTTCTATTGATCTTCTCCTTCCCTTCCAGTTCAACATTGTTGTTTGTCTTCTCGCACCTAGCCGCGCACAAGGCAGATTTTTACCTGTTCGTGTAGCAAGGTTTTTCCCTGGAATAGGTCGCTAACCTGCAGCTAGAAGCCTATAGCTTGAGGGGCGTGACTCTGCGTTAAGCATGGCTGACCAGAAGGCTCTCCCGCTATCGCCAGCTGGCATTGGCATGTTTGGAAGGATTTTGCTGACTGTCATTTAACCTGTTGACTGTGTTATGAACATACCGTCCTTGGTCATCAAGTCCTGGGGTGGGACTCGAACCCGGAGCTTCTGGCTCAGATGCAAGGATGCCACCCATTGCGCCACAATATGGGCGGCACGGTAGCACAGTGGATAGCACTGTTGCTTCACAGCACCAGGGTCCCAGGTTCAATTCCCTGCTGGGTCACTGTCTGTGCGGAGTCTGCACGTTCCCCCCGTGTCTGCGTGGGTTTCCTCCAGGTGCTCCGGTTTCCTCCCACAGTCCAAAGATGTGCAGGTTACATGGATTGCCCATGCTAAATTGCCCATAGTGTCCAAAAAGCTTAGGAGGGGTTATTGGGTTATGGGGATAGGGTGGAAGTGAGGGTCTAAGTGGGTCGGTGCAGACTTGATGGGCCAAATGGCCTCCTTCTGCACTGTATGTTCTATGTTATTCTATGTTAACTTTATTGCAGTGTTAGTGTTAGCCTACTTGTGACAATAATAGATTATTATTGGATTACTATGAAACAAGGCACATCCTGAAGTTACCCCAGGGATTCAATAAATGATTAGATCAGATGCAATTCTTTTTTTATTTTTCTTTATTTAGAGTACCCAATTAATTTTTCCAATTAAGGGGCAATTTAGCGTGGCCAATCCACCTACCTACCCTGCACATCTTTGGGCTGTGGGGGCAAAACCCACGCAGACACGGGGAGAATGTGCAAACTCCACACGGACAGTGACCCAGAGCCGGAATCGAACCTGGGACCTCGGCGCCGTGAGGCAGCAGGGATAACCCACTGCACCACCGTGCTGGCCCCGATCAGGTGCAATTCTTGAGGGAAAATAAATTCCAAAACAACTCCTCCCCTGGTCCGGTGTTATCAACTGTTCGACTGTTTATTTTGATATGCTGGATAGTTTACTCTGTTCAAGGTGCGTGATAAATTCAATTTGTTGTTCTTGCTGGCAGTTATCACATTAATGAAGGTAATTTTACGAACTATTTCCTTTGGCTCCAAGCCAGTTCTTGGCTGAATACAATCTAACAAAGTGTCATACCATTAAGGAGCGGAAGAATTAATCTTCACTATTTACACTGCTGCCTACATGCTGATGATTGTTTTGCACTTACACCGCACAGAATTAGGTCACCCACAATCAGGACATTCAGCCCATTGTCCTCAAGGAGGGGTGTGTTCAGCATTAATCTTTCAGTGGGTGGCACAGTGGTTAGCACTGCTGCCTCACAGCGCCAGCGACCGAGGTTCAATTCCGGTTTCGGGTGACTGCGTGGAGTTTGCACTTCCTCCCCATGTCTGCATGGTTTTCCTCCGGGTGCTCCGGCTTCCTCCCATAATCCAAGGATTGGCCGCGCTAAATTGCCCCTTAGTGTCCAAAAGGTTAGGTGGGGTTACTGGGATAGGGTAGATTCGTGGGCTGAAGTAGGGTGCTTTTTCCAAGGGTCGGTGCAGAATCGATGGGCTGACTGGTCTCCCGATGCACTGTGAATGATTCTATGGGGTATGAAGGGGCACTTGCTGCCCTTGCCACTGTTTCCTGCTCAGCAGATCTGTTGTACTCCAGCAAGCCAGGTGGCGAAGGATGGAACTGGAGCCAATCTTTACACAGTTTATAAACAGAGATGTACATTACAAACATGTATCTCCTGATTATACTTTCAGCCAGCTCCTATTTACAGGGACACAAGTGAGTGCTCAGTTAATGCTACAACCGGCACACAATTAAACACAATGAATATATAGTTGAGAAAGGTGTGCTGATTGGGAGACTTGCAATAGATGCAATAAGTGGACATCATCTAATTGATAGGACCCCTTCCCACCGCCATGATTCACACAAATATTAAGAGACTCCTGCCAAAATTGCCACTGCATGGGAGCTGTATGGACTCATGCAATCACTGTTTTGCACAGAACAAGCTCCCCCAAACAGCAATGAGGCGAAAGACAAATTAACCTGTGTCAGTAACGATGCCTGAGGGACAGACATTGGCCGGCACACAGAGGCGATGCCACTGCTGCTTCTCAGATCGTGTCGTGGGATCTTTACGGCCAGCTTGAGAGGGCAGGCGGGGGCCTCGGTTTGAAGGTGAGGAAAAGGCCCCTCTGACATTGCGGCACTCTCTCAGTACTCTTTTGGATTTCGAGCTGAAGCATCAGGAATGAGACTTAAACCTTTTTAATTGAAAGGCAGGAGCGCCCCCCCCCCCCCCCCTTTACTGGGCCACAGCTGACCCCGAGCAGGACGCTGCGAAGTTACTCCTCTTTCCCACACTACAATATTTGCAGACTAATATAACTGGAGGAGCAAGGTGCAACGAGGGGGGGTGGCTATTCAACAAAAGCCACAGGCATCATCACTACGGTACAGTTTTAAATTAGCATCGCAAAGGTCAGCATGGTCTCTGCGCTGCCCTTAAAATTCACTTCACGAGCAAAGGTTTGCTGGCACACGGCCGCAACTGATGTCTGAATAAATCAGCCGGCAGGTAAGATTCAATTACATTGGAACAGCCAGTGACAGAAGCCGAGCAGGTGTGAGGCCTCACATCACTAACTCTGGCTCAACCTATCATTTAATTTCATACACATCCTCCTTCCTCCATCTGGAGCGTAGAATACTTAGGGGTGAACGTATAGAGGTCTATAAAATAATGAGAAGCATAGATAATGAGGAGCATACATAAGGTAGATAGTCAACATTTTTTCCCAGAGGTAGAGGCGTCCAGAACTAGAGGGCATAGGTATAAGAACATGAGAACTAGGAGCAGGAGTCGGCCATCTGGCCCCTCGAGCCTGCTCCGCCTTTCAATGAGATCATGGCTGATCTTTGTGGACTCAGCTCCACTCTCCGGCCCGTACACCATATCCCCGAATCCCTTTATTCTTTAGAAAGGCATCTGTCTTTTTCTTAAAAACGTTTAAAGAAGGAGCCTCAACTGCTTCACTGGGCAAGGAATTCCAGAGATTCACAACCCTTTGGGTGAAGAAGTTCCTCCTACACTCCGTCCTAAATCTACCTCCCCTTATTTTGAGGCTATGCCCCCTAGTTCTGCTTTCCCCGACCAGTGGAAACAACCTGCCCGCATCTATCCTATCTATTCCCTTCATAATTTTATATGTCTTAATAAGATCCCCCCCGCATCCTTCTAAACTCCAATGAGTACAGTCCCAGTCTACTCAACCTCTCGTCATAATCTAATCCCCTCAACTCTGGGATCAACCTAGTGAATCTCCTCTGCACTCCCTCCAGTGCCAATATGTCCTTTCTCAGGTAAGGAGACCAAAACTGAACACAATACTCCAGATGTGGCCTCACCAACACCCTATAAGGTGTGAGGGAGAGATACAAAAGAGACCTTTGCACACAGCAGGTGGCGAGCATCTGGAACGAGCTGCCAGAGACAGTGGTAGAGGGGGGTACAAATTTTTCCTTCAAAAAACAGTTGGACAGTTACATGGGCAGGGTGGGTATAGAGGGATGTGGGCCAAATGGGGGCAAGTGGGACTAGTTAGTGCTAGAAACTGGGTGGCATGGACAAGCTGGGCCAAAGGGCCTGTTTCCCTGCTGTAAACATCTCTGACTCTGTGACTCTATAACTGTCCCACACATTAAAAGCATCCATTTTATCACCATCGCCAATATTTTTATAATTAGTTTACGTGTATATAACGGTAAATATACTTTATTTAAACACCCAATAAAAAACATTTATAAAAAAAAACACTTTTTAAAAAAAATAATCGCCCCATGATTCTTTTGTTACCTCAGTTGTCACTCAGAGTAGTGTCAAGAAGATGAAGCTTTGTAAAAAAATGTATTTGCTCATGGGGTGTGGGCGTCGCTGGCGAGGCCGGCATTTGTTACCCATCCCTAGTTGCCCTTGAGAAGGTGGTGGCGAGCTGCCTTCTTGAACCGCTGGAGACCATGTGGTGTAGGTACACCCACTGTGCTGTTAGGGAAGGAGTTCCAGGATTTCGACCCAGCGACTGTGAAGGAACGGCGATATATTTCCAGGTCAGGGTGGTGATTGGCTTGGAAGGGAACCTACAGGTGGTGGGGTGCCCAGGTATCTGCTGCCCTTGTCTTGCGAAGAGGTGGTAGAGGCCGCGAGTTTGGAAGGTGGTGTCATGGCTTTAGTTCTTGAAATTGGGCACCACACTTCAGAACGAATGTGGAGGATTTCGAGCGAGTGTGGGAAATATTTCTGGGTATGCTTCCAGGGATGAGGGTCATGGAGGGATGATGTCGCGGTTGTTGGTCCTTATAGAAGAGAAAGTCGAGGGGAGATATTCAAAATCATGAGGGGGCTGGACAAAGCGGCGTGTGGAGAGATATTTAAAGTGGTTGACAAAAGGACCAAAGGCAACGTGAGGAAATCTCTTTTTGCGGAGCCATTGTTTGGGATTTGGAATGCACTGCCTGAGAACGTGGTGAAGGCAGATAGAGTCGGGGCTGTCAAGGGGAAATTGGATCTTTACCGGGAGAGACGACAAGAAAAGGGCTGTTGGCAGAATGGGACACGCTGAGTTGCTCTTGCGGAGAGACATCAAAAGCTCAATGGGCTGAACGGCCTCCTTCAGTGCGGTAGCCATTCTATTAACCAATGCAATAGAAACTGAAAATGCGAGAAAAACTCAGTGGCTCAGGCAGCATTTATGGATAAAAAGAAACAGAGATATAGGGTGGGATTCTCCATGCAACAGGTAGTCAGTTGCGCGGTGGCAAATCGGCCATTGGTTGGCGGCGGAATCTTCTAGTCCAGTCATTGTCAACGGGGTTCCTTATTGAGTACACCCCTTGCTGCTGTGAAACCTGTGCCGGGGTTGTGTCGTCGGCGGGACTGGAATATCCAGCCATGACATTTCAGTTCAATTACTTTTCTTCGGAATTTATGGAACTTACCCTGATCGATTCCAATTCAGAAAGATTTTACCCTGATCGATTCCAATTCAGAAAGATTTTACCCTGTTCGATTCCAATTCAGAAAGATTTTACCCTGATCGATTCCAATTCAGAAAGATTTTACTCTGACCGATTCCAATTCAGAAAGATTTTACCCTGATCGATTCCAATTCAGAAAGATTTTACCCTGATCGATTCCAATTCAGAAAGATTTTACCCTGTTCGATTCCAATTCAGAAAGATTTTACCCTGATCGATTCCAATTCAGAAAGATTTTACCCTGACCGATTCCAATTCAGAAAGATTTTACCCTGATCGATTCCAATTCAGAAAGATTTTACCCTGATCGATTCCAATTCAGAAAGATTTTACCCTGATCGATTCCAATTCAGAAAAATTTTACTTTGATCGATTCCAATTCAGAAAGATTTTACCCTGATTGATTCCAATTCAGAAAGATTTTACCCTGATCGATTCCAATTCAGAAAGATTTTACTCTGATCGATTCCAATTCAGAAAGATTTTACCCTGATCGATTCCAATTCAGAAAGATTTTACTGCAGGAATGGCACAATAGGTGATTTTGGCATTATTCATAAGCAAAATGAATATAACACCGTGGAAGGCTCTCGGGGTAGATTTTAAGAATTAGTGCTCCTGGTACATTTTGAGCATTTGGTGCCCCATGGTCAGGATTGTGATGGAATACTCTCCACATGCCTGGATGAGCTCCAACAACACTCAGGAATGTTTAACCCATCTGGGACACGAAGCCCGCTTGATTGGCACCCCATCCACAAATTCCCTCCACGCCGACGTACAGCGGAAGCCGTGTGTGCCATCTTTTATTATAATCTTTATTATTGTCACAAGTAGGCTTACATTAACACTGCAATGAAGTTGCTGTGAAAATCCCCTAGTCGCCACATTCCGGCGCCTGTTCGGGTTACACAGAGGGAGAATTCAGAACGTCCAATTCACCTAACAACACGTCTTTCGGGATCTGTGGGAGGAAACCGGATCACCCGGAGGAAACCCACGCAGGCACGGGGAGAACATGCAGACTCTGCAGAGACAGTGGCCTGAGCCTGGAATTGAACCAGGGACCCGGGCGCTGTCATAAATTATCATAGATTATCACAGAATTTACAGTGCAGAAGGAGGCCATTCGGCCCATCGAGTCTGCATCGGCTCTTGGAAAGAGCACCCTACCCAAGGTCCTCATCTCCACCCTATCCCCATAACCCAGTAACCCCACACAACACTAAGGGCAATTTTGGACACTAAGGGCAATTTATCATGGCCAATCCATCTAACCTGCACATCTTTGGACTGTGGGAGGAAACCGGAGCACCCGGATGAAACCCACGCACACACGGGGAGGATGTGCAGACTCCGCACAGACAGTGACCCAAGCTGGAATCGAACCTGGGACCCTGGAGCTGTGAAGCAAATGTGCTAACCACAATGCTACCGTGCTGCCCTGCATCTGCAAGATGCACCGCAGGAATTCACCAAGGCTCCTTAGCAGGGGGTGCCTTGCCCTTATGGGGTTGGGGTGGGGTTGGGGGCTCGAGGGCCCCCCTAACACGTAAGTTTGGGCATGGGGGGGGGGGTCTGGAGGTCGCGGTGGGGAGTCCGAGGGTGGCTGAGGGATTGGGGCAGTGTAGCGCACAATGACTTACACAAGACGAGAAGCGATGAAGTCTATCGAGGCTTTATTAAGCGAGACTTGTTCCCCAGCAGCTCAGTAACAGAATGAGGCTGCGGGGAGAACTCGAGCTTATACTCCGCCTTCAGGGCGGAGCCAGAAGTCGGCAGATCCAACCAGGACCCAGGACCTGTCGGCCAATAGCCTCTCGGCTTCACAGGTACCATATTGTTTGCACTGAGTGCTGAATTTGGTGCATTTTGAGTGCTCTAGTAAGAGTTTGGTGACCGAGGGAGTGCTGAATTTGGTGCATTTTGAGTGCGATAGTAAGAGTTTGGTGACCGAGGGAGTGCTGAATTTGGTGCATTTTGAGTGCTATAGTAAGAGTTTGGTGACCGAGGGGGTTAGGTGAGGAGGGAGTAAGGTGCTCCTTTCATTTTGTTTCCGACATTTCCGCAAAGAGTGAGAAGAGAGCCAGGAGTTTACAGAAAGTGTAGCTGACTGGGAGCAGAGTCGGAGGGCGGAGATCTAGTTAGTCCACAGGGCAGCTATATTCTGTCAGGTAAGAGGGGATGGAGGCTAGGCCAGTTGCATGTTCCTCCTGTAGGATGTGGGTGGTGAGGGATACCACCGGTGTCCCCGCTGACTATACCTGCGGGAAGTGCACCCAACTTCAGCTCCTCAAAGACCGTGTTAGGGAACTGGAGCTGAAGATGGATGAACTTCAGATCATCCGGGAGGAAGAGGGGGTGATTGAGAAGAATTACAGGGAGGTAACCACACCCAAGGTGCAGGACAAGAATAGCTGGGTTACCGTCAGGGGGAAAAAAACAAACAGGCAGACAGTGCAGGGATCCCTCGTGGCCATTCTCCTTCAAAACAAGTATACCATTTTGGATGCTGTTGGGGGGGATGACCTACCGGGGAAGGCCCTAGCAGCCAGGTCTCTGGCACTGAGTCTGGCTCTGGGGCTCAGAAGGGAAGGGGGGAGAATAGAAAAGCAATAGTTGTAGGAGATTCAATGGTTAGGGGAATAGATAGGAGATTCTGTGGTCGCGAGCGAGACTCCCGGAAGGTATGTTGCCTCCCGGGTGCAGAAGTCGGCAGATCCAACCAGGACCCGGGACCTGTCGGCCAATAGCCTCTCGGCTTCACAGGTACCATATTACCCCTAATACATACCACCACATTCACCCCTTGTTAAAAAGGAACCCGGCGGGGTGGTGGTTCGCATGGTGGTAGGGGTTTACAAGGCTGGCCCTGGAACAAATATCGGACTGTGGCTATACATATTTAGCCCAACATTTAGCTATATACAGGTTTGTCAGAACTATTTACAATAAGGAAAAAAAAATTATTTTACAACAAAATTCTTGCTTTCTTGGTGTCACACGGATTCCACGAGTCGAGCGGGCGGTCTGGTCTTCCTTGTCGATCGCCTCAGCCCCGGTGGTGGTGCAGGTGCTGGCTCGGGCGCTGTCGTCTCCGGGAGCGTTGCGCTGTTTGTTCCTGTTTTACTCCTGGGCGGGCACGGGAGAAGGACCGATCCCTCCGGGAAGGGGGCGGTCGTGGGGTGCGCCGGTGGCAGGGAGGGGGTGATCGGTGTTGGGGGTGTGTGTGTGTTGCCGGCAGGTGCCAGGTCCCGCAGGGAGACCGTGTCCTGTCGGCCGTCGGGGTACGCCACATAGGTGTACTGTGGGTTTGCGTGGAGAAGGTGGACCCTCTCGACCAACGGGTCCGATTTGTGCGCCCGCACATGTTTCCGGAGCAAGATGGGTCCTGGGGCTGCCAGCCAGGTCGGCAGCGAAGTTCCAGAGGAGGACTTCCTGGGGAAGACCAGGAGGCGCTCGTAAGGCGTTTGGTTAGTGGTGGTACACAGCAGCGACCTGAAGGAGTGGAGGGCATTGGGAGGACTTCCTGCCACCAGGATACTGGGAGATCTCTGGACCGTAGGGCCAGTAGGACGGTCTTCCAGACCGTGCCGTTCTCCCTCTCTACCTGCCCGTCCCCCGGGGGTTGTAGCTGGCCGTCCTGCTCGAGGCAATGCCCTTGCTGAGCAGGAACTGACGCAGCTCGTCACTCATGAAGGAGGACCCCCCATTCGCTATGAATGTATGCGGGGAAGCCGAACAGTGTAAAGATGGTGCCCAGGGCTTTAATGACCGTGGCCGCTCTCATGTCGGGGCAGGAAATGGCGAAGGGGAAACGGGAGTATTCGTCCACCACGTTCAGGAAGTATGCGTTGCGGTCGGTGGAGGGGAGGGGCCCTTTGAAATCCAAACTGAGGCGTTCAAAGGGGCGGGAAGCCTTGATCAGGTGCGCTCTATCCGGCCTGAAAAAGTGCGGTTTGCACTCTGCGCAGATGTGGCAGTTCCTGGTGACTGTACGGATCTCCTCAACAGAGTAGGGGAGGTTGCGGGACTTTATGAAATGGTAGAATCGAGTGACCCCCGGGTGGCAGAGACCCTCGTGGAGGGCTTGGAGGCGGTCTATTTGTGCGTTGGCACATGTGCCGCAGGATAGGGCATCGGACGGCTCGTTCAGCTTTCCGGGACGATACAAGATCTCATAGTTATAGGTGGAGAGCTCGATCCTCCACCTTAAGATCTTGTCATTCTTAATTTTGCCCCGCTGTGCATTATCGAACACAAAGGCTACCGACCGTTGGTCGGTGAGGAGAGTGAATCTCCTGCCGGCCAGGTAATGCCTCCAATGTCGCACAGCTTCCACTATGGCTTGGGCTTCCTTTTCCACTGAGGAGTGGCGGATTTCTGAGGCGTGGAGGGTCCGGGAGAAAAAGGCCACGGGTCTGCCCGCTTGGTTAAGGGTGGCCGCCAGAGCTACATCGGATGCGTCGCTCTCGACCTGGAAGGGGAGGGACTCGCCGATGGCGCGCATCGTGGCCTTTGCGATATCCGCTTTGATGCGGCTGAAGGCCTGGCGGGCCTCTGTCGACAGGGGGAAGGTAGTGGACTGTATTAATGGGCGGGCCTTGTCTGCGTACTGGGGGACCCACTGGGCGTAATATGAAAAGAAGCCCAGGCAACGTTTCAGGGCTTTGGAGCAGTGGGGAATGGGGAATTCCATAAGGGGGCGCATGTGTTCGGGGTTGGGGCCTATCACTCCATTGCGCACTACGTATCCCAGGATGGCCAAAATGTTTGTGCTAAAAATGCATTTTTCCTCGTTATATGTGAGGTTCAGGGCGTTAGCGGTCTGGAGGAACTTTTGGAGGTTGACGTTGTGGTCCTGCTGATCGTGGCCGCAGATGGTTACATTGTCGAGATATGGGAACGTGGCCTGCAACCCGTGCTGGTCAACCATTCGGCCCATCTCCCTTTGGAAGACCGAGACCCCGTTCGTGACGCCAAATGGGACCCTTGGGAAATGGTATAGCCGCCCGTCTGCCTCGAAGGCGGTGTACCTGCGGTCACCTGGGCGGATGGGGAGCTGGTGGTATGCGGACTTGAGGTCCACGGTGGAAAAGACCTTGTACTGTGCAATCCGATTGACCATGTCGGATATGCGGGGGAGAGGATACGCATCTAGCTGCGTGTACCTGTTGATGGTCTGACTATAGTCTACGACCATCCTTTTGCTTCTCCCCGGTCTTCACGACTACCACCTGGGTTCTCCAGGGACTATTGCTGGCCTGGATTATGCCTTCCTTCAGCAACCGCTGGACTTCAGACAGGATAAACGTCCGGTCCTGGGCGCTGTACCGTCTGCTCCTAGTGGCGACGGGTTTGCAATCCGGGGTGAGGTTTGCAAACAAGGACGGTGGTTCAACCTTGAGGGTTGCGAGGCCGCAGATAGTGAGTGGGGGTATTGGGCCGCCGAATTGGAATGTTAGGCTCTGGAGGTTACACTGGAAGTCTAATCCCAGTAATGTGGGCGCGCAGAGTTGGGGAAGGACGTAGAGCCTGTAGTTCTTAAACTCCCTCCCTTGCACCGTTAGGTTCGCGATGCAGAGCCCTTTGATCTCTACTGAGTGGGATCCTGCAGCTAGGGAAATCTTTTGCGTGCTTGGATGGATGGACAGAAAACAGCGTCTTACCGTATCTGGGTGAATAAAACTTTCCGTGCTCCCGGAGTCGATCAAGCATGGCGTCTCGTATCCGTTGACCAGCACCGTTGTTGTCATCGTTTGGAGCGTCCGGGGCTGCGATTGATCCAGTGTCACCGAAGCCAGTCGTGGCAGTAGTGTCGCGGCGTTTTCTTCGGAACCCGTGGAGCCGTCTTTGCTGGGGTCCTTTGTTGTCAACCAAGATGGCGGCGTCCATGAATCGCACGCGGTTGGGGGTGGACAAAATGGCCACCCCCATGAATCGCAGGCGGTCGGGGGTGGACAAAATGGCCACCCCCATGTATCGCACGCGGTCGGGGGTGGACAAAATGGCCGCCTGCATGAATCGCACGTGGCTGGGCGGGGTCACAAGATGGCGGCGCCCATCCTCCCCTCGTGGTGTCCGGGACCCAAAATGGCGGCGCCCGCGGGTCGCACATGGAACACTGGGGGGGTTGGGGGGTGTTCGGGATCTGTTGTCCTCATTCTTCTCCGGGGATTGCGGCGACCCCCCGGGACCGGCACACTGCTGCGTAATGGCCCTTTTTGCCGCAGCTTTTACAAGTAGCTGTGCGGGCCGGGCAGCGCTGCCAGGGGTGTTTCGCCTGCCTGCAAAAGTAGCAGCGGGCCCCCCCGGGATGGTCTGGCGCTCTAACCACGCAAGCTTGTGGGGGGGTGGGGGGTGCCGGGGAGTTGGTCGGGACGGGGGTCCCCGGAGCCCAAGGGGCTGCCGCGCGGTCGGGGCCGTAGGCGCGGGCGTTTTGGGAGGCCACATCAATGGAGGCCGCAAGGGCCCGTGCCTCTGAGAGTTCTTGCGACTCTCTTTCTAAAAGTCTCTGACAAATTTGGGGAGAGTTCATACCTGCCACGAATGCATCTCGAATTAGCAGGTCCGTGTGCTCGATCGCGCTCACCGGTGGGCAGTTGCAGTTTCATCCCAAAATCAGCAGCGCGCCGTAGAATTCGTCGAGCGATTCTCTGGGAATTTGCCATCTCGTCGCGAGTTGGTGGCGCGCGTAGACCTGGTTTACGGGCCGAATGTAGATGCCCTTCAGCAACGCGAGCGCCGTCGGGAAATCCTCCGCGTCTTCTATAAGCGAGTAAATCTCCGGGCTTACCCTCGAATGCAGGACCTGCATTTTCTGCTCTTCCGTGATCCGGCCGGGGGCCGTTCGAAGGTAGCCTTCGAAGCATGCTAGACAGTGTTTGAACACGGCCGCCGAGTTTGCTGCATGGGGGATGATCCGCAGGCACTCCGGGGCGATCCGGAGCTCCATAGTCTTTTAAGCTTGCTTAATAAATTGTAGCGCACAATGACTTACACAAGACGAGAAGCGATGAAGTCTATCGAGGCTTTATTAAGCGAGACTTGTTCCCCAGCAGCTCAGTAACAGAATGAGGCTGCGGGGAGAACTCGAGCTCTTATACTCCGCCTTCAGGGCGGAGCCAGAAGTCGGCAGATCCAACCAGGACCCGGGACCTGTCGGCCAATAGCCTCTCGGCTTCACAGGTACCATATTGTTTGCACTGAGTGCTGAATTTGGTGCATTTTGAGTGCTCTAGTAAGAGTTTGGTGACCGAGGGAGTGCTGAATTTGGTGCATTTTGAGTGCTATAGTAAGAGTTTGGTGACCGAGGGAGTGCTGAATTTGGTGCATTTTGAGTGCTATAGTAAGAGTTTGGTGACCGAGGGAGGTAGGTGAGGAGGGAGTAAGGTGCTCCTTTCATTTTGTTTCCGACATTTCCGCAAAGAGTGAGAAGAGAGCCAGGAGTTTACAGAAAGTGTAGCTGACTGGGAGCAGAGTCGGAGGGCGGAGATCTAGTTAGTCCACAGGGCAGCTATATTCTGTCAGGTAAGAGGGGATGGAGGCTAGGCCAGTTGCATGTTCCTCCTGTAGGATGTGGGTGGTGAGGGATACCACCGGTGTCCCCGCTGACTATACCTGCGGGAAGTGCACCCAACTTCAGCTCCTCAAAGACCGTGTTAGGGAACTGGAGCTGAAGATGGATGAACTTCGGATCATCCGGGAGGCAGAGGGGGTGATTGAGAAGAATTACAGGGAGGTAACCACACCCAAGGTACAGGACAAGAATAGCTGGGTTACCGTCAGGGGGAAAAAAACAAACAGGCAGACAGTGCAGGGATCCCTCGTGGCCATTCTCCTTCAAAACAAGTATACCGTTTTGGATGCTGTTGGGGGGGATGACCTACCGGGGGAAGGCCCTAGCAGCCAGGTCTCTGGCACTGAGTCTGGCTCTGGGGCTCAGAAGGGAAGGGGGGAGAATAGAAAAGCAATAGTTGTAGGAGATTCAATGGTTAGGGGAATAGATAGGAGATTCTGTGGTCGCGAGCGAGACTCCCGGAAGGTATGTTGCCTCCCGGCTGCCAGGGTCAGGGATGTCTCGGATCGTGTCTTCAGGATCCTTAAGGGGGAGGGCGAGCAGCCAGAAGTCGTGGTGCACATTGGTACCACCGACATAGGTAGGAAAAGGGGTGTGGAGGTAATAAACAAGTTTAGGGAGTTAGGCTGGAAGTTAAAAGCCAGGACAGACAGAGTTGTCATCTCTGGTTTGTTGCCGGTGCCACGTGATAGCGAGGCTAGGAATAGGGAGAGAGTGCAGTTGAACACGTGGCTGCAGGAATGGTGTAAGAGGGTGGGCTTCAGGTATTTGGATAATTGGAGCGCATCCTGGGGAAGGTGGGACCTGTACAAGCAGGACGGGTTGCATTTGAACCAGAGGGGCACCAATATCCTGGGAGGGAGGTTTTCTAGTACGCTTCGGGAGGGTTTAAACTAATTTGGCAGGGGAATGGGAACTGGATTTGTAGTCCAGCAACTAAGGTAGCCGATATTCAGGACGCCAAAGCGGGTAATGAGGCAGTGGGGAAGGGAACACTGACAAAGGAGAGTACTTGCAGGCACGGAGATGGGTTGAAGTGTGTATGCTTCAACGCAAGAAGCATCAGGAATAAGGTGGGTGAACTTAAGGCATGGATCGGTACTTGGGACTACGATGTGGTGGCCATCATGGAAACTTGGATAGAAGAGGGGCAGAAATGGTTGTTGGAGGTCCCTGGTTATAGATGTTTCAATAAGATTAGGGAGGGGGGTAAAAGAGGTGGGGGGGTGGCATTGTTAATTAGAGATAGTATAACAGCTGCAGAAAGGCAGTTCGAGGAGTATCATCCTAATGAGGTAGTATGGGTTGAATTCAGAAATAGGAAAGGAGCAGTCACCTTGTTAGGAGTTTTCTATAGGCCCCCCAATAGTAGCAGAGATGTGGAGGAACAGATTGGGAAACAGATTTTGGAAAGGTGCAGAAGTCACAGGGTAGTAGTCATGGGTGACTTTAACTTCCCAAATATTGAGTGGAAACTCTTTAGATCAAATAGTTTGGATGGGGTGGTGTTTGTGCAGTGTGTCCAGGAAGCTTTTCTAACACAGTATGTAGATTGTCCGACCAGAGGAGGGGCAATATTGGATTTAGTACTTGGTAATGAACCAGGGCAAGTGATAGATTTGTTAGTGGGGGAGCATTTTGGAGATAGTGACCACAATTCTGTGACTTTCACTTTAGTAATGGAGAGGGATAGGTGCGTGCAAGGTTTACAATTGGGGGAAGGGTAAATACGATGTTGTCAGACAAGAATTGAAGTGCATAAGTTGGGAACATAGGCTGTCAGAGAAGGACACAAGTGAAATGTGGAACTTGTTCAAGGAACAGGTACTACGTGTCCTTGATATGTATGTCCCTGTCAGGCAGGGAAGAGATGGTCGAGTGAGGGAACCATGGTTGACAAGAGAGGTTGAATGTCTTGTTAAGAGGAAAAAGGAGACTTATGTAAGGCTGAGGAAACAAGGTTCAGACAGGGCATTGGAGGGATACAAGATAGCCAGGAGGGAACTGAAGAAAGGGATTAGGAGAGCTAAGAGAGGGCATGAACAATCTTTGGCGGGTAGGATCAAGGAAAACCCCAAGGCCTTTTACACATGTGAGAAATATGAGAATGACTAGAGCGAGGGTAGGTCCGATCAAGGACAGTAGCGGGAGATTGTGTATTGAGTCTGAAGAGATAGGAGAGGTCTTGAACGAGTACTTTTCTTCTGTATTTACAAATGAGAGGGGCGATATTGTTGGAGAGGACAGTGTGAAACAGACTGGTAAGCTCGAGGAAATACTTGTTAGGAAGGAAGATGTGTTGGGCATTTTGAAAAACTTGAGGATAGACAAGTCCCCCGGGCCTGACGGGATATATCCAAGGATTCTATGGGAAGCAAGAGATGAAATTGCAGAGCCGTTGGCAATGATCTTTTCGTCCTCACTGTCAACAGGGGTGGTACCAGGGGATTGGAGAGTGGCGAATGTCGTGCCCCTGTTCAAAAAAGGGACTAGGGATAACCCTGGGAGTTACAGGCCAGTTAGTCTTACTTCGGTGGTAGGCAAAGTCATGGAAAAGGTACTGAAGGATAGGATTTCTGAGCATCTGGAAAGACACTGCTTGATTAGGGATAGTCAGCACGGATTTGTGAGGGGTAGGTCTTGCCTTACAAATCTTATTGAATTCTTTGAGGAGGTGACCAAGCATGTGGATGAAGGTAAAGCAGTGGATGTAGTGTACATGGATTTTAGTAAGGCATTTGATAAGGTTCCCCATGGTAGGCTTCTGCAGAAAGTAAGGAGGCATGGGATAGTGGGAAATTTGGCCAGTTGGATAACAAACTGGCTAACCGATAGAAGTCAGAGAGTGGTGGTGGATGGCAAATATTCAGCCTGGATCCCAGTTACCAGTGGCGTACCGCAGGGATCAGTTCTGGGTCCTCTGCTGTTTGTGATTTTCATTAATGACTTGGATGAGGGAGTTGAAGGGTGGGTAAGTAAATTTGCAGACGATACGAAGGTTGGTGGAGTTGTGGATAGTAAGGAGGGCTGTTGTCGGCTGCAAAGAGACATAGATAGGATGCAGAGCTGGGCTGAGAAGTGGCAGATGGAGTTTAACCCTGAAAAGTGTGAGGTTGTCCATTTTGGAAGGACAAATATGAATGCGGAATACAGGGTTAACGGTAGAGTTCTTGGCAATGTGGAGGAGCAGAGAGATCTTGGGGTCTACGTTCATACATCTTTGAAAGTTGCCACTCAAGTGGATAGAGCTGTGAAGAAGGCCTATGGTGTGCTCGCGTTCATTAACAGAGGGATTGAATTTAAGAGCCGTGAGGTGATGATGCAGCTGTACAAAACTTTGGTAAGGCCACATTTGGAGTACTGTGTACAGTTCTGGTCGCCTCATTTTAGGAAGGATGTGGAAGCTCTGGAAAAGGTGCAAAGAAGATTTACCAGGATGTTGCCTGGAATGGAGAGTACGTCTTACGAGGAAAGGTTGAGGGTGCTAGGCCTTTTCTCATTAGAACGGAGAAGGATGAGGGGCGACTTGATAGAGGTTTATAAGATGATCAGGGGAATAGATAGAGTAGACAGTCAGAGACTTTTTCCCCGGGTGGAACAAACCATTACAAGGGGACATAAATTTAAGGTGAAAGGTGGAAGATATAGGAGGGATATCAGAGGTAGGTTCTTTACCCAGAGAGTAGTGGGGGCATGGAATGCACTGCCTGTGGAAGTAGTTGAGTCGGAAACATTAGGGACCTTCAAGCAGCTATTGGATAGGTACATGGATTATAGTAAAATGATATAGTGTAGATTTATTTGTTCTTAAGGGCAGCACGGTAGCATTGTGGATAGCACAATTGCTTCACAGCACCAGGGTCCCAGGTTCGATTCTGGCTTGGGTCACTGTCTGTGCGGAGTCTGCACGTCCTCCCTGTGTCTGCGTGGGTTTCCTCCGGGTGCTCCGGTTTCCTCCCACAGTCCAAAGATGTGCAGGGTAGGTGGACTGGCCATGATAAATTGCCCTTAGTGTCCAAAATTGCCCTTGGTGTTGGGTGGAGGTGTTGAGTTTGGGTGGGGTGCTCTTTCCAAGAGCCGGTGCAGACTCAGGGGGCCGAATGGCCTCCTTCTGCACTGTAAATTCAATGATAATCTAGGACAGAGGTTCGGCACAACATCGTGGGCCGAAGGGCCTGTTCTGTGCTGTATTTTTCTATGTTCTATGTTCTATATTACCCCTAATACATACCACCATAGGCAGCATTTGAAAATGGCTCCCCGATCTCTTCCTGCACAGACGAGCTCAGCTTGTCAACGAGGTAAGTGCTGCCTTGGCAGGGAGTTCCTCACTAAGGCCAATAAAAACAGAGTCCCTTTTGATAGCGGGGTTGTTCTCGGTGCTGCAGGCGCTGCTGCAACAGGACATTGACAGGGTGCAGAGCTGGGCTGGCTGATGGAGTTCAACCAAGATAAACGTGATAAAAGCAAATTACTGCGGATGCTGGAATCTGACACAAAAGAGAAAATGCTGGAAAATCTCAGCAGGTCTGGCAGCATCTGTAGGGAGAGAAAAGAGCTAACGTTTCGTTTCGAGTCCGATGACTCTTTGTCAAAGCATAGATAAATGTGAAGTGATTCATTTTGGAAGGTCAAATTTGAATGCTGAATACAGGGTTAAAGGCAGGATTCTTGGAAGTGTGGAGGAACAGAGGGATCTTGGGGTCCGTCCACGTACATAGATCCCTCAAAGCTGCCACCCAGGTTGATAGGGTTGTTAAGAAGGCGTATGGTGTGTTGGCTTTCATTAACAGGGGGATTGAGTTTAAGAGCCATGAGGTTTTGCTGCAGCTTTGTAAAACTCTAGTTAGACCACACTTGGAATATTGTGTCCAGTTCTGGTCGCCTCATTATAGGAAGGATGTGGATGCTTTGGTGAGGGTACAGAGGAGATTTACCAGGATGCTGCTTGGACAGGAGGGCATGTCTTATGAAGAAAGGTTGAGGGAGCTAGGGCTTTTCTCACTGGAGCGAAGAAGGAAGAGAGGTGACTTGATAGAGATGTACAAGGTGATGAGAGGCATGGATAGAGTGGATAGCCAGAGACTTTTCTCCAGGGTGGAAATGGCTGGCACGAGGGGACATAATTTGAAGGTGAATGGAGGAAGGTATAGGGGAGATGTCAGAGGTAGTTTCTTTACACAGAGAGTGGTGGGTGTGTGGAATGCACTGCCAGCAGAGGTGGTGGAGTCAGTCATTGGGGACATTTAAGCAACTCTTCGACAGGCACATGGACAGCGGTAAATTGAAGGGGTGTAGGTTAGGTTGATCTTAGATTAGGATAAATGATCGGCACAACATCGTGGGCTGAAGGGCCTGTACTGTGCTGTACTGTTCTATGTTCTATTTTCTATGTTCTATAAACGTGCCCAAAATGGGACTCTGTTTTCTTCCCCCTTTTAATCGCTTCCGAGGTTTTTGTAAGAATTCATCAGCTCCGTGACCATCATTTTTGAGATGAGCTTCCAGGTCCATTTAATCATTCAAATTTAAAATTCCCTCAACTGCCATGGTGGAATTTGAACCAATTTCATTGCAGCATTATTCCAGGCCTTGGATTAATAGCTCAGTTGTATTGTCACTACCGTTCCCCTCATGAATAATCCCAATCGAGACACTGGGCTGCTTTGAAAAACTGATGGATCTTGTCATGAGCAGACAAAGGAGGTCGATAACCTTTAAATTTGAGATCAAATGCATTCAAATGACCTTCATTCAAAGCTGTCTCGTGAATGGAAAATGAGAGTCAGAAAATTACAAAAAGCAACATGAGGTCATTTACAAAATGTCTCTAACTGACTTGCAGCTGCACTGGTTACTGTCCAGGGGAGAAGGTAGCACCGTGGTATTGTCACAGAGACCCAGAGTAATACCTTGGCGAAAATTGAATTCAATTGAAAATCTAGAATTAAAAGTCTAATGGCGACCATGAAACCATTGCCGATTATCGTAAAAACCCATCTGACTCACTAATGCCCTTGAGGGAAGGAAATCTCCCATCCTTACCTGGTCTGGCCTCCACGTGACTCCACACCCACAGCAATGTGGTTGACTCTTAACTGACCCCTCAAGGGCAGTTAGGGATGGGTAATAAATGCTGGCACAGCCTGCGATGGCCATGTCCCATGAACAGAGACTATTCACTTCAGAGACTATGGGGAGACCCTTCAGACACCAGTTTGATATTGTTCTCATATTCGTGCTCACCTTGACCAAGTTTTGTTACTCTTAACTTTCTTTGAGTCAGGGAATTTCCAAGGTGTTATCCAAAGTCCATTGTGACATGGGACAAAAGAGGGTTAAAAACTATAAAAGTCACACTAAGGGTTTTGTTCTGAATCCAGCTGATGCTACGGCTGGGCAGCCAGGTCCAAGAATAGAACCTCAATAGGTCATAACATTTATTTAAGACTCCTTCACACAATACTCCTTCACACCACCTATATCTTTACCGATGCACACCATTTTTTAAGGATAACACAAGTTACAAAACATATCTTATCCTACAATGTTCTTGGCAAGTACACAGTCCATGTAAAGCAACAGGCCAAATGTGGTCAGACTCATGCAACTCTGAAACCTAGTAGCAGATGCCATCCAATTATCATGAAATTTCCCTAAATGCTTGTTACATAGTCAGCTAACTGGTCTCACTGGAATCTGGCTTCCACTTGAGTGTTTCCAAACTCCATGCTCGATAAAACATGCCTTAGAATCTTCTCCCACACAATATTTTCTCTCAGATGCTTTCACCAAGGATCCACATCCAGGATTTCAATCTCCCCTGTCAGTATTCCTTGACCTTGGATTTACAGGTGAATTCAAGCTGCCACACAATCTCTCAGGTACCCATCCATGCCTGCTTGATTGGTACCACTTCCACAAACATTCAATCCCACCACCACTGACATGCAGTAGCAATGATTTGTACCACTACAAGATGCACTGCATGAAATCACCAAGGCTCCTAAGGCAGCAATTTCTAAACCCACGACTGCCACCATCTAGAAGGACAAGGGCAGAAGGTACCTGGGGACACCATCACCTGGAGTTATTCCTTGAGATCACTCACCATCCTGTCTTGGAAATACATCACCGTTCCTTCATTGTCGCTGGATTAAAATCCTGGAGTTCCCTCCCGAACAGCACTTTGGATGTACCTACCTCAGAGACTTCAGCGGTTCAAGAAGGCAGCTCACCACCACCTTCTCAAGAGCAACTAGGGATGGGCGATTTATGCTGGCCAACCAGGTGACGTCCACATCCTGTAAATGAATTGAAAAAAGAACACGACTGTTTCACGGGCTGTATTAAGATGTCTGCAAAATGTTCATTTACTTTGGTTGTCTGGCATCTCGCTGGCTGAATTCACCAGGTCTGTACCTCATAGCTCTATCTTTAACGGCAGTATCCTGTTCCTTTGGCTTCTGGCAGCCCGGGACTTGGTTTCGAAAACTATCTGTCCTTTGGCTCCAGGGACTTGTATGCTGTCCCGTATTCCAATGTCCTGCCTATGCTGGCAGTTTCTGCAAGAGCCGCTTTCTTCTCAAATACTGGTCCCAGGTAAATCACAAGTGATTATGTTTTTTAAGATAGGCCCTTGGTTGTTAAGCAACAAACTCGGGCGCAATTTTCCATTTTGTTTTTCAAAGTATCTGCCGTTTTGGTTGGGAAAAGGTGGTGAGCCGTCCTGCAGGCACCACTGACGTCTTTTCCCACCATATTTCACAAAACATAATTGAGAAAATGCTGGAGACAGGTCCCACGCCATCACGCTGGTGGGCTGGGCTCTTTCAGCCCCGTCAGCAAGTTCGGCCTTCAAGGAATTGGAGCACACCGATCCAACAGAAATAAAAATAAAAACAAGGATCCCCCTCACCGATATTGAAATCCCCTTACAGACAAGGAACCAAATCCCCGCCCCGTGGGCAGAGGGACCCTCCCCCATGGACACAGGGAACACCCTCACGATCCTACCTGAAAGAAGCACCACTTTGCATTGCCCTTTGGCACTGCCCCTGGCACTGCCCCACAGTGTTGGTGGCAGTGTCAGTGGGCAGTGCCATAGTACTTGCTGGGCATGGCCCTCTCCCCCCTGTCACAATATACATCAGTATATTATTGTGCAGACACACACACACACACACACTGATGGACATGCAGTGGGACCAATCAGCATACACAACACCACAGCCAATCACCAGTGAGAGCACACGCACTATAAAGACAGGGGACAGGAGAGTTCCCGCTCATTCTAGTAGCAGCCAGCTCGGAGCACAGAGCTCACAGCCTGCAACACAGACATTCACCATGTGCTGAGTGCATCACTTGGTTAGGACTAGGCAAGGGTCAACAGTTAAAGCTGGTATTGCATTTACCCACAGTTCAAGTATGTTAATATAGTTAACCATAAAATAAAATAGAGTTGCACCACTTCCAGTGTTGGTGACCTGTTTGTGATCCAGAACACCCAACACATCACCCCCTGGGGGCTTTAGTTACCTGTGCGCCCCTGATGAAGACTGTTCGCCAGGTTCCCGTTTTACAAAACCAATTTTAAGCCTTGTCAATTATGTCATTTAATAATACATAATACATTGTATAAAATGTGCAGAGACTTTCGGGTGGCGAGCAGAAGGGGGGGGGGGGGGGGGCGGTGGAGGAGATCCTAATGTGGGGGAAGCTCACTAAAGGTATTAAAAGATATCTAATTGGAGTTCCCGTTACGTCATTAGTGGGTTGGGGACAATCCTGCTGCCATGAAAGCTGTTTTGGGATGCCCACCCAATTTTATGACCCGCCACCATTCACGCCCACTGAAAACAGGGTTGGAAAATCCCGACCCTTGTCTTTCGTTAAACCATATTTGTTCTCACATTGTAAACCTTTTCATTGCAAATCAGGCACAGTTTAAAGTGACCGTAACTCTAAACATGCAGGCACCTTTGGCGAACATGAAGCTAACTTGAGTTTTAACACTTTTGTTTAAACACAGAAACACAACATCAACTTGCTTAAAGTGACACCTTGGGCGTCATTCTCCGACCCCCCGCCGGGTCGGAGAATGGCCGTTGGCCGCCGTAAATCCCGCCCCCGCCGAAGTCTCCGGTACCAGAGATTGGGCGGGGCAGGAATTGGGCCGCGGCGGTTGCACGGGACACCCCGCTCAATTCTCCGGCCCGGATGGGCCGAAGTCCCGCCCAGAAATTGCCTGTCCCGCCGGCGTAAATCAAAGCTGGTATTTACCGGCGGGACCAGGCGGCGTGGGTGGGCTTCGGGGTCCTGGGGGGGGCGCGGGGCGACCTGACCCCGGGGGGTGCCCCCACGTTGGCCTGGCCCGCGATCGGGGCCCACCGATCCGCGGGCGGGCCTGTGCCGTGGGGGCACTCTTTCCCTTCCGCCTCCGCCACGGCCTCCACCATGGCGGAGGCGGAAGAGACTCTCCCCACTGCGCATGCGCGGGAAACTGTCGGCGGCTGCTGACGCTCCCGCGCATGCGCCGCATTTCCGCGCCAGCTGGCGGGGCAACAAACGCCATTTCCGCCAGCTGGCGGGGCGGAAATCCCTCCGGCGCCGGCCTAGCCCCTCAATGTCGGGGCTCAGCCCCCAAAGGTGCGGAGCATTCCGCACCTTTGGGACGGCGCGATGCCCGTCTGATTGGCGCCGTTTTTGGCGCCAGTCGGCGGACATCGCGCCGTTGGGGGAGAATTTCGCCCCTTGTTTCAAAATATGAATATGGGTTACTTACAGATACCCGGAGCGGGATTCTCCCTTCTGGGGACTAAGTCCCCACGCCGGCGGGAAAACCGGCGCCAACCACTCCGGCGTCAACAGCCCCCAAAAATGAGGAATTCTCTAAATTTTCGGGGGCTAGCTGTCAACGGCCCCCGACCTGCGTGGCGGGAATCCTGCCACCCCCTGAAAAACGGCAACGGTGAATAGGGCAGCCGACGCGGCGCGGCGGTGCGGCCTGCCCCCGGGGGTCCTCCGATCCGGTGGGGGGGGGGGGGGGGCGGAGAATCCCGGCCCTGTTTCCTGTCAGTTTATAAAAATCTCAAGACTGCACTGTGTTCAGGTTTTGTATCCATGGAAAAAGTCCCCATAGTCCCAGATGACAAGAGGCTGCTTTCCCCTTTTGAGGGGGAGAGCTGACTGGTGGTGATTGAACCTGAGGATCACCACACCTCAGGAGAGGGAGCAAGGTTGAGAAGGCGTGGCCATCATGAATAACCTCAGCCATTATGGGTATATATGTATCCATACCTCAACTAGCTTGAGATGCAGGAGAAAGAGGCAAGATGAATCCCAGATCTACGTTGGAAATAGAGAAATTAAAGGCATGCGGTCTGGAGAAAAGATAGTTGAAGGAAGCCCTCACAGAAGTTAGTAGCATCATAACCACATCCAATGTCTTTCCTGCAGTGTTCCTCACATGTAGCATTGAATCCAGAGCACAGTTGTTGTGATCATGTTGCTAACCCAATCTATTCTTTTCAACTCTTAAACGGGTGATTGCGGTCATTAACAACTGCTGTAGCCAATCAGAGAAGTGTTTTTAATTAATTGTTAAGTTCAGGTTCCAACTGGGCATTCTTTTTTTAATTCTGCCATTTGTTTTGTACCTCTAACAAATAGTGACAGATGACCTAAGTGTGATACATGGCATGTGGTTTTGTGTTGAATCGGATGAATACGGTCGATGCATGACTGTGTGTGAATCGCCTTTGGCCGTTTCCCATGGTCCGTCATATAATAAATTTCGAAAGAACCGGATGACACTATTGCTGGGATTTTCCAATCCCTTCTGCTGTTCCCGCCGAAGTCAACGGGGATTTAAATGGATCGCCGCATCAGGGCTGGAAAACCTCAGCACATGATAGAATATATTGTTGCATTGGTAAGTGGGAATCATGAGCAGTAATTCGAGGGTGAGTGTGATTGCCTCAACAGTTCTCATTCTGGGGAGACAGTGGCTTAGCGATAATGCACCAGTCTGGTAATCCAGAGGTCCAGGTTAATAGGCTGGGGACGTTGCGCACAAATCCTATCATGGCAGGTGGTGGAAGTAAAATTGAATCAGTAAATCTGGAATATAAAGCTAGTCTCAGTCATGGTGACCATGTAACTATCAGCGATTGCTGTTAAAAACATCTGGATCACTAATACCCTTTTGGGAAGGAAATCTGCCATTCTTACCTGCTCTGGCCTACATATGACTCCAGATCTAAAGCAATGTCGCTGACTCTTAACTGCCCTCTGAAATGGCCTGATGAATCACTCAGTTCAAGGGCAGTTAGGGATGGATAATAACATAGAACATACAGTGCAGAAGGAGGCCATTCGGCCCATCGAGTCTGCACCGACCCACTTAAGCCCTCACTTCCACCCTATCCCCGCAACCCAATAACCCTTCCTAACCTTTTTGGTCACGAAGGGCAATTTAGCGTGGCCAATCCACCTAACCTGTGGGAGGAAACCGGGGCACCCGGAGGAAACCCACGCAGACACATGGAGAATGTGCAGACTCCGCACAGACAGCGACCCAGTGGGGAATCACACCTGGGACCCTGGCGCTGTGAAGCCACAGTGCTATCCACTTGTGCTACCGTGCTGCCCCATGTGCTACCCTGCTGCCCTCAGTGCTGGCTCAGCCAATGACCACCATATCCTGTGAACGAATAAAGAGAAAAATAATGAATATTTATCCACAGAGTCAGACCATTTCTGATACTCGCTTTTTATTCCCAATTTATTCACTGTACCAAATTTAAATTCCACAGTCTCCTTGGTGGGATTTGAATTTATGCCTTTGGATTATTAGTTCAGGCCTTTGGGTTATTAGCCTGTTATAATAACCTCTGTGCTACTGTTGCCAATTAAGAAGCAGCTTTTGTTTGTTATAGTGGAGGACATAACTAACATACTGATATACCAGAGGACGAGTGAGTTGGCAGCTTCTTATCTGAAAGAAAAATGAAGATTCCAAACTCCCACAAACAGCATTGCAATAAATGAGCAGATAATCTGTTTTAGGATTTGGATGAGGCATAAACATCCGTTAGGGCTCCAGCACTCCCGTGACCTTCTTCAGAATAGTGCCACGGGAACATTGGCTCCCACTGGAGAGTGTAGAGGGTGCCATCTCCCCTACTCCACTACTGGGCCGATATCTGGGGTTTGAATATCTGTGTGTGTCTCTCTCCAGCTGGCACTGAAACTTCAGAGGCCAGGGGATGTCGCACTGGGACACTTCCACTGAAGAGAGCACTGATTCAAGCCTGCCGTTTATTCCTAACCGACAGCCTGAGACTTATATCACACAGATCTCCAGACCCCTACCAATACCCAGGTGATTCTCTCTCTTGCCGGTGGTGCAACACTCACCCGGTTCCTACTCCACTAGAGTAGCTTTCCCAAGAGAGAGAATAGGACACTGCTGTTTATTCCCTAACCAGCAGTCTGTCCTGAGTGAATCGCTCAAGATGACCCTCGATTCCTGAACCCGGAATTAAGGTGAGGAGTATTTTAACAATGACTTGGTCAGAGATCGCTGGTGAAGGATTGAAGAATTTAAACGACTCCAATTATCATCAAATCAAGGTTTATTGTAAAACCCAGGTCAAAATCATCAACAGAAGAAACATAATAAAATCTTATGCTCTAATACACACTAAGTCTATTCAAAGGTAATATAGCGGACACAACGAAAATTCTTATGGTTACACAGTTTTTAGCAATATCACAAGGCACAAAACAAGTTCCCTTCCCCAAAGCCTCAACCACTATTAAAGTCAAGGGAGTTTCGTAAGCTGCTGCAGGGTACTTACGGTCACAGGCTGCAGAGGT
This sequence comes from Scyliorhinus torazame, assembly GCF_047496885.1. Classification (NCBI taxonomy): domain Eukaryota; kingdom Metazoa; phylum Chordata; class Chondrichthyes; order Carcharhiniformes; family Scyliorhinidae; genus Scyliorhinus; species Scyliorhinus torazame. The sequence goes on from NC_092715.1 coordinate 28,679,489, forward strand.
CAAGTCAGGGGTGTAGAGGTCGAGCCAAGAACGAAGAGACCCCCAATCGAAAACACAGCCCCTTTTATATTGTTTTACCTGGCTTTGTCCTGTGATCGGCCAGCCCCTTTTGCATTGAAAAAGGTAAGATTTAAAGTTCCCGCTGGTCCCGCCCCCTTTGAGCCGGTCAGACCTGTCGAGATGGGAGTACCTCCCCTAGGTCCGCCTCCAGTCTGTTTTTTTGAGATAACGAGGTTGAGCTCCCTTGAAGATTTTCAAAGACTTCCATCTGCTCCGGAGATAGCTGCTATGTTGATGGGGTGTTGATTGGATTCTGCTCTGGTGGAGGCCAGGTCATTTACATCTGCATGGGGCTATGACCATCCCATTGTCCTGCTTGCAGGCAGGCCCCCTGTGTATTCCCGTGCCCCTTGGTCTGTGTTTTGATCTTATCTCGTTGTCTGGCTCCTTCTTCCTTGTAGCTCCTAGGGGGGGGTTTGTAAATACTTATGTTCCCTACTCAGCTCAGCGGACCAGGCCTGCTGGGAAAACTGGTTCCGTTCTCTTGGCTGAAAAGTCAGTTTACAGTCTCTGAGTTTTTATTCTTGGGCAGTTCCAAAAAGGCCGAATTGCCCGAAAACCTTACAAGAGGGCAGACAGGAGATCAGTTTCAAGTCTTGCCTGAAAGATGCACCTCCCTCTGAACTGCAATGCATCAGCTCAGATACCTTAAACACCTAGGGCGTCATTGTCCGACCCCCCGCCGGGTCGGAGAATGGCCGTTGGCCGCCGTGAATCCCGCCCCCGCCCCCGCCCAAGTCTCCGCTCCCGGAGATTGGGCGGGGGCGGGAATCCAGCCGCGCCGGTTGGCGGGACCCCCCGCTGGATTCTCCGGCCCGGATGGGCCGAAGTCCCGCCCAGGAATTGCCTGTCCCGCCGACGTAAATCAAACCTGGTATTTACCGGCGGGACCAGGCGACGTGGGCGGGCTCCGGGGTCCTGGGGGGGGGCGCAGGGCGATCTGACCCCGGGGGGTGCCCCCACGGTGGCCTGGCCCGCGATCGGGGCCCACCGATCCGCGGGCGGGCCTGTGCCGTGGGGGCACTCTTTCCCTTCCGCCTCCGCTACGGCCTCCACCATGGCGGAGGCGGAAGAGACTCTCCCCACTGCGCATGCGCGGGAAACTTTCAGCGGCCGCTGACGCTCCCGCGCATGCGCGGGGAAACTGACAGCGGCCGCTGACGCTCCCGCGCATGCGCCGCATTTCCGCGCCAGCTGGCGGGGCAACAAACGCCATTTCCGCCAGCTGGCGGGGCGGAAATCCCTCCGGCGTCGGCCTAGCCCCTCAATGTTGGGGCTAGGCCACCAAAGATGCGGAGACTTCCGCACCTTTGGGCCGGCGCGATGCCAGTCTGATTGGCGCCGGCTTTGGCGCCAGTCGGCGGGCATCCCGCCGTTGGGGGAGAATTTCGCCCCTATTGTTCGCAAAGGATGGAGGGGTGCATACCATTCCAAAGCAACTTGCAACCAATAAAGTATTGTTGTCAAGACGGCAGACATCGCAGACGATTTGCACACGGTGTAGCGCTAAAAACAATAAGTGTGAGTTACCATTTAAGTAGGGCAGCACGGCAGCACAGTGGTTAGCACTGTTGCTTCATAGCGCCAGCGATTCCCAGCTTCGGTCACTGTCTGTGTGGAGTCTGCACGTTCTCCCAGTGCCTGCGTGGGTTTCATCCGGGTGCTCCGGTTTCCTCCCACGAGTCTCGAAAGACGCGCTGTTAGGCGAATTGGACATTCGGAACTCTCCCTCTGTGTACCCGAACAGGCGCTGAAGTGTGGCGACTAGGGGTTTTTCACAGTAACTTCATTGCAATGTTAATGTAAGCCTACTTGTGACACTGATAAAGATTATTAGTATCTAATTTGATTTGAGGGAAGAATGTTGGCCAAGTCACCAGGAAAGCTAACAACACTTCTCTGAGTACTGAAAAGAGTCTTTTGGTGCACTCCTGAACAGGTATCAGTTTAATACCTCCGCTGACGATGCAGTAGTGCTGAGTACCGCACTGAAGTGTTACCTTCAAGCAAGTGTTCAAATCTTGGAGTAGGATTTGAACCCACAGCCTTCTGGCTCATAAGAACAAAAGAAATAAGAGCTGAAACAGGTTGTCCGGCTCCTTGAACCTAGTCCGCAATTCAGTAAGATCCTGGCTGATCTCAACTTCCTGTCCCTCTCAAACCCTACATCTCTTGAGAGTTCCAGAAGTGGGCGGGTTACCTGCTGAATCACTGCTCACACGCACATCCGGGATTTTGTCAGTGATTGGGTGTTTCAGGTATTTGTCTTTGTCAGATGCTACTAGCGCTGACTCCTGCATAGTTTTCCCCTTTGCTGACTGCACCCGTCTTTTGTTTTTGCTTCTGAAAACTAGAAAAATAAAACAGGCTTGGGAAAAAGAAATGCAGAAAATCAATGAGGGAGATTCTTTAGCAAATGAAGATTTGAATAGTTGCCATTGATGTACAACAGCTTCTGGACCAAATGTCCAACGTGTACCACCTGCTGGTGGACGCCACGACATGGGAAGAGTAAACTATTCGCTAATTTAACTGTGGGGCAGTGACATTCATTTCTCATTGCACATCAGTGTCTAAAATGTGCATAAATTACATTGAGTGGACATCACAGAAGCAGGCCTGTTGGCCAAACTGGTCCATACTGGGGCTTAAACTCCACACCGGCCTTCTCCTATCTAGTTTCATCCAACCTCATCAGCATCTCCTTCTCTTTCTTTCTCCCTCTTGTTTTATCTAGTTTCCTCCTCAAATGCGTCTATGCTATCCATCTCAACTTCTTCTTGTGGCAGGCAGTCCCACGTTCTGAGCACTCACTGAAACAAAGGTACGGGAAAGGTAGGCCATTCGGCCCCTTCGAGGCTGCTCTGTCATTCAGTGAGAAACCAAAAAAAAGTCTGCCCTCTGGGTCCCATTCCATCTGACATCACCTAGCATGTCACTCAGTCATATACTCATAGCAACTAGGCATAGGCCATAATTCTGTCCAGTGAGAGCCACACCTCGAGAGAGAGGGGAGTATAAGTTTAGAAAGTGAAGTGTGTGAATAGTTAATATGATGCTACAAAAATGAGCAATAAAACATCACTCAACCAAAGATTTGAACTGGTGATTTGTTTCAGCATCATTTGCCTGGTGTTTAATATCTAATATGACCTTGAACACACATAGCATCAATCTCCCATTACAGATCATCTCAACAGTTTGCGAATAATCACCTTGCACCGCAATACTGTGCTATCCTGCTAGCTTATCTGTTTCTCAGGGTCACTGCTGCCTCTTGATTTCATTCACCTTTTCTTGAAGAGTTGACTCGCTTCCTGCAATAAATATTTATTGAGTTTGCAGTTGATATCGGCTGTGGTTGTTCGACAGACATGAATCAGGGAGCAAGAATCCCTCTTGTGTGTAGTCATGTTGCAAATCCATTCAGCAAAGTTCCTTCTGTACAATATAATGTTTGCAAATTGTAAACTCATCTTTTAAGGGAATTAGTTAATGCCGCCGTTAAAATATTGGGCGGAGGACTGTCAGGTAGATGTCCGAGAAGTGCCCTTTGCAAAAGACATTTTACAACTCTGGTTGTAAAAGGAACATTGCAGCTCGTCGTGTCCTCCAAATGTTATAAAAGCCTTTATAAAAAATAATCGAGGACCTGTGACGCAGTGGGAAATGTCCCTGCCTCTGAGCCTGAAGCTCCAGGTTTGAGTTCCGCCCCCCCCCCACTTCCCCCCAAGACTTGGTGGCCAAGGAAGGTATGTTCAGAACACGGCCACACCCAAAGTCCTCCCAAACATGCCAATGGCTGGAGGAAGGAGCAGGACAGACTCCTAGTCAGCCACACTTGATGTGGGGCGGTGCCCCTCAAGCTTTAAGCCCCTGGCGACAGACAACCCCCGGTGACCTGTTACGGGCAATTCTGAGCTCTGGAAACAGACAAAAGGCTGCCTCAGTGCATCACTAGGTGCAGGGAGAGAATTGGGCAGCACGGTTGTACAGTGCTTAGCCCAGTTGCTTCACAGCTCCAGGTTCCCAGGTTCAATTCCCGGCTTGGGTCACTGTCGGTGCGGAGCCTGCACGTTCTCTCCGTGACTGCGTGGGTTTCCTCCGGGTCCTCTGGTTTCCTCTCACAAGTTCCAAAAGACGTGCAGGTTAGGTGGATTGGCTATGCTAAATTGTCCTTAGTGTCCAAAAAAGGTTAGGTGGGGTTACTGGGTTACGGGGATGGGATGGGCTTAAGTGGGGTGCCCTTCCCAGGGACCAGTGCAGACTCGATAGGCCAAATGGCCTCCTTCTGCACTGTAAATTCTGTAAAAAAAAAATTGGAGTTAAAGCCAATGGTTCCCCTTGAAGCGCTACATTGGCAAATATGACATCCAAAGTGTGAGGTCCTACAAACTACAAGTTTCACGGCGTCAGCGATTGCACACAATCATCTTTTTTGACACCAGCAGATATACTGGACATGGATAGGCAGCATGAGCACAGTTGCTGTCTGATTATACATGCCAATTGGAGCAAATCTTACCCATTGGCGTGTCTGAAAAGAGAAGAAGAACTGATTGAGTTGAAGACAAGTGTGCGAGGTTAAATGAGTCAATTTAGCAGAGAAACGACAAACAGAAACGGCTAACCCGCTGTTCTGGTCTAGCCTGCAGTTTGCTATCTGCTTGTCCGTTCTAAATACATCAATTCCGCACAATCTAATTCTTGTGGCCTTGCCCGTACGAGTTACTTGTTATTAAATTTTTGTATCGATTTATCCCACATGTCTTGTTGTGTTTAACTTGCTAATTCGCTGTGGTACCCTGAACCTTCATGCCAGTTCCGCTGCATTGTGCTACAGCTTGATCAATCAGATTGTGTCGTTTACAGAAGGTTTCTGGCTGATGGGAATAAAGAACCAGCAGACAAGAGCTTCCTTTAACAAACTGTAGCGCTACAGTGTGTTTTCTGCAGAGAAGGAACAGTGGCTGAGATATACGTCAATCCGGCTTAGACAGCGTGATAGGTCACGGTAATCTGTTCACTTAGTGTTTGTTCTTTGATTAAGCAATTTAATTGCTGATTTTGCAGCTGATTAATCCTGTAGGGTCATGAAATGTAGGCCAATAGTGCTCGTAATATGTCTATTTTAATTAGACCAATAGCTTTGGCATTGATTTTCTCCAGTGTCAACAAATTGAAATATGAATCAAAGAGGAAATAAGTTAGAAAGAGCTTTTCGTGACCCCCAGGTGCTCCTCCGCGCTTGAAAGCCAAGGAAGCATATTTGAAGTGTGGTTCGGAAACATAGCAGACAATCTGTGAACTGCAAGCTCCCACTAATAGCAATTTGATAACAGTCAGACAACCGTTCGCTCCAATTCCTGCCCCTCCACCCCACCCCCCTGTAATGATATGTATATGGATACATCACTGAAGAGTTAATTATTACATCTCAGAGTAATTCAAACACTAGAGGGCACCACCAGTTCCCAGTATAAATATCAGACCTCAGGGAATCTTGGGTAGTTCGGGGAATGTTAGCAAACGAGAAGTATTGATCACAGCACGAGGAATAGTTTAGATTAGAGATTTAACACAAGGTCATCATTAGTTAAAATTAGATCATAGATGGGCAGCACGGTGGTGCAGTGGTTAGCACTGCTGCCTCATGGCGCCGAGGTCCCAGGTTCGATCCTGGCCCTGGGACACTGTCCATGTGGAGTTTGCACATTCTCCCCGTGTTTGCATGGGTTTCGCCCCCACAACCCAAAGCTAGGCTGGGTAGGTGGATTGGCCACGCTAAATTGCCCCTTAATTGGAAAAAATGAATTGGATACGCTAAATTTACTTTAAAAAAAATACTAGATCATAGATTACTGTTTAACAGATTCAATCTTACTTTGTTAATAGTTATAGCTTAGTAGTGTGTTCGAACTCTAATTAATTGTTATTTACTAAATTTGCTTCAATGTAAAGACTGCTGGTTTCTTCATCATCAACTCATCAGACCATTCTGAATCACAAGGCAAAGAATAACAACATGTTACCACAAAGTGTAATGTAACACCCCCAATTTTTGCTGACATGGGAGAAGGATGCTCCATTGTAAGCATCTCATTGTGCCCCACATTTTCCATGGAGTTGGGCCTTGAGTTTCATGGTCCTTCAGAAGTGTTGTCTGGATGAGGGAACATGTTGAAAGATAACTTCAACTCATGTCAATCTATGCCCCTCCACCCACCCCCACGTACCCTGTATGTCAACCCATGCTTCTCCGTCCACCCAAATATGACATAACATACCCAACTCATGACACTTCCATGGCCATTCACCCAGCATGTGCTCCACACAGAACCAATGAAACTTATAGTAACAATGGGCAGCACGGTGGCACAGTGGTTAGCACTGCTGCCTCACAGCGTCAGGGACCCAGTTTCAAATCCGACCTCGGGAGACTCTCCGTGCGGAGTCTGCACGTTCTCCCAGTGTCTGCGTGGGTTTCCTCCGGGTGCACCGGTTTCCTCCCACAGTCCAAAGATGTGCAGGTTAGGTGGCTTGGCCATGCTAAATTGCCCCTTAGTGCCCAAAAGGTTAGGTGGGGTTACTGGGTTACGGAGATAGGGTAGGGCATGGGTCTAGGTAAGGTACTCATTCCAAGCGTCGGTGCAGAACCGAGGGGCCGAATGGCTTCTTTCTGCACTGTAGAGATTCTATGATTCTAATGGCATGTGTGAAAATACTTAAAAAGCAGCCATTCATGACTTTTCAAAAGGTGCTGTTACCCCTAAAAAAGGGTCAATCAACCAGATCTTTAAAGTATCAGTAACAAACCTATAAACACTTGACATCTCTTTATTTTGTGAAAATAAACATTGAGCCATTGACAACATAGATCAAAGAAAAAAGGCTGTTAATTAAGCAGTATTTTCCTTTATATGCACCTATTTCAACAGAATATTCAAAGTTTCAGCACACAAGGATGTTGATAATAATAATAATCGCTTATTGTCACAAGGAGGCTTCAATGAAGTTACTGTGAAAAGCCCCTAGTCGCCGCAGTCCGGCACCTGTTCGGGGAGGCCGGTACGGGAATTGAACCCGCGCTGCTGCCTTTTTCTGCATTACAAGCCAGCTATTTAGCCCACTGTGCTACACCAGCTTGCGGGAAAGTGCCTTCAAAAGGCACGATTTCTGTTTCAGGATCACTGTGCCAGGAAATTTCCTGACTCTTGCTTCCCACCTCTACCATAAAACTCCAGCCTAATGATGCTCATTGGGGGATAAATATTGGTTAGGATGCCAGGAAGAATTCCCCTGCTCTTAGAAATAATGGCATAGGATATTTTATGTCTTTTACAATGTAATCTCAGTGTTACATCTCATCCTACAGAACAATGTTACAATTACAACTCCCTCAGTACTTTCTGGTCTGTGTTTTGTGACAATTTTCAAATATAAAAATCTTAGTTTTGGGCATGGAATGCATTCCCGTTCAGGTACATTAATTATCCCAGGTCAGGACTGGAATAGTTTGATATAAAGCGAAACTCCGCCACATCAGTATGCCTCAGGCACATTCTGTGGCCTAGCTGATTGATTGAAATTGGTGATTGCCGGTTTATTTCTGCATAGGATTGATCCCAGACACACCTACTTGAGGTAGGATCCAACACCGACTCAATGGGTTGAATGGCCTCCTTTGCCCCTGTATTATGCTCTCAGCCTTCTAGCTAGAATGCTAACATGCTAACTTGATTATCACCCCATCCACAAACATTCACTCCATACACCACCGATGCTTAGAGACTGCAGTGTCTACCATTTACAAGGTGTCCTACAGGAACCCACCAACAATTGCGAGGATACTGGACAGAAACCCCAATATTTTACTTAATTTGTAAGACTGTGAGGAAAGGTTACTACTCTCCAAAGGTTAATCGACCCACAAATTTTAAAAATAAACTTTATTATTAACACAATATTAAACTCATTTTAACATCGTACAAGAAAATAGCTTACAATTAACAGTTAAACAATGCTCCACCATAAAATGAAACACTTTAACTCCTAACCGATATCTTTTATCTCCAATCAAGCAAAACCCATCTCAGGTCACAACCCACTTTTAAATACAGTTAGCAAACCCAGGAATATTTGCTGTAGAGAGATGTCTTGGAGAAACTGTTTTGAGAAAGAAAGAGATCCTTCAGGAAAACGCATGCAGATTCTTGCCTTTGTCAAACCACTGTTTATCTTCCCAGCATTTGGCAAAAGCTCCTATTGCGTTCACAGCAAAATCTAAAACTGAAACTCAACATCTGACTGCTTCAGCCCCTGGCTCGTCCCGTTAGCTACATCATCTCCGTTCCACTAATTGGGTTATGACCATCTTACGAAGGTTAACCACAACCCCTCAACTATCGCAACCCCAGGGAATCTTCTTTTTGTGAACAAAATTCCATTTGCCCTGCTTAGGGAAACATTATACACGGTTGGAACAAATGATGATCTAATTTTTTTACAATGCTTTAATTAAAGTCAAGTAAAGTCTCCATAGTCCCAGATGACCATAGGCTGCTTTCACCTCTGAGGGGGAAGAGCTGACTGGAGGTGATAACCTGAGGATCACCACACCTCAGGCGAGGGCCAAGGTTGTGAAGGTGGGGCCTTCATGAATAACCTCAATAAATGCTTTAATTACCCATTCTGCAGCCACAGTGTCTGCCTGTCTTTTAAATCAGGATATTTTAAAACCTTACTGCAGTAGAGAGACACACACTAACCAGGCTTCTAACCATTAATGCACCACATATATATTATACAATAGGTATCTGAAATTCCTAAATTCATCACACCAAGTCTCCTCAGACAGCACCTTCCAAATGCAAGGCTGTTACTATCTAGAAAGACAAGGATTAGCAGATACTTGGGAATACCACCACCATAGTGGAAACACCACACACATGGGCCGGAATTTCTTTCAGTCCCACTGATATGATTGAAGATTTCAATGGCACGCTGTCCCCACCGTGGATTTTCCAGCAGTGGGGTAGGATGGATGGGATTGGGGGGGGGGGCTGTCAAACTCCAGCCATGGTCACAGCTCAGAGCCTCAACACTTTTCAAAACTTTCTCAGTTTTCTTAGCATTGTGGCTCCATCCATAGGCTTAAAGAATCCAGCACAGTTAACATGGATCAGTTACCGGTATAACATAATCAAACACAGATAAATCAAATCATTGAACATGCCCCACACCCTAGACAGCTGCCGGCTAATCAGGTAAGCTGGCCGCTCTGTATTCCCAGCAGTGTCAGGTGTGAACTGTGGGCACCGCTTGGACTACAGCCAGTCCCCGAGGATGAAAAGCCATGGAGCCCAAACCCCGGTATTTTGATGGGCCTGGCTGGGAGACTCCAGTGAGAGGATTTAGGCGGATTGTGGGTGCTGGGTTAGAGAGGCCAGGGGGGATTAAGGGGGGGGGGGTCTGATCATTGCGGGCTGGGGATGGAGAAGTTGTATTCCTGGACATAGATAATCCCCAAAAGAGATACACCCCTTCTTGCCCGACGGCATCTGGCATATTTAACTCTGCCGGGCTACCTGCTTTGCAATAGCACCCGTGCAGAATAAGGCCTTAAGTCGTCATTAATTAACCACTGAAGGGCTTCAATAAACCTAAACGCTGCCTAACATCTCACCCACACACAGTAATGGGAGACAGAGCAGGGGTGGGCGGGAAGGCAGTGGGAGCGACAACCATTTATTTTACAAACCTGCTTTGCCGGTCTAAACTTTCACTTTACTGCTTCAAAAATAAGTCATTGAGCTGTGTTTTTCTTTCAAACCCGCTGTGAAAATGATTAAAAAGAAGAAGGAAAATGGAAATGAAGACACGGCCTGTTGGCATTTGAAAATAAAAGTAGGTTCAATGTTGCTTTATTGTTATGAATATGAGTGTTTATCAATGTTCCCTCAATGCTTCACACCAGCTGGAGTATGTAAGTTAGAATCATTCATTTAACAATCATCAGCTTGACAACATTTCAGTTACACAACAGGTAGGAGACAGATGGCTCCAGCCCGAGAACTGTGGATAGAGATTTGGTGACAGGGGCTGAACTGCGACTGGGCGGAATGGGGGTAAATTTCACCCCCCCGAGTAGTAAAGTGACGGTACTGGGGCGGGCAGGGTGTCACCTCCCCAATATAGAATGACAGAATCACAGAACAATAGAGTGTAGAAAAGACCCTTCGGCCCATTGAGTCTGCACCAATGCATGAAAAGCACCTGACCTGCCCGCCTAAACCCATTTCCCAGGAATTGGCCCATAGCTTTGAATGTTATGACGTGCCAAGTGGTCATCCAGACAGTCACCACGCTCCGAGTAAAAAGGTTTTTCCTCAAACGCCTCCTGAACCTCCCGCCCCTCACCATGAACGTTGTGTCCCCTCGTGACTGGCCGTTCAACTAAGGGGAAGAGCTGCTCCCTATCCACCCTGTCCCTGCCCCTCATAATCTTGTGCACCTCGATCAGGTCGCCCCTCAGTCTCCTCTGCTCCAAGCCTATACAACCTCGATTCACAACTTAAATGTTTCATGTCAGGCAACATCCTGGTGAATCTCCTCTGCACCCCCTCCAGTGCAATCACATCCTTCCTATAATGTGGCGACCAGAAATGCACACAGTACTCCAGCTGTGGCCTCACCAAAGTTCGATACAACTCCAACATGACCTCTCTGCGTTTGAAATCTATGCCTCGATTGATAAAGGCAAGTGTCCTAAATGCCTTTTTCACCACCCTATTAACCTGCCCTTCTGACTTGAGATACCTATGAACAAACATGCCAGGGTTCCTTTGTCCCTCGGAACTTCCCAGTGTCAGGTCATTTATTGAATACTTCCTTGTCACATTACTCCTTCCAAAGTGCATCACCTCACACTTTTCAGGGTTAAATTCCATCTGCCACTTTTCTGCCAATTTGACCATCCCAAGGTATTTGACTATATCTTCCTGTACCCAAGACACTCAACCTCACTGTTAACCACCCAGCCAGTCTTTGTGTCATCCGTAAACCTACTGATCATACCCCCCCACGTAGTCATCTATGTTATTTATATAATAATAATCGCTTATTGTCACAAGTAGGCTTCAATGAAGTTACTGTGAAAAGCCCCTAGTCGCCACTTTCCGGTGCCTGTTCGGGGAGGCCGGTATGGGAATTGAACCCGCGCTGCTGGATCTTGCTCTGCATTACAAGCCAGCTGTTTAGCTCACTGTGCTAAACCAGCCCCTCATGACAAACCGGGGGGACACAGCACAGATCCGTGTGGGACATCACTGGACACTGACGTCCAGTCACTAAAGCAGCCGTCTGACATCACCGTCTGTCTCCCATACTCCGCCAATTGTAAAGTACACCTAATGTAAAATTCAGCGATTTCAATGGAATTCGAGACAGGTGGATTTTGGACAAGTGACATTGCCAGGTGGAAGTTCAATTTTTTAAGACTTTAATAAAGTTGTTTTGTTTTGAAGAGCCATCGGGTTAGCAATAGACCATTCAGCCCCTTTAATCCAATTAGATCATGATGGATCTGCATTTTAATGTTATTTACCCCCCTTTGCTGCATGTATGTTGTAATACAGGCACTTACGCCTCTCAGCTCCAGGGACCCGGGTTCAATTCCGGCCTTGAGTGACCGTCTGTGTGGAGTTTGTACGTTCTCCCCGTGTGTGCGTGGGTTTCCTCCGGGTGCTCCGGTTTCTTCCCACAGTCCAAATATGTGCAGGTTAGGTGGATTGGCCAGGCTAAATTGCCCTTAGTATCCAGGGATATGCAGCTTTGGTTACGGGTATACGGCAGAGTGGATCGGTGCAGACTTGATGGGCTGAATGGCCTCCTTCTGCACTGTAGGGATTCTATGATTCTATGAATACCCACACCTAACAAAAAAATATTAATCCCTGCCTTCCAGTTTTCAATTGACATGGGCCGGGATTCTCCCTTTTACGGGCTAAGTCGCCACGGCCGCCGGAAAATGGGCGAGAATGACTCCGGACTTTTTCCTCGAAGGTCCAGGGTGATTCTCCGTTTACAGGGGGCTAGCAGGGCCCTGGAGTGCGTCCCACAACTCTGGCTGCCGGCGGGGCCCTGCTATCCAGACATGTGCACGCGCATGTGCACGGCGGCCGCAAGTGGGTCCGCACATGCGCGCGCCGGCTCACCTCGGCGCGGGCGCCGCCGACATGGCGCAGCCACACAGCGGGCCCGCGCGGAGTAAGGTAGGATCCCCCCAGATCGCGACAGCCCGCCGATCGGTGGCCTCCAATCGCGGGCCTGGCCACCGCTGAGGCCTCCCCTGGAGTCAGATTCCCCCCGCCCCCCCACCAGGACCGCCACCGCGGCCGCGGGTCCAAGCTCCCGCAAGGTGGTGCCAGATGGCCTGTTCCAACGGCCCCCGATGACTATGCGCGCGCGACTGGCGGGTCCGCGGAGAATCGTGAATTTACGGCGTGAATGACTATTCTCCGCCCCCGTACTGGGCGCGATTCCGGCGCGGAGGGTCGGAGAATCCCGCACCAAGGTATTTCAAGGTAGAGTGTCAGAGTTTGTGCAGCAAACAGAATCCAAGTAGGACCACACTTCAGGAAGGATTGGGGCAGCACGGTAGCATTGTGGATAGCACAGTTGCTTCACAGCTCCAGGGTCCCAGGTTCGATTCCGGCTTGGGTCACTGTCTGTGCGGAGTCTGCACATCCTCCCCGTGTGTGCTCCGGTTTCCTCCGGGTGCTCCGGTTTCCTCCCACAGTCCAAAGATGTGCAGGTTAGGTGGATTGGCAATGATAAATTGCCCTTAGTGTCCAAAATTGCCCTTAGTGTTGGGTGGGGTTACTGGGTTATGGGGATAGGGTGGAGGTGTTGACCTTGGGTAAGGTGCTCTTTCCAAGAGCCGGTGGGCCGAATGGCCTCCTACTGCACTGTAAATTCTATGTCAAGGCCTTGGAGAGAATGTGGAGCGGATGTACTCAAATTACACAAGGGACTTATTTTTTTTCTAACGTTCAGTCAAAGTTAGTGGGCCTCAGTATTGAAAGTTCAACATTTAGTGTCCATCTCTAATTGCCCCTGAGATGAGTTGTCTTCTTGAATACAACTGAATAACCTGCTCGGCCTTTCCAGAGGAAAAGTGGTTGACTCTTAACTGTGAGTCTGGTGTCAAATGTGGACCATACCTGGTAAGGATGGTAAGATTTCCTTCCCTAAAAGACCTGCACCCAAATGGGTTTTTACAACAATCTGGTAGTTTTGAGGTCATTTATTTATTCCAGATTTATTGAATTAACTGAATATGAATTTCCCAGCTGTTGTGGTGGGGTTTCAAATTGATGTCTCCAGTTCATTAATCCGGAGCTCTGGATTTCATAGTCCACAACACTGGGGGAGGTTCGGTGCTCTTTGGGATTGTTAGAAAGTAGGCATAAATGTGTGCAGGAAGTTCATAAACTCACTCCTGTCAAAGCTCAATGGACCTGGGAACAGACCTATTAAAATCACCAGTCAAAACTGTCAGAACCATCTGTCAAAGGGGCCAGCCAAAACTGTCAGAGGTGCTTTTCAAAGGAAGCTGCCACGGCTTTTAAAGTCCAGCCTTTAAATCTTGCAAAAATCGCTGGAGTGTTAAAAAAAAAAGATGGCTTCTTTTGCACTCTGTCCATACCCCAGAGGGTTTCCATTATTGGTCTGGTATGACTGATTTCACAATGGTCCATTATCACAGCAGGCCCGCTGTTTCATAGTTTGATTGACAGCTACAAGTGTTGTGGACTATGAAATCAAATGCCTATTGTTTTGATGGATTGTGTACTTGAATGAAAAGGTTGTTGCTATAAGGCTGTTACAATCCCAGATGATGCAGGGGCTGGTTTAGCACAGTGGGCTAAACAGCTGGCTTGTAATGCAGAACAAGGTCAGCAGCGTGGGTTCAATTCTCATATCGGCCTCCCCAAACAGGCGCCGGAATGTGGCGACGAGGGGCTTTTCACAGTAACTTCATTGAAGCCTACTTGTGACAATAAGTGATTGTTATTATTATTACTATTGGACAGTTGAATCCCATTTGCCTTTACAGATAAAATATATACATACAGATTTATAAGGATAACACAGGTTGCAAATTTTATTTTGTACTCTAATGTGCTCAGTGGGTGCAGAGTCCATATAAACCAATGGGTGAAATGTGGTCAGACACACCACACTCTGAAACCAAGGGGTAAATTTTCCAATCCTGCCCACCGCGGGAACCATCGCAAGCAGGAGAGAACATTTAAGGTGAGTGTGAAAGCAGCGATTCTTTTCACTGCCTCTGTCTGGACTGCCCTCTAGCATCCAGGGAGGGGTCTCTCTTCTGGGGGGCTTCCGGACAGGGGTCTCTCTTATGGGGGGCTTCCAGGTAGAAGTTTCTCTTACAGAGAGTCTCTGGTAGGGGTCTCCTTATTTAGGGGGGAGTGGCAGTGGGGGGGGGGGGGGCATTCTGGTGGGGATGGGCAGGTCTTGCATTGTGGCAGGGGAGGGTGGTCCTCCCATGGACATTGGAGGCAACTCACTTAAAGCGTTACCTCTTTGGCCCACCACGAGGTCCACTGCATCAGGGGCAACGCTTGTTAAGACCAGCGCCCATGCTCGCCCACGTGATTCCCGGCCCAGAGGACCAGAAAATATGGGGCGGGATTCACCGTCGGCCAACACCGATTGGGCGGAGAATAGCCTCTGATGCCAAAATCGGGGTAGGCGGCGGTTTGACGTTAAATCAGGATCCTCCGGCACCCCGGAAATGGCGTAAATGCGTCGGCTGCCGCGCGCGTTTAAGCACTGTTGGCGTACCATTAGTGGGCCTGACCCTCTATTCTCTTGGGGGACAGCTTGGGGGACTGTTGGCGGGTGACCAGGGTGTTGCAGGTTGGGCCGCTCACGGTTGGCGCCATGCTTTATGGGCACGGGCAGGCACCCGCCCATTGTCCAGCTGTTTTTGTCGTGGGATTCGGGAGTTCTACACGGCGCTGCTGCTCGCCCCTCTCCGGTTGCAGGATCGGTGAGGGTTCGACGCCAACTTATCCGTCGTAAAATGCCACAGTTCCCATGCCGGCGTCGGCACTTAGCCTCCAAATCGGTGAATCCATCCCATGGTGTCTGGCCCGTTAATAGGATTCAAATGGGATTACGCCCGGTGCCGGATTCTCCGCCGCCCGCCGTGTGGAACGGAGTTCCCAGTGTGACCGAGAATCCTGCCCTTTGTCTCAGTTACTTTGCACCATATATATCGAAACACAAATAAAAGAACTCTACACATATCTTGTCATCGATTGCACAGCATCAAACGCGAGCATCCTACACAATAGTGTGAGAAAATCAATCTGTGCTGATGCCACTTTGCAACATACCAGGACAGCAATAAAAGATTGTTCACTTGTTGTGAGCTCGTGGGAGGTGCAATTGGACCAGTGGGAGCCCAAGTTATATCAATGTTTTCTGTTTGGTGTTTTATCATGAAGTCTGGTTAAAGAGCCTGTCAGCCGCATAGATCCAAGCTGCAGATTCCCATCATGACTGCGAGAGCAGAGGCATGCTGCCGCATACAGACAGGTCGGAATTGTCTCCCCTAGCTCCCCAGTTCAAATTAAAATACAGGCGTGAGGTGAAACAATGTCATTCTTCTTTTCAGCTCGAATCATTTGGCAGAGAGGGAGAGCTGCGGCTGGCTTCAGTGCTTTCAAAGTACTGTTTTTATCATCCCAAAGATCTGAGTAAATTCCACCTCCGGAGGATGGGAAGTAAAAATTCCTCGCCCCGACAACTTTTTTCTTCCTTCCGGATTGTTGCGGTGGTTTTAACGTAGGTCAGTGTCGTTACAGAGGAGAAATTCATTGGCAGGCCTGCTGTTTCACCATAAAATGGCTTCCCCGCATAACTTTCACCCTTCCTTTGTTCCTTTTCCATTAATACCTTTGCCTAACGAACAAGAAAACAATCTACCTCCATATCGGAATGTTCAATTGCTGATTATGGTACAAAATGTTTTTCTTTATTCTGTCGGGGGGGGGGGGGGGGGGGGGGGGATGAGGCCATCGCAGGCAAGGCCCACCAGGATGTTGTCTGGTATGGAGGGCATTAGCTATGAGGAGAGGTTGAATAAACTTGGTTTGTTCTCACTGGAACAAAGGAGGTTAAGGGGCGACCTGATAGCACAGACAGAGTGGATAGTCAGAGACTTTTTCCCAGGGTAGAGGGGTCAATTATTAGGGGGCATAGGTTTAAGATGCGAGGGGTGAGGTTTAGAGGAGATGTACGAGGTAAGTTTTTTTACACAGAGGGTAGTGGGCGCCTGGAACTCGCTGCCGGAGGAGGTGGTGGAAGCAGGGACGATAGTGACGTTTAAGGGCCACCTTGATAAATACATGAGTAGGATGGGAATAGAGGGATACGGACCCAGGAAGTGTAGAAGATTTTAGTTTAGACGGGCAGCATGGTCGGCGCAGGCTTGGAGGGCCGAAGGGTCTGTTCCTGTGCTGTACTTTTCTTTGTTCTTTGTTCATCTCTGATTGCCCTTGAACTGAGCTGCTTGCCTGGCCACTTGGGAGGGCACATAAGTGTCAACCACGGTGCTGTGGGTCTGGAGCCACATGTAGGCCAGGCTGGGTAAGGACAGCAGCTTACATTCGTGAACCAGATGGTATTTTTAACGACAATCGATAATAGTTTCATGGTCACCATTACTGAGGTTAACTTTATAATTTCAGAGTTATTTATTATTTTTTTTAAATGTTTCCAATTAAGGGGCAACTTAGCGTGGCCAATCCACCTACCCTGCACATCTTTGGGTTGTGGGGGTGAGGCCCACGCAGACACGGGGAGAATGTGCAAACTCCACATGGACAGTGACCCGGGGCCAGGATCGAATCCGGGTCCTCGGCGCCGTGAGGCAGCAGTGCTAACCATTGCGCCACCGTGCCTCCCTTGATTACAGATTTATTAATTGAATTTATGGTCAACCAGCTCCAAGGTAAGATTTGAACCCATGTCCCTAAATCATTAGACGGGCCTCTGGATTATTAGTCCCGTGACATCACCCGTATGCTTACTCAACTCATTTTGCTTTCTACTTGGTACCCGTCTGGCGTTCCTTCACCCAGATTCAACCTCCCCCTTTGAAGTTCAGAGTGCTTAATTTTGATTTCGAGCCATTGGGTGAAATTTGCATCCGTCTACTTGCATTGTGAACCAGAACTCTGACATTCACTTTGGCATCAAAGCTTCAAGTAACACGAGCTGTTGTGCTTTTTTAAAAAAAATACACAATACGCTTGGCGATTCTGTTAAAATATTGCGCAAACGCAAAGAATCCCACTTGAAGTCACAGCTCGGAGGACATAGTCTTGATGCTGGGACAGCAGCTCCAACCCCCACTCCACAGCCTTCAATTCAAAACCTAAGCTGGCACTCCCAACGCAGTGGAGCTGGTGAGGCAGTGCCCAGGCTGCTGCCTTTATGGATGAAAGGCTAAAGTGAGGCCCTTTCTGGGGGACGTAAAACACCCCCTGGCTCTCTTTTGAAGAAGTGCAGGAGAGTTTCATAGAATCATAGAATTTACAGTGCAGAAGGGGGTCATTAGGCCCATCGGGTCTGCATCGGCTCTTGGAAAGGGCAATTTATCATGGCCAATTCACCTAACCTTCTTGTCAGTGTCCTCAATAATATTTATCCTTCAGTCAACATCACTGAAACAATAGATTTTTCAGGTCCTCGCTGCTTGTGGATCTTGCAGTGAACTGTGGTGATATACCCATGCATGGTCTTATATATAGTTGCCTATCAAGCTATAGAGTTAGCGATGCGACCTCCAACCAGCTGGTGGCAATATAGATCTACCATGTGACTTAAGCCACCTGCCAATTGGTAGTAAATCGTACATGAGGGGCGAGATTCTCCGACCCCCCGCCGGGTCGGAGAATCGCCGGGGTCTGGCGTGAATCCCGCTCCCGCCGGTTGCCGAAGTCTCCAGCACCGGATATTCGGCGGGGGCGGGAATCGGGCCGCGCCGGTTGGCGGGCCCCCCCGCTCGATTCTCTGGCCCAGATGGGCCGAAGTCCCGCCGCTAAAATGCCTGTCCCGCCGGCGTAAATTAAACCACCTACCTTACCGGCGGGACAAGGCGGCGCGGACGGGCTCCGGGGTCCTGGGGGGGGCGCGGGGCGATCTGGCCCCGGGGGGTGCCCCCACGGTGGCCTGGCCCGCGAACGGGGCCCACCGATCCGCGGGCGGGCCTGTGCCGTGGGGGCACTCTTTCCCTTCCGCCTCCGCCACGGTCTCCACCATGCCGGAGGCAGAAGAGACTCCCTCCAATGCGCATGCGTGGGAATGCCGTCAGCGGCCACTGACGCTCCCGCGCATGCGCCGCCCGGAGATGTCATTTCCGCGCCAGCTGGCGGGGCACCAAAGGCCTTTCCCGCCAGCTGGCGGGGCGGAAATTCGTCCGGCGCCGACCTAGCCCCTCAAGGTTGGGGTTCGGCCCCCAAAGATGCGGAGGATTCCGCACCTTTGGGGCGGCGCGGTGCCCGTCTGATTTGCGCCGTTTTGGGCGCCAGTCGGCGGACATTGCGCCGTTTCCGGAGAATTTCACCCCAGGTTAGTCACACTTAGAGTAGCTCCAGAATTCACTGAAGCCATTTGGTAGCCGCCGTCTGCATTATAGTTTGTTAGTTATCTTTTCACATTTTTGTCAATAAATCATCTTTCTAGTTAAAGAACTCGATGTTCTGTGTTCATCATTACCATGGTCATAACACAGAACACAACATGAACCAGTTGGGAGTTGTGCGTCCTCCTTTGCTTCAAAAGGTTGACTTCAAGTTGGCTGTAATGTGCTTTGGCGGGGGTGGGGGAGTGGGGGGGTGGGAGATTGGCGGCAAGATACGATGAAGCCGGAGAAGGTTGTATGTAAATGCAAACCATTGTTCTTTCTTATTTGGGTTGCTCAACACCAATGCCATTAAGCCCACTAATAGACATATTATGAGTGCTGCTGATCTGCATGGTATTATTCAAAAGGAATCATCAGCTCTGAGCAACAGCAATTAAGATGTTGCATCAAAGAACAGACTCGAAGTGAAATGATTACCATGACCTATTGCACTGTCTGAGCCAGGTTGAAGTATATCACAGCAATTGTTCCTTCTCTGTAGAAAACACACTGTAGCGCTACAGTTTGTTAAAGGAAGCTCTTGTCTGCTGGTTCTTTATTCCCTTCAGTCAAAAATCTTTTGTAAACAACACAATCTGATTGATCAAGCTGCAGCAGAATGCGGAACTGGCATGAAAGTTCAGGGTACCACAGCGAATTAACAAGTTAAACACACCAAGACATGTGGGATAAATCGATACAAAAATTTAATAACAGGGAACTCGTACGGGCAAGGCCACAAGAATAACATTGTGCGGAATTGATGTATTCAGACGGATAAGCAGATAGCAAACTGCAGGCTAGACCAGAACAGCGGGTTAGCCGTTTCTGTTTGTCGTTTCTCTGCTAAATTGACTCATTTGACAGCACGCTCACTTTTAACTTCAAAAGGTGCCCTCAAGCCTGGCTCCAGCGCACAATACAAGACCTGGGGTGGGATACTGGGGCACAGTGATGGAGAACTGACACTGAGCGATGGGGTGATGGAGAACTAGTATTCTTCCACTGTTTGACCACGGTTCCTTGGGCAGCACCTTCCAAACCCACAACCGTAACCACCTAGAAGGACAAGGACAGCTGATGCCTGGGAACCCCGCCACCTGGAGGTTTCCCTCCAAGTCACTCAGCTCCCTGACGTGGAAATATATCGGCCATTCCATCACTGTCGCCGGGTCAAAATCCTGGAATTCCCTCCCTCACAGCACTGTGCGTGTGTCTACACCTCAGGGACTGCGGCGATTCAAGATGGAGCCACCTACTCAAGGGCAACGAATGATAGGCGATAAACGCTGGCCCCAGCCAGCGGAGCCCATATCCTGTAAATTAATTTAGAAAAAGCAGGAGAAGGCTCAAGACCCTATTGCGCCACTTAAAGCAGGACGTGCGATCAGCTTGCTAGCCTGGCCAAGATTGCCCAGCCATCCCCACTTCGGTCCCCACCCTACTCACTCAAATAACACACATCGATTATTAAGATGAATACAGGGACAAGTGGAAAACGCTCAGCCGCACATGCGACATCTCTGCAGAGGAAAATATTCCACGTCATTGGAATAATTCTTGTGGGGCAAAAAGGACCAGTAGGTGGCTGAAGAGAATCTTTCTTTTGCACAGCCAGTTGCTGTAGCTTTCAGGACTGACATCAGTAGGTTTCTTGTGAGGTAAGACCATCAAGGGATATGGAGCTCAGGCAAGTAAGTGGAGTCGGTCAGCCACGGTCAATTGGAATGGTGGAGCAACAACAGCACACTCCATCCTGACTTACATATGAACACACAAACCCGGAGCAGAAGTAGGCCATTCGGCCCCTCGAGTCTGCTCCATCATTTGGTAAGGTCGTGGTTCGTTTGATTGTGGCCTCAACTTCACTTTCCTATCCTACCCCCTTATAACCTTTGATCGCCTCGTCAATCAAGAATCTGTCTATCTCAGCCCTTATAAGTGTTTCGTGACCCAGCCTCCACTGCTCCCGGGAAAAGAGAATTTCCCAGACTAATGGCTCTCTGAGAGATGAAAAGTTCTCCTCATCTCCACCCGAAATGGCCTGTTATTGTGCGTTTTCGCTCGAGATTTGTTAGCTCTTTATTCAAGAAGAGATTTTGCTGGAGACAATAATCTTTTGATGAACACGCTCGTATTTACAGGACAACTATTTACAAAGACAGAGTTGGAGCTAGTCTCTAAGAAGGTTCATACTCACCTTCCTTCAGTGAGTACATCGCAGTGACATATTTCCTTCTGCAAATGCTCAGCAGCTATTCTTAGAGTTAACTCTTCCCTCAATAGGCAATCCTTATTTAAAAAAAAAAATTTGGAGTACTCAATTGATTTTTTGCAATTAAGGGGTAATTTAGCATGGCCAATCCACCTACCCTGCACATCTTTGGGTTGTGGGGGCGAAACCCACGCAGTCACAGGGAGAATGTGCAAACTCCACATGGACAGTGACCCAGAGCCGGGATTGAACCTGGGACCTCGGCGCCGTGAGGCATCAGTGCTATCCACTGCGCCACCGTGCTGCCCCCCAATCCCTTATTTTGAAACTGTGTCTTCTAGTTCCGATCTCTTCAATAAAGTGAAACATCGGGCTGGACTCTTCCGGTCCCGCGGCCACCTGTGTCTCGGTCGCCCGCCGTTCGTTGGCGTTGGAATTCTATCCTCCTGCCACCTATCAATGGGATTTCCCATTGGAACCATCCCACACCACCGGAAAACCTGCTTGCTGGCGGGAAAGGTGAATCCCAACGACCAGAGAATTCAGACCATCAGCTCGGCCCTGCCAAGTCCCCTCAGGATCTTAAACATTCCAACAAGGTCACCGCTCATTCTATCAAAACCCAATGGACGCAGGCCCGTCCTGCCCAACATTCCCTCAGAAGATGAACCCTGAAACTCAGGAGTAAGTCGCCGGAACTTTCTCTGAACTGCTTCTCATGCAATGATGTCCTTTCTTAAGTAAGGAGACCAATGACATGGAAATATATCGCCCGCCATTCCTTCACTGCCACCGAGCCAAAACCCTAGAACTCCCTCCCTGACCGAACTGTCTGCGTACCTAAGCCGCAAGGACTTAGGAATTTGGGCAGCACAGTAGCATAGTGGTTAGCACAATTGCTTTACAGCTCCAGGGTCCAAGGTTCGATTCCCGGCTTGGGTCACTGTCTGTGCGGAGTCTGCACGTTCTCCCCGTCTCTGCGTGGTTTCCTCCAGGCTTAAAGAGGCCATGAAATGTCATTGGCGACAGGGTCAAAGAAACCCCAAGGACTTTTATACTTATTTAAGGAGCAAGAGGATAGCTAGGGAAAGAGTAGGCCCACAGCGGTTAGCACTGTTACCTTACAGCTCCGGGGACACCGGGTTTGATTCCGGCCTTGGGTGACGCTCTATGTAGAGTTTCCACTTTCTCCCCGTGTCTGCGTGGGTTTCCTCCGGGTGCTCCGGTTTCCTCCCACAGTCCAAAGATGTGCAAATTAGGTGGATTGGCCATGCTGAATTGCCCCTTAGTGTCCAAAGTTCGGTGGCTCCATGGGGTTACAGGGATAGAGGTGGGGAATGGGCCTAGGTGGAATGCTCTTTCAGAGGAGAGCGAGAGACTCAATGGGCCGAATGGCCTCCTGCTTCACTGTACGGATTCTATGGTTCGATGATGTATTAATGAGGTGACATGGAATGTCCAGGCAAGTGTGAATCATTGGGTAGCTCTTTCAGAGAGCTGGATTGAATGAAACTGTGCTCTAAGATTCTGTGAACTATTACTTGTCCCATCTCTATTTGTGGGCTTTATTCTCAGCAAATAAACCTATCTGTGTAACAATCGCCATCTGATTAAATTCCACTATGGTAATTAATTTCATGTGAAACACTTACATATGCTTTTTGGAAGGCCTGATAAGACATCAACAGACGGTTTTCTTCATTTAACTGTACATCTAACACAGTGCCCACATGAACTAAATCTTACTGGCACAAATTCAATACATATGTTCAAGCAAGGCAAAAAAAATTAGCTTTCCAAATTGGAATTAGGACCTGCACGGTGTGCTGGCCAATGTTTATACTTGATCATCGCTAAAACAGATTAACTCATCATTGTCACATTGCTGTTTTGTGCAATCCTCCTTGTCAACTTTAGCTGCTGTTGTTTCCTACACTGGTAACAGTTCTTCAGAAGTACTTTGTTGACTGTGACAGGAGGTTTTGGAGGTTGCTAACGTCACCACATTGTACAAAGAAGAAGAAGAACAACAACATTACAGGCCCTTCAGCCCACCAAGCCAGCACTGATCCAGATTCCTTATTTAGACCTACTACTTAGTGCCCAAACGATCTGTATCCCTCCATTCCCCGCACGTCTATCAAGATACATCTTAAATGTTGCTATTGTGCCTGCCTCCACCACCTCCACTGGCAACACACTCCAGGCATCCACCACCTTCTGCGTGGTGGCAGGGGGGTGGGCACGGGAGCAATAGGTCAGAAGGTGAGAGCATTGAGGGAGAACTAGGGAATAGGGACAGCGGGGCTCTGAGGCAGAGCAGACGGGGAGAAGTTGCTGAACACAGCGGGTCTGGTGGCCAGAAGTGCATATGTTTTAATGCAAGGAGCATTACGGGTAAGGCAGATGAACTTAGAGCTTGGATTAGTACTTGGAACTATGATGTTGTTGCCATTACAGAGACCTGGTTGAGGGAAGGGCAGGATTGGCAGCTAAACGTTCCAGGATTTGGATGTTTCAGGCGGGATAGAGGGGGATGTAAAAGGGGAGGCGGAGTTGCGCTACTGGTTCGGGAGAATATCACAGCTGTACTGCGAGAGGACACCTCAGAGGGCAGTGAGGCTATATGGGTAGAGATCAGGAATAAGAAGGGTGCAGTCACAATGTTGGGGGTTTATTACAGGCCTCCCAACAGCCAGCGGGAGATAGAGGAGCAGATAGGTAGACAGATTTTGGAAAAGAGTAAAAACAACAGGGTTGTGGTGATGGGAGACTTCAACTTCCCCAATATTGACTGGGACTCACTTAGTGCCAGGGGCTTAGACGGGGCGGAGTTTGTAAGGAGCATCCAGGAGGGCTTCTTAAAACAATATGTAGACAGTCCAACTAGGGAAGGGGCGGTACTGGACCTGGTATTGGGGAATGAGCCCGGCCAGGTGGTAGATGTTTCAGTAGGGGAGCATTTCGGTAACAGTGACCACAATTCAGTAAGTTTTAAAGTACTGGTGGACAAGGATAAGAGTGGTCCTAGGATGAATGTGCTAAATTGGGGGAAGGCTAATTATAACAATATTAGGCGGGAACTGAAGAACATAGATTGGGGGCGGATGTTTGAGGGCAAATCAACATCTGACATGTGGGAGGCTTTCAAGTGGCAGTTGAAAGGAATTCAGGACCGGCATGTTCCTGTGAGGAAGAAGGATAAATACGGCAATTTTCGGGAACCTTGGATGACGAGCGATATTGTAGGCCTCGTCAAAAAGAAAAAGGAGGCATTTGTCAGGGCTAAAAGGCTGGGAACAGACGAAGCCTGCGTGGAATATAAGGAAAGTAGGAAGGAACTTAAGCAAGGAGTCAGGAGGGCTAGAAGGGGTCACGAAAAGTCATTGGCAAATAGGGTTAAGGAAAATCCCAAGGCTTTTTACACGTACATAAAAAACAAAAGGGTAGCCAGGGAAAGGGTTGGCACACTGAAGGATAGGCAAGGGAATCTATGTGTGGAGCCAGAGGAAATGGGCGAGGTACTAAATGAATACTTTGCATCAGTATTCACCAAAGAGAAGAAATTGGTAGATGTTGAGTCTGGAGAAGGGTGTGTAGATAGCCTGGGTCACATTGAGATCCAAAAAGAAGAGGTGTTGGGTGTCTTAAAAAATATTAAGGTAGATAAGTCCCCAGGGCCTGATGGGATCTACCCCAGAATACTGAAGGAGGCCTTGACAGAAATCTTTGGATCCTCGCTGTCTTCAGGGGATGTCCCGGAGGACTGGAGAATAGCCAATGTTGTTCCTCTGTTTAAGAAGGGTAGCAAGGATAATCCCGGGAACTACAGGCCGGTGAGCCTTACTTCAGTGGTAGGGAAATTACTGGAGAGAATTCTTCGAGACAGGATCTACTCCCATTTGGAAGCAAATGGACGTATTAGTGAGAGGCAGCACGGTTTTGTGAAGGGGAGGTCGTGTCTCACTAACTTGATAGAGTTTTTCGAGGAGGTCACTAAGATGATTGATGCAGGTAGGGCAGTGGATGTTGTCTATATGGATTTCAGTAAGGCCTTTGACAAGGTCCCTCATGGTAGACTAGTACAAAAGGTGAAGTCACACGGGATCAGGGGTGAGCTGGCAAGGTGGATACAGAACTGGCTAGGTCATAGAAGGCAGAGAGTAGCAATGGAAGGATGCTTTTCTAATTGGAGGGCTGTGACCAGTGGTGTTCCACAGGGATCAGTGCTGGGACCTTTGCTCTTTGTAGTATACATAAATGATTTGGAGGAAAATGTAACTGGTCTGATTAGTAAGTTTGCAGACGACACAAAGGTTGGTGGAATTGCGGATAGCGATGAGGACTGTCGGAGGATACAGCAGGATTTAGATTGTTTGGAGACTTGGGCGGAGAGATGGCAGATGGAGTTTAATCCGGACAAATGTGAGGTAATGCATTTTGGAAGGTCTAATGCAGGTAGGGAATATACGGTGAATGGTAGAACCCTCAAGAGTATTGAAAGTCAAAGAGATCTAGGAGTACAGGTCCACAGGTCATTGAAAGGGGCAACACAGGTGGAGAAGGTAGTCAAGAAGGCATACGGCATGCTTGCCTTCATTGACCGGGGCATTGAGTATAAGAATTGGCAAGTCATGTTGCAGCTGTATAGAACCTTAGTTAGGCCACACTTGGAGTATAGTGTTCAATTCTGGTCGCCACACTACCAGAAGGATGTGGAGGCTTTAGAGAGGGTGCAGAAGAGATTTACCAGAATGTTGCCTGGTATGGAGGGCATTAGCTATGAGGAGCGGTTGAATAAACTCGGTTTGTTCTCACTGGAACGAAGGAGGTTGAGGGGAGACCTGATAGAGGTATACAAAATTATGAGGGGCATAGACAGAGTGGATAGTCAGAGGCTTTTCCCCAGGGTAGAGGGGTCAATTACTAAGGGGCATAGGTTTAAGGTGAGAGGGGCAAGGTTTTGAATAGATGTACGAGGCAAGTTTTTTACGCAGAGGGTAGTGGGTGCCTGGAACTCGCTACCGGAGGAGGTGGTGGAAGCAGGGACGATAGTGACATTTAAGGGGCATCTTGACAAATACATGAATAGGATGGGAATAGAGGGATACGGACCCAGGAAGTGTAGAAGAGTGTAGTTTGGTCGGGCAGCATGGTCGGCACGGGCTTGGAGGGCCGAAGGGCCTGTTCCTGTGCTGTACATTTCTTTGTTCTTTGTTCTTTGTTGAAAACCTTTCCCTGTACATCTCCCCTAAACTGTCCCCCTCTCACCTTGAACCTGTGCCCCTTTGCAATTGAGTCTTCCACCCTGGGAAAAAGTTTCTGATTATTCACCCAGTCTACATGTCTCGTAATTTTGAAGGTCTCCCCTCAGCTTCCCTAACCTCAACATCCGTCATGTCCCTCTCCTTGGTGAATAACGATGCAAAGTCCTCATTAAGGATCTCACCCTGACTTCCTCTGACTCCACGCAGAACTTCCCTCCTTTGTCCTTGAGTGGATCATAATTGAATCATAGAATCTCTACAGTACAGAAGAAGGCCATCGAGTCTGCACTGACCCTCGGGAAAAGCACCCTACTTGGCCCACTCCTCCTCCCAATCCCAGTAACTCTACCTAACCTTTTGGACACTAAGGGCAATTTATCATGGCCAATCCACCTAACCTGCACATCTTCGGACTGTGGGAGGAAACCGGAGCACCCGTAGGAAACCCACACAGACACGGGGAGAAAGTGGAAACTCTACACAGAGCGTCACCCAAGGCTGGAATCAAATCCGAGTCCCCGGAGCTGTGAGGTAACAGTGCTAACCACTGTGGGCCTACTCTTTCCCTCGCTACCCTCTTATTCCTTATTTCAGTATAAACGTCCGTGGGATTTTTTTCGACCCTGCTTGCCAATGACATTTCATGGCCTCTTTAAGCCCTCCTAACACCCCTTTTGAGTTTGTTCCTACTTTGTCTATGTTGTTCAAAATCTTCATCTGTTTCGTGCGGCACAATGGTTCAGTGGTTAGCACTGCTGCCCTCACGGTGCCGATGTCCCAGGTTCAATCCCGGCTCTGGGTCATTGTCCGTGTGGAGTTTGCACATTCTCCCCGTGTTTGCGTGGGCTTCGCCCCCACAACCCAAAGATGTGCAGGGTCAGTGGACTGGCCACGCTAAATTGCCCCTTAATTGGAAAAAATGAATTGGGTACTCTAAATTTATTTTAAAAAAGCTATGTCTGTTTTTAGTTGCCTAGACCTTATGTATGCTTCCTTTTTCTTTTTGACTAGTTTCACAATTTCCCCTGCCATCCATGGTTCCCTAATCCTGCCATTTCTGTCATTCATCTTCGCAGGGACATACCTGTCTGGCACTCTAATCAACTGGTCTCTAAAAGACTCCGACATATCAAGTGGATTTACCCTCAAACAGCCGCTCCCAATCCACATTCTCCAGCTCTTGCTGAATTTTGTTGTAGTTAGCTCACTCGAGGACTACTCTTGTCCTTATCCATGAGTATTCAAAAACTTATGAAATTAAAATTACTAATCCCAAAATGTTCCCTTACTGAAATGTTGGTCACTTGGCCGGGCTCATTCCCCAATACCAGGTCGAGTAAGGCCCCCTCCCTGGTTGGATTATCAACAAACTGTTTTAAAAAACCCTCCTGGACACACCTAACACATTGCTCTCCATCCGAACCTCTGGCACTAAGGGAGACCCAGTCAATATGGGGAAAATTAAAATCACCCACAACAACAGCCCTGCTATTTTCACATCTTTGCAGAATCTGACGACATATCTGTTCCTCGATATTCCACTGGTTGTTGGGAGGCCTATAGTACAACCTCAACATTGTGATTGCACCCTTCGTATTTGTGAGCTCAACCCATAATGCCGCGCTGCAGGGTTCCTCCAAGGTATCCTCCCTCATCACAGCTGTGATATGTTCCCTAACCCTTTCTGCTCTGACCCGCCTAAAACATCGATATACCGGAAAGTTAAGCTGCCAGTCCTGTCCCTCCTTTAAACATGCCCCCGTAATATCAACAATATCATAATTCCCCACATTAATCCAGGCTCTAAATTCATCCGTCTTACCTGTCATACTTCTTGTGATGAAGCAAACGCACTCCAGACCTCCAGACCCGCTGAGTTCAGCGACTTGCCTATGCCTGATCTCCCTCTTAGCTATACTTGTCTTAGTCTCAAGCTCTTCCCCAGTCTCTACACTTGCTGGCCTCCTGCTCCTGTTCCCACCCCCTGCCAGACTAGTTTAAACACTCCCGAACCACTTTAACAAACCTCCTTTCTATCCTTTAGATAGCATATGTATTTACTTGCCAGGATTTTACAATGTCTACCCAACTGGGGGAAAAAGTGGAGGGGAATATCAGGTCCTATAACACATTCCATGTTACTTTCCCCACAATAACCTTATAGCATCCAATGAAGTAAATTAATGTCCGCAGTAATATATGAATGTTCATCAGCCATTCCACGACTATTGTGATCAGGGACTGTAAATGATCTTTGCTTGCTCGGATGAATTCTATAGACTCTGGAACAGTTCTTGCAGATTGGAGGGTAGCTAATGTAACCCCACTATTTAAAAAAGGACTGAGAGCAAAAACAAGTAATTATAGACCAGTCAGCCTGACGTCAGTCGTGGGGAAAATTCTAGATCAAATTATCAAGTATTTAAAAGCTGAGCACTGAGGAAACAGTAGAGGATCGGACAGAGTCAGCATGGACTTATGAAGAGGAAATCATGCCTGTCAAATCTACTGGAACTTTTCGAGTGTGAAAAATTGATGAGGGTTGATTAGGGGGAGCCAGTGTATGTGGTTTATTTGGACTTTCAGAAGGCTTTTGACAAAGTTCCGCAAGATAATTAAAGCACATGAGTTAAGGAGCCACGTAATGAGCTGAATATAAAATTGGTTGGCAGATGGGAAACAAAGAGTAGAAATAAACGGGTCTTTTTTCTAATGGCTGGCAGTGACTAGTGGGGTACCGCAGGGATCAGTGCTAGGACACCAGCCATTCACAATGTATATTAATGATTTAGATGAGGGAACTAAATGCCATATCTCCAAATTTGCAGATGACACAAAGCTGGGTGGGAGGGTGAACTGTGAGGAGGATGCAGAGATGCTTCAGTGTGATTTGGACAAGTTGAGTGAGTGGGCAAATCCATGGCAGATGCAGTATAATGTAGAAAAATGTGAGGTTAACCACTTTGGTACAAAAACAGGAAGGCAGATTATTATCTAAATGGTTATAGATTGAGGGAGGGGAATGTGCAATAGGACCTGGGTGTCCTGGTGCACCAGTCGCTGAAAGTAATTATGCAGATACAGCAGGCGGTAAAGAAGGCAAATGGTATGTTGGCTTTTATAGAGAGAGGATTCGAATACAGGAGACTAAGTGTGGATGCCGGGACTGAATCGGTGGCGATCTATAATCCCGATAGCGGCACCTGTCCCGGGGCAATTCAGGACATGCAAATGGTTGGCACTCGAGAGCCTGACAAACTGGAGCTGCATATAAGCACTCCATTCCCCACAGATTCTCATTCCAGCCAAGGAGATGCCACGCCAAAGAGCGGACCCTAGATTCGCCGATGCAGAGCTTGAGACACTGCTCGATGCTGTGGAGGAGAGGCGGCACACCCTCTTCCCTGGGCCACCCACGGATATCAACTAGGCTTTGGGTGGCGGAGGCCGTGAGCACCTTGGCCCCACCGCGACGACTTGGCAACAGTGCAGAAGAAAGGTCTCCTCAGGATGGCTCGGGTGAGTCACCACGTCCATGCTCCTGGCATCGCCACTGCCCCCCCCCCCTCCCACCTGCGGAAGGTCTGTGGGCTTGTGTGGTGGGACGGCTAGCACGCATGCAGGGGTCACCTGGGCGGACAGTGGAATGTGGCACCAGGGTGGGAGTCAGACGTGGGCAGACGTTGCAGAGCACCAAAGCTCATCGCGAAGCGGGTCATCATCATCTTCTGCCCAATGGATCACAACCGTTGGTAATGCCATGAGAAGCCAGTCATCTGAAGTAATCCGAAAGCTGGCGAATCAGCAGTGTTTTGTTGGCATGGCAGGGTAGCTGAGCGATTGTGTGGAAGCTTGAATGCGTGTGATGTTCCAGAGCAGAGGAATACTGAAAGGAGTGGTTGAAATCCTGGATCTGGATCCTTGGTGAAGGCATCTGAGAGGAAGCGTAGTGTGGGAGAAGAGTCCAATGTGTGTTCCTTGAGAATGGAGTTTGGAGACGAGTTGACTCATGGTGTGACAGAATCTGGGGGGATTTGGTGATAAATCCACAGAAGTTGATTTGGATGCCGGTTATCGCTTGGTTTCAGAGTGTGGTGTTTCTGACCACACTTTGCCTATTCGTTTACATGGACTGTGTACTAACTGAGAATATTAGAGTATAAAATATATTTTGTAACTTGTGTTATCCTAACAAATCTGTATACTTGTGTAAAGGTATAGCTGGGGTGAAGGAGCACTGTATTAGAGTGATTTCTTTTCTTGTTTAGTAAAGGTTTTATTCTTTTGTTCAAAGTTATTTCGCTGCCCTGTGACTCTGTTCATCCATATCTCCAACCAAAATTATAAGTTAAGGTCTATCGAGCTGTGATCATAACAGAAGATATGAAAGAAACAAAAATGATCAGAAAATTAGAAGAGCCCTTTTGAATGAGAAACTGGACACAAGAATGGAGTCTTGGCGAAGAAATGTTTTCTTTTACAGAAGAATTATGTGAGTAAATAAGGAATCAGGAGAAATACAAGTTGGTTTGTTTTTGTTGCTCTTTGGTTGATTTTCTGGTGAAATACTATACAGACATTATATAGGTCAACACTCGATAACATTTGGTGAGATATTAAAGGACTTCAACTTGTGGGAGAAATCTAGCACGCGCCCAATAAAGTACCAAGGGCAACAGAAAAGAACCGAGGAAGGGCAACAGGAGACCCCAGAGAGAGGGCAACAAGAGACCCCAGAGAGAGGGGAACAAGAGAC
This sequence comes from Scyliorhinus torazame, assembly GCF_047496885.1. Classification (NCBI taxonomy): domain Eukaryota; kingdom Metazoa; phylum Chordata; class Chondrichthyes; order Carcharhiniformes; family Scyliorhinidae; genus Scyliorhinus; species Scyliorhinus torazame. The sequence goes on from NC_092715.1 coordinate 28,710,511, forward strand.
CCCAGAGAGAGCAACATGAGACCCCATAGAGAAGGCAACAAAAGACTCCAGAGAGAGCAACAAGAGACCCCAGAGAGAGGGCAATAAGAGAACCCAGAGAGAGCAACAAGAGAACCCCGAGAGTGCACTAGAGACCCCATAGAGAGGGCAACAAGAGAACCTAGTGAGAGGGCAACAAGAGACTCCAGAGAGAGAGCAACAAGAGACTCCAGAGAGAGGGCAACAAAAGAAGCCAGAGAGAGGGCAACAAGAGACCCCATAGAGAGCCCAGAGAGAGCGGAACAAAAGACCGCTGGCAGGGGCGGCACAGTGGTTAGCACTGCTGCCTCACAGCACCAGGGACCGGGGTTCAATTCTGGCTTTCGGTGACTGTGGAGTTTGCACGTTCTCCCCCTGTCTGCGTGAATCCTCTGGGCGCTCCTGTTTTCTCCCACAGTGAAAAGACGTGCAGGTTAGGTGGATTAACCGGCCGCATGGTAGCACAGCGCTTAGCACTGCTGCTTCACAGCACCAGGGTCCCGGGTTCGATTCCCGGCTTGGGTCGCTGTCTGTGCGGAATCTGCACGTTCTCCCCGTGTCTGCGTGGGTTTCCTCCGGGTGCTCCGGTTTCCTCCCACAAGTCCCGAAAGACCTGCTTGTTAGGTAATGTGGACATTCTGAATTCTCCCTGATTATTATTGTTATAAAATTTCCCCTTAGTGTTCAGGGGTGTGCGGGTTAGGTGGGGTGACGGGGTGTGGGTCTAGTTAGGGTGCCAGGAGAAAGTAACGACCCTCAATTCCACAGTCGGGAAATAAAAGCAGGAGCTGGGAAAACTCAACCGGATGGATAGGTAGGCAAATCCGTCGGGCAGAAAGGTCACACAGAGAAGTTGCGATCATTTAAAAACTCCTTGAAGGAACAAACTGTGAAGTGAAGCAAAATGAACATCACTTCAAAAAGAGCTGAGTTGGAACTATCGGTGGCAACAAAACAATACACTGAAACTCAGAACAAGGTGCTGGACCACTTGACAGAGAAAGCTCAGCAATTTTCCACATCCCGGCAGCCAAGAGCTGCGAAGAGCTGAAGAAGTGACCGAATGAAAAAGAGGAGGCATGGAACGGAAAAGCCATCAAACTATCCAAGCTGCGAGTGGATAATGAAGCCAGAAGACCATAAGACAGAAGGCATAGGAGCAGAATAAGGCCATTCGGCCCATCGAGTCTGCTCCGCCATTCAATCAAGCCATGAGTAGCACACTAACGAGTTAAAACTTCGCTGGGGACAAAATAAAGGACAAGGACAAAGTTCTGCTGCCGACAGAGAAAGAATAGACGGGCAGCACGGTAGCCTTGTGGTTAGCACAATTGCTTCACAGCTCCGGGGTCCCAGGTTCGATTCCAGGCTTGGGTCACGGTCTGTGCGGAGTCTGACGTTCTCCCCGTGTCTGCGTGGGTTTCCTCCGGGTGATCCGGTTTCCTCCCGCAGTCCAAAGATGTGCAGGTTAGGTGGATTGGCCATGATAAATTGCCCTTAGTGTTGGGTGGCGTTACTGGGTTATGGGGATAGGGTGGAGGTGTGGGCTTGGGTAGGGTGCTCTTTCCAAGAGCCGGTGCAGACTCGATGGGCTGAATGGCCTCCTTCTGCCTGTAAATTCTATGAAATCTAAGAATGAGATTGGAAAATGTAACTCTGACAGGGTAAGCGCAAGAAACCAGAGGAAAAAATAGCATTGGATTTCTCAGATGTACTGAGAACCATTGAGCGTGCAAGACGATTTGAAAATAAAACAGCAAACAAATGCCTGGCTGAGGTTGTGAAACAAGTCGGAATAGAGGTGCCATTTGCGAAACATGTACATCCAGCAAGGGCAGAGCGGACACCGCAGAAACGGAAACTTCGAGTCCACTCCAGGAGCGACTGGAGCGCATGTTCCCTTCAGAAAGAACGGGACAGGTCCACAGTGTATAGAACCTTAGTTAGGCCACACTTGGAGTACAGTGTTCAATTCTGGTCGCCACACTACCAGAAGGATGTGGAGGCTTTAGAGAGGGTGCAGAAGAGATTTACCAGGATGTTGCCTGGTATGGAGGGCATTAGCTATGAGGAGAGGTTGAATAAACTTGGTTTGTTCTCACTTGAACGACGGAGGTTGTGGGGCGACCTGATAGAGGTCTACAAAATTATGAGGGGCATAGACAGAATGGATAGTCAGAGGCTTTTTCCCAGGGTAGAGGGGTCAATTACTAGGGGGCATATATTTAAGGAGCGAGGGGCAAGGTTTAGAGGAGATGTACGAGGCAAGTTTTTTACACAGAGGGTAGTGGGTGCCTGGAACTCGCTGCCGGAGGAGGTGGTGGAAGCAGGGACGATAATGACGTTTAAGGGACATCTTGACAAATACATGAATAGGATGGGAATAGAGGGATACGGAGCCCGGAAGTGCAGAAGATTTTAGTTTAGAAGGGCAACATGGTCGGCACGGGTTTGGAGGGCCGAAGGGCCTGTTCCTGTGCTGTACTTTTCTTTGTTCTTTGTTCCACACAAACAGTCACCCGAGGCTGGAATCGAACCCGGGTCCCTGGTGCTGTGCTGAGGCAGCAGTGCTAACCACTGTGGGTGAAGGTCAGGGGAGCATGAGTAATGTTGAAAGAAATGAAGGCTCACATTTGTGTCGTGACTTTCAGGTAACCTAGGAGACATGGTGGTCACTTTGAATGCGGCGATGTGCTCGATTGAGCTCACGGCGGCAAACAATGGCGTGACGATGATCGGGTGGTTTATCTTTGTCGTGGCATTAGTTGAGGAGTAACTTTTGGTCAGGCCTGGGGGAGAATGTATCCGCTGTTCTGGACAATAATTCCATGGGGCCCTTTACATCCATCTGAGTGGGCAGGCGGGGTTCCATTTTAAAGCCCTATCCGAAAGGCCCAGGCTTCAGCAGTGTAGCACTCCCTCACAGGCTTGCTCCGAAGTGCTTTAAATCCAAAAAAATTCAAACACTTCTTCTCCCACTGTCAGTTTGTTAAGTTCAGAGCAGCAAAGTCGTGTTGTAGCGGTAACTGTCCTTTCGGTGAAAACGGCTTTCAGCCTCAGCTGAGGAGGGCCGCTCGAGCGGACAGCCTTTCCTTCAATTAAGCCTTGCCACGGTACACACGGTCAGCAAAAGGCATCGCTGAACATGCCCATTGCTCGATTCGTGAACCAATTATATCCGTAACCGAGCGGGCTTTGCAGCACTTTCTAAAAATGAGCTGTTCCTCATTGGGGACTGAAAGAAAAAGTGGTGTGGCAGGTAAACTCAGATAATTAGCCGTCAGGGATTTCGGGCAGACTTAGGAATGCTCGGAGGCTTTTGCGAGAGTTTTGTTCTGGCACAGCATCAGTCGCCACAGTGTCAAGGCAAAGACCCCGGTCCCCACCCCCCACCCCCATACTTGATCTTGCGGTGCGCGATGTTTCAGGAGGAAAATGGATTCAGTCCACACTGGGACAGCGTCACATGCCAAATTGTTCACGGTACCTCAGAGTAACCTCAAACAAGGGCTGAGGCCCATTGCAAACGGGGAGGTTTACACCAGTTTCAGGCCGGTTTGTGAAGCGCGTTCGTGCCTGAGCAGGGTAGGCACGCACGCGCTGCTGTCACTCTTTTCCTGGAACTTAGAATCATGGATTCCCAACAGTGCAGAAGGAGGGGCATTTGGCCGATCAAACCTGCACTGATCCTCTGAAAGAGCTCTCTATCGAGGTTCACTACTCCGCCCCACCCCGCCTTAGCCCGGTAACGTAATCTGCACAGCCCTGGACACTCAGCGGAATTTTAGCAAAGTCAATCCACCTAACCTGCACATCTTTGGACTGTGGTAGGAAACCGGAGCACCCGGAGGAGACCCGCGCAGACACGGGGAGAATGCGCAAACGCCACACAGAACAAGGGAACCGGGTCCCTGCGAGGCAACAGTGCTAACCACTGTGCCTCAATGCCACCATGGTGCAGACACTAAATCAGCCGGTTTAGCTCAGTTGGCTGGACAGCTGGTTAGTAATGGGGAGCGATGCCAACAGTCTGGGTTCAATTCCCGTACCGGCTGACGTTATTCACGAAGGCCCTGCCTTCTCAACCTTCCTCCTTGCCTGAGGTGTGGTGATCATCAGGTTCAGCCACCACCCATCAGCTCTTTCCCCCTCAAAGAGTAAGATGTCTTACAACACCAGGTTAAAGTCCAACAGGTTTGTTTCGAATCACTAGCTTTCGGAGCGCTGCTCCTTCCTCAGCCTTTTCCTGGAACTTAGAATCATGGATTCCCGACAGTGCAGAAGGAGGCCATTCGGCCCATCAAGCCTGCACTGATCCTCTGAAAGAGCTCTCTACCGAGGATCACAACCCCGCCCACCTGAGGAAGGAGCAGTGCTCCGAAAGCTAGTGATTCGAAACAAACCTGTTGGACTTTAACCTGGTGTTGTAAGACTTCTTACTGTGCTCACCCCAGTCCAACGTAGGCATCGCCACAACATGCCCCTCAAAGGGGAAAGCAACCTATGGTCATCTGGGACTATGGAGATTTTACTATTTACTTTTAACTGAAGCAGATAATTGCATTTTGGTTACTGTGGAGCTTGAGGGTGCAGGAATCCTCCCCCACCGTCACCTTAAAACCATAGGCCTTTGTCTGGGACCTTCTGACCCCTCACCACCTTCACCCTCGTCAACACCCGACTCTCTTCCTGGAATTCCTGTAGATCCTGCACCAGCCTCCCTGTCGGGAGCCTTTCCTTTCCTTCACACAGGGCACTGTTAGGATCAATGCACCAGCTGAAAAGGTGCGGAGGTCGGACTTCAGAGAAACATTTAGAAGATAACTGGATGTGTCCTTGAAGTGGACTAACTTAGGGAGGGAAAGCTGGACGAAGTTGGACCATCGATGAATCAGCAAAGGCCAGACAGGGTGAATGGCCTTGTTCTGTACCATAAAATGACATGATTCTGGGACAGATAGGAGAAAAATACCTTTCGACAGAGAGATACTGTTGGAGCATGGGACCTTTCGTCACAGAGATTAGTTGATTCAGAGACCATTACATTGTCTAAGGGAGAACTGGATAACTCTTTGAAACAAAGGCACGGGTGGAGGTCAGATAACATCAACTCTTTCTATTGGGAGGACAGAAAACAATTTTACACAGCACGAGATTGCACCACAAATAACAATGTCATTTAAAATAAAACACAGAGCCATTTCAAATAAGCGCCTCAGCAGCCAAACACTTAGGAATGTCACTGAATGGGGCCTGAATCTGGACTGCATTAGCACTTTTAATCTTACTGTTTAGCTCACCCGGTGCCGCTGTGTTCTCTAATTACGGTGAGAGACCCAAACTGTTGAATTCACCGATTTGTTGCACCATTTGACTTATTTTGGCCGCTTGAGCATCCCTGATTTACTTATTTAAAATTCTCCAAATAAGGGGCAATTTAGCGTGGCCAATCCACCTAACCTGCACATCTCTGGGTTGTGGGTGTGAGACCCACGCAGACACTGGGGAGAATGTGCAAACTCCACACGGACAGTGACCCAGGGCCGGGATCGAACCTGGGTCCTCGCCGCCGTGAGGCAGCAAGGCTACCTCACTGTCCCCTCAGCATCCACAAACAGCCGCCGGAATGTGGCGGCTGGGGGAATTTCACAGTAACTTCATTGCAGTGTTAATGTAAGTCTACTTGTGACACCGATAAAGATTATTATTATTGCTATCCTGGTTTCAATTTGGTGGACTTTGTCTTCAATTGCCTGGGCCCTAAGCTTTGGAATGACCTCGCCGAAACCTCCCAGCCTCTCCACCGACCTCTGCATTATTCCTTAAAACATGCATCCTTGACCAGGGGCCGGTTTAGCACGGTGGGCTAAACAGCTGGCTTGTAATGCAGAACAATGCCAGCAGCGCGGGTTCAATTCCCGTACCGGCCTCCCCGAACAGGCGCTGGAATCTGGCGACTAGGGGCTTTTCACAGTAACTTCATTGAAGCCTACATTGACCAAGCTTCTGGTCACCTGTCTAATATGTGACTCGGTGTCAGATTTCACTTCACAAAGTCCCCATGAAGAGCCCCGGGGACATTTTAATGCATTAAAGGTATTATATAAATGAATATTGTTGTTGGTATGATGCATTTCCCTGAGCTAACTACACACATGTAAAATGACATTGAATGGCTGCGTCGCGCCCGACTTGGTGAGGTGAGGAGGCCGTTAAATCTCACGAGAGGCCCATCACGTAATTTGAGATGCTCAAAACACCTCCGCAGACATGTCTATCGAATCACACTTCTTAATTTCTATGGACGGGATTCTTCGTTAATGAGACAGAGTTGAATCCGGCGTGATTTGTGGAATCCACGACTGCAAAACTGACGCCGCACCGGGACCGATTCAGCGACCGTTGAGGGGCTAGCACCAGCGGCACGTGGAACACAATCAATTCCAATGAGAAACGGTGCCGGATTCACCAGGTCCGAAGTTGACACTCAGGAGGCTGCTGACAAGGTGCAGCCGCACATTCACGCTGCACGCCCCACACACACCATCAGATGGCAGCAAGGAGAGCAGCCCCAAGATTCATGAATGCTGAGCTGGAGACCAGCCTGGAGGTTGGGGGGGGGGGGGAAAGAAGGATGACCCTGTGCCTCAGCCCAGGATGGAGGCTGCCGGCCGCCGCCGTTTACCGCGTCTGGGCACAGATGGCAGAGGCGGTCAGCGCCATGGGCAACACCGTCCGGACCGGCCAGTAGTGCCGTCAAAAACGGCACAACCTCCTCAGGGCAGCCAGGGTGAGTAGGCAACACTGTGTCCCTGACACCAACCCCCCCCACCCCCCGCTTAACCGGAACACACACCTGCGACATCTCACTCTGACCCAACAGAGGCCCTGGATGTGAGTCGGAGGCCCAGAGGAAAGAGAGGTCGGCAAGTGGACTTCGGCAGTGAGTGAGGAACTGAGGCCCCGCTGAGTTGATGTTCCTCGCGACACATGTGTCAACCCCGACCGACACCACCGTCACCCCCACCCTCACCCCCACACCACCCTCACCCCCACATCACCCTCATCCCCACCCATACCCCCACACAGTCCTCACCCCCCCCCCCACACACTATTCTCACCCCAGCCGTCAGCCCCACACCACCCCACAGCAGCCTCATACTACACCACCCCCACCCTCACCGCCCGGCACCCCCACCCACACGCTCGCCCCCCCCCCCCCCCCGGCCTGAGATCTAATCATGCGTCTTATCTTGTGTCTTGCAGGAGCTGCTGGAGAGGGGGCGGGTCCATCTGGCGTCCCCCGCCCCCAGCCGGTGCCACCCATCAATTGTGGAGGTGCAGTGGCATAGCGAGGGACTACATGAGGGGCTGTCGGCGGGCACCCAGCACCTGCAGGCACAGTTAGAGGAGTCCAGCCCCGGGCAGGAGGTGGGGTGCTGGCAATGCCTGCCACCCAGGCCAATACCGCACGGGTGGCATCCATGGTGGAGGCACAGGGGGGCGACGGTTTTGGCTATGGATCAGCATATCCGAGGCCTGGGACATTCTGTGTCGGCACTAGCTGGGGCCCAGGGCAGGGTTACCGTCTCACAGTGCCAGAGCCAGCTGGACATTGCAGCGGCGCTTCTGAGAAAGGCCCAGTCACAGCAGACCATGGCTGGGAACATCGGCGGTAATGTTTAATACTGTGTTAATAACAATAATAATCCTCATCATTATCATCATCGGGTTTTGTTTTAATAAACCACATCCCTCTTTCTTCGTGTAATCACTCCTGGAGCGAAGTAACCTTTCCTCACAGACTTACAAAATTAAAATGTTGGGGATTCTGCCCAGAATCCTGGCCACTATTGGGGTCTGGTCTGGGATCATAATAGGCAGCCCAGGTGGAAATAATGGGCGGAAATAATGGACGGAATTCTCCCCCCCCCCCGCCACGCCGGGGGGGAGAATCGGTGGGGCGCCGCACGTGTCCCGTCCCGCCACCCCGACGCCCGCACGCGATTCTCCCACCCCCCCCCTAAATGGCGCGGCGAGAATCACGGCTGGCCGCTGGGAGAATCGCCGCTCGCCGTTTGCAAATTTCACAAAGAAACAAGTGGAGTGGTGAACGATTTATTTGTAATATTAGCCTGGGGGGTGAGAGCAACCTGTGTGCTGATTTACCAGACTGGGACTTCGCGTTTAGTGTCCACAAACACACAAGAGAGATGGTCGAGTTTTTTGGAACAAGGCTGATTCCCATCAGCAGAAAATCAAGGGACGAAGATAGACAAGTGAAGCTTTTGTCTTTCCCTTGGCGCATGGGGGCGGGAAGCCAGGGTCACAGAAACCAACTAAAAACGTAGAATGGAAAAAAATAATAACTCCCCACCCCCAAAAGTAATTTTCCACTCCTCCTGTAAGAACAAAGAGAACAAAGAACCGTACAGCACAGGAACATGCCCTTCGGCCCTCCGAGCCTGTGCCGATCCCGTGTCCTATCTAGACCAACTGCCTGTATCCTTCAACACTCCGTCAGTTCATGTGTCTATCCTGATAAGTCTTAAAGGTCGCTAACGTATCTGCCTCAACCACCTCACTTGGCAGTGCCTTCCAGGCCACCACCACCCTCTGTGTAAAAAACTTCCTCTGTGCGTCTCCACTGAACCTTTCCCCCGTCACCTTGAACTTGTGCCCTCTTGTAATTGTCATTTCCGCCCTGGGAAAAAGCCTCCAACTGTCCACCCTATCTATACCCCTAATAATTTTATAAACTCCCATCAGGTCGCTCCTCAACCTCCGTCTCTCTCGGGAGAACAAACCCAGTTTATTCAATCTCTCCTCATAGCTAATACCCTCTGTACCAGGTAACATCCTGGTAAACCTTTTTTGTACTCTCTCCAAAGCCTCCACGTCCTTCTGGAAGTGCGGTGACCAGAATTGTACACAGTATTCCAAATGTGGCCTAACCAAAGTTCTACATAAGACGTAAGATTCGAGAACGCAATGATCATATAATAATAATCTTTATTGTCACAAGTAGACTTACATTAACACTGCAATGAGGTTACTGTGAAAAGCCCCGAGTTGCCACATTCCAGCACCTATTCGGGTACACGGAGGGAGAATTCAGAATATCCAAATTACCTAGCACATCTTTCGGGACTTGTGGGAGGAAACCGGAGCACCCGGAGGAAACCCACGCAGACACGGGGTCCGCACAGACAGTGACCCAAGCTGGGAATCGAACCCGGGACCCTGGTGCTGTGAAGCAACAGTGCCACCGTGCTCATATTGTGTGTCCATTGCTTTATCGTGGCCATATTGTATGAACACCAATGCCTGGGTGCTCATTGTGCTCACCTGATACTTCTCTCTGTGTTCCAAGGGAGGTTTTCAAACAATGTGTTCACCGTTTGCATGTTAGTCTCCCATTAACTAATTTTGGGACTCTTTCCTTCTCTCCTACTCTATCTAACCTTGCTGCTGCCCTGCCCTCCACTCGCACCTTCAGCTAGGTTTTCTAATTAAAATAAATATCTTTGCAGTTCACCCTCTGAACTGAGCAGTCGTTCAGCTCTCTGGCACAGCTTCTGCTACAAGGATGTTTGAAAGGTTGTGGTCACGGTCTCTGCTGCTGTGATTAGAATGGAGAGCTCACCTGCACGGAGCACTTGAGGCAAGTGGTGTAGGTGCATTGAAGCAGAAATTCAATAGGCGAGGGGAAAGAAAAGAATTGGAGAATCTACTGACGGAGTTGGATGAAGAGACGCGGAGAGGTGCTCGCGAGGAATATAAACACTTTGACTTCTCCGCATTTTCAGAGGATCTCTGCAGAGAGCCTTCGTCAGAGCACACTCCTGTACGTTCATATTTTTCAAAGAAATTTCGATTGTGTACTCTGCTTGAGGGAGAGGGAGGCCAGCTGCTGTCAGGCAGCTTCCCAGATTGGGAACAGTGGGCAGCACAGTGGTTAGCACTGTTGCTTCACAGCTCCAGGGTCCCAGGTTCGATTCCCGGCTTGGGTCACTGTCTGTGCGGAGTCTGCACGTTCTCCCCGTGTCTGCGTGGGTTTCCTCCGGGTTTCTTCCCACCGTCCAAAGATGTACGGGTTAGGTGGATTGGTTACGCTAAATTGCCCAGTACTGTCCAAAGGTTAGGTGGGGTTGCTGGGTTATGGGGATAGGGTGGAGGTGTGGGCTTAGGTAGGGTGCTCTTTCAGGGGCCGGTGTAGACCCGATGGGCCGAATGGCCTCCTTCTGCACTGTAATTACTATGAAATGCCTATGAAAGAGGCACAAGCAGAAGGGGTACAGGGCTAACAGGACGTACAATGAACAGGAGTCTGGAGAGGGTGCCATTATCCAGCAGGCGGAGTCCACAGGCAGAACTCCTGCTACCTGGGCATGTCTGAGATTCAGTGCCACAACACTCTGTTTCAAAGGGTCAGCACCTTTATACAATTCTGGACCGAGAAAGCCAGCCACACGGAGCGAGCCGGGGCTTCGCTGCAATGGCAGGATTTCCCCACATTCAAGGAGGCGGCGATTGCACGTACGTCCCCATAAAGGTGCCAGCAGGGGAGGCCGCCAATGGAAAAGGCTGCCAGACCCTTAATGTGCAGATAGTGTGTGGCCACAATTGTCAGATTCTGCAGGTTTGCGGCAGGTATCCGGGATGCTGCCATGGTGCCGACATCCCCCATCGCTTCCAGGTGAGAAGGCTTTTCGTTGCTCAAGCTCGCTTGGATGGATGGCTCCTGGGGGGTTGTGGTGATTTGTCGTGATTGTCCCTTTAACGGCAACACGGCAGAGTAAAGGGTCCCTGGCTTGCGTGACTAATTGGGCCAGGTTGTAGAGCTCTCTTAGTCAGGAGACATGTCGGGAACTAGGGGCAGCCATGAGGCTGCGGTTTTCTTATTGATAAATCCATTTGCATCCACAATTGACGTCTGTAAAAGAGCATCTTTACATCTGGTGACGAGGATAAATTATCCTGACACTGCCTCTGGCCCGGCACCTGTGAGTATCCTGTTTTAGAGAACATGGCAAGATTCCTGGGGCAGAACCAACAAGAAGAGAGAGGGCACCTCCACTATATTGTAGACTAGGAGTGGTCCAGGGGTCTGAGTGCTTTAAAGAAACGGAAAGACAGGTGTAGATAAACAAACCTGTAAAATTGGCCGGCAGAGTCAAAAGTTTAAAAAAGAAACATAGAGTTGGAACATAGGAACAGGAGTAGGCCATTCAGCCCATTGACCCTGTCCCACCATTGAATGAGATCATGGTTGATCTGTGACCTAACTCCATATCCTTTAGCCCATATCCCTTAATATTTTTGTTTGAGAAAATTCTATCTCAGATTCAAAATTAACAACTGTTCCAGCTTCGACTGCTGTTTGTGGGAGAGAATTCCAAACCTTTACCATCATTTGAGTGAAGAAGTTCTTCCGAACATCTCTCCTGAACGATCTGGCCCTAATTTTTAGACTATGCCTCCGAGTTTTAGAATCTCCAACCAGTGGATTTATCTTTCCCTGTTAATATCGTGAATACTTTGATCAGGTCACCCCTTAGCCTTCCAAGTTCTAGCGAAAACAGGTCAAATTGGGTAATTTCTCCCCGTAACTCAACCCCTGTAGTCCAAATATCATTTTTGTAAATCTACATTGCACTCCCTCCAAGGCCAATATATCCTTCCGAAGGTGTGGTGCCCAGAACTGCTGACAGTGACTCCAAGTGGGGTCCAACCAAGGTTTTGTATAGTTGCAGCATAACCCCTGTGACTCCAGTCCTCTAGCTATAACGGCTAACATTCCATTAGTCTTTTCAATTATTTTCTACACTTGTTCCTGGCAATTAAAGGATCTATACACCTGAACCCCCAAGTCTCTTTGGACATCCACTATATCTAACCTCTTTCCATTTAGAAAGTACTCTGCTCTATCCTTTTTTGGTCCAAAATGGATAACCTCATACTTAAGAACAAAGAACAATACAGCACAGGAACAGGCCCTTCGGCCCTCCAAGCCTGTACCGGTCATGATACCAATCTTTGCCAAAACCCTCAGCACTTTCTTGTGCCGTATCCCTCTGTACCCATCCTATCCATGTGTTTGTCAAGATTGTCACGACCTGCTTACATTTAATTCCAACTGCCACAATTTTGCCCAATTTACCGAGTCTGTTAATGTTTCCTTGCAATGTTATGCTATCATCTAGGCTGTCTACAATGCCACCTAACTTCGTATCATGCACAAATTTGGATATATGACATTCTATGCTATCATCCAAGTCATTAATGAATAATGTGGGTAATTGAGGTTCCAACACAGATCCCTGTGGTACACCATTAGTCAACTCCGGCCAATTAGAGTAATTATCTATTATCCCCACTCTCTGTCGCCTGCCGCCCAACCAGTTTCCGAACCAGGGGCGGGATTCTCCGACCCCGGGCTGGGTCGGAGAATCGCCGGTGGGGGGGTGGGGCGCAATTCACGCAACGCTGGTCCGACGATTCTCCGCGCGCGATGGGCCGAGTGGCCGCCGAGAAAGGCCGGGTCTCTCCGCCGCCGTTCACATGTGGTCATACCCGGCGGGACCTCAGCCTTCGTCCTGCGGGGGGCAGCCTGGTTGGGGGGGGGAGGTGGGGTCCGACCCTGGGGGGGGGCGTCCTCTACCGTGGCCTGGCCCGCGATCGGGGCCTACCGATCGGCGGGCCCGCTTCTCCTGGTGGGGCCTATGTTCCTCTGCGCCGGGCCCCTGTATCTCTCTGCCATGTTGTGTCGGGACCGACGCGGGGAAGGAAACTAGCGCGCATGCGCAGACCGGCGGCGCACGTTTGACACCAGTATCGGCAGCTGGAGCTGCGCGAGCCGCTTAGTGCCGTGCTGGCCCCCTGTAGGGCGCAGGGTCGCTGACCCTGGGGGGCCTGTTGACGCCGTCGTAAAACGCGACGCTGCTTACAACGGCGCCAACACTTCGCCTCAGGATCAGAGAATCCTGCCTTAGGCCAATAATTTGCCCTCAACTCTGTGGGCCTTGGTTAACAGTAAAAAAAACAAAAGAAGATGGCCATGCGGAGCCAGCAGCTCGAAGACCTGTGGTTTTTAATTTTAAAACCAGGAATTTGGATAACAGGCAAAGAATTGCTGCAGGTCAGAGAGGTCAAAAGCTTAAAACAAAGGGACTGGCTCGGGGAAGCAGCGCTGCAGCTTGAAGAGTAAACAAACAAGAAACAGATCCGAACAGGCGATACCTGCATTGATACATTTGTTGCCAATACACCTGAAAGGGGAAGCCAATTGTATCTGAGCAATTTGGGCAGCACGGTAGCACAGTGGTTAGCACAGTTGCTTCACAGCTCCAGGGTCCCCGGTTCGATTCCCGGCTTGGGTCACTGTCTGTGCAGAGTCTGCACGTTCTCTCCGTGTCTGCGTGGGTTTCCTCCGGGTGCTCCGGTTTCCTCCCACAGTCCAAAGATGTGCAGGTTAGGTGGATTGGCCACGCTAAATTGCCCTTAGTGTCCAAAAATGTTAGGAGGGGTTATTGGGTTACGGGGATAGTGCGGGCTTGGGTAGGGTGCTCTTTCCAAGAGCCGGTGCAGACTCGGTGGGCTGAATGGCCTCCTTCTGCACTGTAAATTCTATGATTCTATGAACTACAGCTCCAGCCTGTGTGGGGGAAAAAAGATTACGGCACAGTCTTAAAGCAGCGATACTCTTAAAAGAGGTAATATATTTAAAGTGGCAATGCACTTAAAGCAGCAACCACATGAAGAAGCAAATGGCAATGGACAGGAAAATTAGAGAAGACCCCAGATAGAAGGCTGCTCTCAAAAAACATCCATAAGCAACAAAGACCTCAGAGGGGGCAATGAATACCTCAAGGTAGGGGTAATGAATGACCCGAAAAGGAGGGCAATGAAACACAGAAACATAGAAAACTGAAGCAGGGGGAGGCCATTCGGCCCTTCGAGCCTACTCCACCATTCAATATGATCATGGCCGACCATCAAGTTCAATATCTTGATTGCTCCTTCCTCCCATGTACTTCAGCCCTAAGAGCTATATCTAATTCCTTATTGAAAATACAAAACGTTTTGGCCTCAACTACTTTCTTTAGTCGCAAATTCCACAGTTTCACCACTCTCTGGATGAAGAATTTTCTCCTCACCTCAGTCCTAAAAGGTTTACCCCTTACCTTCAAACTATGAACCCTAATTCTGGACTCCCCCACCATCGAGAACATTCTTCTACCGTGTCTAAACCTGTTCGAAGTTTATATAAGTTTCTATGAGATCCCTTCTCACTCTTTTAAATGCCAATGAATATAATCCTAACTGACTTAATCTGTCCTCATATGACAGTCCCATCATCCCCGGAATCAGCCTGGTAAACCTTCGCTGCACTCCCTCCATAGCAAGAACATCCTTCCTCAGATAAGGACACCAAAACTGCACATAATACTCGCCAATGCCCGATACAATTGCAGTAAAACATCTCTATTCCTGTACTCAAATCCTCTCGCTATGAAGGCCAACATACCATTTGCCTTCTTTACTGCCGCTGTACCTGCGCGCTTGCTTTCAGCGACTGATGCACGAGGACACCAAGGTCTCGCTGAATGTCCAGACCCCAGAAGGAGGGCAATGAAACACCCAGAAGGAGGGCACTGAAAGACTCCAAAAAGGCAATAAAAGACCCCAAGAGAAGGGCAATGAAAGACTCCACAGGAATGAGTGACCCATGGCCAACATCACATATAGGTCTTCTACGCGTGGCGTTGGATATCTGTTCAAATGGGAGGCCCTGTTTACTATCATCTTATGATTGTCACACGGATGAATGGACTTGTCTGTCTTCAGCACTGGTTCCACTAGTGCTGCCCACTCTGCGACCTGGACCGGGCAGATGAGGCCCATGTCCTCCAGCTGTCCCAGTTCGTCATCTACTTTCGTAAGGAGGGCATATGGGAATGGTTGGGCCATAAAATATTTGGGTTGAGCCTGTGGGTCAACGTAGGTTTTAGCTGTGGCCACCTTTATCTTTCCCTGGCCATCCAGGGGAACATTTGGATACTTTCCGAGGGTTTTGATTTCCATGTCCAAGGAGCTTTATACTTAATTGGGCCTCCTTTGGAGGTTGTGATGCAGTTTAACTGCATTAAGTCGTCTGCGCAGAGGGGGCAATGAGCAAAGCCCTGCTCGGGATGCTGGTGTCACCTGACCAGGGCGACATGTTTGCTATCGATTCTGGTAGCCTCGACCACCACGGGTCCTGTGACCGCAAGTGCAGCACTGCTGTGGGTACTCCTCATTGTCTTCTGGGGAGATGCCCCATCGAGCTGTGGTGGCCCTTGGCCAGCGGGTTTGACCAAGATGTTGCTTTGGTAGTGAGTATGTCCCGTGAGCCCTATCCTTGGGGGGGACATTTCTCTTTGGAACGGGGGCCGGCCAACTCTGTGCACACCGTAGTCCATGGAACTCTGGAGCTCCTGGGCACACTTTTCCGCATTATTGCTGGAGAGCGATGGCACTATGGCCCTTTACAGATGTAAGGCCGATTCAGCTAACAGCTTCCTTTGAGTTGCCATATTGTTTTTCTTTATAAATTTAGAGTACCCAATTCATTTTTTCCAATTAAGGGGCAATTTAGCGCGGCCAATCCACCTTCCCTGCACATCTTTGGGCTGTGGGGGCGAAACCCACGCAAACACGGGGCGAATGTGCAAACTCCACATGGACAGTGACCCAGGGCCGGGATCGAACCTGGGACCTCGGTGCCGTGAGACAGCAGTGCTAACCACTGTGCCTCCGTGCTGCCCTCTGTCATGATATCCATATTAACATATCATGGTGCAATCACACACACACACTGATGGACAGGTAGACGGACCAATCAACACACACACAACATCACAGCCAATCACCAGTGAGAGCACACGCTCTATAAAACAGGGAACACCACAGATCCCGCTCATTCTACCAGGAGATAGCTCAGAGCACAGAGCTCACAGCGTGCCACTCAGACATACACCATGTGCTGAGTGCCTCACTAAGATAGTGCTAGGGCTGGGTCCACAGGTTAACTGGTGAAGTACGAACCACAGCCAGAAGTTAGCAGTTGTTATTGTACAGAATAATAAAACAGAGTTGTACCATCAACAACCGTGTTGGTTCGTTTGTGTATCGGAACACCCAACACGACATGATACCAGGGCTGGAAACTCGCCAGCGACTGTGAGACCTACCTGCACCTCTTCAGAGATCCGCCATCCTGTGCCATGGACACCATCAGCCCGCCGCAGCCGCTCCAAATCGCTGGAAACCTCGGCGTCAACTGGAAGCTGTTTAAACAGCGCTTCCAGCTCTTCTTAGAAGCCACAGACAGGGAGAATGCATCAGACACCAGGAAGATTGCCCTCCTCCTCTCCACGGCGGGGCAACGTGCCATCCACGTCTACAACTCCCTGGCATTTGCGGAAGGCGAGTACAAGACGAAGTACAAGACGATCCTTCTAAAATTTGAGCAACACTTCAGCGTCGAGGTGAATGAGAGCTTCGAGCGGTACCTCTTCCAGCAGCGCCTGCAGGGTAAGGATGAACCTTTTCAATCTTTTCTGACACATCTCCGTATTCTCGCGCAGTCCTGCGGCTATGATGCCACCTCCGATTCCATGATTCGGGATCAGATAGTTTTTGGGGTCACCTCGGACACCCTACGCCAGCAGCTCCTCAAAATAAAGCGCCTCACCCTAGCCACCGCCATCGAAACCTGCGTCCTCCACGAAAACGCGACCAGCCGGTACTCCCAATTCCAGGCGGCCAAATCGGCACGGCAGGGGTCCTACGAGGCCGAGCGGGTCCAGTCCATCGAGTTCCTCCCGGCCCGTGGCCCGGACGAGGGCGGCCATTTCGCGTGCTTTCCGAGGCCTCCCGCGCTTGTATGCGGCAAAAGAGGGGACGTCGACGCAGAGGGACGTGATGCGCAGGCGCGCTCTACGCAGGACCGCACCGCGCATGCGCGGTGGCGCAATGAACGCCATGACGTCACGACGTGCGGCAACTGTGGATCCGCACACTTAAAGCGGCAATGTCCAGCCAAAACTCGACAATGCCTCCGCTGTGGCAGGATGGGCCACTATGCTGCCTGCTGTCGAGCAGCTCAACCTGCCAACTCTCCGCAATTCCGCCAGCCTCGCAGGGACGTGCGGGCCATTCAGCCTCCATACACCGAGTCATACCCTGAAGACGTACAGACCGGTGATACTGACGACCGGGAAGCCTTCCGCGTTGCGGTAATAGACAGAATTCGGATGTCCCCAAGTAGGAGCCACCAGCCGATGCCAGTGCACAGCGTTAATCTGGGAGATGAATGGTGTGCCACCCTAACGGTCAACCGATCACCAATCACATTCCGCTTAGACACTGGTGCCTCCGCCAATCTCATTGCATGGTCAGCCTTCTACGCCTTGAAGGTCAAACCACCGATTCGGCCATCCCGCTGTCAGTTGGTCGATTACAACGGTAACGTCATCCCGGCCATGGGATCCTGCCAGCTCGAGGTTACACACAATTCATACACAGCCACACTGTCCTTTGAGATAGTTGGATCCTCGAAGGACTCCCTGCTAGGCGCACAGGCGTGCAAGGTTCTCCACCTCGTTCAGCGGGTACACACTCTGTCTCCAGAAGGCACGTCCGATTTCCCGGATGCAGACTTTAGGGTGCAGCTCCACTCGCTCCTCGCCCACAACGAGGAGGCTTTCGAGGGCATGGGCACACTGCCCTACACCTACAGAATACGGCTCAAACCGGACGCCACCCCGGACATTCACGCACCTCGTAGAGTCCCAGCACCACTCAAGGACCGCCTCAAGCAGCAGCTGCAGATTCTGCAGGACCAAGGAGTGCTTTCCCGGGTCACGGGGCCTACGCCATGGGTCAGCTCCATGGTGTGCGTAAAAAGCCCTCTGGCGAGCTCCGATCTGCATCGACCCGAAAGACCTGAACAATAAATCATGAGGGAATACTACCCCATACCCAAGCGGGAAGAAATCACGAGCGAAATGGCCCGGGCTCAAATTTTTACCAAGCTTGATGCCTCAAAGGGTTTTTGGCAGATTCATATGGATCAGTCCAGCAGGAAGCTGTGCACTTTCAACACTCCCCCTCCCACCATCACTCAGCAGGGACCCGGATCCCTCAACAATCCTAGGCCTCAGTATATCGAACGGGAGTCATGGGATTGGGAAGAGAATGTGCATCAGCAAAATGGGGTGATTTCTCTCGGCGACCCCATCCCCTACTTTCCTGATGCCGGGTCCCTCAACAAGGCACGGAATGCGCGACTACAAGGGGCTCCCCTCTTCGCACCGCACCTACGCCTCCCCCACACCCCTGTGCTTCCAGTGTGGCGAGTTCCCCCGTCCATCACTGGCTGAAAGCCAGTGGAGGTGGGATGAGGCCCTTCATTAAGGGCCTTAATTGGAGGCCGAGCGGGTAATACACTCATTAGATTCCCATCCTGGACATAATCGAGGCAGTGTTGGAAAGGTGGTGGGGTCCCCATCATTGACACCGGCCCCCCCTCCCCCCCGCCGCCGAGCCTTATTAAATGTCCCCCTTCCGCCAAACCCACCTCAGGAGGGGGCATTCAATTTAGCCCTGAATCTACCCAATGGAATCCCTTTATATTCTAACCCACTTTGAAATAAAGGCCGACATTTATATAAAGGCTCATTTAATCCCTATTTTGTACCCGTGCAGTGGTGTTTAACGATACTGTTCACTCATATTCAATTGTGGACCATCTAAACCACAGCTTCATTCATTTGCCTTTGCTCCACACCCTCGCATTGCCTTTGTAATGTTCTTTGATTGAGCTGATGTGAACAAAGAACATTAGACTTTGTTTCATAAATAAAGCTATTTGTCACTAACACTGCATTGATGAATAACTTAAAATGTCTAAGATGAATACAGTTGGAAATAAACGTCTATCACTAACTTCCACTAAGATACAGCAGAGCTACCTTCTGACGGAGCACATGGCGCATCCCGGGTCCTGGGACTCTGTACTTGCCCCGCCTGCTGGTCGGATGGTAAAACTACAACAATAAAACATCTAACTTATGATACACATGCAGATCATAGAATTCACAGGGATGATGAACTGCTCATATTACATACAGATGATAGTCTACCTATCATCACAGCCTTGCCCAGCTGTGTGTGCAAAATAAAAGACGATAGGGCACAGCGCTTTTGGATTTGCTCCACAAACATAATTAATTAAAGGAGATTATCAAGGTTAAGACATGTGGAGGTAAGCAATCAGTATGCTTTCTCCGGGGTGCCAACGGATCTATTGCTCGTGTTATTAATGCTAAGGTTGCTTTTGTCACTGGCTGATCTTCCTTTCTCCTTTTTGTTGGTATTTGTCGAGTTGTTGTCTGCTTTATACACTGGATTCGCCTCAGAGCAAACTGAAGAAATGACATTGATTTTTAAGTCTGCAGCAAGTTCATTCACAACAGCTTTTAAATATCTCTGTGTTGGCAGAACTGTCTGCACAGAGAAAGTTTACAGCATAGAAAGAGGCCACTCGGGCCACCGCGTCTGCGTCGGTCGAAAACGGCCCATGCCGCCGGATCCCACTTTCCAATACTTGGTCCGTGGCCCCGCAGGTTAGGACACTTCAGGTGCAAATCCAGACACCTTGAAATGAGTTGAGGGTTTCTGCCTCCACCACACTTTCAACCAGTGAGTTTCAGACCCCCACAACCCTCTGGGCGAAAAAGATTATTCCTCATCTCCCTCTGGTCCTTCCACTACTCTAGTTAAATCTCTGCTCCCCAGTCACTGACCTCTCTGCTGAGATAAATAGGTCCTTCCGATCCACTCTACTCGAGCCCCTCACAATTTTGTGCATCTCAATCAAATCTCCCCTCAGCCTTCTCTGCTCCATGGAGAACAATCCCAGCCTCTCCAATCTTTCATCATTGCTGCAATTTTTCAGTCCTGGCCACATCCTGGTAAATCTCCACTGTACCCTCTCTAACGCAATTATATCCCTGCTGCAATGAGGTGACCAGAACTGTACACAGTGCTCAGCTTGTGCCTGAACTAATGTTTTATATAATTCCAGCAGAACCTCCCTGCTCTTACATTCTTGGCCTTGGCTAATCAATGAAACGATTCCATATGCCTTATCAGCCAGTTCTTCTACCTTCAGGGATCTGTGGACATTCACTCCAAGGCCCACCATTTCCTCAACACCTCTCAAAATTATCCCATTCATTGTGGTTGCCCTCCCCAAATGCATCATTTTTTACTTCTCTGGGTTGAATTTTATTTTCCACATTTTTGCTAATTTCTCTCTGGCTTCTTTTAACAGCCCGGGGTACATTTCATCTGGCCCTGGTGATTTGTCTACTTTCAAGAATGCTATTCCCCCTAATTCTTCCTCGCTGCCTATGTTTATCACATTTAATTCTTTGCACTCTTTTTCCTTAACTATAATGTCTTCATTCTCCCCCACTTTTATGAAAGCAGATGTAAAATATTAATTTAGAATCATACCCGCATCGTCACCTTCATACAGAAGTGACATTTCTTTCATCTTTAATGGGTCCTACTCTTTCCTTAGTTATCCTCTTGCTCTTAATGTATTGATGAAACAGCTTTGATTTCTCCTTGATTTTTCTTGCTAATATTATTTCATGCCCTCTCTATTTCCTTTTCTTATTTCAAACCTCTTCTTCCTTTTGTCTTTATCAGGTATCGAGTTCTCGGTGCCGGACATAAGCTTCCCTTTTCTGCCTTGTCTTGCCCCGTAAGCTCTTTCACATCCAGGGGCCTCTAGATTTGGCCGTCCCATCCTTATTCTTTGTGGGCAGATGTTTACTCTGAACCCCTTGAAGCTCCCGCTTTAGTGTCTCCCACAGCTGCGATGACGATTTACCTTCAAGAAACTGTTTCCCGTCCACTTTTGCTGAATTACTTCTCACCTTTGTAAAATTAGTCGGGGTCAGGGCAGGGTGGCACCCTGGCATTCCCCACTGGTATCCAGGCACCTTTCCACGACCAGCCAGGTACCCTGGCCCTGCCAGGGTCTCCAGTTTGCACTGCCATTTAAAAAAAAATCACTTTCACGGGATGTGGGCTTCGCTGGGTGGATCAGCATTTATTGCCCATCCCTAAATGCCCTTGAGAAGGTGGTGGTGAGCTGCCTTTGTGAACCATTTTATCTCCTTCTCTATCTGGTTTAGCACAGGGGCTGGTTTAGCACAGTGCTAAATAGCTGGCTTTTAAAGCAGACCAAGGCAGGCCAGCAGTGCGGGTTCAACTCCCATACCAGCCTCCCCGAACAGGCGCCGGAATGTGGCGACTAGGGGCTTTTCACAGTATCTTCATTGAAGCCTACTTGTGACAATAAGCAATTATTATTATTACCATTCCTGTCCCTCTTTCAGCCATGTTTCTGTATTAGCTGCGATATCATACTGCCACACTTCTATCTGTGTCCCCAGCTGCTTCATTTGCTCTACTCTTTGCATTGAACGATATAGCCTGCTGAACTATCGTTTACATTTTTTATCCTTTGGTTCCTGGTCTGCCAGATTAACTCACTGATTTTCTGCTTTCCATTACCACCAGGTTCGCATCCCCCTGTTAAATTAGTCCAAACCCTCTCCCACAGCACTCGCAAACCTCCCAGCAAGGATATTGGCCACAGCCCCATAGAGA
Organism: Scyliorhinus torazame; assembly: GCF_047496885.1. Classification (NCBI taxonomy): domain Eukaryota; kingdom Metazoa; phylum Chordata; class Chondrichthyes; order Carcharhiniformes; family Scyliorhinidae; genus Scyliorhinus; species Scyliorhinus torazame. Next base: position 28,732,264 of record NC_092715.1, read on the forward strand.
TGCAAACCACCTGGCTCGTACAGGCCCCATCTATTATGGTAAAAATGGTCACTCTCAAGTCTGAGCAATTCAACCAAGCAAAGATTTTATTCAAATATATGCCACAGACTGGGAACCTCAGTCACCCAAGGAGCCTCTCAATGATACAGAGTTTACAGGGTGGCACGGCGGCACGGTGGTTAGCACTGCTCCATCACAGCACCGGGGATCCGGGTTCAATTCCGGCTTTGGGTAAATGTCTGTGTGGAGTTTGCACTTTCTCCCCGCGTCTGCGTGGGTTTCCTCCGGGTTCTCCGGTTTCCTCCCACAGTCCGAAGAGGTGCAGGTTAGCTGGATTGGCCACGCTAAAGTGCTGCTTATTGTGCAGGGATGTGTTAGTTAGGTGCAGGGGTTATTGGGATAGGGAAGGGAAGTGAGCTTGGATGGAGTGCTCTTTCAGAAGGTCGGTGCAGACTCAATGGGCCGAATGGCTTCCTTCTACACTATCGGGTTTCATAGAATTATCATAGAATTTACAGTGCAGAAGGAGGCCATTCGGCCCATCGAGTCTGCACCAGCTCTTGGAAAGAGCACCCTATCCAAGATCAACACTTCCACCCTCTCCCCATAACCCAGTATCCCCACCCAAAATTAAGGGCAATTTTGGACACTAAGGGCAATTTATCATGGCCAATCCACCTAACCTGCACATCTTTGGACTGTGGGAGGAAACCGGAGCACCCGGAGGAAACCCACGCACACACGGGGAGGATGTGCAGACTCCGCACAGACAGTGACCTAAGCCGGAATCGAACCTGGGACCCTGGAGCTGTGAAGCAATTGTGCTATCCACAATGCTACCGTGCTGCCCTTTCTATGATTCTGATTGTATGATAACAAATCGTAGTTCTCTGCTTTCATTACAATGCTTCAGGACAGCCACTAATCCTTTACCATACTATTCCATCAATGAACTGGATCATTCAGGCCTAATAGATGTTCCCGTTATCTCAATCTTCTTGGGACAGGTAGTTGCCATGGTAACTCAATCATCTTGCCTTGTCTTCAATTCCTCTTATCTCCTTTTTCTGTACAGCAACGAATAGAATGTTCATACAGGCTGTTATTGCTGGCTACTGAGCCAGCACCCCTGAGCCACCTTCGGTCAAGGAAATGTACTCTCATAGATCCAGTGCTTATTTTAAGATTAGTAAAGCCTTTTAATATGATGCCACCCAGTATAAGCTCCCTGGTCCCCACTTCACACCTCCCCAGAACCCCAGTCCTAATGACCCAGGAATCTGAATCCTTCCCTCCTACGCCAATTCTCCAGTCACGCATTCATCAACTTTAATCTCCTATTTTATTGCACATGGGACTGGTAGTAATTCCGAGGTTACTACCTCTAAGATTCTGCTTTTTAATGCCTTACCTAGTTACCTAAAATTGGCTTTCAGGACCTCGTCCCTCTTTCTCCCCCTGTCGTTGATACCACTGTGAACAACAACCTCTGGCTGTTCACCCTCCCCTTTAACAACATTCTTTGCAGCCACAGTGTAACATGCTTGAACCTGGCATAAGGGAGGCAACATATCATCCTGGAGTCATGTCTACGACCCCAGAAATGCCTGTCTGTTGCCCCAGCTATTGAATCCATTGGGACCGCACCGGCATCTGAAATGGAAAACCCACTCTCTTGCAGAATAGACTCAGAGGACTCCTCCACCACCTGCCTGGTGCTCCTAGACTTCCTGGTGGCCATCCATTCTCTGCGAGAAGTAGCTCCTCCTCATCTCAGTTCTATATCTATCGCCTCTCAACCTATAGGGGCTGGTTTAGCACAGGGCTAAATCGCTGGCTTTGAAAGCAGACCCAGGCAGGCCAGTAGCATGGTTCAATTCCCGTACCGGCCTCCCCGAACAGGCGCCGTAATGTGGCGACTAGGGGCTTTTCACAGTAACTTCATTTGAAGCCTACTTGTGACAATAAGCAATTTTCATTTCATATCTGCTACCTCTCGTTCTAGATTGCCCCATAAGGGGGAACATTTGCTCTATGTTTACTTTATCAATCCGTCTTAGTATTTTATACCTCAATCAGATCCCCTGTCATTCTTCTAAACTCCAGCGAGTATAAGCCCAAACTGTTTAATCTCTCCTCATACGTCAGCCCTTTTATCCCTGGAATCAATCTGGTGAACCTCCTCTGAACTGCCTCCAATGCCACCACATCCTTCCTCAAATAAGGAGACCAAAACTGGACACAATCCTCCAAATGTGGTCTCACCAACACACTGTACAATTGCAACAATACTTCTCTACTAGTATACTCCAGTCCTTTTGCAATAAATGCTCACATTCCATTTGCTTTTTTATTACATTCTGCACCTGAATACCGACTTTCTGCGATTCATGAACAAAGACACCCGGATCCCTCTGCCCAAATGCATTTTGTATTTGATTTCCATTTAGGTAATAATTTGCCTTTCAATTGTTTTGCTCAACTTGGATAACCTCACACTTATCCACATTAAACTCCATTTGCCAAATTTTGGCCCATTCTTCCAGCCTATCTATATCCATCTGTAAACTCTATATCTTATCTTCACTGCCTGCTTTCCCACATATTTTAGTATCATCCATAAATTTTGCTATGTTACACTCTGTCCCTGCTTGCAGATCATTTTCATAGATTGTAAACAGTTGAGATCTGAGGACTGAACCTTGCGGCACTGCGCTAGTTACAGTTCACCAACCAGAGAAGCCTCCATTTATCCCGCCTCTCTGCTTTCTGTCAGTCAGACAATTCTCAATTCAACCTAGTACTCGACCCCCAATCCCCTGCGATTTCATCTTCTGGATAAGTCTTTTATGTGGCATCTTGTCAAATGCCTTCTGGAAGTCGAGATATACCACATCCACAGGTTCCCCATTATCCAACTTGCTGGTTACATCCTCAAAGAACTCACGCAAGTTTGTCAAGCATGACTTACCCTTCGTAAAATCATGCTGGCAATGGTGGATTGAGCTTTGTCTTTCCAAATGTTCAGTCATCTCCTCCTTAATGACTGATTCCAGCAACTTCCCCACCACAGAGATCAAGCTAACTTGCCTCGGGCAGCACGGTAGCACAAGTGGATAGCACTGTGGCTTCACAGTGCCAAGGTCCCAGGTTCGATTCCCCGCTGGGTCACATTGCGGAGTCTGCACGTTCTCCCCATGTCTGCGTGGGTTTCCTCCGGTTTCCTCCCACAGTCCAAAGACGTGCAGGTTAGGTGGATTGGCCATGATAAATTGCCCTTTGTGACCAAAAAAGCTTAGGAGGGGTTATTGGGTTACGGGGTTAGGGTGGAAATGAGGGCTTAAGTGGGTCGGTGCAGACTCGATGGGCCGAATGGCCTCCTTCTGCACTGTATGTAAGACCATAAGACATAGGAGCGGAAGTAAGGCCATTCGGCCCATCGAGTCCACTCCACCATTCAATCATGGCTGATTTCAACTCCATTTACCCGCTCTCTCTCCTAACCCTAATTCCTCGAGAAATCAAGAATTTATCAACTTCTGTCTGAAAGACACTCAATGTCCCGGCCTCCACCGCCCTCTGTGGCAATGAATTCCACAGACCCACCACTCTCTGGCTGAAGAAATCTCTCCTCATCTCTGTTCTAAAGTGACTCCCTTTTATTCTAAGGCTGTGCCCCCAGGTCCTAGTCTCCCCTGCTAATGGAAACAACTTCCCTACATCCACCCTATCTAAGCCATTCATTATCTTGTAAGTTTCTATTAGATCTCCCCTCAACCTCCTAAACTCCAATGACTATAATCCCAGGATCCTCAGACGTTCATCGTATGTTAGGCCTACCATTCCTGGGATCATCCGTGTGAATCTCCGCTGGACCCGCTCCAGTGCCAGTATGTCCTTCCTGAGGTGTGGGGCCCAAAATTGCTCACAGTATTCTAAATGGGGCCTAACTAATGCTTTATAAAGCTTCAGAAGTACATCCCTGCTTTTATATTCCAAGCCTCTTGAGATAAATGACAACATTGCATTTGCTTTCTTAATTACGGACTCAACCTGCAAGTTTGCCTTTAGAACTATGTTTTATAGTTTCCTACTTTTTGCCTCTCTCCCTTTTTGAATAGGGGCGTCACGTTTGGGCAGCACGGTAGTACAGTGGTTAACACTGTTGCTTCGCAGCGGCAGGATCACCGGTTCAATTCCCGGCTTCGGTCACATCTGTGCAGAGTCTGCACGTTCTTCCTGTGTCTGTGTCGGTTTCTTCCGGGTACTCCGGTTTCCTCCCACAAGTCCCAAAAGACATGGGGCGGAATTCTCCGCAATTGGCGCGATGTCCGCCGACCGGCGCCAAAAACGGGGCGAATCAATCCGGCATCGCGCCGCCCCAAAGGTGCGGAATCCTCCGCATCTTGAGCGGCCGAGCCCTAACCTTGAGGGGCTAGGCCCGCGCCGGACTGATTTCCGCCCCGCCAGCTGGTGGGAAAGGCCTTTGGTGCCCCGCCAGCTGGCGCGAAACTGACTTTGCCGGGCGTCAGCAGCCGCTCACGGCATCCCCGCGCATGCGCAGTGGAGGGGGTCTCTTCCGCCTCCGCCATGGTGGAGACCGTGGCGAAGGCGGAAGGAAAAGAGTGTCCCCATGGCACAGGCCCGCTGGCGGATCGGTGGGCCCCGATTGCGGGCCAGGCCACCGTGGGGGCACCCCCCGGGACCAGATCGCCCCGCGCCCCCTCCAGGACCCCGGAGCCCGCCCGCGCCGCCTTGTCCCGCCGGTAAGAGAGGTGGTTTAATCCACGCCGGTGGGACAGGCATTCTAGCAGCGGGACTTCGGCCCATCCGGACCGGAGAATCGCCGGGGGGGGGGGGGGGGGGGACGCCAACCGGCGCGGCGCGATTCCCGCCCCCGCCGAATATCCGGTGCCGGAGAATTCATCAACCGGCGGGGCGGGATTCACGCCAGCCCCCGGCGATTCTCCGACCCGGCGGGATGTCGGAGAATCCCGCCCATGGTGTTCGGTGAATTGGACATTCCGAATTCTCTCTCTGTGTACCCGAACAGGCGCCGGAATGTGGCGACTGGGGTTTTTTCACAGTAACTTCATTGCAGTGTTAATGTAAGCCTACTTGTGACAATGAAGATTATTATTATTATTAACATGTTTCCAATCCACTGGGACCTTTCCAGAATCCAGAGAATTTTGAATATGATAACCACTGCATCCACTATCTCTGTTGCCACCTCCTTTAATACCCTAGGATAGAGGCCATCAGGTCCTGGGGACTTAACTGCCTTTAATCCCATTAGTTCATTCAATACCAAGTTCCTCTGCATTAACTGCAGTTTTTGGAAAACTGTTCTTCTCCTCTTCTGTGAAGACAGAGGCAGAATATTGGTTCAGTGCCTCTGCCATCTCTGTGTTCCCCATTATTACCTCACCGGTGTCGTCCTCTAAAGGGCCAACAATTGTTTTAGCTATTCTCTTCTCTTTGTATACTTACAGAAGTTTTGGTTTCAGCGTTTATGTTTTCCCTAGTTTCCTTCCGTAGTTCATCTTAGCTCTTCTGATTTTATTTTTAGTAGCCTTTTGCTGAACCTAAAAGTTCACCAAATCCTCCAATTTACCACGAGCTTTTGCAGTATGGTATGCCCTAGTTTTTGCCTTTATGTCAGCTTTGACTTCCTTGTTTAGCCATGAAACGGTTTTCTCCTTTTCACAATTCCTCTTCCCCTCAGGAATATACTTTAATTGAGAGATATTTAATATCTCCCTGAACATCCACCATTGTTCCTCAACTGTTCTACCCTCAATTATTTGTGCCCAGTCTACTTGGGCCACCTCATTCCTCAGGCCTGTATAATTACCACTGCCCAATGCTAAAACTCCAATATGGGACTCTGTCTTCTCTCGTTCAATCTGAATTCGAAATTCTAACATGCTGTGATCACTCCTTCCAAGAGTGTCCTTAATGACAAGACTACTTATCAATCCTTCTTAATTATATAATACTAACTGAGTGGCTCCATAACATATTGCTCGAAGAAACAATTCCCTATACATTCGAAATCTCCCTCGAGGCTCCCCTTGCCACTTTAATTAATATCCATATTAAAATCACCCATGACTACCGGTGTGCCTTCTCACAAGCCCTCGTTATTTCTTGGTTTATACTATGCCCCACTTTGGAAGTATTTCTTGGGGACCTGTAAATTATTCCTACCAAGGAGTTTATTCCCTTGTTTTTCTTTTCCACTCAGATCAATTCAACATTTTGGCCCTCAGTACCAATGTCATTTCTTAATACAGCCTTGATGTCATCTTTAACCAATAAAGCAACTCCACCTCTTGTCTATCCTTTCGGAATACTGAGTACCCTTGGCCATTCAACTCCCAGTCCCGATCCTCCTGCTACCATGTTTCAGTAATCCCCACCAAATCATACCCATTTGTCTCTATTTGTGCCATCAGCTCATTGACCTTATTCCGAATATTGCGTGCATTTAGGTTCAAGGTTTTTTAATATGTTCTACTGATTTGCCTTTCCCTTGTAGGATTTTCTTGTGTACTATGCTTTTCACACATTCTGACCTCCTTTATTAATTTCTGATAACACTCATCCCCAACTTTCACTCCCAGTCACCTTAGATTTTGAATTTTTATGTTTTCTTTCCCCCCCCTGTAGTCATTAGACTGGCTCTGCCTGTTCATCCTATTAACCTCTACCTTCTCCTCACATGCTGACTTGCTACTTTGGTTCCCATTGACCATTATACTTCTTGTAGTTCTGCCATCAGCTCCAGTTCCTAAAGTTACGTTTCTGACTATTTCTTTACTCTCTGTCATTACGTGTATTTGGAACTGTATTGCGTTCCCCTGAGGCCTTCCCTTTTTGCCCCCTCTCACACTCTTTGAAGAGTGGGTCCATTCCCATCCCTCTCGCACTCATCAACACCCTTGGATCCGCTGCTTAACCCAGTTCAGCTTCTCAGACTTTTTGTGCCATCTGTTGACTATTAAGCTCTGAGTCAGCACCCAGGCTTAATCAAACAAGCACAGTGATCATCGATCAGTTACCAGGTTATCATGATTGAATGCAGAACGATAAAACCATTGAACACTACACTCTTCATTTTTCATTCACACAAAGTAAGAAAAGTGAGTTGGCCAACCACGGTGTCAGCAATGGTTCCCTCCAGCCCATCACCTCCAATCTGCCCTTCAAGATTGAACCTTAATAAAAAGGTGACTTACTCTTTTCTATATCTTTGTTGGTGTTCTGAGTGGGAGGGTCATTGGTTGAAGTCCCACTCCAGAGACTGTTTCAGTCATAATGCCATGACTGAGAATAGAATAGTATAGAGTTTACAGTGCAGAAGGAGACCATTCGACCCATCTTGCCTGCACTGACCCTTGTAAAGAACACCCCACAATTCCATCCCATACCTGTAACCCGGCAATCCCACCTAACCTTCGCAGACACTAAGGGCAATTTAGCATGGCCAATCCACCTCACCTGCACACCTTTGGACCATGGGACGAAACCGGATCACCCGGAGGAAACCCACGCAGAGACTGGGAGAACGTGCAGACTCCGCACAGACAGCGACCCAAGCCGGAATCGAACCTGGGACCCTGGAGCTGTGAAGCAACGGTGCTAACCACTGTGCTACCATGCCGCCCTGCTGGTGGGAGCTTAATGTGTGCAAATTGACTGCCATGAATCGTACATTCCAACTACATTTCCAGAGTAATAACTGGGTGTAAAGCACTTCTGAACCACCCCTGAGACTGCGAAAGGCAGTGCGTAATTGCAAGTATTTCTTTTATCCTATTGCTCATTTAAATAAAATAATGCTCGCGATTTTAGAAAATCGTTTAAAATCAATTACTTTAACGCTGCACTTGATGATTGACATTCCCTCTTAGCTTGGGATTTCTTGTGTGTGGTGGCAGCTGTCTCTGCTCTTTTCACCGTAGCTCCAATCAGATTAATCCGGAATGTAATAGCAGCTATAATAAGCTCTGCGTTTGATGGCTTCCTTAATTATTGCTAATTGCCTAATGCCATTCCTGGTGCCGAGTTTATCACTGTTGATTCAAGCTGTTCCGTGGAGGTTAATGATCTGCGGGGGTTTTCTTTTTGCAGCATTAATTGGGTATTTGTTGACTCTTCTGAAAACAATGTAAACATTTTTGTCGGACTTTTTTTGAAGGTCACGCTCGATTTGGGGAAAAAAGTAATGCCACAATTCAAAGATAGTGGTCCCACTGCGAGTTTGGCAGAGGGCTTCATTAAATGCCAGATCTCTAATTAATATGGCCCTGATTTGCAATATTACATAACACAATCTCATTTGCTTTAAAAAGACTGCATAAATCGCAAGAGATATAAAATACATTTCTTTTTGATGGCTTACGGATTCATTTTGTACCAACCCCCAGGTCCTACTCCCAGTCCAATTTATTTGTTCACTTTATTTTCATAATTTCGATGATAAACTAACTGCAGGTCAGTGGGGAAAGGTCAGGGAAGTGGGGTGAATAGATAATTCTTTCTCAGAGCTGACACAGCATCATTGACCAGATGACCTGTATCCGTGCTTTGTCATTGTATCTTTTTGCATTTCCAGATTTTCATCTCGATCTTTGGCTCACACTAGGTTTATTCTCCATCTCCCTTCCTGTTATTGAACTTGATGATCAGCCATGATCGTAATGAATGGCACTCAGGCTCAAAGGACCGAATGACCTCCTCATGCTTCTATTTTCCATGTATGTTTCTAAACACGCACCATGCGTGTCAGATACTTTCAGCCATCGTGGCCCTGCCCTCCGGAGCACTCTTCCTGAACACGTCCCCGCATCACGTACAGCTCCCTCTGCTCACCCCAAAAGGCCTCCTCAGCCTGTGTTCTTGCTCACGTCCACTCACTCCGCGCCTAACCCTCTTTGTGAACTGCGTTGGGAGGTTTCGCTCTGTCATGGCTGGGCAGAAATTTCATCCAACTGAATCTTAGGAAGACTGGCGCCGAGGGCGGGATTTTCCAACCTTTCCTGCAGTGGGATCTTCCCGCCAAAGGTGACCCCCCCCCCCCACACCCGCCCCCACCCGCCCCCACCCGCCACCCCCAACCCCCCCCCCCCCATCCCCCTCCCAGCGGTGGGTTTCCCAGCAGTGGGACAGGTGAGCCACGCAAAACGCTGTTGACATCGGCAGGACCAGAAGACCCCGCCGCTGGCCAATGGTGAGCTGCCTCCGCTGCCGGAAACAGGCCGCGGGAGGAGGGGGCAAAACCCCAGCCCTCGACTTTGGTCCTGTCAGGAACTCGGTTCGCGTGCCGCTGACTCCATTGCTCTTTTCGACCATCGTCTGAGACTGAACTGGATCCGTTCTAACCTTGTTTGGGCGATACTTCGTGGGCCACGTGATGGACCCTGAGCCAATGGGGATAGATCGCACAAACGTTAGCCTATCAGGAGTTTAGGCGCGGATCGGGCTTTTGAGATTTGGTCAGAGTTAGCTGGGAATCATGGGAACAAGACCTGTGTCGCAGTTGTGCTGTCCTCTGTGTATAGTTCGCCTTAGTTCAATAAACCTCTGTTGCGTTTTAATACTGCCTCACCAATCGCCTCCCAATACAACATTGGCGACGAGAATAAATCAAGCCCGTCGAAGGAAATAATCGAAAATTTGGAAAGTGGGTGTGGGGCAGAGTGTCTCAAAATACTAAAAAGGTAAAAGATCGCCTGTAGTCGAATAGCAATGTCACTCTGGAAAAATTGATCCGGAAATTGAAAATTGGGGCTGATATGTTGAAAGCCTTCCATACCCTTTAGCTGGCAATGAAATAACAGCAGAAGAAAAACAGAAAGTAATTTCCTTCCTGTTTGCAGCCCACAAACATAAAAACCTCATGTGAGGCATAACACCTCCGGAGGCTCCGGACTCCAAGTCCTTGGATCAATGGGTGCAATTAGTGAGGGACCATTACAACCCCCCCCCCCCCCCCCCCCCACCCTCCATCATTATGTGGAGATACAAGTTTCATAAAAGCCAGCAGAGGTTCGACAACTGTCGGAACGTTGTGAATTTGGAAGTTCTCTCAAAGTGGTAACTCAAGGTTCCCAAAGCAAGGCAGTAGCGGAGTCAGAAAAGAAGAAAAGTGACTGGTCGTCACGAGCCTTCGAGGTTTGTGGCCATTGTGGGGGAGAACACTCAAAGTGCAGATGCAAGCATAAGGATTCAGCTGTTTCAGATGCGATAGGAAAAGGCATATTTAGAGGCAGATAGTCTACTTCAAGTTCCCCACCAAAACAATGCTGACAACTCCAGTCAACACACTTGAGGAAAACCCTGAAGAAACATCAGTAGTATTGTCATGTGAGAGTACCTTTAAGAAATGGGTGTTTATAAATGGGTGTGCATATAAATCTCTGTAGTGAGAGTTCCTTTAAGAAATGGGTGTTTACTACTGCAGTGATGTCAGATAGTGGGTGGAGCTGGGCTGTCTGTCAGCTTTTTACTTTTGTTTTTTGAGCAGGCTGCAGGGTGTGTTTTAGTTTCGTTTTGAGAGCTGGATAGCTGCAGTCACAGCCAGAAGGTGTATTAGGTCTCTCTCTGTAATCTAAAGACTGTAAATCGATCCTGGTGATTTAAAACTAATAACAGTAGTGACTTTAATCTGATGTGCTTCTGGTAAAAGGTTTTTTAAGTCTTCTGGATGTTAAAAGGAAAGCTTAAAGGATTACTTAGTGTTATATTCTTTGGGGGTTGTATTTGAATCAATGGTTGCTAAGATGTTCACTGTATGTTTTAAAAAGGTTAACTTGAGTTCATAGAATAATCATTGTTTTGCTTTAGAAAATACTTTTCCATTTCTGCTGGACCACACCTGTAGAGTGGGCCGTGTGCTCCCCATACCACAATCTATTAAAAGTTGTGGGTCAGGTGAACTCCGTGATACACTTTGGGATTCTCTAAACCCTGGCCCATAACAGTATATAGCTTAACATGGTAAAACTAGGACAAACAACCCCCATTGAGATTGTCCTCATCGTCAATAGCCGTCCACTTAAAATGGAGATTGGTACAGGGACGGGTGTTACAGTGCTGGGCGAGCAAAGGTTTCAGTACCTGCAGTGAAGGCTACGGTCTGTCAACCTCAGCAGTACATTGGCCACCTTAGCCACCGGGGGAGGCACTGAAGTTATTGGACATGGCATCCATACCAGTATCGTACCAACAGCAGTCAGACCAGCTGCCATTGATCGTTGTGGGAGGAAAGAGTCCAAGGCTCATGGGGCGTGATTGGCTGAAGGAAATCAAACTGACCTGGTGAGAAATATTCTGCCTCATCGACGGGGTTCTCCAGGAGCTTCTACGGAAATACCACGCGGTCTTCCAGAGTGTGTTAGGATGCATCAACAGTGTGAAGGCAAGGATCTATGTAGTACCAGAAGCTACATCAATATTTTTGTACTGCCTTATGCTCTACACCAAAACGTAAAGGTGGAGTTGAAGCTTCTGCAGGACCTGTGTTAAGTAATGGGTTAAGAGTTAAATAATGCATTACTAGACATTGCAATTAGTTGTCTCATTTATGTTAAGTATCCAATGATTGACACTGATCTGTCAAGGGGTTTCAGGTGGCCCTTGTGTCAGGTGGTGTGTTGTTGGAGTTTTGTGCAGAGGCTGTGGAAGTGAAATTAATGGTGTTTGGTGAAAAGGAACAGGACTTCTGACTCTTCATACAACGGTAACTAAAACGTCTAACAATTGGCAGCAGAGAATGGTTGCTGTGCAAATGTGAAGGTTTGAAAGATAGAACGTTTCCTGATCAAACCAAGGAGTGAGTGAGAAGGAAGAAAAAAAGATACATGGTGATGCACAATCAATTACTCTCGAGACAAGGTGAGTCATAACTAACAGGCTTTAATCAGCTAGAACTGTACCCAGCAGCTTCGATACAGAAAGTGAAGGCTGCTGGGACGGCATTGGTTCTTATACCCCGCCTCTCAGGACAGAGCTATGTACGTTAGCCAATGGTAGACTCCTAGGTCTAGCCAATGGTCATCCACCTCTCAGGTACTGCAATACCTGGTATTACCACACATGGCTGAACCCAGGATAAAGATGGCTGGATATGACTATCCCCCCTTATTTTCTGAAAGGGAATCGTACGACCAATGGAGAAGTGCAGTAGTTATGTGGACTAAGGTAACTGCCTTGGGAAAGAGAAAACAAGGTATGGCATTGGCTCTTTCTCTACCTTATGACAGTAAAATCTGAAACAAAGTGCTTTCTGAGCTGGAATTGGAAGAGTTAAACTCAGAAGAAGGTCTGGGGACTCTATTACAATATATGGATAAGATTTACAAGAAAGATGACTTCTTAAGTGCGTAAGAAGCATGGTCGGAATTTGATAAGTTCTGGAAAATAGAGGAATTCTCCATGGAAGACTATAATGGAATTTGGCAGACTATATAAAAGGCTGCAGAAACACAACCTGGAATTTCCACAGTCTATGTTGGCCTTTAAATTACTTGACTGTGCTAGAGTGAGCAACATGGATAGGCTCCTGGTTTTGTCAGGAGTTCAGTTTACGGATGAGGATACCTTATTCGATCAGATGACAAAAGCTTTAAAGAAGTTTCTGGGGAAACATTCGATTCCGATGGCTCTGTTGACTCAAATAGGTCAGCCTGCTATAAAGCAGAATATGGAAGATACACTACTAACAGGATTGTGAAATTGTACGGCTACAATCAGGGCCCAAGACTATAGAAGGAGATCGAGACAAGGAAATTATGAAGACAGAAACCCAGTTAGAACTTACAATAGGAAGATAAACCCCAGAAATGCACGGGACATGATAAATCGATCTTTTCAATGTGACTCTCAATACCATTATGTCTTCAACTGTCCAAAACGTTATGATAGAGTGTTTGAAGCAAAACATGACACGGAAGAGTCAGAAGAGGAAAAAGATAGTGTTCAGGGAGAAGGCATTGTCCTATTAACAAGCAGTTTTACGCCGGTAATGAGGGTGTTGGTTGCAGAATCCTTCAATTCTGCTGTATTGGACAGTGGCTGCACATCTACTGTGTGTGGAATTGACTGGTTAAAATGTTACCTGGACTCCTTGAATGCTGAAAGTCGTAACAAGGTTAAGGAATTTGAAAGTTCCACAAGTTTCAGGTTTGGGGATGATAATACTCTGAAGTCGCTGAAAAGAGTGGTGATCCCTTGCAATATTGCCAGAATGAATCATTTCATTAGCACGGATGTTGTATCAAGTGAGATACCTTTGCTTCTGAGCAGACCGTCGATGAAGAAAGCACACATCAAACTGGATATGGAACAGGATAAGACAACAGTTTTTGGAAAGATGGTGGACTTACAATTTACACAGTCAGGACACTATTGTATTCCATTACTGACAAATAATATTTCAAGTAGAGTGGTTAAGGATGTGTTAATGGCAGTTGAAAATGGGACTTCCGCTGATAAAAAGCTTGTTGTATTAAAACTGCATAGGCAATTTGCACATCTGTCTCCTTGGAGGCTGAAAAATGTATTAAAGGATGCAGGGGTAAGGGATGAAGACTATACTAAACTGATAGAACAGGTTAGTGATTGCTGTGAAGTTTGTAGGAAGTACAGAAGGACACCAGCACGACCGGTAGTAACCCTACCTTTGGCCAGGGATTTTAACAAAATTGTGGCCATGGACCTTAAGATCTGGGATAAGGCCATTTTTCCGAAAGGACAACTACCAAAAGTTGGTACAAAGGTGACATACTTGCCTGAAGGGCCTAGTCAATGGAAGGATGCAACTGTTATTAGTAGAGCAGGGAAGGCCACTGGAAAGTATAAACATTGGTTGAATGTACAGCATTCAGGGGAGGGAGTTAAGACAATGGATTGGAACGAAGTTCAAAAATGGAGGTCACAGAAACGCAGTGCCAGTTCAGATAGTACATCGGTTAGTGAACAGGTCCGCAGGAAAAGGTCAAGAATTTTGAAAGGTCATCCCACAGCAGATAGGAAAGATCAAGCAGTAGCAGTATAGAACAAGTTACCAGGCGGGAGAGGGGACGTAGTTTATCAAGGTCTCGGAACATGAGTAAAACTACGAATACTAATAGAATCCCACATAGAAGCCCACATGCACGTGAGATTTCGGTGGCTTCCAATAAATGATATGAAAAGTTATCAAATGCTAAACAGCAAGAACTGCATAGTTGGAGTGAATTTGGGGTATACACGGAAGTACCGGATAGGGGACAAAGAACTCTATCTCACAGATGGATTTGCACGGAAAAGGTTCTTTCGGATGGAACTTAAAAGGCAAAGGCCAGGCTTGTGGCAAGGGGATTTGAAGAAAGCTTAGAAGATCAGGATTTAAGGGTAGATTCACCTACAGCAGGAAAGGTTAATTTTAAAGATCTTCTTTTAGCCACAAAGGCATGGGAATGCAAATCTATAGATATGAAAACTGCCTTCTTGCAGGGGCATCAGCTCCAGAGAGACATTTTTCTCTGTCCTCCTAAAGAAGCAGTTAACACAGAAGGGGTATTCTGGAAGTTGAACAAATGTGTATGTGGTTTAAATGTTGCATCGAGAGTCTGGTATTTTTTGGTAAGGTCAGTTTTGTTAAAGTTAGGCTGTTACTAGTTGAAAGTAGATCCGGTAATGTTTTACTGGCACTATAAAGGGAACCTTTCTGGCATCTTTATGATGCATGTCAAATAATTAGTGTGGGGTGGGACTAGTGATTTTGAAGCTTTTGTAATCTCTGGTTTGAGGAAAGAATTCAGGGTCGGAAGTCAGGCTTCCGGTGCATTTAAATATATTGGACTGGAAATCGGACAGACTAAATTAGGGGCAATTTTACGTCAGCAATCTTATTTGGAAAGCATCAGCCCAATAGCAATTAGTCGTGGCCGGGTTTTCACAAAAAGATGCAAGGTTTCAAAGATGGAAAAAGAGCAACTGCAAAGTTTAATTGGGCAACTGAATTGGTTCGGTAGACAGACTAGACCGGACGTGAGTTTTGATGTCTTAGAGTTGAGTACAAAAATGAATGATCCCAAAGTGGAAGACATAATAAGAGCCAATCAAGCGTGTGGCCAAAGTAAAAAAAAAAATGCAGGAGTGTGTTTTGAGGTTCCAGGTTTTAGGTGACCATAGGCACTTGAAATTCATAGGTTATAGTGATGCGTCCTATGCAAATCAAGCACAGGAGGTTTTATAATTTTCCTTTGGGAAACAATGGTAAATGTTGTCCTCTTGTGTGGGAAACAAAGAAAATAAGGAAAGTGGTCGAAAGCACTTTGGCTGCTGAGACGTTAAGCTTTGTAGAGGCGGTGGATATGGCCTTTTATATATCTTAGATATTGACAGAAATGTAACTTTTGGATATTGTTAATGAAGGGCGCCTGTTTCTGTGATTTTTTTTCTTCCAAAATAAAAAATTTGAAAAAAAAGAAGGGGGGAAATTGCATATGTGTTTTTGAGTTTCTTTAAATTTTGTTTTCACCTAATTATTTTTTTCTCCAAGGAAGGGGAGATTGTTAAGTAATGGGTTAAGAGTTAAGTAATGCATTAAGAGACATTGCAATTAGTTGTCTCATTTATGTTAAGTATCCAATGATTGACACTGATATGTAAAGGGGCTTCAGGTGTCCCTTGTATCAGGTGGTGTGTTGTTGGAGTTTTATGCAGAGGCTGTTGAAGTGAAATAAATGGTGTTTGGTGAAAAGGAACAGGTCTTCTGACTCTTCATACAACGGTAACTAAAAGGTCTAACAACCTGGGGGTAATTACCCCAGTACAGCTTCCAGAATGGGCAGCACCCATCATCCCAGTGTTGAAGCAGGTCTGCTCAGTCCGAATTGTTCTTGATTATTGGATGATGATGAACAGGGCGGCTAAAATAGATAAATATCCTATACCTATGATTGAAGATTTATATACCAAGTTGGCGGGAGAAAACCCGGCCACGACTAATTGCTTAACTGTACCAAGTTGTACTTAAATCATGCATACCAGCAGATTGAGATGGAAGATGAGTCAAGTAGGTTAATTCCCATAAATACCCATAAAGGCTTGTTCCAACATACAAGATTGCCTTTCGGTATTTTGTTGGCCAGTATGATATTCCATAACACAACGGAGAGCGTTTTTCAAGGAATTCTGAACGTTCTGGGTGACGGGGGCAACACCAGAGGAACACAAAGCGATTTGGAAGAAGTCCTCAAGAGGTTGAAGGAAGCCGGTATCCGGTTAAAGCAGGCTGATGACGTCACGTATTTTGGTTTCAGAGTTGATGCAAAGGGGTTACACTTGTTCAAAGATAATATAAAGGCAATAAAAGAGGCCCCGAAACCAAGGAATGCATCGCAATTGAAGCCCTTTTCTAGAGATGGTCAATTATTACGGCTACTTTTTCGCCAACCAGTTTATCATTTTGGCGCCCCTCCATTCTAGAAAAGCACCAACATTGGAAGTTGGAAGATTCCCTGAGGAATACAGGTCCACAGGTCACTGAAAGGGGCAACACAGATTGAGAAGGTAGTCAAGAAGGCATACGCCATGCTTGCCTTCATTGGCCGGGGTAGTGAGTACAAGAATTGGCAAGTCATGTTGCAGCTGTATAGAACCTTAGTTAGGCCACACTTGGAGTATAGTGTTCAATTCTGGTCGCCACACTACCAGAAGGATGTGGAGGCTTTAGAGAGGGTGCAGAAGAGATTTATCAGGATGTTGCCTGGTATGGAGGGCATTAGCTATGAGGAATGGTTGAATAAACTCTGTTTGATCTCACTGGAACAACGGAGGTTGAGGAGTGACCTGATAGAGATCTACAAAATTATGAGGGGCATAGACAGAGTGGATAGTCAGAGGCTTTTCCCCGGGGTAGAGGGGTCAATTACTAGGGGGCATAGGTTTAAGGTTTGAGGGGAAATGTTTAGAGATTTTCAAGGCAAGTTTTTTACACAGAGGGTAGTGGGTGCCTGGAACTCGCTACCGGAGGAGGTGGTGGAAGCAGGGACGATAGTGACATTTAAGGGGCACGTTGACAAATACATGAATAGGATGGGAATAGAGGGATGCAGATCCAGGAAGTGTAGAAGATTTTTGTTTAGACGGGCAGCATGGTCGGCATAGGCTTGGAGGGCCGAAGGGCCTGTTCCTGTGCTGTACTTCACTTTGTTCTTTGTTCTTTGAAGTCTTTCGATTCAGTCAAACAGGCCCAGCAGTCGATATTACTGGTCCATTTCAAACTAAATAAACTCATTGTGGTTACTTGTGATGCATCTCCGTACGGCATCGGTGCAGTCCTCTCACACATAATGGAAGATGGTGTGGAAAGGCCTGTTGTCTTCACATCCTGAGCACTGTCAGATGCAGAAAGGAAATATTCCCAGATTGACAAAGAAATTCTGATGGTCATTTACGCCATAAAAATATTTCATCAATAAGTTTACGGTTGACACTTCACTATAATTTCAGACTGTAAACCAGGGGTTGGTTTAGCACAGGACTAAATAGCTGGCTTGCAATGCAGAACAATGCTAGCAGCGCGGATTCAATTCCCATACCGGCCTCCCCAAACAGGCGCCAGAATGTATCAACTAGGGTTTTTTCACAGTAACTTCATTGAAGCCTACTTGTGACAATCAGCGATTATTATTATCATTAATAAACCATTACTTGCCATTTTCGTGACGATAAACCCAACCCACCAATAAGCATTGTCCCAATGGGCGCTGCTCTCAGCTATACTCATAAACCTTTCAGCATAGAGCGGGAACCCAGATAGCAAATGCAGATGCTTTGAGCAGGTTTCCACTGTCACAAACGATATCTGAGCTTCTCACTCCGCAGGTGATTGTCTTGGCTCCAGACTTTCTTGACACCTCACCTAATTCATCCAGCCACATTGAAGTGTCAAGCACAGAGACCCTGTGTTGTCCAGAGTTAAAAGGATGGTTCTTGTGGGCTGGCATTTTGAGAAGTCAGAACAGGCCCTATATTTATTAGGGGCTGGTTTAGCACACTGGGCTAAATCGCTGGCTTTTAAAGCAGACCAAGGCAGGCCAGCAGAATGGTTCGATTCCTGTGCCAGCCTCCCCGAACAGGCGCCGGGATAGGGGCTTTTCACAGTAACTTCGTTGAAGCCTACTCGTGACAATAAGCGATTTTCATTTCATTTCATATGCAATGCAGGGATGAAATCACTTGCAAAGACACGGTTCTCCTGTGGGGTTGCAGAGTAATGGTGCCACCCCCCGGTGTGGCAGCCTCTTCAAGAATTTCACAGTGGTCACCCTGGGCAATCTAAAGTGAAGGTACTGGACACGAGTTACGCATGGTGGCGAACGACCGACAAGGACATAGAAAGCATGGTCAATCCACGTGACCACTCAAAGTGTCAACGCAACCTTCTGTATGCAGCAAGTTTGCACCCTTGAGAGTGGCTGGGGAATCCGTGGTGGACGAGACTCCACCTCGCCTTTGTGGGTCCCTTTTCATGTCTGATGTTTTTGATTGGCGTAGCTGCCCTCTCAAAGTGGCTGGATGTCCAGCCTATGCGTTCCACCACCACGGCAGCCACAGTGTCAAGCTGTGATCAATCTTTGCCTTCCACAGCCAACCCGAGGTGATTGTCTCAGACAATGGCACTGCCTTCGCCAAGTGCAATGGGATCCAGTACGCAAGAACAGCCCCCTACGACCCCACACCATACGGGCTAGCTGACAGAGTTGTCCAAACATCCAAAGCATCAATGAAAAAGCAAGCTAATCAGCCGTTACTGCTTCGCTTAGCGGACTTCTTGCTCTCGTACAACTCAAACCCGCAAACCACCACTTGGGTCACCCGGGCAGAGTTGTTATTGCGCCAGCATCTCAGGGCACAGCTCAACCTTATTTTTCCAAATTTGCCGGGGAGCGTGGAGGTTAAGCAAGCCTCACAATAACGCAGTCCAACGTGTGGCGATGTTTAGGTCCGCGGTGTATTCTTGTTGCATTTCAGTTTATTATCTTGTGTTTGTGATGATGCTTAGGAGAAACCCCTTGCACTTAGAGAGAAGGAGCTAGCCTTTGTAATCTACCAATGCCATGGTGTCTCGATAATCACCTCCATGTACTGCAGCCAGTACAAACTCAGGCATTGAAATCACGGAGGATGATGAGTTTGTGTGGTGCTGGTGTGGTACCTCTCTGATGATCCTGCTGAATTGTAGAATTCTTTATTGACCTTGTCTGCGTGTGTCATTGACACACAGGCGTGGATGAGTGTTGCATTCTGATTTCTAGAAAGACTTATTTGAGTTTCCACGGGTCAGTTGTGCGTACTCTTGACAAGTGAGTCGAGCTTATGTGCCAGTTCTTAGCTCAGTGAGCTAGGCAGCTGGTTTGTGATGCAGAACAAGGCCAGCAGCGTGGGTTCAATTCCCGTACCAGCTTACCCGAACAGGTGCCGGAATGTGGCAGCTAGGGGCTTTTTACAGTAACTTCATACTTGTGACAATAAAAGGTTATTATTATTATTAATTCGGATCAATGACAAAGCCTACCCTGGGTTGGCGAGGCTGGTCTTTGAACATGCTAATCCAGCAGAATGTGTGCCTTTCTAAAGATGAGACTCCTCTGCAAACCTTGTTTTACTGAGAGCAGCTGTAGAGTCCACATATTGCAGAAGGGGGTTATTCAGCCCATTATGTCTGAGCTGACCCCCTGAAAGAGCACGCTAACTCGGCCCACTCGCCCTCGCCCTTATCCCTGTAACCCCACCGAACCTGCGCACCTTTGGACTGTGGGAGGGATCCCACGCAGACACGGGAGAAAGTGCAAACTCCACACAGTCACCCAAGATTGGAATTGAACCCGAGGCCCTGGCGCTGAGAGGCAGCAGTGTTAACCACTGTGCTACCATGCCACCACGTCAATATTGTACTTGCCCAGCCTTCCGGATATGGGGACTGTTCTGAACTCCGGTCTAATGTTCCAACATTCTATGAGCCAAATGTCATCCTGTAGTTAATTGTCCGTTGAGCTTGAGTTTTCTTTGTGTTTTGACCTTTGACCACAGTGATTGGTGACCAGTCAGGGGTAGTGACCTGGCAGGTACAGGGTGGGCAGGCTGTGTTTAGGGTGTGGTGATATGCACATATGCATATCTGTATATAACTGTACATAATAATAATAATCACTTATTGTCACAAGTAGGCTTCAATGAAGTTGCTGTCAAAAGCCCTTGGTCGCCACATTCCGGCGCCTGTTCGGGGAGGCCAGTAGGGGAATGGAACCCGCGCTGCTGCTTTGTTCTTCATTACAAGCCAGCTGTTTAGCCCACTGTGCTAAACCAGCCCCGATATAATTGCCCCAATGTATATAACTGCATATAACAGTGCCAATGTATAAAGTTAATCATCAATACAGGCAGTGACAGTTATGACCTCCTGCCAGTGGGTGGAGTCAGACACACATGGAGCCATATATATATATATCAGGTGACTGACGGGACGTGGCAGTTTGTAGCAGGACAGATAACTGGACAGTCGCATCTCACTGTAGCTCTCCAGTAACTTAGATACAATAAATAATGCTGGAATCTGAAACGAAAGAGAAAATGCGGGAAAATCTCAGCAGCTCTGGCAGCATCTGTAGGGAAAGAAAAGAGCTAACGTTTCGAGTCCGATGACTCTTTGTCAAAGCAGGTGAGCTTTGACAAAGAGTCATCGGACTCGCAACGTTAGCTCTTTTCTCTCCCTACAGATGCTGCCAGACCTGCTGAGATTTTCCAGCATTTTCTCTTTCGTTTCAACTCAGATACAATTGTCTGTACATAAGTCTATTTGTT
Source organism: Scyliorhinus torazame (assembly GCF_047496885.1). Lineage (NCBI taxonomy): Eukaryota > Metazoa > Chordata > Chondrichthyes > Carcharhiniformes > Scyliorhinidae > Scyliorhinus > Scyliorhinus torazame. The sequence goes on from NC_092715.1 coordinate 28,753,129, forward strand.
ACCTGTCCGCGTGTTTAATAATAAATACTTGTGATAGCTAAACACACATGTTCTATTTGTGTCTTCATGATCAGGGGAGCCGTAGAACACAACATAGGGTTCCTCTTCTTCCTCTTCCCCGGTTTGGGGAGAGCATCCCTGTACCTATAATAATCAGCCTCAGGAGGATACGTAACCCACATCTGCACTGATCTCAATTTGAGGCCACCTGTGTACAGGGTTATGACTGAAGACTGCCAAGAGCATCCCTTACCTGTCCCTGTCACCTCCGGACATGGGAGCATATTTAACCAGGTGAGATATGAACAAAGCTGTTCCCACTCTCTCGTAAGCAGCTGTTACTGTACTCGTGAATTGTTTGCCATGAGCACTGCGGCTGGAAGGGTGCATTTGTTTTATTTTGCAGCTGTCGTTCTCCTTGGTGAGCTGAGGATCAGACTGGAGAAACCCAACTGCCCTTTCTCCAAAGTCCTCCATTCCTTTGGCATTGACCCTGCTCTTATTCACTCATCAGCCGGCGAAGCCTTCAAAAGTTTGGCCCATAGCTGGAGGCTTAAAATCAGAGCTTTCTTCTCCTCGGTGGTGTTGCCAGCCCGAGGCTGATAGTCCCCATCGTCTGGTTTTGAGGCCCACGGTTCTAAACAGGGGTCAGAACATGAAGGCGGTAGGAATTTGATTAGAACAACATAGAACATACAGTGCAGAAGGAGGCCATTCGGCCCATCGAGTCTGCACCGACCCACTTAAGCCCTCACTTCCACCCTATGCCCTGTAACCCAATAACCCCATCTCACCTCTTTTGGTCACTAAGGGCAATGTATCAATGCCAATCCACCTAACCTGCACGTCTTTGGAGTGTGGGAGGAAACCGGAGCACCCGGAGGAAACCCACGCACACACGGGGAGAACGTGCAGACTCCGCACAGGCAGTGACCCAAGCCGGGAATCGAACCTGGGACCCTGGAGCTGTGAAACAACTGTGCTAACCACTATGCCACCGTGCTGCCCATGTGGTGTAGTTACAGCAGCAGGATTCTCCGTCGCACTTTCATACAACTGAGTGGCTTGCTCGGCTATTTCATAGTCAACCTCATTATTGTCGGTCTGGAGTCACTTGGAGAACAGGCCTGTTAAGGGTGGCAGATTTCCTTCCCTCAAGGACATTGGTAAAGCAGATGGGATTTTAGGGGACAATCTGGTAGTTTCAAGATCATTATTATTAAGTCCAGCATTGTATTCCAGATTTATTAATTAATTGGATTTGAATTTCCCAGAAGCTTTGCTTCTTTTTTAAGACTCATTAATGGGATGTGGCCGTTGCGGGCATTTATTTCCCATCCTGAATTGTCCTTCGGTGGCGGTGGGCCACGTCCTTGAACGGCTGCAGTCGCTGAGGTGTAGGTATACCCACAGTGCTGTTAGGGAGGGAGTTCCAGGGTGTTGACAATGAAAGAACGGCAATGTATTTCCGAGTCAGGATGGTGAGTGGTTTGGAGTGGAACGTCCAAATGTCAGTGTTTCCCAGGTATCTGCTGCCCTTGTCCTTCTAGATGGTAGCGGTGGTGGGTTTGGAAGGTGCTGTCCAAGGAGCCTTGGTGCGTGCTGGGATTTGAACTCACATCTCTGGATTAGTCCAGGAATCCAGATGACTAATCTGGTAACAGTACCACCTTATTACCACACCCCCACATCTGTGCTGTAACCATTGTTTGTCTCCATGATTCTATGAATGCTTGTCGAAAAATTCATCTCTATCCATTTCTATGCGCCTGTGCAGTTTATAACCTCATGTTTGTTCTGTATATTGTCCTGTGCTGTATTGATAACCTCTCTGGTTCAATTACTTGTTTACCTGATGATCGATTCATTGTGCAGATACCTGCAAACATTAAGGAATCCCTCATATCATCACTCAATGCATGCCATAGTTTCATTCTTCTGAACCTACTCCAACAAGGCAAAGGATATTTTGGACAGAAAGTGATTTTGATATAAGAAAGAAAAGACTTGAATTTATATAGCGCCTTTAATGTCCTCAGAACATCCCAAATCACTTCACAGTCAATGAAGTACTTTGGATGTGTAGTCTGTAGAAAGCACAGGAGAAAACTTGCTCACAGCAAGCTGCCACGAACAGCAATGCGATAACGACCCGCTCTTACCCTACAGAGCAGAAGGAGGCCATTCGGCCCATTCAGCCTTCACCGACCCACTGAAAGAGCACCCTACCTAGACCCACTCCCCACCCAATCCCCATAACGTCCACCTAACCTACACATCTTTGGACACGAAAGGGGCAATTTTATCATGGCCAACTCACCTAATCTGCACATCTTTGGACTGTGGGAGGACGCCAGAGCACCCGGAGGAAACACGGGGTAGAATGCACAAACACCACACAGACAGTCACCCAAAGCCGGAATTGAACCTGGGACCCTGCTGCTGCGAGGCAGCAGTGCTAACCACTGCACCACCAAACCGCCCACTGCGATCCATTTGGTTGAGATGCACCCGGGTTGCCAGGAAATGCTCCCCGCCTCTTCTCAAAATGGTGCTGCAGGATATTTATCTTTAACCTGACAATGGTGAACAGGGTCTCAGTTCGACATATCATCCGCAAGACACCGCCTCTGACAGTGCGACAGTAATTTGCTGGGGTGTCAACCTGGAATCCTGCACTCAATCCTGTGGGAAAAAGAGTGATCGTTCTTTGTGAGGTCAAATTTCTGCCTTTTGTTACGGTTCTAAGCACAAAAGGTAACCCATTGATCTATCCTCTTGTCTATGTGTAGCTGTGTTCCCCTTCATCTATTCACTTGCGACTTAAAATAGCTCTTTCCCTCGGGGCTCAGTCACAAGCAATGAAAACAACAATAAAAGACTAATGAAAGTGATTAATTCCTTCTGGTCTGAATTTTAAATCACATTATTTCAGCATTTGTCGTAGGGCTGGCCACCTGGGGTAGTGAGCTATTCCTTATTCTAATTAAAGAATAAAATGTGGAACAATGATTGATGATGTTGCAGTCTACTTTGGACCTCCCCTGGTGTTGGGAATAGTGTTGCAAAGAGAAAGAATTTCGTTTTTTAAAGTATTCTTCGCGATTTGGGCAACACTGACAAAGTCGGCAGTTGTTGCCCATCCCGAGTTGCTTTTGAGAAAGCGGTTGAATCAGACTGTTTGCTACCTCCGCTGCTCACCACCCTACTATGGATTCTGGGCCAACAGTAGTTGGTGCAGTTTGGGGCTCCTTACTTAAGGCGGGACAACACTTACATTGGAAGAAGTTCAAAGAAGGTTCACATCGCTGATTCGCCGAATAGAGGCGTTGTCTCATGAGGAGGAACTATCCTCATTGGGGGTTAGAAGAATGAGAGGTGAAATGAAAATGAAATGAAATGAAAATCGCTTATTGTCACAAGTAGGCTTCAAATGAAGTTGCTGTGAAAAGTCCCTAGTTGCCACATTCCGGCGCCTGTTCGGGGAGGCTGGAACGGGAATCGAACCGTGCTGCTGGCCTGCCTTAGTCTGCTTTCAAAGCCAGTGATTTAGCCCTGTGCTAAACCAGCCCCTTTTGACCTATTTGAAAACATAATTTGGGGAGGTTTGACAACCTCCAGATGACGTTTTCTCTCGTTGGAGAGTCTAGGAACAGGATTTCTGCTATTTAAGACGCAGATGGGGAGGAAGTTATTTTCTTAGAGGGTTGTTAGTCTTTAGAATTCTCTTTAACAGAGAGCAGTGGAGGCTGGATCATTAAATATAGTCAAGGCTGAGGTAAACAGATTTTTTAATGTCAAGAGAGTTAAGGGAGTCAAGGAAGAATAGGCAGGAAAGTGGAGTCAAGGCCAGAATCAGAGCATCCATGGTCTTATTGTAGGAGCGGTTTCAAGACCTGTGTATTGAGTCAGCTTCCACATGGGTTTATTCCCTGTGGCTCAGCCCAGTACAGAGAGGAACAAACACGGCAACCTGGACAAAGATGGCTTATTTAATGAAGCTTGTTACGTGTGCACGGAGAACAGACTGGGTATCGGCCAGGACCTGTTCTGCCGAACAAAGAGCCGAGCGCAGTAATTATACACCATTCAAAAATCATTAGCCCACCCCAGTTGAACGCGATCCAATTCCTTAAGCTGCTTCTTTTAAACTTATCCAATAGAATTGCAAGCAGTGTTTAAACTTCGCCCAATAGAGTCGCAAGCTGCGCAGGATTGATCCTCATCCTGACAGCCGCGTACAATCCCAGCAGCTTGCTGACTGTGAGAAACAGAACAACAGAAAGACAAGATGTCAGAAGTAAGCGAGTCAAGCGAGCTATCCTAAGTCCCATTTGAGTACTTATTACTGCCATGTCCTAAAAATACATTTTTGAAGGTTAATAATGATTACTCAGTCCTATAATTCATCTCAATCCTTAATAAAACAACTTATGTAAAACTACTCCAGTGGCATGCTAACGATTCAGCTTTAAGAGGTATCATCGCTGAACCCCCCCCCCCCCTTCACTTATCAAATAGGTTTAAGGTGCAAGGGGCAAGGTTGCGAGGAGATGTACGAGGCAAGTTTTTTACACAGAGGGCAGTGGGTGCCTGGAACCCGCTGCCGGAGGAGGTGGTGAAAGCAGGGACGATAGTGACGTGAAAGGGGCATCTTGACAAGTACATGAATAGGATGGGAATAGAGGGATACGGACCCCGGAAGTGCAGAAGATTTTAGTTTAGACGGGCAGCATGGTCGGCGCAGGCTTGGAGGGCCGAAGGGCCTGTTCCTGTGCTGTACTTTTCTTTGTTCTTTGTTCTTTGACAGAGCAGACTTGATGGGCTGAATGGCCTTCTCCCGCTCCTGTTCCCTATGATTTTACGATTGTTTGACCTTCTGATTTCAATTTACATTCCTCAACTTTAGTTTTGAAATCTCTCCATGTGTGTGATGTTGGTAACGTTCTCCAGCCCGAAGACCCTCTGAAAACTCTCTAATTCTCTCTTCTCCTTCCCCCCCCTTCCTTCTTTGCACCACTGGTAGCCATCCCTTTGGCTGTCTAGGTCCTGAAGGCCTACCTGGAATACCCTCCCTCAATCCCTCCACCTCTCTCTCTCCTCCATTGAGACATTCCTTCAAACCTACCTCTTTGACCATGCTTTAGGACACCTGCTCTAATCCCCTTTGGTAGTTCGATGTCTATTGTTGTCTGTTAAAGCTCCTGTGAAGTGCTGTGGGACATTTTACTGTTCTAAATGAGCTACGCCAATGCAAGTTGTTGTTGCATGGGGCCTCCTTCTTGAACCCCCACAGCCTGGTGCAGTGCAGGTACTCTCGCAAAACACCGACACGAGGGCAGTTCCAAGGTTTTGACCCGACAACAATGAAGGAACGATGATATATTTCCAAGCCAGGATGCTTTCGGAGCTGTTTGCCATTTTTGTAGGAATACAGGATGGAAACGTTCATCTTGGTTGTAATAAAAAAGGTAAAAAGAAAGACATGCATTTACATAGCACCTTTCCAGATGTCCCAAAGCACTTTACCGTCAATTAATTAATTTTGAAATTCAGTCACTGTTGTAATCTAGGGAGCAAAGTAGCCACATTGTGCAAGCAGGCTCAACAGAAAGCAATAATTGCCAGGTATTTTGCTTTTCTGATGTTGATTGAAGGTAATTATTGGCCTGGAATCTGGTGATGACTCCTCTGATGTTCTTTGATCCATGGAATATTTTACGTTCGCCTGGGAGCAAATGGGGCCTCGGTTTAACAGGTCACCTAAAAGATGGCACTTCGAACAGCGCTGGGTGTTCATCCTGGATCTTTGTGTTCAACCACTTGGTGTAGAACTCAAACCAACAGCTTTCGGACTCTGAGGCTAGTGTGCTACCATAGCAACCATAGCTGATGCCTGATGGGCGCATCTGCTTAATAATTGATGAGCCTCGGTTAAGACAAAGGGGGCTGGTTTCTCCGTTACTGTGTCTGAGGGTTGAAAAAATGAAAATCGCTTATTGTCACAAGTCGGCTTCAAATGAAGTTGCTGTGAAAAGCCCCTAGTCGCCACATTCCGGCACCTGTTCGGGGAGGCTGGTACGGGAATTGAACCCGCGCTGCTGCTTTACAAGCTAGCTGTTTAGCCCACTGTGCTAAACCAGCCCCTTGATGCCAATGGAGAATCCGTGGACCTTCATGTCAGAAGAATCGGCACCAGACCCGCAGCTATATGACCCAAGGCACCACGTTTAATGCGGGCTTGTTTGGTGAACCACTGTATTATATTATACATACTGTTCTTACTTATTGTACTTACTGTTTGTTACATGTCTGGGTTTGTCCCTGCTGGCCCCGCCCCTCGGGCTCAAGTATAAAGGTAGCTAACCTCCAGCCCTGCCCTCATTCTGGGACCGGCTGCCAGCAGGTATCTTTTAGCTGATTAAAGCCACAGTTTACCATTCCGACTCTCGTCTGTTGTCATTGATGGTACATCAATTTAAGCAGCTAAAATTTTAAGATGGATCCATCGCCCAAGCCTGATCACCTGGAGCTGGACCCCCAAGCAGCCGACGCCACTGCCACGTTTGAACACTGGCTAAGCTGCTTCGAATCTTACATTGATTCCTCCGCCGCCATCGCTGAGAACCACAAGCTGTGAGTCCTCAACTCCTGGGTGAGCCCGCAAGTTTTCCTTCTTATCAGAGATGCTACCTCGTACGAGGATGCGATAACGCTGTTGAAGGGGCAGTGTGTTAAGGAAGTCAACGAGGTATACACTAGGCATCTCCTTGCCATGATGCGACAGTGCCCTGGAGAATCGCAAGCTGAATTTCTGCGCGCCTTGCAGATACTTGGCCGGAACTGCAGTTGTTAGGCGGTATCAGCTGTCAAGCACAACGAATTCCTGATCCGGGACGCCTATGTCGCAGGCATAAAATCTAATTACATCCGCCAGCGCCTACTAGAAGGAGGTACACTCGACCGCCAAGACACAGTACAACTCTTGGACTCGTTGGAAGTGGCCTTCCATAACATGAATGGCTACACCTCCGACCACGCGGCACCAAAAAGAACAAAGAACAAAGAAATGTACAGCACAGGAACAGGCCCTTCGGCCCTCCAAGCCCGTGCCGACCATACTGCCCGACTAAACTACAAACTTCTACACTTCCTGGGTCCGTATCCCTCTATTCCCATCCTATTCATATATTTGTCAAGATGCCCCTTAAATGTCCCTATCGTCCCTGCTTCCACTACCTCCTCCGGTAGCAAGTTCCAGGTACCCACTACCCTCTGCGTAAAAAACTTGCCTCGTACATCTACTCTAAACCTTGCCCCTCTCACCTTAAACTTATGCCCCCTAGTAATTGACCCCTCTACCCTGGGGAAAAGCCTCTGACTATCCACTCTGTCTATGCCCCTCATAATTTTGTATACCTCTATCAGGTCGCCCCTCAACCTCCTTCGTTCCAGTGAAAACAAACCGAGTTTATTCAATCGCTCCTCATAGCTTATGCCCTCCATACCAGGCAACATTCTGGTAAATCTCTTCTGCACCCTCTCTAAAGCCTCCACATCCTTCTGGTAGTGTGGCGACCAGAATTGAACACTATACTCCAAGTGTGGCCTAACTAAGGTTCTGTACAGTTGCAACATGACTTGCCAATTCTTATACTCAATGCCCCGGCCAATGAAGGCAAGCATGCCTTATGCCTTCTTGACTACCTTCTCCACCTGTGTTGCCCCTTTCAATGACCTGTGGACCTGTACTCCTAGATCTCTTTGACTTTCAATACTCTTGAGGGTTCTACCATTCACTGTATATTCCCTACCTGCATTAGACCTTCCAAAATGCATCACCTCACATTTGTCCGGATTAAACTCCATCTGCCATCTCTCCGCCCAAGTCTCCAGACAATCTAAATCCTGCTGTATCCTCAGACAGTCCTCGTCGCTATCCGCAATTCCACCAACGTTTGTGTCATCTGCAAACTTACTAATCCGACCAGTTACATTTTCCTCCAAATCATTTATATATACCACAAAGAGCAAAGGTCCCAGCACTGATCCCTGTGGAACACCACTGGTCACAGCCCTCCAATTAGAAAAGCATCCCTCCATTGCTACCCTCTGCCTTCTATGGCCTAGCCAGTTCTGTATCCACCTTGCCAGTTCACCCCTGATCCCGTGTGACTTCACCTTTTGTACTAGTCTACCATGAGGGACCTTGTCAAAGGCCTTACTGAAGTCCATTTAGACAACATCTACTGCCCTACCTGCATCAATCATCTTAGTGACCTCCTCGAAAAACTCTATCAAGTTAGTGAGACACGACCTCCCCTTCACAAAACCGTGCTGCCTCTCACTAATACGTCCATTTGCTTCCAAATGGGAGTAGATCCTGTCTCTAAGAATTCTCTCCAGTAATTTCCCTACCACTGAAGTAAGGCTCACCGGCCTATAGTTCCCGGGATTATCCTTGCTACCCTTCTTAAACAGAGGAACAACATTGACTATTCTCCAGTCCTCCGGGACATCCCCTGAAGACAGCGAGGATCCAAAGATTTCTGTCAAGGCCTCAGCAATTTCCTCTCCAGCCTCCTTCAGTATTCTGGGGTAGATCTCATCAGGCCCTGGGGACTTATCTACCTTAATATTTTTTAAGACACCCAACACCTCGTCTTTTTGGATCACAATGTGACCCAGGCTATCTACACCCCCTTTTCCAGACTCAACATCTACCAATTCCTTCTCTTTGGTGAATACTGATGCAAAGTATTCATTTAGTACCTCGCCCATTTCCTCTGGCTCCACACATAGATTCCCTTGCCTATCCTTCAGTGGGCCAACCCTTTCCCTGGCTACCCTCTTGCTTTTTATGTACGTGTAAAAAGCCTTGGGATTTTCCTTAACCCTATTTGCTAATGACTTTTCGTGACCCCTTCTAGCCCTCCTGACTCCTTGCTTAAGTTCCTTCCTACTTTCCTTATATGCCACACAGGCTTTGTCTGTTCCCAGCCTCTTAGCCCTGACAAATGCCTCCTTTTTCTTTTTGACGAGGCCTACAATATCACTCGTCATCCAAGGTTCCCGAAAATTGCCGTATTTATCTTTCTTCCTCACAGGAACATGCCGGTCCTGTATTCCTTTCAACTGACACTTGAAAGCCTCCCACATGTCAGATGTTGATTTGCCCTCAAACATCCGCCCCCAATCTATGTTCTTCAGTTCCCGCCTAATATTGTTATAATTAGCCTTCCCCCAATTTAGCACATTCATCCTCGGACCACTCTTATCCTTGTCCACCAGTACTTTAAAACTTACTGAATTGTGGTCACTGTTACCGAAATGCTCCCCTACTGAAACATCTACCACCTGGCCGGGCTCATTCCCCAATACCAGGTCCAGTACCGCCCCTTCCCTAGTTGGACTGTTTAATATTGTTTTAAGAAGCCCTCCTGGATGCTCCTTACAAACTCCGCCCCGTCTAAGCCCCTGGCACTAAGTGAGTCCCAGTCAATATTGGGGAAGTTGAAGTCTCCCATCACCACAACCCTGTTGTTTTTACTCTTTTCCAAAATCTGTCTACCTATCTGCTCCTCTATCTCCCGCTGGCTGTTGGGAGGCCTGTAGTATACCCCCAACATTGTGACTGCACCCTTCTTATTCCTAATCTCTACCCATATAGCCTCACTGCCCTCTGAGGTGTCCTCTCGCAGTATAGCTGTGATATTCTCCCGAACAAGTAGCGCAACTCCACCTCCCCTTTTACATCCCCCTCTATCCCGCCTGAAACATCTAAATCCTGGAACGTTTAGCTGCCAATCCTGCCCTTCCCTCAACCAGGTCTCTGTAATGGCAACAACATCATAGTTCCAAGTAGTAATCCAAGCTCTAAGTTCATCTGCCTTACCCGTAATGCTCCTTGCATTAAAACATATGCACTTCAGGCCACCAGACCCGCTGTGTTCAGCAACTTCTCCCCGTCTGCTCTGCCTCAGAGCCACACTGTCCCTATTCCCTAGTTCTCCCTCAATGCTCTCACCTTCTGACCTATTGCTCCCGTGCCCACCCCCCTGGCATACTAGTTTAAACCCTCCCGTGTGACACTAGCAAACCTCGCGGCCAGGATATTAATGCCTCTCCGGTTTAGATGCAACCCGTCCTTCTTATACAGGTCACACCTGCCCCGGAAGAGCTCCCAGTGGTCCAGATAATGGAAACCCTCCCTCCTACACCAGCTGTTTAGCCACGTGTTTATCTGCTCTATCTTCCTATTTCTAGCCTGACTGGCACGTGGCACAGGGAGTAATCCCGAGATTACAACCCTCGAGGTCCTGTCTTTTAACTTTCTGCCTAGCTCCCTGAACTCCTGCTGCAGGACCTCATGCCCCTTCCTGCCTATGTCGTTAGTACCAATATGTACAACGACCTCTGCCTGTTTGCCCTCCCCCTTCAGGATTCCCTCTACCCGTTCGGAGACATCCTGGACCCTGGCACCAGGGAGGCAACATACCATCCTGGAGTCTCTTTCACGTCCACAGAAGCGCCTATCTGTGCCCCTGACTATAGAGTCCCCTATTACTATTACTCTTCTGCGCTTTGACCCTCCCTTCTGAACATCAGAGCCAGCCGTGGTGCCACTGCTCTGGCTGCTGCTGTTTTCCCCTGATAGGCTATCCCCCCCGACAGTATCCAAAGGGGTATATCTGTTCGAGAGGGGGACAACCACAGGGGATTCCTGCACTGACTGCCTGCCCTTTCTGGTGGTCACCCATTTCTCTGCCTGTACCTTGGGTGTGACCACATTTACATAACTGCGATCTGTGACGCTTTCCGCCACCTGCATGCTCCTAAGTGCATCCAATTGCTGCTCCAACCGAACCATGCGGTCTGTGAGGAGCTCCAGTTGGGTGCACTTTCTGCAGATGAAGCAATCCGGGATGCTGGAGGCCTCCCGGACCTGCCACATCTCACAGTCAGAGCACAGCACCCCTCTAACTGACATTGCGTCAATTAATTAAAATTTGTCTTTTTTTTTTAAATACTTTTTTTTAAATTTCAAAGTTACTGTCAACTATCTGTTCCCTAGCACTAGATTTCTAATAGAAATGCGATAGCTAACTATAATACTCTCCGATCTCTGGCTTAGATATCCTCTAAATTATAATTAAGTTATTATGTTTAATTAGTTCCCAGATACTCAAATTTTTTTAAAATTTAGGTTAGAATCCCAACCAGCCACTCTGGCCACAGCTTTTCTGTGATGTCACTTTAGTTTCACCCCGACACACACAATTTGAAAAAAGGTATAAAAGTAAAAATAACTTACTTACCTTCTGAGTGTCTTAGATGTTCTCAGGTTCTCTCGCTGACAGAGACTGCTCCTCCACCTCCGAACCTTGACCTGCACAATGCTAATAATATAATAATAATATAATATGGCACTTACCTTACACCAATGGGTCTTATTATTAGGTTCGAGGAGGAGGGCGGGTGGGAGACACTAGACGTGTAGTGTCTCGGGTTTCCTCTCCACCAGAATTTATTGGTTGGGCGGGGGGGGGGGACTTGCCAGAGGTCCGCGGGTCGAACTTCCGGTTCCCGCCTTATATAAAAACAAATAAAACAGAAAAGAAGAACAGACACGGGACCAGGCAAGGCTTTTAAATACACTACTCACCTCCCAGAAGGCCCCTGCGCACCGCTGCCGCCGAAATCCAAAGGGCTGCTCCTGTAAAGGTAAGGCTTTTAAATACACTACTCACCTCCCAGAAGGCCCTTGCGCACCGCTGCCGCCGAAATCCAAAGGGCTGCTCCTGTAAAGGCAAGGCTTTTAAATACACTACTCACCTCCAAGAAGGCCCCTGCGCACCGCTGCCGCCGAAATCCAAAAAGACCCTCGTGGACGTCGTGGGCGCCGCCATCACCCGACCCAGGGGCGCCGCAAGCCTGTGCCGCGCATCGACCCGCCAACTCCAGAGGCCCGAAATGTTACTTTTGTGGCTAGGGTAAGCACCCCAGACAACGCTGTCCAGCGAGGAGCGTGATCTGCAACGGGTGCGGAAAGAAGGGCCACTTCTCTAAAGTCTGCCAGGCCCGACCTGTTTCTAAACCCAGCAGCGCTGCGTGTAGCCCGCGGGGACTGCCCCCATCTTCCATGTCATCCGCCACGTGCGACCCATGGGGGCCGACATCTTGGAATCACCCCTCCGCCTCCCGGAACCCCTGCTCACCAGATCATACGCTGGCCTCCGCTACCCTCGATCAGCCCACCCACCTTCCGAAGCTCGTCTCCATCACCCTCGACCAATCTCAACCTCATCACCTCAGTAAATCCATGATGGCCGTCCGGATCAACGGCCACGAGACGACCTGCCTCCTCCACTCTGGGAGCACGGAGAGTTTCATTCACCCAGATATGGTACGGTGCTGCTCCCTCCCAATTTTACCCGCGACCCAGAAAATCTCCCTGGCTTCCGAATCACATTCCGTGGAAGTCCGTGGGTACTGTGTCGCAACCCTTACAGTACGGCGCGTCGAGCACAAACATTTCAAGCTCTACGATGTCCCCCAACTCTGCGCTGCCCTACTACTAGGTCTAGATTTCCAATACCACCTCAAAAGTCTTACCTTGGAGTTCGATGGACCCCTGCTCCCTCTCACCATCTGTAGCCTCTCGACACTTAAGGTCGCCCCACCCCCGCTCTTTGCTAACCTCACCCCGGACTGTAAGCCCGTCGCCACTAGGAGCAGACGATACAGTGCTCGGGACAAGGCCTTTATCAGGTCGGAGGTCCAGCGACTTCTGCGGAAAGGGATCATAGAGGCCAGTAACAGCCCCTGGAGAGCCCAAGTTGCGTCCGTCAAAACTGGGGAGAAGCACCGGATGGTTATCGACGACAGTCAGACCATCAACCGGTACACGCAGCTCGATGCGTACCCTCTCCCCTGCATATCTGACATGGTCAATCAGATTGCGCAGTACCGAGTCTTCTCCACTATTGACTTGAAGTCTGCGTACCACCAGCTCTCCATCGAGGCAGATGGCTGCCTCTACTACTTCCTCAGGGTTCCCTTCGGCGTCACCAACGGGCTCTCGGTCTTCCAACGGGAGATGGACCGAATGGTTGACCAATACGGGCTGCGGGCCACGTTCACGTATCTAGATAATGTCACCATCTGCGGCCATGACCAGCAGGACCATGACGCTAACCCCCAACATTTCCTCCACACCGCCAAGCTCCTTAACCTGACATACAATAAGGAGAAATGCATTTTCCGCACAGCCCGCCTAGCCATCCTTGGCTACGTTGTGGAAAACGGAGTTCTAGGGCCCGATCCCGACCGCATGCGCCCCCTCCTGGAACTCCCCCTCCTCCACTGCCCCAAGGCCCTGAAGAGATGCCTGGGGTTCTTTTCCTATTATGCCCAGTGGGTCTCCAATTATGTGGACAAGGCCCGTCCACTCATTAAATCCGCCATTTTTCCCCTGACGGCTGAGGCCCGCCAGGCCTTCAACCACATCAACACAGATATTGCCAAAGCCACGATGCACGCTGTAGACGAGTCCATCCCGTTCCAGGTGGAGAGCGATGCGTCTGACTTTGCTCTGGCCGCTACCCTCAACTAGGCGGGCAGGCCCGTGGCTTTCTTCTCCCGTACTCTCCAGGGCTCTGAAATTCGACACTCCTCCGTCAAACAGGAAGCCCAGGCCATTGTGGAAGCTGTGCGACATTGGAGGCATTACCTGGCCAGCAGGCGATTCACTCTCCTCACTGACCAACGGTCGGTTGCCTTCATGTTTAACAATACGCAGTGGGGCAAGATCAAGAATGACAAGATCCCAAGGTGGAGGATCGAACTCTCCACCTAGAATTATGATATCTTGTATCGACCTGGGAAGCTCAATGAGCCCCCAGATGCCCTATTGTGCCAGCGCACAAGTAGACCGACTTCGGGCCCTCCACATTGACCTCTGTCACCCAGGCATCACCCGTTTCTTTCATTTAATCAAGGCCCGCAACCTGCCTTACTCCATCGAGGTCAGGACCATGACAAGGGACTGCCAGGTCTGCGCCGAGTGCAAACCGCACTTCTATCGGCCGGATAGAGCACACCTAATAAAGGCCTCCCGCCCCTTTGAGCGCCTCAGCACCGATTTCAAAGAGCCCCTCCCCTCCACTGACCGTAATGTGTACTTTCTCAACATCGTTGATGAGTACTCACAATTCCCTTTCGGCAACCCGTGGCCTGACATGACCTCTGCCACAGTCATCAAGGCCCTGCACAGCACCTTCACCTTGTTCGGTTTCCCCACCTACATCCATAGCGATCGGGGTTCCTCCTTCATGAGTGATGAGCTGCGTCAGTTCCTGCTTAGCAAGGGCATCGCCTCAAGCAGGACTACCAGCTACAAACCCCAGGGGAAACGGACAGGTGGAGAGGGAGAACGCGACGGCCGGGAAGGCCGTCCTTCTTGCCCTACGGTCTAGAAGTCTCCCTGTCTCCCGCTGGCAGGAGGTCTTTCCCGATGCGCTCCACTCCATCCGGTCGCTCCTGTGTACCGCCACCAATGCTACACCTCACGAGAGAATGTTTGTCTTCCCCAGGTAGTCCACCTTAGGGGTCTCGCTCCAGTCCTGGTTGACGGTTCCAGGGCCCGTCCTCCTCCGGAAGAATGGGAGGAGTCACATGTCGGATCCCCTGGTCGAACGGGTCCTTCTCCTCCATGCTAACCCTCAATATGCCTACGTGCACACCATGATGGGCGGGCGGGCACAGTCTCCCTTCGAGACATGGCACCCGCAGGTTCCCCAGCGACCATCACCACTACCCCTGACTCTACACTGTCTCCCTCCGTTGCTACTCATGACTCTACACCGTCTCCCTACTTATCCGGAAGACAACACGCTCCTGGATACGCAGGCCCCAACACTCCATCCGACACCAGTGTCCTCACCACAGCCGGGACTGAGGCGATCACAGCGGAAGGTCAGAGCCCCCGACAGACTTGATCTCTAATTCAACCCGTTCACTTCACCCCCGCCGGACTCTTTCTTTTAACAGGGGGTGAATGTGGTATTGTATTTTACATACTGTTCTTACTTATTATACTTACTGTTCTTACTGTTTGTTACATGTCTGGGTTTGTCCCTGCTGGCTCCGCCCCTCGGGCTCAAGTATAAAGGTAGCTAACCTCCAGCCCTGCCCTCATTCTGGGACGGGCTGCCAGCAGGTGTCTTTTAGCTGATTAAAGCCACAGTTTACTCTTCCGATTCTCGTCTGCCCATCTGGCTGCCAGCGGTAGGCGCAGCCGCATGACTGCCTTGCCGGCTGTGGTAATGGTGTTGCGTGCCCGTCCACCCTGACCTCACAGTCCACCTCCTGGCCACCCCCCACTGCTTGCCCCAGCCCTGGCAGAAGCCCCCCCCCCCCCCCCCCCCCCCCCCGGCCAGCGACATGGCTGTTAGCAAAGTATGGCAGTACTGGACACTGTCTATGCACCCTCTCTCTCTCAGCAGCCACAACACCAGGTTCACGATTTGTGTGGACCGCGCTGTCGGGAACTCGGCCCATCGGAAGCGGAGCACCGTGGGTGGGCCCACTAATGAGATGCGAACGGTGTTGCAACTACACACGGCGAGCGTTGAATTGATGCCGTTTTTGAGGAGACGGAGCATCGCGTTTCGGCATCAAACCGGTGTAATGATATGTACTCATGCACATAATGAGATACAGACAGGCAGTGACAGACACACAGTACAGCCAATCAACACACAGGACAGAAGACAACCAATCACCAGGTAGAACACTAGAAGGTGGTCTCCCACTATAAAACACACGAGGCATCAACACTCTGCCTCTTTCCACAGGTGACAACTGTAATGACAGTCAGGGTGTATATATCAGTTAGCACCTTCTACACGTGGCTCAGAGCTAGTCTGGTCTAGTTAGTTATAGTAAGCACGCTTAGATCAGTAGAGTGTCAAACCCACAGCGAACTGTGTGCACTGCTTAACAAGTTCAATAAAGCGTATTGAACCAACATCACAGTTTGCAGTCTACTTTCAAGTACAACTGCATCCAGTTGCAGTCCGTGTTACCCCAGGGTGATTAACACGACAACCGGCACCTGCCGCTATTTCAGTGTCGGGAGCTATTCTCCGCCCGAATGCATGCTCCGATTTCGGCATCGGCTGATGGAGAATCCCGCCCAGGATCTTTGAAATGCGGTCTCTGTGCAGTCAGGAATGAGTGGGCCGGGGGGGGAACCTCAGAGAGCCCGAGCCCCATTTAATCGACAAAGTTCACTTCACTGAGGAAAAACCGCCGCGAACCTGCGGGTTTCAATGCCGAGCTGTCCGGCAAAATGGCTGTCCAGCTCACCGACATTACAACAAACACTGCACTTCAGCGCAATCAGTTAGATGTGAAATGGAGGAGATGAACGGGGAGAAGGTGCTGTTTAAAATGCAAACATTTCTCTCTGGACTATTTTTCGTGTATAAATAGCACAAACCTGCAACCGTACCTTTCAAGTTAAATAAAATGCAACCTTCTCCCTGCTGTCTAATTTATTCCACAATTTCTTGTGTGTCAGCGGGCAGTGGGCTGCGAGCCAGCCATGGTGCTCTGAGGAGTTCTTTCTTTGAGAGAATTATTGCCTGATCTGGAGGCATCCTTCACTTCAATGCCTCTGGTTCAGTTGGACCTCCCCAAAGGATGCCTCGTTGGGCTCAATCCAGAATACGTTTCTCCAGCTTCTTAGCCATTGCTATCACAAACATGCTGCCTTTACCTCTGGTTTCAGATATTCGCCGCAGACTTCCTTTCTCATTTTGCATTGAAGTTGTTCCAATCCGTACTAATCCTGTCAATCATCGCTTCTTCTTGATGGGCCAACTTGCGTTCTGCCGTCAAGAGTGTGTGTGCGGGGGGGGGTTAACTGTGCTTCTCTCATGCATAGTGGAGATGCCTCAGGTCCCAAAGTACTCAAGGCTGGCTGCTTTGGCATGCTTAATGAACTGGGATACTGTATGTACCATCTGTAGCGATTTGCATAGGATGGTTCGAGTCTCTGCTGGCGATAAAGGCGAAGTTGATCCCATGATATTGCATGAGCAATTGGAGTGCTCTCCATTTCAGCTTCCAGAGAAAAGGGGGGATAATTACTCCTCATCGCTAGTCAGCCAGAACTTGCTCCGTCTGCCACCCTGCATTGAATCGAAACCGTGTGACTGACCCACCATTTGCTGGCCGTTAACAGGGAGCAGATGTCCAAGGTGACATTGCAACATGTCCTGATGCGAATCCCGATGGGCGCTAAACTGAGCGCACCTTTGGCTCCAGAACGGGGCCTTCAAGATGCTCCACCGACCTCCGGCAGCAAGGCAAGAGGAATTCGAAATGCTTTTTTTTTTAAAACAGAAAGAAAAACACGGATCTTCAGAAATCCTTTCTTTCTGTCAACTCCGTGGCAGCAGCTGCAACCTGACTTGGGCGTCAAAGGCCGAGTGAACTTGTTAATTGTCCTCTAATGTCACCACCAGCTGTGATTGCCCTGGAAACCTTGACTGAACGTTTTAAGCCTCCCAATAGAGCATTAAAAGTCCTGCGCTTTCCGTTTCAGTTCTGGATAGAATTACAAGAACCCAACTGGCTCAGGGATGTCCGAGAGGCAGGAGTGTAAGTGTGCGGCCAGAAAGATTGTGCAGGAGGAACGGGCCTGAGTTTCCTGAGGCAATTGGATCAGCTCTGTGGGAGATGGGCCCTGTGCAGGCTGGATGGGTTGCGCCTGAACAGACTTGGGACTGATTTCCTTGTGGGGTTTAAACTAACTAAATTGGTGAGGTGGTAAATAATGAGGAGGATAGCCTTTGATTATAGGAGGATATAGATGGGTCAGATGAGCTGATCAGTGGCAAATGGAATTCATCTGGATAAGTGTGAGGTGATGCACTTGAGCAGGACAAACAAGGCAAAGGGAATACATAGTGAATGGCAAGACCCTGGGAAATGCAGAGGATCAGAGGGGCCTTGGTGTGCATATACACCGGTCCCTTAAGCTGAGGCATAGAGTTTAAGAGCAGGGAGGTTGTGCTGCAACTGTATAAAACGTTGGTTAGGCCACAGCTGGAGTATTGAGTGCTGTTCTGGAATGCACATTATAGGAGGGATGTGATGACACTGGAAAGGGGGCAGAGGAGATTTACCAGGATGTTGCCCGGGCTGGAGAGTTTTAGTTACGAAGAGAGATTGGATAGACTGGGGTTGTTTTCCTCGGAGCAGACGAGACTGAGGGGGAGCATGATTGAATAAAATTATGAGGGGCACAGATAGAGTAAACGGAAAGAAACATTTCTCCTTGATAGAGGGTTCAATGACCAGGAGGCAGATTAAAGGTAAGGGGCAGGAGGATTAGAGGGGACGTGAGGAAAAACGTTTTAATCCAGAGGGGCGAGGGAGTCTGGAACTCACTTCCTGAAAGAATGGTGGAGGCAGAGACCCTCATAACTTTCAAGAAATATTTAGATGTGCACTTGCAATGCCAGGGCATGCAAGGCTATGCGCCAAGTGCTGGAAAATGGGATTAGAATAGTCAGGTGGTTGTTTTTGGCTAGCATAGGAAGGATGGGCCGAAGGGCCTTTTCTGTGCTGTAGACCCCTAAGCCTCTTGTGAGTGTGGGAATGTGGAGAAGGTACTAGAAAGGACCAGCAAATTCCACAGAGGGAGAGACGGATAGCGCTAAAGCAGGAAATAGAAAGGCAAATGGAAAGTAGGAAATAGAAAAGCATGAAAAACGGTGTGGGATTTGCCGGGTCCATGTATGATGGAGAAGCAATAGAGTCTACATTTAGGGTTGCTGTGCATTTATGTGAATGTGAGGCGTATGGTAAGTAAGGTTGGTAAGTTGAAGGTGGAGATGGCCACATGAGAACATGATGTTATGGCGATAGTGTAGACCGGCTTCAAAGAAGGGCAGGACTGCGTATTGTTATAATCACAGTGGATGGTAACACTGGGCAAATCATACCCGAGAGTGAAACGTGGCTTGGCAGATCTGAGCTTTCTTTTTGATTTAGAAACCGTCAGTTACTGAACACATTCACAAGAGTCTGCCAGTGTACTTTTAACACAAAGAATAAAACATTTATTAAACAAGAAAACTGAACTATATTACACCAGACAAAAAGTCGGACCGATTTCAATATAGACAGCAGAAAATGA
Source organism: Scyliorhinus torazame (assembly GCF_047496885.1). Classification (NCBI taxonomy): domain Eukaryota; kingdom Metazoa; phylum Chordata; class Chondrichthyes; order Carcharhiniformes; family Scyliorhinidae; genus Scyliorhinus; species Scyliorhinus torazame. The sequence goes on from NC_092715.1 coordinate 28,772,342, forward strand.
TTCAAACTCACATATCCTTTATCCCAGCAATACCCTTACATGCACAAAACCCCAGTGAAGATTTATCACTGTCTCAGCACTAAAGTTTCTTGTTTGGCTTAGCTCCGTTTTACTCAGTTTTCTTCCAGCGTGCCTCTGAGCATTTTCTAGATGCTTTTCATCTGGTATTTCTCCCCAAGACAGCCAATAATCTAAACTTGCTATTACTTCAGTTTCAGAGCACACACGAGCTGCCTGAACTCAGTTTCCCCGCAGGCTTCCCCGATTTCTTATTCGAGAGATAAGGCATTCTCTGCACTCCCTGGTATACACGCACTAATTGACTGCCCTTCTGTGCTTCCCTGTCTCTCTGTGTGTCTTGGGCCCCCTTTCGCTAGAGTGGAGGGATAAGGCTCCAGCTGTTGAACAAAGGGAGGCTTCATTGGTTGAGTGGGAGTCAGATGCCCTCTGGGCTTCCTTCACTGAGCTGCATATTAACGAAGGATGGGGAACAAACGCTGGCCTTGCCACTGATGCTCACGTCCCATGAACGCTTAATATATATGTTAAAATAAAATTCCTTCTACCTTCAAAGGATGCAAGTTCCCCAGTGTATTACGCTAACCTCTAAAATCATTCCTGGCAATCCATGGCGATATCGCCTCAACAGTATTTCTGACAGAAGAAATAATCTTGTTCCACTTTAAATGTAATATATATACATAAATAACAAAACAAGTGTTGGTTCCATCCAAGGCCATCATACTCTCCATAATAATAATCTTTATTATTGTCACAAGTCAGCTTACATCAACACTACAATGAAGTTACTGTGAAAAGCTCCTAGTCGCCACACTCCGGCGCCTGTTCGGGTACACGGAGGGAGAATTCAGAATGTCCAATTTACCTAACAAGCACGTCTTTCGAGACTTGTGGGAGGAAACCGGAGCACCCGGAGGAAACCCACGCAGGCACGGGGAGAACGAGCAGACTCCGCACAGACAGTGACCCAAGCGGGAATCGAACTTGGGACCCTGGTACTGTGAAGAAACAGTACTAACCACTGTGCTAGCATGCCGCCTATGAATGCTGAACTCCGAGCCAGCCAGGAGTTGAACCTGAAATCTCCTGGTTCGTTATCTATTGCACCACTGGCCCATGGCACATGATTGATTACTCTTTTGAGCACTGTTGCTATGTAGAAAGGTTCACCATCTGTTCCAAATGAGTATGAACAAACAAAGAACAAAGATGGAGGAGCAGTGGTCAGCAGATAGTCCTTCATCACAAAACTAGTTAGCCACTGAAGGAGGCCATTCCGCCCATCATGGACTGCTCTTTGAAAGAGCTAACCAATGACTCCCACTCCCCCTGCTCGATCCCCTTGGCCCGCCAACTGTTTCTTTTTTACTTATCAGTATGGATTCAATTTTCTTTTGAAAGTTATTATTGAATCTGCTTCCACCAACCTTTCAGGCCGTGAAGTGCACTCACATCATAATTGCTCACTGTGTTCAAAGATACCAGTCTCTGAATCTCCACTGTGGCTCTTTTGCCAATAATCTGAAGCCTTTGGCAACCTTTTGATTAATGACCATCTTGGATGTGGGAATAATTTCTCCTGCTTTCTCAGAGTGCTTCGTAATCTGAAATGCTTCTTTCAAATCTCCCCTTAACATTCTCAGTTCTGAGGAGAATAACAGCAGCTTTTTTTTTTAATGAACCTGTGGTGCATCAGCTCCTTTACTTCTGGGTAAGAAGTTTCCTGGTTCACATCCATACAGGGACTCAAGTGCAGAAATCCAGGCTGACATGCCAGGCCAGAGATGCTGTTTTGCAGGATGAAATGTTGAGGCCTACCTCCCCCCCCCCCCCCAGGTGGACGCAAGAGATCCCGTGTTATTATTTTGAAGAAGAGTAGGTCTGTGCTTCCTGGTATGATGGCCAATGTTTATCCCTCAACAGACAATAAAGGTCAACATGCTATTTGCCTTCCCAAGTGCCTGCTGCACCTTCTGCTTTCCTTGTACGAGCACATCCATGTCTCTTTGAGCTTCAACGTTTGCAAGTCTTTCACGCCTTTTAAAAAAAAATGTCCTGATTTTCTATTCTTACGGCCAAGGCCGAAACCTCACGCATCTCCACATTATACTCCACATGTCACCTTCTGAAGTACTTAAAGGAATATTACTAATTGACTGAAATAGACGCTCAAAATAGAGTGTGGGCGGGACGGACCTATAAAGAGGTTGAGAGGGGGAGGCCAACATCTTGAGTATCTTATTTCTGAAGCACGGTCACAGAGGCACAACCGTGCAGAAGGTTGTGATGTCACACCTGGACCATTAGGCGCAGTTATGGTTTTGATATTTTAAAAAAAAATCACTTTACAAGCAGATCAGAGAAGGTTCACTGGGCCCATTCGTGGGATGAAGGATTTGTCTCATAAATTCATCCGGTGTAGGAGCAGAATTAGGCCATTTGGCCCATCGAGTCTGCTCCGCCATTCTATCGTGAAATGAAAAAATGAAAATATGTTCCTCATCTGCTATCTACAATGTGACAGGCCAAGAGCTGGATTGCGAAATCAGCCAGAGCATCTCCTCCCTGGAACACATGACCTAGGAGCAGGAGTAGGCAATTTAGCCTCCCGAGCCTAACACCCTCGATGTGATCATGGCTGATCCCATCTCGGCCTCAACTCCACCGTCCTGCCCGTTCTCCATAACCCTTCAACCCATTACCAATTAAAAATCTGTCTAATTCCGCCTTAAATTTACTCACTGTCCCAGTATCCACCGCACTCTGGGGTGCCGAATTCCACAGATTCACAACCCTTTGGGAGAAGTAGTTTTCCCTCAGATCTGTTTCAAATTTGCTACCTCTTATTCTGAGGTTATGACCTCTCATTTTAGAATGCCCCACAAGAGGAAGCGTCATCTCCCCGTCTACTTTATCCATACCTTTTAGCACCTTGTGCACCTCAATTAGATCTCCCCTCATTCTTCTAAACTCTGGAGAGTATAGGCCTAAACTGTTCAATCTCTCCTCATTCGACAATCCCCTCATCTCTGGAATCAATCCAGTGAACCTCCTCTGAACTGTCTCAATGCCACCACATCTTTCCTCAGTAGGGGTTGGGCCTGTACCCATTGGAATTGAGAAGAATGAAAGTCGACCTTATGGAAAGATATCAGTACCTGAGGGGTCTTGATGATGGATACCGGGATGATGTTTCCTTTATCGGGGGGGAGACAAAAACTAAGGGGCATAGATTAAAGAAAGAAGTCACCCTTTAAAAACAGATAAGGAGAAACATTTTCTCCCAAAGGGCCATTGGTGTGTGGAATTATCATCTCCCGTGGGCGGTGGAGGCTGGGTCTTTGAATTTATTCAAGCCTGTGTTAGACAGATGTTTGTTGGGTAAGGCAGTCAAAGGTTATGGGGGGACGGACAAGAACGTGGAGCTTGAGACCTCAACGAAATCAGCCATGGTGGAGCAGACTTGAAGGGCCAAATGGTCAACACCTGCACTGATGTTCCTCCTGTCCAAAACAAGATTGATGTCGCTGTTTACATGTCCACAGATCTTTGAAGGTGGCAACACATGTGGACAATGTAGTCAAGAAATCATACGGAATGCTTGTCTTCATTGGCCGGGGCATTGAGTATAAAACCTGGCAAGTCATGCTGCAGCTGTGTAGAACCTTGGTAAGGCCGCATTTGGAATATTGCGCACAATGCTGGTCGCCACACTACCAGAAGGATGTGGAGGCTTTGGAGAGGGTGCAAAGGAGGTTTACCAGAATGTTGCCAAAGAACAGTACAGCACAGGAACAGGCCCTTCGGCCCTCCAAGCCTGTACCAGTCATGATACCAACCTTTGCCAAAACCCTCAGCACTTCCTTGTGCCGTATCCCTCTATACCCATCCTATCCATGTGTTTGTCAAGATGCCTTTGAACTCTGTTAATGTATCTGCTCCCACAACCTCTCCTGGCAACGAGTTCCAGGCACTCACCACCCTCTGTGTAGAAAACCTGCCTCGCACATCTCCTCTAAATTGTGCCCCACGGACCTTAAACCTTTGCCTCCTGGTGACTGACCCCTCCACTCCAGTCCTGCCCATCCACTCTGTCCATGCCCCTCATAATCTTGTAGACCTCTATCAGGTCACCCCTCAACCTTCGTCATTCTAATGAAAACAGTCCGAGTCTATTCAGCTTCTCCGCATAGCTAACACCCTCCAGACCAGGCAACATTCTGGTAAACCTCCTCTGCACCCTCTCCAAAGCCTCCACACCCTTCTGGTAGTGTGGCGACCAGAATTGTGCGCAATATTCCAAATGCGGCCTTACCAAGTTTCTACACAGCTGTAGCATGATTTGCCAGTTTTTATACTCGATGCCCCGTCCAATGAAGACAAGCATTCCGTATGATTTCTTGACTACATTGTTCACATGTGTTGCCACCTTCAAAGATCTGTGGACCTGCGTGCCCAGATATCTCTGACTTTCTATATTCCTAACAGTTCACCATTTACGGTATATTTCCCCTTTATGTTAGACCTACCAAAATGCATTCCCTCACATTTGTCCAGATTAAACTCCATTTGTCATTTCTCTGCCCAAGTCTCCAACCTATCTATGTCCTGCTGTATCTTCTGATAATCCTCAACGCTATCTGCCACTTCACCAACCTTGATGTCATCCGCAAACTTACTAATCAGACATGCAACATTTTGCTCCAAATCGTTTATGTACACTACAATCAACAGAGGCCCAATCACAGATCCCTGTGGAACACCACTAGTCACAACTTTCCATTCAGAAATACACCTGTCTACTGCTACCCTTCGCCTTATGTGACCGAGCCAGTTTTGTATCCATCTTACCACCTCCCCTCTGATCCCCTGTGACTTTACTCGATGGGAACCTTTAAGATCCTGAGGGGTCTTGACAGGGTGGATGTGTAGAGGATCATGAGACCATAAGAGATAGGAGCAGAATTAGGCCACTCGGCCCATCGAGTCTGCTCCACCATTCAATCATGGCTGATATTTTCTCATCCCCATTCTCCTGTTTACTCTTGTGTGACAATCTTGGACTCGGGGGTCACTGTTTAAAAAGGAGAGGTGACCATTTTAAACAGAGATGAGGTGACATTATTTTATCTCAGAGCATCGGGAATCTCTGGAACGCCCTTCCTCAAAAGACGGCAGAAGCAGAGTCTTTGAATATTTTAACGCAGAGGTGGATAGGTTCTTAATAAGCAAAAGGGTGAGAGGTTATCGGGGATAGGAGGGATGCAAATTACTATCAGATCAGCCGCGATCTTATTAAATGGCGAAGCAGGCTTGAGGGGCTGAAGGGCAGCATGGTAGCATTGTGGCAAGCACAATTGCTTCACAGCTCCAGGGTCCCAGGTTCGATTCCGGCTTGGGTCACTGTCTGTGCGGAGTCTGCACATCCTCCCGTGTGTGCGTGGGTTTCCTCCGGGTGCTCCGGTTTCCTCCCACAGTCCAAAGATGTGCAGGTTAGGTGGATTGGCCATGCTAAATTGCCCTTAGTGTCCAAAATTGCCCTTAGTGTTGGGTGGGGGTACTGGGTTATGGGGATAGGGTGGAGGTGTTGACCTTGGGTAGGGTGCTCTTTCCAAGAGCTGGTGCAGACTCGATGGGACAGATGGCCTCCTTCTGCACTGTAAATTCTATGATAATGGCCTAATCCTGTTCCTTGTCCGTATGTCTCATTGACCTAGTGGGAGAAATTTCCTTCCTGCACCCCCATGGCCGGCACGGTAGCACAGTGGCTAGCACTGTTACTTCACAGCTCCAGGGTCCCAGGTTCGATTCCCGGCTTGGGTCACTGCCTGTGCGGACTCTGCACGTTCTCCCCGTGTCTGCGTGGGTTTCCTCCGGGTGCTCTTGTTTCCTCCCACAAATCCCGAAAGACGTGCCTGTTAGGTGAATTGGACATTCTGAATTCTCCTCTGTGCACCCGACCAGGCGTTGGAGTGTGGCGATTAGGGGATTGCCACAGTAACTTCATTGCGGCGATAATGTAGGCCTACTTGTGGCATTAATAAAGATTATATTATTATCATACACACAGCGTGGCAACAGATTTTGCATGTTGATCATACGTACTGAGGGTGAGGAATGGTTACTACCCTGAAAATGGCTGATATGATGGTCAAGGGATTGCTTCAAATGTGACATTTTGTCCCAACATTGTCAAGTTATACGATTCCAGTTTGGCAGCAGAAGAACATCAAGCTGACAGTCATTCTAATGTTTGCGAACCTGTATGGAACAGATTGCCTCAGGCTCCTTAGTTTAGCCCGTGTGGTTATCTTTCTGCAGATAAAGTAGAACATAGAACATAGAACATAGAACGATACAGCGCAGTACAGGCCCTTCGGCCCACGATGTTGCACCGAAACAAAAGCCATCTAACCTACACTATGCCATTATCATCCATATGTTTATCCAATAAACTTTTAAATGCCCTCAATGTTGGCGAGTTCACTACTGTAGCAGGTAGGGCATTCCATGGCCTCACTACTCTTTGCGTAAAGAACCTACCTCTGACCTCTGTCCTATATCTATCACCCCTCAGTTTAAAGCTATGTCCCCTCGTGCCAGCCATTTCCATCCGCGGGAGAAGGCTCTCACTGTCCACCCTATCCAACCCCCTGATCATTTTGTATGCCTCTATTAAGCCTCCTCTTAACCTTCTTCTCTCCAACGAAAACAACCTCAAGTCCATCAGCCTTCCCTCATAAGATTTTCCCTCCATACCAGGCAACATCCTGGTAAATCTCCTCTGCACCCGCTCCAAAGCCTCCACGTCCTTCCTATAATGCAGTGACCAGAACTGTACGCAATACTCCAAATGCGGCCGTACCAGAGTTCTGTACAGCTGCAACGTGACCTCCTGACTCCGGAACTCAATCCCTCTACCAATAAAGGCCAACACTCCATAGGCCTTCTTCACAACCCTATCAACCTGGGTGGCAACTTTCAGGGATCTATGTACATGGACACCTAGATCCCTCTGCTCATCCACACTTCCAAGAACTTTACCATTAGCCAAATATTCCGCATTCCTATTATTCCTTCCAAAGTGAATCACCTCACACTTCTCTACATTAAACTCCATTTGCCACCTCTCAGCCCAGCTCTGCAGCTTATCTATATCCCTCTGTAACCTGCTACATCCTTCCACACTATCGGCAACACCACCGACTTTAGTATCGTCTGCAAATTTACTCACCCACCCTTCTGCGCCTTTCTCTAGGTCATTGATAAAAAAGACAAACAGCAACGGCCCCAGAACAGATCCTTGTGGTACTCCACTTGTAACTGAACTCCATTCTGAACATTTCCCATCAACCACCACCCTCTGTCTTCTTTCAGCTAGCCAATTTCTGATCCACATCTCTAAATCACCCTCAATCCCCAGCCTCCGTATTTTCTGCAATAGCCTACCGTGGGGAACCTTATCAAACGCTTTGCTGAAATCCATATACACCACATCAACTGCTCTACCCTCGTCTACCTGTTCAGTCACCTTCTCAAAGAACTCGATAAGGTTTGTGAGGCATGACCTACCCTTCACAAAGCCATGCTGATCCCTGATCATATTATTCCTATCTAGATGATTATAAATCTTGTCTCTTATAATCCCCTCCAAGACTTTACCCACTACAGACGTGAGGCTCACCGGTCTATAGTTGCCGGGGTTGTCTCTGCTCCTCTTTTTGAACAAAGGGACCACATTTGCTGTCCTCCAGTCCTCTTGCACTATTCCTGTAGCCAATGATGACATAAAAATCAAAGCCAAAGGTCCAGCAATCTCTTCCCTGGCCTCCCAGAGAATCCTAGGGTAAATCCCATCAGGACCCGGGGACTTATCTATTTTCAGCCTGTCCAGAATTGCCAACACCTCCTCCCTACGTATCTCAATGCCATCTATTCTATTAGCCTGGGTCTCAGCAGTCTCCTCCACAACATTGTCTTTTTCCTGAGTGAATACTGACGAAAAATATTCATTTAGTATCTCGCCTATCTCTTCAGACTCCACACACAACTTCCCATCCCTGTCCTTGACTGGTCCTACTCTTTCGCTTATTCCTGACATACCTATAGAAAGCTTTTGGGTTTTCCTTGATCCTACCTGCCAAATACTTCTCATGTCCCCTCCTTGCTCGTCTTAGCTCTCTCTTTAGATCCTTCCTCGCTACCTTGTAACTATCCATCGCCCCAACTGAAACTTCACACCTCATCTTCACATAGGCCTCCTTCTTCCTCTTAACAAGAGATTCCACTTCTTTGGTAAACCACGGTTCCCTCGCTCGACGCCTTCCTCCCTGCCTGACTGGTACATACTTATCAAGAACACGCAGTAGCTGATCCTTGAACAAGCTCCACTTATCCAGTGTGCCCAACACTTGCAGCCTACTTCTCCACCTTATCCCCCCCAAGTCACGTCTAATGGCATCATAATTGCCCTTCCCCCAGCTATAACTCTTGCCCTGCGGTGAATACTTATCCCTTTCCATCATTAACGTAAACGTCACCGAATTGTGGTCACTGTCCCCAAAGTGCTCTCCTACCTCCAAATCCAACACCTGGCCTGGTTCATTATCCAAAACCAAATCCAACGTGGCCTCGCCTCTTGTTGGCCTGTCAACATATTGTGTCAGGAAACCCTCCTGCATACACTGTACAAAAAAACGACCCATCTAATGTACTCGAACTATATCTTTTCCAGTCAATATTTGGAAAGTTAAAGTCTCCCATAATAACTACCCTGTTACTTTCGCTCTTATCCAGGATCATCCTCGCCATCCTTTCCTCTACATCCCTAGAACTATTTGGAGGCCTATAGAAGACTCCCAACAGTGTGATCTCTCCCTTCATATTTCTCACCTCAGCCCATACTACCTCGGAAGATGAGTCTCCATCTAGCATCCTCTCCGCCACCGTAATACTGCTCTTGACTAGCAGCGCCACACCTCCCCCTCTTTTGCCTCCTTCTCTGAGCTTACTAAAACACCTAAACCCCGGAACCTGCAACATCCATTCCTGTCCCTGCTCTATCCATGTCACCGAAATGGCCACAACATCGAAGTCCCAGGTACCAACCCATGCTGCCAGTTCCCCTACCTTGTTTCGTATACTCCTGGCATTGAAGTAGACACACTTCAAACCACCGACCTGAACACTGGCCCCCTCCTGCGACGTCAAATCTGTGCTCCTGACCTCTATACTCTCATTCTCCCTTACCCTAAAACTACAATCCAGGTTCCCATGCCCCTGCTGCATTAGTTTAAACCCCCCCAAAGAGCACTAACAAATCTCCCCCCCAGGATATTTGTGCCCCTCAGGTTCAGATGTAGACCATCCTGTCTGTAGAGGTCCCACCTTCCCCAGAAAGAGCCCCAGTTATCCTCCAAATCATTTATATGATTTGGAGGATAACTGGGGCTCTTTCTGGGGAAGGTGGGACCTCTACAGACAAATATAAATGATTTGGAGGAAAATGTAACTGGTCTGATTAGTAAGTTTGCAGACGACACAAAGGTTGGTGGAATTGCGGATAGCGATGAGGACTGTCTGAGGATACAGCAGGATTTAGATTGTCTGGAGACTTGGGCGGAGAGATGGCAGATGGAGTTTAATCCAGACAAATGTGAGGTAATGCATTTTGGAAGGGCTAATGCAGGTAGGGAATATACAGTGAATGGTAGAACCCTCAAGAGTATTGAAAGTCAAAGAGATCTAGGAGTACAGGTCCACAGGTCATTGAAAGGGGCAACACAGGTGGAGAAGGTAGTCAAGAAGGCATACGGCATGCTTGCCTTCATTGGCCGGGGCATTGAGTATAAGAATTGGCAAGTCATGTTGCAGCTGTATAGAACCTTAGTTAGGCCACACTTGGAGTATAGTGTTCAATTCTGGTCGCCACACTACCAGAAGGATGTGGAGGCTTTAGAGAGGGTACAGAAGAGATTTACCAGAATGTTGCCTGGTATGGAGGGCATAAGCTATGAGGAGCGATTGAATAAACTCGGTTTGTTCTCACTGGAACGAAGGAGGTTGAGGGGCGACCTGATAGAGGTATACAAAATTATGAGGGGCAAAGACAGAGTGGATAGTCAGAGGCTTTTCCCCAGGGTAGAGTGGTCAATTACTAGGGGGCATAGGTTTAAGGTGAGAGGGGCAAGGTTTAGAGTAGATGTACGAGGCAAGTTTTTTACGCAGAGGGTAGTGGGTGCCTGGAACTCACTACCGGAGGAGGTAGTGGAAGCAGGGACGATAGGGACATTTAAGGGGCATCTTGACAAATATATGAATAGGATGGGAATAGAAGGATACGGACCCAGGAAGTGTAGAAGATTGTAGTTTAGTCGGGCAGTATGGTCGGCACGGGCTTGGAGGGCCGAAGGGCCTGTTCCTGTGCTGTACATTTCTTTGTTCTTTGTTGTTCTATCCAGAAATCTGAATCCCTCCCGCCTGCACCATCCCTGTAGCCACGTGTTTAATTGCTCTCTCTCCCTATTCCTCATCTCACTATCACGTGGCACGGGCAACAACCCAGAGATAACAACTCTGTTTGTTCTAGTTCTGAGCTTCCATCCTAGCTCCCTGAAAGCCTGCCTGACATCCTTGTCCCCTTTCCTACCTATGTCGTTAGTGCCAATGTGGACCACGACTTGGGGCTGCTCCCCCTCCCCCTAAGGACCCGGAAAACACGATCCGAGACAGTAGGCGGATGGCTTAAGCGCTGGTCCACTGGGCTCCATGAAGTCAGCCGGCTAGTATCAGGGCTGGGGGCTGCACGGAGATGTAACAAGTGGGCTCAGTATCCCCTGCTCAAAGAGAAGGACGTGCCTGTTTATGGCTGGTGACAACGGGAATATCTGTGATGCCTCCCACAGTCCAACAGCGGACTCCGCCCATGAACGCAGCCCTCGGGGGTCAGGTGCTTATGTATGACTGGGCTGGTGATTGTGTCTCTCAGCACGCGATCGGGGAGGAGGGGCAGAGGTGGGAATGGAAATGGGGAAAGCAACCTTGGCATTGGCTCTTGTGGAGTAAAGGAGGTAGGATGGGAAAGTGGAGTGGAGGTAGAAGATCAGCCACAATTGTACTTACCACATCCAACAGAGGGAGCTGCCACATTGCAGAAGACAGACTGCGGGGCTATTTTTAACAGGTCGTCTTCGAGGTTATCAAGTGAGATAAATGATCCTGGGACCAAATCTTATGTGGTGGTGAATTTGCCACTTCATTAATTCTTGGCAGTTGCTGCTTGCCGCCCACAGGACTTGGCATCCCTGTGGTTAATTTATGTAAATCATGGATAGGTCAGTGGTTATTTCCCTCTGTTCCTAATCTCCTTCCATTAGTTCTGGAGCTGTGTTAAAGCAAACTCATTTAAACTTTCCCAGTCTTCCAATTTCCCTATCAATGACAGGCCCTTAAACTTCAAGCTTGAACTATTGCTTCTCGATTTACTGAATCTTCATTCTTTTATCCTGCTCGGATGTGGTGGCTCATTTCATTTCTCCATGTTTCGAACGCACTCAAGTCCTGTTGACCCGCTTGTGGTCGCTTATCAATGTTGTGTTTCCTATAATGATATAAAAAGCAGCAATTGCTCACAAGGGATTCTGTGAACGTATTGTAGGTTCATTTATTAAGACTAGGTATATGGGAACATTCATACAGACGTATAAAGCTTGAAATCATCTGCCCCAAACCAAAAGTGAGACTAAAAGTGGATCACGTGACACAGTTCCTTTCTCGTGATGTCATGCTGCAATCCCTTAAAGGCATATTGCAGCCATCGACATTGACTCGCAACGTCTCAAAATGAAAACTCTCATCTGCCTGCTCAAATCCCCCAAAGGCCTCTCCTCTCCTTACTCTGCAACCTCTTCCAACCCTATAGCAACAGAAACTCCATACTTCCTCGAGGTGGCGCAGTGGTTAGCGTTGCTGCCCCACGGCGCTTAGGACGCGGGTTCGATCCTGGCCCCAGGTCATTGTCCGTGCGGAGTTTGCACATTCTCCTCGTGTCTGCGTGGGTTTCACCGCCACAACACAAAGATGTGCAGGGTAAGTGAATTGACCATGCTAAATTGCAGGGGCTGTTTAGCACAGGGCTAAATCGCTGGCTTTGAAAGCAGACCAAGGCAGGCCAGCAGCACAGTTCGATTCGCGTAACAGCCTCCCCGAACAGGCGCCGGAATATGGCGACTAGGGGCTTTTCACAGTAACTTCATTTGAAGCCTACTTGTGACAATAAGCGATTTTCATTTCATTTCAATTGGAAAAAATTATTGGTACTCAAAATTTTTTTAAAAACTTTATACTTCCCCAACATTGGCAGTCTTGTACATCCCCCATTTCCTTTGTTTTTCCATGGCAGCTGTGAATTGAGCCATTCCTGTGCTATGCTCTGGAATTCCTTGCTTCCTCCCATTTATTTTCACTAATATCCTTAAGGGAAGGAAATTGGTCCTCCCCTGGTCTAGCCAAATGTGACTCCTGGTCCTGAATGAAGTAATTGACTCTTGACTGCCCTCTAAAATAGCCTAGCAAGCCACTCAGTTCCAGGGCAATTAGTAGTGGGCAACAAATGCTGGCCCTGCTGCTACAGTAGTGTAGGTACACCCACAGTGCTGTTAGGGAGGGAGTTCCGGGATTTGGACCCAGCGAAAGTGAAAGAACGGCGGTATATTTCCAAGTCAGGGTGATCTAAGACTTGGAGGGCAACTTGCAGGTGGTGGTGTTCCCATGTGCCTGCTTCCCTTGCCCTTTTAGGTGGTAAACGTCATGAACGTACGACAGTGCATCTTGTAGATGGCACACACTGCTGCTATGTGCATCGGTGATGGAGGGGGTGGTTATTGAAAGTGATGGATAAGGTGCCAATCAAGCGGGGCTGCTTTGCCCAGGATGGTGATGAGCTTCTTCAATGTTGTAGGAGCTGCAAGCGGAGAGTGTTCCATTACATTCCTGACTTGCACCTTGTAGATGTTGGACAGGATTTGGGGATTCAGGATTCCCAATCTCTGACTGCTCTTGTAGCCCAGTATCCAAATGCCTGGTCCAGATCAGTGTGTGATCAATGGTAAACTTCCAAGATGTTGATAGTGAGGGACTCAGCGATGGCTATGCCATGAGATATTTGATTTCTCTCTTGTTGGAGGTACAAACATAGAAAACAGGAGCAGGAGGAGGCCATTCGGCCCTTCGAGCCTGCTCCGCCATACATTATGATCATGATTGATCATCCAAATGAATAATCTGCCCCTGCCCCCCATATTCTTTGATCCCTCTGGCCCCTGTTTTCTGCGATAATGAATTCCACAGGCCGACCACTCTCTGAGTGATAAAATCTCACCTAATCTCAGTCCTAAATTTACCCCATATCATTAGACTGTGACCTCTGGTGCTGGACTCCCAGCTTTCTGTAACATCCTTCCTGCATCTACCCTGTCTAGTCTTGTTAGAATTTTAGATGTTTCTATGAGAATCCTCCTCATTGTTTTAAACTCCAGTGAATGCAATCCTAACTGACTCAATCTCTCTGGGCAGCACGGTAGCATTGTGGATAGCACAATTGCTTCACAGCTCCAGGATCCCAGGTTCGATTCCGGCTTGGGTCACTGTCTGTGCGGAGTCTGCACATCCTCCCCGTGTGTGCGTGGGTTTCCTCCGGGTGCTCCGGTTTCCTCCCACAGTCCAAAGATGTGCAGGTTAGGTGGATTGGCCATGATAAATTGCCCTTAGTGTCCAAATTTGCCCTTAGTGTTGGGTGGGGTTACTGGGTTATGGGGATAGGGTGGAGGTGTTGACCTTGGGTAGGGTGCTCTTTCCAAGAGCCGGTGCAGACTCGATGGGCCGAATGGCCTCCTTCTGCACTGTAAATTCTATGATAATCCTCATACGTCAGTCCCGCCATCCCAGGAATCAGTCTGGTAAACCTTCACTGTACTTCCTCTAAAGCAAGAACATCCTTCCTCAGATAAGGACACCAAAACTGCCCACAATATTCCAGGTGTGGCCTCACCAAGGCCCTCTATAATTGCAGCAAGACATCCATTCTCCTGTACTCGAATCCTCTCGCCATGAAGGCCAATATATCATTTGCTTACTTTTAGTGACTGGTGTATAAGGACACCCAGGTCTCATTGCACATTCCCCTCTCTCAATCTATAGCCATTCAGATAATAATCTGCCTTCCTCGTTTTGCTACCAAAGTGGATAACCTCACTGTTATCCACATTATACTGCATCTGCCAAGCATTTGCCCACTCACTCAGCTTGTCCAAATCACACTGAAGTATCTCTGCTCACAGTTCACCCTCCCACACAGCTTTGTGTCATCTGCAAAGTTGGAGATTTACATTTAGTTCCCTCATCTTCATTATTAATATACATTGTGAATAGCTGGAGTCTTAGCACAGATTTCTACAGTACCGCACCAGGCATTGCCACAATTTGGAAAAAGACCTGTTTATTCCTACTCTTTGCTTTCTGTCTGCCAACAAGTCTTCATCCACTGACTCTACTAGTTACATCCTTGAAGAATTCCAGAAGTTTGTCAAGCATGATTTCCCTTTCGTAAATCCATGCTGACTCTGTCCGATCCTGCCACTATTTTCCAAGTGCTCTGCTATTAAATCCTTTACAATGGACTCCAGCACTTTTCCCATGGCCAATGTTAGGCGGATTGGTCTTTAGATCCCTGTTTTCTCTCTACCTCCCTTTTTTTAAATAGTGGAGTTACATTAGCTACTTCCAATATGTAGGAACTGTTCCAGAGTCTATAAAATCTTGGAAGGTGACCACCAATGCACCCACTATTTCTGGGGACATTTCCTTAATTACTCTGGGATGTAGATTATCAGGCCCTGGCGATTTATCAACCTTCAATTGCATAAATTTCCCAACACCATTTCCCTACTAATATTGAATTCATTCAGTTCTATAAATAGTGTATTCCCCAGCACTTCTGGTATCTTACTTATGTCCTCCTTTGTGAAGATAGAACCAAAGTATGTACTGAGTTGGTCATTCTCTTCTTTATTCCCCATTATGAATTCCGCTGTTTCTGACTGTAAGGGACATTCACTTGTCTTCACCAATCGTTTTCTTTTCACCTACCTATAGAAGCTTTTACAGTTAATTTGTATGTTCCCCGCAAGCTTACTATCGTACTCTATTTTCCCCTTCTTAATCAATCGCTTTAGTCTTCCTTTGCTGAGTTCTAAACTGCTCCAAAGTCTCAAGTCTGCTGTTTTTTTATGGCCAATTAGGATGTCTCTTCCTTGTATCTAATATTATCTCTAATTTCCCTTGTAAGCTATGGATTGGCCACCTTTCCCGTATTATTTTTGCACCTGACCGAAATGAACAATTGTTGCAGTTCTCCCATGTGCTCTTTGAATGTTTGCCATTGCCTGTCCACTGGCATCCCTTTAAGTAACGTTCCCCAATCCATCATAGCCAACTCACGTCTCATGCCATCGTAGCTTCCTTTATTTGGATTCGGGACCCTAGTCTCAGAATCAACTAGATTTCCAAGGATTCCGTTCTCATTACACAGTATCAGTCCAGGAGGCCTGTCTCTCATTGGTTCCTCAACGTATTGGTCCAGAAAATCATCCCGTACACAGTCCAGGAATTCCTCTTCCATTGTATTGTTCCTAATTTGATTCGCCCAATCTATATGCAGATTAAAGTCACCCATAATTACGGATATTCCTTTATCGCATGAGTCTCTAATTTCCTGATTAATGCCATTCCCAATATCACCACTATATTTGGGGGTCTATGCACATGCCCCACGAATGTTGTTTGGCCCTTGCTGTTTCTCAGCTCTACCCATACAGATTCCACATCGTTGGAACTATTATCCTTTCCCACTGTTGCGATCATTTTCTTTTTAACCAGTAATCCAATCCGATCACCCTTTCCTTTCTGTCTGTCCTCCCTAAGTGCTGAATACCCTGGATATTCAGTTCCCATCCCTGGTCACCCTGCAGCCATGTCTCTGTAATCCTGACTATATCGTACTTGTTTACATCTTTTGTGCAATTAATTCATCCTCTTTATTGTGCGTGCTCTGTGCATTAAGGCACAAAGCCTTAAGGCTTATCTTTTTAACATTCTTTGTCCTGTTCCCATTATTATTCACTGTGTCCCTGTTTAAGTCTGTCCCTTGTTTTATCTGCCTATCACTTTTTTTACTCCCCTTTCTGTCTTATGTTCTTTTTCATATTTCACTTCCTCTGACTCCTTGCCTAGGTTCCCATCCCCCTGCCATTTTAGTTTCAATCCTTCTCAACCACTCTAGCAAATACTACCACAAGGATATAAGTCCTGGTCCACCCAGGTGTAACCTGTCCATTTTGTACTGCTCCCACCACTCCCCAGAACCGGTTCCAATGTCCCAGGAATCTGTAACTCTTGGCCTTGCACTATCTCTTCAGCCATGTATTCATCAGATATATCCTGCTGTTTCTACTCTGCTTAGCCCATGACACTGCTGGTAAGCCTGAGATCCCTATTTTTGAGGGCCAACTTCTCAACTTAATTCCTATCTCCCTATATTATGCTTTAAGGACATCATCCCTTTTTATTTACGTATGTCGTTTCTACAAATGTGCACAAGACCACTGGATCTTCACCATCTCCCTTCAGAAAGTCCTGTAACTGCTCCAAGACATTCTTGACTCCAGCACCAGGGAGGCAACTTACCATCCTGGAGTCTCATTTGCGACCAGAGCAATGCCTATCGATTCCCCTTACAATTGAATCCCTATAGAGAATAGAACATAGAACGTACAGTGCAGAAGGAGGCCATTCGGCCCATCGAGTCTGCATCGACCCATTAAGCCCTCACTTCCACCCTATCCCCATAACACAGTAACCCTCCTAACCTTTTTGGACACTAAGGGCAATTTATCACGGCCAATCCACCTCACCTGCACACCTTTGGACTGTGGGAGGAAACCGGAGAACCCGGAGGAAACCCATGCAGAAACTGGGAGAACGTGCAGACTCCTCACAGACAGTGACCCAGCGGGGAATCGAACCTGGGACCCTGGCGCTGTGAAGCCACAGTGCTATCCACTTGTGCTACCGTGCTGCCTCAAAACAATGCGGCAGGACTCGAACCTGCAATCTTCTGATAACATCACTAGATACCCCAAAGTCAGTTGCCTTATGATTCCCCAAAGTCAGACGCCTGATAGTTATTGCATTCCCACACTTTTTAACTCCAGCCTGTGCAGCAGAACCAAGCATGGTGCAATCAATTTGGCCGTTGCTGCTTTCCCCTGTGAGGCCATTCTCCCCAACAGTATCCAAAGTGGTATGTCTGTTTTGCAGGGAATTGGCCACAGGAAATTCCTGCACTGCCTACTTAGTCCTCTGGCTCTGCCCGGTGGTCACCCATTCCCTTCCTGCCTGTGGAGTCTGAGCCTACAGTGTGATCACCTCTCTATATGTGCTAGCCGTGATACTCCCCACCTCGTGGCTTCTCCCCAGCTGCCGCTCCATCTCCTACACCCGGGCTTCCAGGAGCTGCAGTTGGAGTACTTCCTGCATGCATGTTGGCCCCGGGTACTGGAAATGTTACTGGCTTCCCACATAGATCAGGAAAAGCACTCCACGTTTTGAGCTCTCCTGTGATGACTTACTCCTCCTGAGTCCGCTCGAAGTGTCGTTCTTTCTTGCGCTTTTTTATCTCCCCGGCTCCTCTCTTAATCTTACCCTTTCTCATGCTCTTTCATCCCCTGACTCCGCTCCGAGCCTTGCTCTTTCTCGCGCTCTTTCATCTCCCGACTCCGCTCTGAGTCTCGCTCTTTCTCGCGCACTTTTATCTCCTCGACTACGCTCTCCCAATGGTCATTGCCTCGCACTTGTGTGGAGTGATTGTCACTTCCCACTTTTCAACCCAAGCCACAATATTGTCCAGATCTTGCTTCATTTGGAATTAGAATACTTCAGTATCTGAGGAGGCGCGAATGGTGCTGAACATTGTGAAATCATCAGCGAACATCTCCACTTTGACAGCATGATGGATGGAAGGTCATTGATGAAGCAGCTCAAGATGGTTGGGCGTGGGACACTACCCTGAGAAATGTGCTAGTCCAGACAGTTGAGATGCTGAACCAATATTCTTGTTGTCTGACTGCTCTGGAGGAGACTCTGTTCGGCAGAGCACGGTGCTCTAATGTGTGCCAAACAACTAAGAATCCATAGAATCAACACAGTGCAGGAGGTGGCCATTCGGCCCTTTGAGTCTGCGCCGATCTGCAAAGCCCAATCGCCCGCCCTTTCCCCGTAACCCCACCTAACCTCATGGACACTTGGGGGCAACTTATCATGGCCAATCCACCTAACCTGCTCATCTTTGGACTGTGGGAGGAAACTGGAGCACCCGGAGGAAACCCACGCAGACAAGGGGAGAAAGTGCAAACTCTACACAGGCAGTCATCTGAGGTCGGAATCGAACACGGGTTCCTGGTGTTGAGAAGCAGCAGTGCTAACTACTGTGGCACCGTGCTGCCCATCCTTGCCATCATGAGGGCACAGTCCTCACCACTATTTATGGAGCAAAATAGTTGAGGAGCAGGGAGTGGCAGGGGAGGGGAAGGAAGGGGAAAAGGAAGAGAGGAGGGAACCAGCACAGCCTCTTTCTTGCTGAGCTGTCTGAGTTCGACACATTAGTTTGCAATACCAGTAAACACATTAGATTGCAGCCCAAGTTTCCCGTCCATACCTTACCATCCGTCCGTTACTGATCTACTTCTCGGCCAATGTTTTACCAACTTTTTGCCCGAGTATTATTTTTACCAACCGGCCGACCTTCGCGACCCACCACGTTCACTTACCTTCCACACCATCCCTTTAATGTGACAGGTGAGCCTGCCCATTCCTCACAATCTCATTTGCTTTGTTATTCAATTTACATTTCTGATCGTGACTTCAGCCGATGATTTAAGTCCTCACTAAATCCGTTGAAAAAAATCGAGAGGTTTGTCCTCGAACCCACCATGTTTAGTCTTCAAATGTCTTTGAGGTTTTGAAGGTTTTAATCTTTCATTAGCCAGTACTTCTCTGCATATAACGCACATGAACTTTGAATCCTGATTTGCGGTGGCACAATACATTTTTCCTTGCTTTTCAATTTTCCAATTAAGGGCCAATTTAGCGTGGCCAATCCACCTACGCTGCACATCTTTGGGTTGTGGGGGCGAGACGCACGCAGAACACGGGGAGAATGTGCAAATCCACACGGATAGTGACCCGGGGCCGGGATCAATTCCGGGTCCTGGGCGGCGTGAAGCAGCAGTGCTAACCACTGCGCCACTGTGCCGGCCCGCAGTAGCACAATTAATAAAACCACACCTCAAGTAATCATCTTTGTTGTGTTGGGTGCTCTGGATCCGTGGAACACATACAGGTCACCAGCACTTGAAATAGTGCAACACGATTTTATTGAATCATTAACTCTCACTGTGGGTTAACACGATACTAGCTTTAATTAGTATTGGCAGCACGGTAGTATTGTGGATAGCACAATTGCTTCACAGCTCCAGGGTCCCAGGTTCGATTCCGGCTTGGGTCACTGTCTGTGCGGAGTCTGCACATCCTCCCCGTGTGTGCATGGGTTTCCTCTGGGTGCTCCAGTTTCCTCCCACAGTCCAAAGATGTACAGGTTAGGTGGATTGGCCATGCTAAATTGTCCTTAGTGTCCAAAATTGCCCTTAATGTTGGGTGGGGTTACTGGGTTATGGGGATAGGGTGGAGGTGTTGGCCTTGGGTAGGGTGCTCTTTCCAAGTGCTGGTGCAGACTCGATGGGCCGAATGACCTCCTTCTGCACTGTAAATTCTATGATAACTAAAGACCTTTGCCTTGTCCTAACCAGTCCATGCACTCAGCACATGGTGAATGTCTGTGCTGCAGGCTGTGAGCTCTGTCCTACTAGCTAGCTGCAGCTCGAATGAACGGGAACTCTGATGCCCCCTGTCTTTATAGTGCGTGTGCTCTAACTGGTGATTGGCTGCGGTGTTGTGTGTGTTGATTTGTCCCACTGTGTGTCCATCAGTGTGTGTCTGCACCATGATATACTGGTGTATATTATGACATCCCCCCTTTTATAAAAGAATGTACATGTGTGGCAATATATAGTGTATGATGAGAATGTCCCTGGCTACATGTGTGCGAAAGACATATTTACAGGACTATGTACATGAGAACTAAGCTATTTACATGGGAAGGTGCCTGATGCAAGAAAACAGTATGTCACAAGAATAACGAGATGAACACTATATACAAACCATGCAAACGATCAAACGATCAAACGGAAGAACAGAACAATTCAGAAAGTCTATAAGGCCACAAAGTTCACAAATCAAGTCTCTGAGGTGGGTGATGAATTCTGGTTGACCGCCTCAAGGGTGGGTCGGGAGCCGCCGGCTGAGGAGCGGGCTGGACTGCGTCAGAGTGAGGAGGATGCAGAGTGACCGGGATCTCTGCATAGTCCAGGTCTGGGTCAGCAGGAGAGCGAGGCAACAGTGGAGGATCACGTAGTGAGCGCGGAACGAGACGAAGGGCACGTCGATTGCGGCGTAGAATGGAGCTATCCGGTAGACGAAACAGGAATGAGCGGGGGGGCGACCTGCCGAAGGACAACAGCGGTTGCAGACCAGCCACCACCCGGAAGATGGATGCGGACGTTGCCATCTGGAGCCAGAGCCGGGAGATCAGCTGCTCGGGCGTCATGAGCCGCTTTGTGCTGTGCACGAGACAGCTGCATCCGTCGAAGGACCGGAACGTGGTTGAGGTCTGGGACATGACTGGACGGCACCATCGTCCTCAGGGTGCGACCCATGAGCAATTGGGCTGGCGACAGGCCAGTGGACAGTGGGGCCGAGCAATAGGCCAGCAAGGCGAGGTAGAAATCGGACCCAGCATCAGCAGCCTTGCAGAGGAGCCGTTTGACTATGTGGACGCCCTTCTCTGCTTTGCCGTTGGATTGGGGGTACAGGGGACTGGATGTCACATGCACAAAGTTGTACTGCCTGGCAAAGTTGGACCATTCCTGGCTTGCGAAGCAGGGGCCATTGTCCGACATAACCGTGAGTGAGATGTCGTGTCGAATAAAGGTGTCCTTACAGACACGAATGACTGCAGACGATGTGATGTCGTGCAACCCTTAGTGTTGGACTGGGTTATGGGGATAGGGTGGAGGTGTTGACCTTGGGTAGGGTGCTCTTTCCAAGAGCCGGTGCAGACTCGATGGGCCGAATGGCCTCCTTCTGCACTGTAAATTCTATGATAATCTATAATAACCGTATCACCTCCGGGTAATTTGAAAAGTAGTCCACAATCAGGACATAGTCTCTACCCAGCGCGTGGAACAGGTTGATGCCCACCTTGGTCCAAGGTGACGTGACCAACTCATGGGGCTGCAGGGTCTCACATGGTTGGGCCGGCTGGAAGCCCTGACAAGTGGGGCAGTTGAGCACTGTGTTGGCTATGTCTTCATTGATGCCGGGCCAGTACACTGCCTCTCGGGCCCGTCGGCGGCACTTTTCCACGCCAAGGTGGCCCTCGTGTAGCTGTTCCAGGACGAGCTGGCGCATGCTATGCGGGATGACAATGCGGTCCAGTTTCAGAAGAGCCTCGTCTACTACCACCAGATCATCTCTGACATTATAGAACTGAGGGCATTGGCCCTGGAGCCACCCTTCTGTTAGGTGGCTCATGACACGCTGTAGCAAAGGGCCAGCCGCTGTCTCGCGGTGAATTTGGACGAGGCGTTCTTGCGTGGCAGGTAGATTGGAGGCCACATGGGCGTCAACCTGGCAGACGAATCCTGCTGGGTCACATGGAGTGTTGACTGCCCTGGAGAGAGCGTTAGCAATGATGAGGTCTTTGCCTGGGGTGTATACCAGCTGGAAGTCATATCGCCGGAGCTTGAGAAGAATACGCTGGAGGCGAGGTGTCATGTCGTTCAAGTCTTTCTGTATTATATTGACCAGCGAGCGATGGTTGGTCTCGACAGTGAATTGAGGAAGTGGGTACACGTAATCGTGAAATTTAACCACACCGGTCTGTAGAGGGTGCCATCTCCGCTACTCCACTACTGGGCCGATATCTGGGGTTTGGATGTGTGTGTGTGTCTCTCTCCAGCTGGCACTGAAACTTCAGAGGCCAGGGGATGTCGCACTGGGACACTTCCACTGAAGAGAGCACTGATTCAAGCCTGCCGTTTATTCCTAACCGACAGCCTGAGACTTATATCACACAGATCTCCAGACCCCTACCAATACCCAGGTGATTCTCTCTCTTGCCGGTGGGGCAACACCCACCCGGTTCCTACTCCACTAGAGTAGCTTTCCCAAGAGAGAGAATAGGACACTGCTGTTTATTTCCTAACCAGCAGTCTGTCCTGAGTGAATCGCTCAAGATGACCCTCGATTCTTGAACCCGGAATTAAGGTGAGGAGTATTTTAACAATGACTTGGTCAGAGATCGCTGGTGAAGGATTGAAGAATTTAAACAACTCCAATTATCCTCAAATCAAGGTTTATTGTAAAACCCAGGTCAAAATCATCAACAGAAGAAACACAATAAAATCTTATGCTCTAATATACACTATGTCTATTCAAAAGTAATATAGCGGACACAACGAAAATTCTTATGGTTACACAGGTTTTAGCAATATCACAAGGCACAAAAACAAGTTCCCTTCCCCAAAGCCTCAACCACTATTAAAGTCAAGGGAGTTTCGCAAGCTGCTGCAGAGTACTTACGGTCACAGGCTGCAGAGGTCAAGTCAGGGGTGCAGAGGTCGAGCCAAGAACGAAGAGACCCCCAATTGAAAACACAGCCCCTTTTATATTGCTTTACCTGGCTTTGTTCTGTGATCGGCCAGCCCCTTTTGCATTGAAAAAGGTAAGTTTTAAAGTTCCCGCTGGTCCCGCCCCCTTTGAGCCGGTCAGAGCTGTATGTTTCCGGGTATTCCTTGCAGGTCCGCTTCTTCCAGCTAGGCAGACCTGCGCGATTTGAATTTGGCGCTGGCTCCGCCCCCTTCTTTCAGTGAGTTTCTGCCGGCAGCTTCTGTCAAGCTTGGAGTACCTCCCCCAGGTCCGCCTCCAACTTGGTTTTTCTGCCGGCAGCTTCTGTCAAGCTTGGAGTACCTCCCCCAGGTCCGCCTCCAACTTGGTTTTTTCAGACCTGCGCGATTTGAATTTGGCGCTGGCTCCGCCCCCCTCCTCCCAGTGAGTTTCTGCCGGTAGCTCCTGTCAAGATTGGAGTACCTCCCCCAGGTCCGCCTCCAACTTGGTTTTTCTCTACCGCTGATTTTCTAGGGCCTTTTCCAGCGCAATATGCTGGACTCAGACAGTCTGATTTCTAGTTTAACGAGGTTAGGCTCTTCTGTGGAGAATTTCAGTGTCTTCCAGCTGCTCCGGAGATGGCTGCTATTCTCACCTCGCTATGTTGATGGGGTGTTAATTGGATTCTGCTCTGGTGGAGGCCAGGTCATTTACATTTGCATGGGGCTATGACCATCCCATTGTCCTGCTTGCATGCAAGCCTCCTGTGTATTCCCGTGCCCCTTTGTCTGTGTCTTGATGTTATCTTGTTGTCTGGCTCCTTCTTCCTTGTAGCTCCTAGGGGGGTGTTTGTAAATATTTGTGTGCTTATGTCCCCACTCAGCTCAGCGGACCAAGCCTGCTGGGAAAACTGGTTCTGTTCCCTTGGCTGGAAAGTCCGTTTACAGTCTCTGAGTTTCTCCAAAAGGGCCGAATTGCCCGAAAACCTTACAGGTCAGAAGGCCCAGTCACTCCTTTTCTATCTGCGCGTAGCGCTGTTCCGTGGGGGTCATGGCGCGTGACGCATATGCAACAGGGGCCCATGATGCGGCCTCATCGTGTTGCAGGAGCACTGCCCCAATGCCGGATTGACTGGCATCGATCAAAATTTTGGTCTCTTTTGCTGGATCAAAGAAAGCTAAGACCGGGGCCGTGGTGAGTTTGGTTTTGAGTTCTCTCCATTCGCGCTCGTGGGCAGGGAGCCATTGGAAGTCTGTCGTCTTCCTGACCAGGTTCCTGAGAGCCGTGGTATGAGAGGCGAGGTTAGGGATGAACTTCCCCAGGAAGTTGACCATGCCCAGAAATCGGAGGACCGCCTTCTTGTCCTCTGGCGTTTTCATGGCTGTGATAGCAGCCACCTTGTCCGCATCCAGCCGCACACCCAACTGGGAGATGTGGTCCCCGAGGAACTTGAGTTCCGTCTGACCAAAAGAGCATTTGGCCCTGTTGAGGCATAGGCCCTGCACACGTATGCGTTTGAACACGCGCTGGAGGCGACTAACATGCTCCTGCGGGGTGGTGGACCAAATGATTATGTCGTCGACATTGACGCGAACACCTTCAATGCCTTCCATCATTTGTTCCATAATCCTATGGAACACTTCTGAAGCAGATATGATCCCAAACGGCATCCTGTTGTAACAGTATCTGCCAAAGGGGGTATTGAACGTACACAGTTTCCTGCTGGATTTGTCGAGCTGGATTTGCCAGAATCCTTTTGAGGCGTCGAGTTTGGTGAAGAGCTTGGCGCGAGCCATCTCGCATGTGATCTCTTCGCGCTTGGGAATTGGATAATGCTCCCTCATGATATTGTGATTTAGATCCTTGGGATCAATGCAAATTCTCAATTCGCCGGAAGGCTTTTTTACACATACCATGGAACTGACCCACTCGGTCGGTTCCGTGACTTTGGAAATCACTCCTTGGTCCTGGAGGTCCTGCAGCTGCTGCTTGAGGCGGTCCTTAAGGGGTGCTGGTACCCTGCGAGGTGCGTGCACCACAGGCGTGGCATTCTGTTTCAATAAGACCTTGCAGGTATATGGGAGTGTGCCCATGCCTTCGAAGAGGTCATGGTGCTGGTTGATGATGGCATCAAGTTGCACCCTGAAGTCAGTGTCCTGAAAGGCAGACGTGTCATAAGAACATAAGAACTAGAAGCTGGAGAAGGCCATCTGGCCCCTCGAGCCTGCTCCACCATTCAATGAGATCATGGCTGATCTTTTGTGGACTCAGCTCCACTTGCCGGCCCGAACACCATAATCCTTAATCCCTTTATTCTTCAAAAAATTATCTATCTTTATCTTAAAAACATTTAATGAAGGAGCCTCTTCTGCTTCACTGGGCAAGGAATACCATAGATTCACAACCCTTTGGGTGAAGAAGTTCCTCCTAAACTCAGTCCTAAATCTACTTCCCCTTATTTTGAGGCTATGCCCCCTAGTTCTGCTTTCACCCGCCAGTGGAAACAACCTGCCCGCATCTATCCTATCTATTCCCTTCATAATTTTATATGTTTCTATAAGATCCCCCTTCATCCTTCTAAATTCCAACGAGTACAGTCCCAGTCTACTCAACCTCCCCTCGTAATCCAACCCCTTCAGCTCTGGGATTAACCTAGTGAATCTCCTCTGCACACCCTCCAGTGCCAGCACGTCCTTTCACAAGTAAGGAGACCAAAACTGAACACAATACTCCAGGTGTGACCTCACTAACACCTTATGCAATTGCAGCATAACCTCCCTAGTCTTAAACTCCATCCCTCTAGCAACGAAGGACAACATTCCATTTGCCTTCTTAATCACCTGTTGCACCTGTAAACCAACTTTTTGCGACTCATGCACTAGCACACCCAGGTCTCTCTGCACAGCAGCATGTTTTAATATTTTATCATTTAAATAATAATCCCTTTTGCTGTTATTCCTACCAAAATGGATAACCTCACATTTGTCAACATTGTATTCCATCTGCCAGACCCTAGCCCATTCACTTAGCCTATCCAAATCCCTCTGCAGACTTCCAGTATCCTCTGCACTTTTTGCTTAACCAGTCATCTTAGTGTCGTCTGCAAACGTGGACACATTGCCCTTGGTCCCCAACTCCAAATCATCTATGTAAATTGTGAACAATTGTGGGCCCAACACTGATCCCTGAGGGACACCACTAGCTACTGATTGCCAACCAGAGAAACACCCATTAATCCCCACTCTTTGCTTTCTATTAATTAACCAATCCTCTATCCATGCTACTACTTTCCCCTTAATGCCATGCATCTTTATCTTTATCTTTATCTTTATCTTCATCAGGAGAGAGAGAGTGAACTCTCTGAGCTAGGTTCAACAGCTTGCATGCCTGCCCGCCAAGCAGGGAGGGTTTCGAGGAGCCCACGATTTCAAAAGGAAGGATGGCTTTGCGTGACCTGTGCGTCACTTCAAGTTGGCACGAGCCGCTGGCAGCAATGGCATTGCCATTGTAATCCAATAGCTGGCAGGTTGATGGAAGGATGACTGGTTTGACACAAAGGCTTTGGAAGTCAGACGGCGCAATGAGATTGGCAGAGGCACCAGTGTCCAGGCGGAATCGTATTTGGGACCGGTTGACCGTCAGGGTGGCACACCACTCATCGTCTGGATCGATGCTGTATACCGACAGCGGCTGGTGTCTTTGCTTCGGGGACAGCCTGTTTTTTGTCACGACACCGACTCGAAAAGGCGCCTTCGGGTCGTCGGTGTCACTGCTGTGTGGGAGGTCCTCATCGGACCTGGTGACCGTGGGTTGAATTGCCCGGACATTCCTGCGAGGCTGGCTGAAGCGATATGAATTGGCAGGCTGAGCTGCTCGGCAGAAGGCAGCATAGTGGCCAAGTCTGCCACATCTTAGGCATTGTAGAGATTTGGCAGGGCATTGCCGTTTTAAATGGGCGAGCCACAGTTGCCGCACGTCGTAGCGTCAGCACGTTCGCTGCGCCACCGCGCATGCGCGGTGCGCTCATGCATGGTGCGCACCTGCGCATTACGTTCTTCAATGTCGCCGTCCCTCGTTTGGTGCGCACAAGCGCGGGAGTCCGCGAAAAGCGCGCGAAATGGCCGCCCTCATCCAGGCTGAGGCCCTGGAGTTGCTCAGTTGCTTGGACCCGTTCCACCTCGTGGGGAACTTGCCGCGCCGTTTCAGCCGCTTGGATGTGGGAATACTGACTCGTGGTGTTTTCATGTAGGACACAGGTCTCAATGGCGGTCGCTAGGGTGAGCTGCTTTACTTTGAGGAGCTGATGTCGTAGGGGGTCCGACTGAACACCAAAAACGATCTGGTCGCGTATCATGGAGTCGGAGGTGGGCCTGTAGCTGCAAGACTGCGCAAGGATGCAGAGGCGCGTGAGAAAGAATTGGAAAAGTTCATCCTTACCCTGCAAACGCTGTTGGAAAACATAGCGCTCGAAACTTTCATTCACCTCTACGCTGCAGTGAGTGCCAAACTTGAGGAGGACCGTCTTGAACTTTGTTTTATCTTCATCATCCGCAAAGGTGAGAGAATTGAAAATGTGGATGGCATGGTCCCTGGCCGTGGATAGGAGGAAAGCAATCTTCCTGGTATCCGAGGCGCCCTCCCTGTCTCTGGCCTCCAGGAAGAGCTGGAAGCTCTGTTTGAATATCTTCCAGTTGGCCCTGAGGTTGCCGGCGATGCGGAGCGGCGGCGGGCTGATGTTGTCCATGTTGCAGGATGACGGAATGCTGGCGGAAGGCAGGTCACTTGCAGGTAGGTCTAAGAAGTGCTAATATCCCTCATCTCCTGGTATCATGTTGTGTTGGGCGCTCTGGATCCGTGGAACACATACAGGTCACCAACACTTGAAATAGTGCAACACTATTTTATTGAATCATTAACTGTTTAACATACTCTCACTGTGGGTTAACACGATACTAGCTTTAACTAAAGACCTTTGCCTTGTCCTAACCAGTCAATGCACTCAGCACATGGTGAATGTCTGCGTTGCAGGCTGTGAGCTCTGTCCTCCTAGCTAGCTGCAGCTCGAATGAGCGGGAACTCTGCTGCAGCTCGAATGAGCGGGAACCCCCGTCTTTATAGTGCGTGTGCTCTAACTGGTGATTGGCTGCGGTGTTGTGTGTGTTGATTGGTCCCAATGTGTGTCCATCAGTGTGTGTCTGCACCATGATATACTGGCGTATACTATGACAATCTTTATGCGGCTACATGTTCCTGTTTTCAGCTTTGTCTTTGTGGGTTGTTCACCAGAGGCCCTGGAGCTCAACACTGTTGGCAGGTGCAAAATGGAGGAATCTGTCTCGCGACCAGAACATGTGATATCAGAATACATCCTGCTCCAAGCAGAAAGACTGACATCAGGAGGGAGTGTTCTCTTCTGCTGGGCTCCGGGCCTGCGCACTGCTGATGGGCTACATGTCGGCATGAGGGGCCACAGTGTGGGATGGCCAGCATTCTGAAAGCCACTTTTTTAAAAGCCGTTCGCGCCGTTGGGCACTACTTCCCACAACTGGGAACGCCACGACGCAAGCCCCCGTGACCAGGATTGGTGCAGCGCATGGCGCCATGACTCTCCTGATACCCACCCGTGACCCACCCATGGGTCGCGACCTTGGGTTTCAAAATGACTGCTCTAGGACACAATGCAAAAATAAAAACTACCGCAGTCTCAGCACCCCAAGCCAAATTTAGAAATCAAACCGTGCCATATTGTATTCAAACATCAACCAATCGCCTTCGTGCATTCCTCTAGTGCTGCTGGCATTGGGAGCAACAGACATGGGGTAATAATAATAATAATCTTTATTGTCACATGTAGGCTTACGTTAACACTGCAGTGAAGTTACTGTGAAAATCCCCTAGTCGCCTCATTCTGGCGCCTGTTCGGGGACACTGAGGGAGAATTCAGAATATCCAATTCACCTAACAAGCACGTCTTTCGGGACTTGTGGGAGGAAACCGGAGCACCCAGAGGAAACCCACGCAGACACGGGAAGAACGTGCAGACTCCGCACAGACAGTGATCAAGGCGGGAATCGAACCTGGGACCTGTGGTAAACCACGTGACTGTATTGTCTGGTCTGTACTGTATCATACATGCCTGGGCTTGTCCAGCTTGGCTCTGCCTGTGGCTCCTCCCCTCGGGGCTTCTGTATAAGAGTGGCAAGTCTCCGCCTCTGGCCCCAGTTCGGGTCCAGAGGCTGAAGACTTCCTGTTTAGTGATTTAAAGCCTCAGTTAACTTTATCAACTCGTCGTGTATTATTGATGGCGTATCAGGACCCTGGGGCTGTGAAGCAACAGTGCTAACCACTGTGCTACCGTGCCGCCCGCATGGTAATTCCGCATGCGGGGTGATCCCGCATCGCGACCCTCGCGGCTGTTTTCAGGCCCCGGCCCAGTTTCCCTCAAGGATGTTTTGTGACTTTAAGGCACAATGGCAGACGTTACATTATTCAAAAGGTCACGGTATGGAAGAATAATGAAACAATTTAGAAAAGAATTACTGTACTCAGCCTGTCACACCACCCTGATCTGTAGTGACTTGACCTATTCAATTCCATTAAATACAAAGCTAATCCTCTGACATTATCATTGTTCCCTCTGAGATCCTGTAAGTTATGTTTTTGTTATTCAACTTCATGCCAGTGGAAATTAATCAGGGAAATGTAAGATTCACAGGCACAGTATGTTGATATTAATTTGCGGTGAACATAATGAGGGACGGGCGCACGTCGTTGAATAAATTTATGGTGCAATGTTTGAGGCTGGTGGATCAGTAACAAAGCACCAGGTACGGTATAGTGGCTCACAGAGCTTTGAAGGAATGCAGAAAGCAGGGACGAAGTGACAATGTAATTCCTCTTTGCATTTTCATTCTTAGGGAGTGCTGCAACTTTCAGAGGAGCAGTCTGTCAGGTGAGCAGTCAGACTGAGGTCCTGCCTGCCCACTCATATGGATGTTAAACAAAAATCCATGGGCCGCTCTTTCTCCGAAAAGGGGAGAGCTTAAAAAGAAATTTAATAGTGTTTTTAAATACCACATCTCCTGGCATGTGCTACCATGCGCATGCTGAGGGTCTCCTTGGATTACTGTCTTTTCAGTGTGGTGTTAAAATTGATGCATTCTGCTTCATATAATAATCAGCTGGCCCATAACATCAAACAAAGTCCAACTGTGGGCCAACCAATACCTCGCACACAGCATTGAATTACCGTCCAATTTTGAGCACCTGCATGAAACAGAACGGCAGGTCACAAAGGATTGAATATGGTTCACTTTCTCCTCCTTTGCAAATCCCCCTGACCGTATCAGCTTCTTGTTAGGAAAGAGTTAATGTTCCTGTTGGGAATTGGCATTTTAATTGTTTAATAGATTGCACTTATTGTTCAATCGGCTGCACCGATATATAAAGGGAATGCAGGTGGCACTGTTTAGTTGTGGAGAAGTGATTACTGAACACAATAAACCTTGGAGTAGAAGAAGTCAGGACTGGCTGCCTCGTTTTTATTATAGAGTTACCATCGGAGCTGAACACTTCCTCGGGTTAGGAGCTTCCAGCCAATGGACTCATCAGCATTAATTCCATTCTGTAATTAGCAGGTGGTGCAGTTTGTGTGGGCTGCGGAAGGCTCTGCCAGTTCTTCCTTCCGCCTGAAATGATGCAACGTTTTTCATCTGATGCTCCATTTCGAGTTTGATGCCACGTTGAGAACTAATGATCTAAAAACCTCAATAGGTCCAATCAGTTCCTCGAGCCCTTTGTGCCATTCAACGAGATCAGACGGCTGATCTGTGTCTGAACTCCATCTGCCCATTTTGGTTGTGGCCCAGCTAATAATACTCTTTGAGTCACTGAGTTCCTGGTTTAAGTCCCACCCCAGGGCATGGGTACGGAGGACAAAAGTGACACTCCAGTGCAGTACTGGGGGAGTGCTGCCCTCTTGGGGGGGAGGGGGGGATATGTGCCTACGTGGTTATAAATATAATCGTGTCGTGAGTGCATCTAAGAGTGTGTTGTGTACAGCATGTGCATATGACGTAACTATTTACATGGGGCGATGTCGGGTGCGTCATGCGAACGAGGTTGTACCATAACAAAACATGAATGCGAAAAAAAACTTTGAATAGTGGTCCGGTCAAACTATATCTGGAACGATAAACAACAACAGGTTGTAATACAGTAGTGTTTAACTTTTTAAACGTATGAACAGTGTTATAAGTCCAGTCTAATGGGTGTGCGACGAATTCGGGTTGACCGCCTCAAGGGTGGGTCAAGAACCACCGGCTGATGTGCAAGCCTGGCCATGGGTGGCGATGGAAGGGGTGTGATCTGCGGCAGCTCCACGAAGTCATCCCCGGAAGCCTGTTGAGGATCCGGCGTGTGGGTACAGTGTGGCTGCGAGCGTGGAAGTCGGCGAAGGGCGCGCCGATTGCGGCGGCGCACTGAACCATCCGGCATGCGTATCAGGAACGAGCGGGGAGCCACACGTCGGAGAACTTCGGCCGGTGCTGACCAGCCACCATGCGGTAGATGGATGCGTACTTTGTCTCCGGAGGATAGGGGGGGAAGGTCCGTCGCCCGTGTGTCGTACAGACTCTTCTGGCGATCACGCTGCATTTGCATCTTACGAAGAACCGTATCATGGTCCATTGTTGGTGCCAGGATGGATGGCACCGTCGTCCTGAGGGAGCGACCCATCAGGAGCTGTGCTGGCGAGAGACCCGTGGCTAGCGGGGCCGATCGATGGGCCAGCAAGGCGAGGTTAAAGTCCGATCCGGCAGCAGCCGCCTTGCAGAGGAGCCGCTTGGCAATGTGAACGCCCTTTTCTGCCTTCCCATTCGACTGTGGATGTAGAGGGCTGGACGTCATATGAGTGAAACCATATGCTGCGGCAAAGGACGACCATTCACGGCTGGCGAAACAGGGTCCATTGTCCGACATGACAGTCATTGGAATGCCATGGCGAGCAAATGTTTCCTTGCAGGCCCCAATGACTGCGGACGACGTCAGATCTTGTAGAGGTATGACTTCCGGGTAATTGGAAAAGTAATCTATAATAATGATGTAATCTCTGCTGAGCGCGTGAAATAGGTCAACACCCACCTTTGCCCAGGGGGACGTCACCATCTCGTGTGGTAGAAGTGTCTCCGGAGGTTGCGCCGGCTGAAACCTCTGACAGGTTGTGCAATTGAGCACCATGTTGGCAATATCGTCATTAATGCCCGGCCAATATACCGCCTCTCGGGCCCTCCGTCTGCATTTCTCGACTCCCAAGTGGCCTTCATGTAGTTGATTAAGAATCATCTGGCGCATGCTGTGCGGAATAACAATCCTGTCTAATTTCATAAGGACCCCGTCAATGTTGGTAAGGTCATCTCGCACATTATAAAACTGCGGGCACTGCCCTTTGAGCCACCCTTCCGTCATGTGGCGCATCACTCGCTGTAGAAGGGGGTCAGTCGCTGTCTCTGCGCGTATGCGGGCCAGACTTGGGTCGTCAGCCGGCAGATTTGCTGCTGTCAGAGTTACGTGTGCCTCAATTTGACATACGAACCCCTCCGCATCTGGTGGTGTGCTCACTGCTCGGGAGAGCGTGTCCGCCACGATGAGATCCTTCCCCGGAGTGTAGATCAGTTCAAAATCATACCTCCTGAGTTTAAGTAGGATGCGCTGGAGGCGAGGGGTCATGTCGTTCAGGTCCTTGTTTATTATGTTGACCAGGGGGCGGTGGTCAGTTTCGACCGTGAATCGTGGAAGACCATACACATAGTCGTGGAACTTGTCCAGTCCAGTTAACAAGCCCAGGCATTCTTTTTCTATTTGTGCGTAGCGTTGTTCCGTAGGGGTCATGGCTCGTGAGGCATATGCAACCGGGGCCCATGACGACGTGCTATCTTTCTGCAAGAGTACTGCTCCAATACCAGATTGGCTGGCATCCGTTGAGATTTTTGTGGGGCGAGCCGTGTCGAAGAACACCAACACTGGTGCCGTGACCAGTTTGTGCTTGAGCTCCTCCCATTCCTGCTGGTGCGATTGTTGCCATTGGAATTCTGTTGATTTCTTCACGAGATGGCGCATAGCCGTTGTATGAGAAGCAAGGTTGGGAATGAACTTCCCAAGGAAGTTGACCATGCCCAAGAATCTTCGGACAGCCTTCTTGTCAGCCGGCCGTGGCTGCATCAATAATTTTGTCTGCATCAGGACGGACCCCTGATTGTGAGATGTGGTCCCCGAGGAACTTCAGCTCAGTCTGGCCAAAGGCACACTTGGCGCGGTTGAGACACAGGCCATTTTGTCGTATGCGGGCGAAGACGCGTCGTAGACGATGCATGTGCTCCTGCGGAGTGGTGGACCAAATGATGATATCGTCCACATATACACGTACCCCTTCGATGCCTTCCATCATCTGCTCCATGATTCGGTGAAAAACCTCAGATGCCGAGATGATGCCAAATGACATCCGGTTGTAGCAGAATATGCCGAAAGGGGTGTTAAACGTGCATAGCCTTCGGCTGGCCGGGTCCAATTGGATCTGCCAAAATCCTTTGGACGCATCCAGTTTGGTAAATATTTTGGCTTGGGCCATCTCGCTGGTGATTTCCTCCCGTTTGGGGATGGGATAGTGTTCCCGCATTATGTTGTTATGCATAGATCCTAAAGATCTAAATATGCGGAGCTCGCCAGAGGGCTTTTTTTACACAGACCATGGAGCTGACCCATGGCGTGGGCTCCGTGACCCTGGATAGGACCCCTTGGTCCTGAAGAGCCTGCAGCTGCAACTTGAGGCTGTCTTTGAGTGGCGCAGGAACCCTGCGAGGTGCGTGAACGACCGGGATGGCGTCCGGTTTGAGGCGAATCTTGTAAGTGTATGGCAATGTCCCCATGCCTTCAAATACCTCCTGATTGTGAGCAAGGAGGGAATGGAGATTTGCGTGGAACTCAGCATCCGGGAAGTCGGATATCTCATCTGGAGAGAGAGACAAAATGCGCTGTACCAGGTGAAGGACCTTACACGCCTGTGTGCCCAGTAACGAATCTTTTGATGAGCCAACAACTTCGAAGGGGAGTGTGGCCGTGTGCATTTTGTGAGTTACCTGTAGCTGGCAAGAACCCATGGACGGGATGACGTTCCCGTTATAATCAACCATCTTGAGCCAGGATGGCGTGATGGGTGGTTTGACCTTCATGGCCTTGAATTCAGAATATGCAATCATGTTGGCGGATGCGCCGGTGTCCAGACGGAAGGTGATGTGCGATTGGTTGCCCGTTAGGGTGGCACTCCACTCATCGGCCGGATTGATGGCGTTGACCCTGTTTACATCGATGACGGAAACCCGGAAGGCATCCTGGTCATCTGCATCATTTAGCTGGAAGTCTTGATGCGTGGACTGGACGGTCCTGACTTGTCTGCGAGGTTGTCGGAGATGCGTAGGATCCATGGATTGAGCCGCACGACAGTAGGCAGCATAGTGGCCCATCTTGCCACATCGGAGACACTGTCGGTTTTTAGCAGGACATTGCCCTTTTAAGTGTACAGCTCCACAGTTGCCGCACGTTATGACGTCACGGCGTTCGTTGCGCCACTGCGCATGCGCAGTGCAATCTTGCATTGGGCGCGCCTGCGCGGTGCGTCCCTCGGTGTTGCCGTTGGTTTTGGCGCACACAAGCGCGGGAGACCGCGAAAAGCGCGGGAAGCGGCCGCTCTCGTCGGGGCCGCGGGTCAGGAGATAATCGACGGCCTGGATGCGTTCGGCGTCGTGGGCGGCCTGGCTTGCCGATTCGATGGCTGGGGACCCCCTCCGTGCCAATTCGGACACCTGAAATCGGGCAAAACAGCTGGTTGCATTCTCATGGAGGTCACAGGCTCCCACTGCAGACGCTAAGGTGAGGCTTTTGATTTTAAGAAGCTGCTGGCGTAGGCCACTGGAGGCAACTCCAAAAACAATCTGGTCCCTGATCATGGACTCTGAGGTGTTGCCATAACTGCAGGACTGCGCTAGAATTCGGAGGTGCGTCAAAAAGGGTTGAAAAAGCTCCTCCTTACCTTGCAGGCGTTGCTGAAAGAGATATCTTTCAAAATTTTCATTCACTCCAACATTAAAGTGCTGGTCTAGCTTGAGGATGACTGTGTCATACTTGGATTGGTTTTCGCCTTCTTCGAACACCAGTGAGTTGAATACATCGATGGCGTGCTGACCTGCGTAGGAGAGGAGCATTGCAATCTTTGTTTCGTCCGAGGCACTCTGTTTCTCGTTGGCTCGGATGTACAGGTCGAATCGCTGCTTGAAGAGCTTCCAATTGGTACCAAGGTTCCCCGCGACTTGCAACGGCTGCGGTTTATTGGTGAGGTCCATGTCCAGAATGGCAGGTTAGTCGGCAGGTATCGATCCACTCCTGTACCATGTGGTGTTGGGCGTTCTGACACACAGATGAGCCAACACAGTTGTGTTTGGTACAACGCTGTTTTATTCAAACTTACTATCTACAGTTTTGTCTTGATACTCTGCACGTGGGGACTCCCTGTCTGTGATGTTATTACAGGTCTTGTCGTTGTCCTTGTCCCCAGATCTACTGCCCACCAGGTGTCGTGTTTGTCCTTTTGTACTGTCCCTGTCTTTGTCTGTGATTGGCTGTGGTGTTGTGTGTTCTGATTTGTCTGTTGGTGTGTCTATCATGATGTGTGTGTTTGAATATCATGACACTTAGCTGGATGTGAAATATCCTGGCACTATTTTGCAGCGCAGTTCTTCCTGGTGTCCTGGCCAATATTTATCCCTCCAATCAACATCATAAAAAGAGATTTTAAAAAATATATATATTTGTCCATGGGATGTGTGTTGTTGGCTGGGCCAACATTTATTGGCCATCTCTAATTGTCCTCAAAGGTGTAGTTAAGAGTCAATCACATTGCTGTGAATCTGGAATGCAGGTCAGATCAGGTAAGGACGGCAGATTTCCTTTCCTAAAGGACATTGTGAACCAGCTGGGTTTTTACAACAATTGACAATGCTTTCATGGACATCATGAGGCTTTCAATTCCAGGTTTCTGTTGAATTTAAATTTCACCATCTGCAGTGGCAGGATTTGAACCTGGGACTCGAGCATTACTCTGACTCTCTGGATTACTAGTCCAGTGACAATACCACTATGCCACTGGCTCCCCTTATCTGGCTGACATCACTTTGCCATTTGTGGCAACTTGCTCTGCACTTGACTGCCATGTTTCCTCCATTACAACACAGTGACCACACTTCAAAACATACTTCATTGACTGAAGAGCTGTTTTGGGATGTTTCAGTGGCTGTGAAAAGCATTATATTAATGTATGTTTTTCTTTTATTGATTATAAAATCTTAAATTACCCAGCCTATCAAAAATGAACTATTTTCTTTATTTTATTTCTTGTTTATTTTGTTCCCTTCGTATTACATTCAGATATTTATCCTCGTTCCTCATTTGGACGCACTTGGTATTCCTTACTGCGCCCATTACCACTCTCTCTCTCTCTCTATCTGTTGTCTCCTCTCTATCACAGAGCTTCCCTTTTATTCTTCCTGCCTCACCCCACTTTCCCATTGGCTTAAAGCTTCTTCCAAAATCCTGGAACTCCCTCCCTAACTTCGCTGTGGGTGTACCGACACCACATGAACTGCAGCGGCTCAAGAAGGCAGCTCACCAGGGCAATCCGAGATGTGCAATAAATGCTGGTCGGGCCAGTGATGCCCACATCTCATGAACACATTTTTAAAAAAAGCATCCACCTTTCTTAGGTTCTGATGGAAGGTCGCCTTGGACTGAAATCTGAACCCTCCACAGAGATTTTACGATTTTGAGGAAAAAAAAAAATTATTTCAGATTTCCGGCACCTGCAGTATTTTGCTTTTGTATAAAAATCTATTAATCTGTTTCAGGATTTTAATTGACCTCAGCCTCGACAGCTTTTCTGGGGAGAGAGTTGTAGATTTCCTGTACCTCTGTGTGAAGACGTATATCCTGACATCACTCCTAAATTGAAGGTGATGCCTCTTTGCTCTGGTAAGGCGCACTTGGAATATTGCGCACAATTCTGGTCGCCGCATTGCCAGAAGGATGTTGAGGCTTTGGAGAGGGTACAAAGGGAGTTTACCAGGATGCTGCCTGGTCTGGAGTGTGTTAGCTATGCAGAGAGACTGAATAGAAAGTCGGACTGTTTTCATTAGAACGATGGAGGTTAAGGGGTGACCTGATAGAGGTCGACAAGATTGAGGGGCATGGAGTAGGTAATTTCCATAAACTCTTAAATCATCGTGAGCACCTCATTTAGATCACACCATGTGGTAGTATGCATTAGGGGTCATGTGGGACTGTGAAGCCGTGATGTCATTGGCTGACAGATCCCGGGTCCTGGTTGGCTGTTGACCTCTAGCTCCGCCCTGAAGGCGGAGTATAAGAACCAGGAGTTCTCCCCCGCAGGCCAGTCTGTTACTGAACTGCGGGGAACAAGTCACGCTTAATAAAGCCTCATCGACTTCATCTCTATTCGTCTCTCGTGAGTCTTTGTGCGCTACAATTTATTAAGCATGCTTAAAGGACTATGGAGCTCAGGATCATCCCGGAATGCCTGAGGATCAGCCCCCACGCAGTGAACTCAGCAGCAGTTTTCAAACACTGGCAGACTTGTTTCGAGGCCTACCTCAGAACGGCCTCCGGCCGGGTCACAGAAGACCAGAAACTACAGGTCCTGCACTCGAGGGTAAGCCCGGAAATTTTCCCTCTCATCGAAGACGCAGAGGATTTCCAGACGGCGTTCGCAGCACTAAAGAGCATCTATATTCGCCCAGTGAACCAGATCTACGCACGCTACCAACTCGCAACGAGACGGCAAAGTCCCGGAGAATCGCTGGACGAATTCTACGCCGCGCTGCTAATTTTGGGACGGGCCTGCAGCTGCCCGCCGGTAAACGCGATTGAACACATGGACATGTTGATGCGCGATGCTTTTGTCGCAGGTATGAACTCTCCCCAAATCCGCCAAAGACTTTTGGAAAAAGAGTCGCTGGGACTCTCAGAGGCACGGGCCCTTGCAGCCTCCCTGGATGTAGCCGCGCAAAACGCCCGCGCGTACGGCCCGACCGCGCGGCAGCCCCTTGGGCTCCGTGGACCCCCGTCGCGACAAACCCCCCCCCCACCCACCCCACAGGCTTGCGCGGTTCAGACTCCAAGTCATCCCGGGGGAGCCCGCTGCTATTTCTGCGGCCAGGCGAAACACCCTCGGCAGCGCTGCCCGGCCCGCGCAGCGATTTGCAAGAGCTGCGGGAAAAAGGGCCATTTCGCGGCTGTGTGCCGGTCCCGGCAGGTCGCCGCTGTCCCAGGAGAAGAAGCAGTCCTGCGCGTTTCTAACGCTCCCCAACCCCCCCAGTGCCCTATGTACGACCCGCAAGCGCAGCAATTTTGGGTCCCGGCCACCACGAGGGGAGGAGGGGTGCCGCCATCTTGGGACCCCCCAGCCCTTTGCGACGCATGGGGGCGGCCATTTTGTCCACCCCGCCGCCATCTTGTGACCCCCCAGCCATGTGCGATGCATGGGGGTGGCCATTTTGTTCACCCCCGCCGCCATCTTGGACGGCAGCAACGGACCCCAGTGTCGACGGCTCCACGGGGTTCGAGGAAGACGGTCAAGCACTACGATCACGTCTGGCCTCAATGACGCTGGACCAAGCACGGCCCCGGACGCTCCAGACGACGACAACAACGGTGCTGATA
The DNA here is from genome assembly GCF_047496885.1 of Scyliorhinus torazame. Taxonomy (NCBI): domain Eukaryota; kingdom Metazoa; phylum Chordata; class Chondrichthyes; order Carcharhiniformes; family Scyliorhinidae; genus Scyliorhinus; species Scyliorhinus torazame. The sequence continues at coordinate 28,810,979 of NC_092715.1, forward strand.
AACGGGCACGAGACACCATGCCTGCTCGACTCCGGGAGCACAGAAAGCTTCATCCACCCCGACACGGTAAGACGCTGTTTTTTGACCATCCGTCCCAGTGCGCAAAAGATTTCCCTAGCTGCAGGATCCCACTCCGTACAGATTAAAGGCTTCTGCATAGTAACCCTAATGGTGCAAGGGAGGGAGTTTAAAAACTACAGGCTCTACGTCCTTCCCCAACTCTGCGCGCCCACATTACTGGGATTAGACTTCCAGTGCAATCTGCAGAGCCTGACCTTCCAATTCGGCGGCCCAATACCCCCACTCACTATCTGCGGCCTCGCAACCCTCAAGGTTGAGCCCCCATCCTTGTTTGCAAACCTCACCCCGGATTGCAAACCCGTCGCCACTAGGAGCAGACGGTACAGCGCCCAGGACCGGACATTCATTCGGTCCGAAGTCCAGCGGCTACTGAAGGAAGGCATAATCCAGGCCAGCAATAGTCCCTGGAGAGCACAGGTGGTAGTAGTGAAGACAGGAGAGTAGCAAAGGATGGTCATAGACTATAGCCAGACCATGGTCAATCGGATTGCCCAATATAAGGTCTTCTCCACCGTGGACCTCAAGTCCGCCTACCATCAGCTCCCCATCCGCCCAAGTGACCGCAAGTACACAGCCTTCGAGGCAGACGGGCGATTATACCATTTCCTAAGGGTCCCATTTGGCGTCACAAACGGGGTCTCGGTCTTCCAACGAGAGATGGACTGAATGGTTGATCAACACGGGTTGCAGGCCACGTTCCCGTATCTCGACAACGTAACCATCTGCGGCCACGATCAGCAGGACCACGACGCCAACCTCCAAAAATTCCTCCAGACCGCTAAAGCCTTGAACCTCACATACAACGAGGACAAGTGCGTTTTCAGCACAAACCGGCTAGCCATCTTGGGATATGTAGTGCGCAATGGGATAATAGGCCCCGACCCCGAACGCATGCGCCCCCTCATGGAATTTCCCCTCCCGCACTGCTCAAAAGCCCTAAAACGCTGCCTGGGGTTCTTTTCATATTAGGCCCAGTGGGTCCCCCAGTACGCAGACAAGGCCCGCCCACTAATACAGACCACGACCTTCCCCCTGTCGACAGAGGTTTGCCAGGCCTTCAGCCGCATCAAAGCGGATATCGCAAAGGCCACGATGCGCGCCATCGACGAGTCCCTCCCCTTCCAGGTCGAGAGCGACGCCTCCGATGTAGCTCTAGCGGCCACCCTTAACCAAGCGAGCAGACCCGTGGCTTTTTTCTCCCGAACCCTCCACGCTTCAGAAATCCGCCACTCCTCAGTGGAAAAGGAAGCCCAAGCCATAGTGGAAGCTGTGCGACATTGGAGGCATTACCTGGCCGGCAGGAGATTCACTCTCCTCACGGACCAACGGTCGGTAGTCTTCATGTTCAATAATGCACAGCGGGGCAAAATTAAAAACGACAAGATCTTAAGGTGGAGGATCGAGCTCTCCACCTTCAACTATGAGATCCTGTACCGTCCCGGAAAGCTGAACGAGCCGTCCGATGCCCTATCCCGCGGCACATGTGCCAACGCACAAATGAACCGCCTCCAAACCCTCCACGAGGACCTTTGCCACCCGGGGGTCACTCGGTTCTACCACTTTATAAAGTCCCGCAACCTCCCCTACTCTGTGGAGGAGGTCCGTACAGTCACAAGAAACTGCCACATCTGCGCAGAGTGCAAACCGCACTTTTTCAGGCCGGATGGTGCGCACCTGATCAAGGCTTCCCGTCCCTTTGAACGCCTTAGTTTGGATTTCAAAGGGCCCCTCCCCCCACCGACCGCAACACATACTTCCTGAATGTGGTGGACGAGTACTCCCGTTTCCCCTTCGCCATCCCCTGCCCTGACATGACAGCGGCCACAGTCATTAAAGCCCTTAACACCATATTCACACTGTTCGGTTGCCCCGCATACGTCCACAGCGACAGGGGGTCCTCCTTCATGAGTGACGAGCTGCGCCAGTTCCTGCTCAGCAACGGTATAGCCTCGAGCAGGACGACCAGCTACAACCCCCGGGGGAATGGGCAAGTAGAGAGGGAGAATGGCATGGTCTGGAAGACCGTCCTACTGGCCCTACGGTCCAGGGACCTCCCAGTTTCCCGGTGGCAGGAGGTCCTCCCGGACGCTCTCCACTCCATCCGGTCGCTACTGTGTACTAGCACTAACCAAACGCCTCATGAGCGCCTCCTTGTCTTCCCCAGGAAGTCCTCCTCTGGAACGTCGCTGCCGACCTGGCTGGCGGTCCCAGGACCCATCTTGCTCCGAAAACATGTGCGGGCGCACAAGTCGGACCCGTTGGTCGAGAGGGTTCACCTCCTCCACGCGAACCCGCAGTACGCTTACGTGGAGTACCCCGCCGGCCGACAGGACACGGTCTCCCTGCGAGATCTGGCACCCGCCGGCAACACGCACACCCCCCCGACACCAATCACCCCCTCCCTGCCACCGGCGCACCCCGCCACCGCCCCCTTCCCGGGAGGATCGGTCCTCCTCCCAGGTCCGACCAGAAGTGAAGCTGAAGCAGAAACCGTAAGGCGCCCGGAGACGACAACACGGGAACAGGCACTACCACCGGGGCCGAGGCGATCGACAAGGACGACCAGACCGCCCGACCGACTCGTGGCATGGATGTAACACTACAATATTGTGGACTTTAACGAGAACTTTTTTTCTTTTCCCCCTTACGACTACTGTAAATAGTGCAAAACAAAACAAAAAAACCCTGTACATACTGTGATGACATGCAAAAGTTTTCCTCCCAGGACCAGCCTTGTAAACCCTTACCACCATGCGAAGCACCGCCCCGCCGGGTTCATTTTTAACAAGGGGTGAATGTGGTAGTGATCATGTGGGACTGTGAAGCCGTGATGTCATTGGCTGACAGATCCCGGGTCCTGGTTGGCTGTTGACCTCTAGCTCCGCCCTGAAGGCGGAGCATTAGAACCAGGAGTTCTCCCCCGCAGGCCAGTCTGTTACTGAACTGCGGGGAACAAGTCACGCTTAATAAAGCCTCATCGACTTCATCTCTATTCGTCTCTCGTGAGTCTTTGTGCGCTACACACCATAAATCTTCTATACTAAGGAAACCAAAACTGTGGCTGGGATTTTCCCGTTCCTGTTCATCTTGGGCGGGTTTGGTAATGAGAGGGGGAAACATCGTGAGAGGCCCAAATTGAATTTTATAATCCGTTCACCTCGGCGTAAGGGCCGGCCGACGTGAATCATGACTGGTCTCTCATGGCATGAGCCCAGTGGGCGGAACCACTGCATGCACTCCGATGAGACTGTGCCACTGGGATCGGTGCTGGGGCCTCTGTTGTTTGGAGTGTACATAAACGATTTGAGGCAAAATGTAGCCAGTCTGACTGGTAAGTTCACAGAAGACACCAAGGTTGGTGGAGTGGCAGACAGTGTTGAGGATTGTCAGAAGATACAGCAGGACATAGATAAGTTGGAGACTTGGGCAGAGAAATGGCAAATGGAGTTTAATCTGGACAAGTGAGGTAAGGCATTTTGGTAGGTCTAACATTCTCTGACTTTCAATATACCGTAAATGGGAAAGCTCACTGGAATATAGAAAGTCAGAGGGATCTGGGCGTGCCGATCCACAGAGCTTTGAAAGTGGCAACACAAGAAAGCAGACGGAATGCTTGCCTTTATTGGACGGGGCATCGAGTATAAAAACTGGCAAGTCATGCTACAGTTGTATAGAACCTTAGTAAGGCCGCACTTGGAATATTATGCACAATTCTGGTCGCCACACTACCAGAAGGATGTGGAGGCTTTGGAGAGAGTGCAGAGGAGATAAACCAGGATGTTGCCTGGTCTGGAGGGTGTTAGCTATGTGGAGTGGATGAATAGACTTGGCCTATTTTCATTCGAACCAAGGAGGTTGAGGGGTGACCTGATAGAGGTCTACAAGATTATGAGGGGCATGGACAGAGTGGATGGGCAGGCACTCTTTCCCAGGGCGGAGAGGTCAGTCACCAGGGGGCAATGGTTTAAAATTCAAGGCACAGTTTAGACGAGATATGCGAGACAGGTTTTTTAACACAGAGGGTGGTGAGTGTCTGGAACACGCTGCCAGGGGAGGTTATGGAAGCAGATACATTAATGGTGTTCAAAAGGCATCTTGACAAACACATGGATAGGATGGATATAGAGGGATACGGCACAAGGAAGTGCTGAGGGTTTTGGCCAAGGTTGGTATCATGACCGGTACAGGCTTGGAGGGCCGAAGGGCCTGTTCCTGTGCTGTTTTGTTCTTTGAGTGCAATGTCCAGACAGTGCCAGGTAGGGGGGTCTTGCATAGTCTGGTGGGGGGGAGAGAGGGGGCATTCCTGTTTAAATTTTATGCACGGGGCGACTTTTGGTTGCTCGTGATGCCGTGGGACCCGCTCCTTCAGATTATTTACAAAGAACAATACAACACAGGAACAGGCCCTTCGGCCCTCCAAGCCTGTACCAGGCACTCACCACCCTCTGCGTAAAAAAACTGCCTCGCACATCTCCTCTAAACTTTGCCCCACGGACCTTAAACCTATGCCCCCTGATGACTGACCCCTCCACTCTTCTTGCACCACATTCCTCGTAATACGGAGGAGAAAGCTGCCGTTGGTGACGACAGCTTCAACACCATTTTTCCCACCCTTTGCCACGCTCTGCGAGAAAAATGGTAAAATTCCGACCCCTTGTCTATTCAACATATGAAGTGTTTGCCAGTCACAGGAATACAGGCCGCAGCGGTTCATGAAGGCGGCTCCTCACTACCTTCTGAAGGACAATTAGGGACGGCCAATAAATACTGGCCCAGCTGATGCCCAAGCCCCTTGAATGAATTAAAAAGAAGATGACCATTCAGCCCCTCTAACCTGTTCCACCACACAATTGGATCATAGCTGAAATGCATTAATCCAATCCACATATAAATTTTGCCGAACAAAATTTCAGTTTTGGAATTTCAATTGACTCCTCAGACTCAACAGCCTTTTAGGGGAAGAAAAGTCCCTGACTTTTACCAAATACCCTTAGCGTGAAGCTTGCCCCACGATGTCACACAGGGTAAGGGTGAGTAGTCACTCATTGAGCTTTACTTCCAGACAAGTCGCTCGCTCAGAAGCTCTTTTTTGCCAAGGTCAAGATATCAAGAAGTTGTTACTGTTATCATTGCTCTCCATTGCTTTGAATTCCCTTCAGAGTGTGTTGCAAATATTTTTCAATGCATGGTTCCATAGGTTTATTTCTGCGCTGATACGTAACATTGGATATGGGCAAGTGGGATTAGGTGGGCAGGTCAGGGCAGACCCGATGGGCCACAGGGCCGCTTCCGGACTGTAGTATTCTGTGATTGGAACCACTGGCTCCCTGGCTGGATTTCTGATGTTGAGTCAATTTCCAGTCTCTCACAGGCGGCAGGATTTTGGGTCAGGACCCTGTGATTGGGGTCAAATGGCAGCACAATTGCACAGTGTGTGGGGAACAGTCACCCAGTGATGATTTTCCTCAAATTGGCCAAATAGTAACCAAAGGGTTCTTCTTGCCCAATTAAGATCAATTGAAGCCCTCCACCATGGGAGAAGATGAAGGCTCCAGGCAAGGGGGTGTGAGGGAGACGCAGAGTGAGGGAGCACCTCCATATTGAGACATGCTTTGTTCAACTCCCTAAATTTGAAAATTAAAAAAAAAAAGGTTTCAGAATCCAGGCCAGCTGACTGGACCTGGAGCAGGGAGGACCACAAAGTCAGCCTGGAGAACTGCCCCTCCACTCCCTCCCCACCCCACACTGTTGCTGGTGGGCCGTCTTCAGGTAGCTGGCCTGGCCCCTGACAATTGGCCTTGTTAGGCCTTCAAGTATCCTTGGTTGCACTTTGCTTGTGGGCTGGTGGAGTAAATATTCACCTTCCTCGCCTCTGTACACTTCCCGATAGGGAACTGAAAAGCCTGTCCCAGGACGTGGAATTCTCCTGGTGTAGCGTCCTGTTCCACTGCATCTTCGCTATAAATTAGTCAGAAACCCATCTTACAAACGTAATTAAGTCTGCTGTACTCTTGGGTCCGAGTCAAAAGGCTTGTGGATTCAATTCAACTGACAGGTTTGGGCACATTCATCTCGTTGGAGTGTTGGTCTAGATTCCATACCAGTACTCCAAGGAAGTCCCAACTTCCTGAACAATTCCTTTTGCAGCAAATGCATAGGGATCACTGATTGGTCCCCCAGCACATCCTGGGGAGGTACCTCCAGGAAACGATCATCCAGGGGTTGGACAGTCAAGGTCCCATGTTGCCATTTTCAAAAGAGCGGCCCGAGAGTCCTCCAGGTGTCCTGGGTGGAATTTGTAGGTCAACTGTCCTAGACATTGATTATCTGCTCATTTGTTCCACTGCTGTGTGTGGAACCTTACTCCGCACCGTCTTTCCCGAGACTGCAACAGTGTCCACATTTCAGAAGTAAATAATTCGCTGTAAAAGGCTTTGGAATATCCTGAGGCAAGCGGGCTATCCACTGAGCTGGACTCATACAGGACTCCATCTCAGGTCACTCAGCGCCTCGTCGGGGGGGAGGGGGGGGGGGATTGTAGGTGACACGAGCTCCACCCATTTGCACCAAATAGCCCAATTGAGTAGGATGTCAATCTGCAAGTTTAAACAAATCAATGTAAGCAGAAGGCGGACATGCTAGTTTCCTACTCACAGGCCCGCCTGAAAATTGCATTGCCGTCAGTTGGGCTGGTGGTGTTTTCCTTTGATTTTCAATGATGGGCTCTTTGTTTCACAGGCTACTACAGTGCTGATGTAAATGCAGCCCACATCTGGTTCCAAGATGGGTCCTTCTACCTTGAACTCTAGGCATGGGACTTGGTTCTTAGACAGATTGTAGACATACCCTTTTTTTAAGAAATTAATTTGTGGGATTGGATGTCGCTGGCTGGACCAGGGTTTATTCCACATCCATAGTTGCCCTCAATAAGGTGGTGTTGAGCTGTCTCCCTGAACCGCTGCAGTCCCTGAGGTGTAAATGCATTCACAGTGCTGTTAGGGAGGGAGTTTCAGGATTTTGATCCAGCGACAGTGAAGGAACGGCGATATATTTCCAAGTCAGGGTGGTGAGTGGGTTGGAAGGGAACTTCCAGATGATGGTGTTCCCAGGTATCTACTGCCCTTGTCCTTCTAGATGGTAATGGCTGTGGGTTTAGAAGGTGCTGACTATTGAACCTTGGTGCCACAGTTCATCGGTGATGGGGGGATTGAAGGTTTGTAGAAGGGAGGGCAATCAAGTGGGCTGCTTGGTCCTGGATGGTGTTGAGCTTCTTGAGTGTGAAGTAAAAACCTCACCACTATTCTTAGAATTCCCCCTATATGAAAAAGGGTCAATAAAGCATTCTAAATGGTGAACAGAGATTCTCACTCCCTGACTCCTATGCAGACTTAGGTGGGTGCTATTCAGGTCAATCTATATTTTCAAGTTACCCCCGGTATAACTCATATCTACATAGAAGAATTTTATCTACTTACCACTTAGTAGCATCGATCCTGGGTCCTGCGTTGCTAAATTAGTAACGTAGACTTTGTAATAACCACTGTTTCAGGTCAAAACGTTTTTATTTCATTATTATATTTTTTCTTTTAAAAGATGCAATCACTGTCTTTACAGAAAAGTAAAAAGATCTTGCTTCTGGATTCTCCTGGTTGGTTGAAAAGACCTTCAGGTCTACCTTGACAATCTCTCTTCTTTAGCTTTTGGTCTTCCTCAGATGGATTTGATGCTCCACTCAGTTTCTGTGCTCTATCCTTCCCATGACCGAAGGCAGCTATGAGAGCTGACTCTGCTGGCTTTCCCCGATTTAGGGTTTATATTCCCCTTCTAGCAGTTAAGTTTATATGACATTATTTTACTCTTGATTGTACAAGGTACCTTTAATCTGAATTATTTCTAACACAACTATGTATTCAGATTGAGCATGACTTCAGCTCATCGAACTCTGATTACATTGTTTCCCTTGTAATGTTCAAAAGTGCTTTGATTTCAGAGGGGTGTTACATCTGGTTTCTGTCATTTCTTAAGTTGCTTTATTACCAAATAGTGCCCCCCGTTCAGAACTCTGACTCCGATTTGGGGCTAACGCATGTTCACGTTGTCTCCAGCTTCCCATATTCACCTGGAGTCAGCAGAATTTCACACCTAAACATTTGTCACCCAATTCAACTGAAGATCCTAGCAATTGTTTTTTAGCTGCTTACAAAAATAATTAACTTCAAAGAAGATGCAAAATATAGCTTTTTTTCCGTGTAACTAAAAGTTCAATCTGCTGTGACTTGAAAGACATGCGTCAGTTTTACAGCTTGAATAGTCACAAGCTGTTTTCTTAATGCCTGTTTGATAAAGGCTGTCTGCATTTCAAAACCTTCTTTTGCAGCTGCTGTTAACCCTTCGTGGGATTTTCCCCTACATTCCCTCATGTAGCCTTAAGTCAGGTATTGCCAGACTTCCATGTTTCAAGTGACATATTTTCCCATTTTTACTTTTACAAGTGTTGTTGGAGCTGCGCTCATCCAGGCAAGTGGGGAGTATTCCATTACACTCCTGACTTGTGCATTGTAGATTGTGGGCAGGCTTTGGGGAGTCGGGAGGTGAATTACTCGCTGCAGGATTCCTCACCTTTGGTAGCTATAGTATTCATGTGGCTAGTCCAGTTCAGTTTCTGATCAGTGTTGATGGTGGGGAATTCCGTAAGGGGAATGCCTTTGAATGTCAAGGTGCGATGGTTAGATCGTCTCTTGTAGGAGATAGTCATTGCCTGGCACTTGTGTGGCGTGAGTATAACTTGTCAACACAAGCCTGGATATTGTCCAGGTCTTGCTGCATTTGGACATGGACTGCTTAATTACCCAAGGAGTCACAACTGGTGCTGATCATTATGCAGTCATCTGCTAGCATCCCCACTTTTGACATTATGATCAAAGGGAGGTCATTGATGAAGTAGCTGAGGATGGTTGGGCCTAGGACACAAACTTGAGGAACTCCTGCAGTGCTGTCCTGGAGTTGAGCTGATTGACCTCCACAACCATCTTCCTTTGTGCCAGGTATGACTCCAGCCAGCGGAGAGTTTCCCCCCTGATTCCCATTGGCTCCAGTTTAGCTAGGGCTCCTTGATGCCATACTCGATCAATTGCTACCTTTATGTCAAGGGCAATCACTCTCGCCTCACCTCTGGTGCCTGGCTTAACACTTGCTTATTAATAGCACATCCAAGCAGATTACAGAGTAGGCATGTTGCTTCTCGATATGGTTCCAACATCTCTCTCTCTCTCTCTCATTTTCAGACTGGACACCCACAAATGAGCATTACAGAAACCTGGGGCAGTGTAAACAGTCAAACCCTGGAGAATCAATAACCTGCTGAATCCTATTGGAGTTTGATACTTACCGCAAAGCCCTGATACCTTTATTCACCATCACCTGTTCTTCTGATGTCAAGTGGCAATTAATTGAAGGACAATAATTTGATACTTTAGCAAATTAATGTCACTATAATTGAGTTCATCCAGGTTTCTGCATAATGCATTGATTATTACTTCAGGCAACAGGAGCTGGGGGTGTCTCCTTCAGCAGATTATGCCTGCCGACACAGATGGATTTTGATCGTTACGAAAGCCAGGGAACACGCTGTGAGCATTTGTTGAAGCTCGCAGCACCATTAAAGCCATGATGCTTTGATTGTTGAGCAGAGCGACCCAAATCAGTTATACTTAACGTGGAAGCAGGTAAAATAATTAAAAAGACGGTTATCATCAATCCTGCTAATAGTCAGTGAATGGAAGACTAAACGCGCGCAAGAGGAACCATCCCAGTAATAAATGAGAGGAGACAGAAATTAGATCAGAAAACAGGAATAATGTGTCACCCCCCCCACCCAACTGTTGTTGCCTTTTCATGTGTCTTCTGAAATAGCAGCGACTGCAAGTAATTATTATTTTGTCTTTAATAACTGCCAAATGCCAAACGGTCCTGGAGATGTCATTAAGACGAAGTTGGAGATGTCATTAAGACGAAGTTGGAAACAAAACCGCAAAAGAATTAAGAAGAGAATGCTTGCGTTTCTATAGCACTGTTCGCAACCTCAGGAGCCCCCCCCCCCCCCCCAAAGTATTTTACAACCCAGTTAACTATGTTTTGAAGTGCTGTCATGTAGGGAAAGCGCCAACTAACATGCAGACAAAACGCTCCCATAAACACCAGTGTTATACTGGTGTTGAATTACTTTGAAATTACAGCACGGAAATTCAGCCCCAGCTGGTGTACGCCAGTGAACCTTCCCCTCATTTGTCACGTGTACCGAGGTACAGTGAAAAGTATTTTTCTGCGAGCAGCTCAACAGATCATTAAGTACATGGAAAGAAAAGAAAATACATATTAGGGCAACACAACATATACAATGTAACTACATAAGTACCGGCATCGGATGAAGCATACAGGGTGTCGTGTTAATGAAATCAGTCCATAAGAGGGTCATTTAGGAGTCTGGTGACAGTGGGGAAGAAGCTGTTTTTGAGTCTGTTCGTGCGTGTTCTCAGACTTCTGTATCTCCTGCCCGAGGGAAGAAGTTGGAAGAGTGAGTCAGCCGGGTGGGAGGGGTCTTTGATTATGCTGCCCGCTTTCCCCAGGCAGCGGGAGGTGTAGATGGAGTCAATGGATGGGAGGCAGGTTCGTGTGATGGACTGGGCGGTGTTCACGACTCTCTGAAGTTTCTTGCGGTCCTGGGCCGAGCAGTTGCCATACCAGGCTATGATGCAGCTAGATAGGATGCTTTCTATGGTGCATCTGTAAAAGTTGGTAAGGGTTAATGTGGACATGCCGAATTTCCTTAGTTTCCTGAGAAAGTATAGGCGTTGTTGTGCTTTTTTGGTGGTAGCGTCGATGTGGGTGGACCAGGACCGATTTTTGGACCTGTGCACCCCTAGGAATGTGAAACTGCTAACCATCTCCACCTCGGCCTCGTTGATGCTGACAGGGGTGTGTACAGTACTTTGCTTCCTGAAGTCAATGACCAGCTCTTTAGTTTTGCTGGCATTGAGAGATTGTTGTCGCTACACCACTCCACTAGGTTCTCTATCTCCCTCCTGTCTTCTGACTCGTCATTTTTCGAGATCCGACCCACTATGGTTGTATCATCAGCAAACTTGTAGATGGGGTAGGAACCAAATTTTGCCACGCAGTCGTGTGTGTACAGGGAGTAGAGTAGTGGGCTAAGTACGCAGCCTTGCGGGGCCCTGGTATTGAGGACTATTGTGGAGGAGGTGTTGTTGTTCATTCTTACTGATTGTGGTCTGTTGGTCAGAAAATCGAGAATCCAGTTGCAGAGTGGGGAGCCAAGTCCTAGGTTTTGGAGCTTTGATATGAGCTTGGCCGGGATTATGGTGTTGAAGGCGGAGCTGTAGTCAATAAATAGGAGCCTGATGTAGGAGTCCTTGTTGTCGAGATGCTTGAGGGATGAGTGTAGGGCCAGGGAAATAGCTTCTGCTGTGGACTGGTTGCAGCGGTATGCAAATTGCAGTAGATCAAGGCGTTCTGGGAGTATGGAGGTGATGCGCTTCATGATCAACCTCTCGAAGCACTTTATTACGACTGAAGTCAGGGCCACCGGACGGTAGTCATTGAGGCACGTCGCCTGGTTCTTCTTTGGCACCGGTATGATGGTGGTCTTCTTGAAGCAGGTGGGGACCTCGGATTGGAGTAGGGACAAGTTAAAGATGTCCGTGAACACCTCTACCAGCTGGTCCGTGCAGGCTCTGAGTGCATGACCAGGGATCCCGTCCGGGCCTGTCGCCTTCCGAGGGTTCACTTTCAGGAAGGCCGATCTGACTTCGGAAGCTGTGATGATGGGTATGGGTGAGTCATGGGCTGCTGGGGCACTCGAACCGAGCAGAGAATGCATTGAGCCTTCTCCCACCCCACCTGTTGTCAAACTGAGCTCTCGCACAGGGTCAGACCAGGCTCTCCCCGGTCCGGGAATGAGGCTCGAACTTGCCACCTTCCAGTTCAGTGCTGCCAACTGAACCAAACTGCTCAGGGAGCGATTTGGCAAGCAGCCCATCTCTGTGATCTCCTTAAGCCCCACAACTCTGCAGTTGCTCCCATTCCGGCCCCTCGCCCATTCCCTGGTTCCTTAGCTTTGTTGTGGCGGCCTATCCTCTGGAATTCACTCCATAAATCTCTCCTCTTTTAAGACCCTCCTTAAAAACCTAGCTCTTTGATCAAGCTTTTGGTCACCATCCCAATATCTCTTTTGCGTGGCTCAATGTCAAACTTCTGAACATTTTTTTATTCGTTCATGGGATGTTGCCATCGCTGGCTAGGCCAGCATTTATTGCCCATCCCTAATTGCCCATGACCTGAACGGCTTGCTCGGCCATTTCAGAGGGTACGTTAAGAGTCAACCACATTGCTGCGGGTCTGGAGTCACATGTCGGTCAGACCGGGTAAGGATGGCGGATTTCGAAGGCATTAATGAACCAGGCTGTTTTCCACAACAATCGACAATGCTATCTTGGTCGCAATTAGGCTTTTAATTCCAGACGTTTTACTGAGTTTAAATTCTACCATCTGCCGTGGCGGGATTCGAACTCGCCTCCCCTGGGTCTCTGGGTCCGGTGAAAATACGGCTGCGCTACCGGTTCCCTTTGTGCTTCCAAGGTCTCGATGTGGGCTTCAATGTGCCCTTCGGCTCCCACTTCATAACAAGTTTGCGTCATTTTAGAATCATTTTTCGAGAATGAAGCCAGTCTCCATTCCATTCCACGGGTAGCTGAATTCAGCTGACATGGGACCAATTGGAATCGTGGGGGCTTTGATCGTGGAGAGCAAGCTGGAGTATAATTATACTCAATTAGATCGCACACTGCACTTAATCTTCATTTGCCTTTTAAACAATCCAATGTCAGCGATACAGCTGCAGTGCTCATTGTGCTAAATTATTATTTATGATGAAGAAGAAAAACCTGATTATTGGACTTAATTCTTTTTTTTATTATTACAAAGCTTATTTTTGTTTTGAATTCTCACCAGAAGTGAAGCTGCGTCTGGATTTGCTTGTCAGGCATGAGCTTTCCTCCCTGTCCTCCCGGCTGCCATTGTAGAGTCGGTAGATAGTGCAGTCGCCGTGGGTTAACATAGAACATACAGTGCAGAAGGAGGCCATTCGGCCCATCGAGTCTGCACCGACCCACATAAACCCTCACTTCCATCCTATTCCCGTAACCCAATAACCCGTCTTTTGTGAGGGCCATGAAGAATCCAGCACGAGTTTTAAGGATACAAAGTAATAACATTTATTTACAATAACATATATACACGCTGCACACTCCTTCCTGCTGGTTCCTAAACTGGCCAGCTTCATTTATACTAGGAGTTTACTAATGGTTTCTCCGCCTCCCTCCTAAACTGGCCAGCTTCATTTATACTAGAACCTTAGTTAGGCCACACTTGGAGTATAGTGTTCAATTCTGGTCGCCACACTACCAGAAGGATGTGGGGGCTTTAGAGAGGGTGCAGAAGCGATTTACCAGAATGTTGCCTGGTATGGAGGGCATTAGCTATGAGGAGCGATTGAATAAACTCGGTTTGTTCTCACTGGAACGAAGGAGGTGGAGGGGAGACCTGATAGAGGTATACAAAATTAAGAGGGGCATAGACAGAGTGGATAGTCAGAGGCTTTTCCCCAGGGTAGAGGGGTCAATTACTAGGGGGCATAGGTTTAAGGTGAGAGGGGCAAGGTTTAGAGTAGATGTACGAGGCAAGTTTTTTACGCAGAGGGTAGTGGGTGCCTGGAACTCGCTACCGGAGGAGGTAGTGGAAGCAGGGACGATAGGGACATTTAAGGGGCATCTTGACAAATATATGAATAGGATGGGAATAGAAGGATACGGACCCAGGAAGTGTAGAAGATTGTAGTTTAGTCGGGCAGCATGGTCGGCACGGGCTTGGCGGGCCGAAGGGCCTGTTCCTGTGCTGTACATTTCTTTGTTCTTTGTTTACTAATGGTTTCTCCGCCTCCCTCATTGGGGAAGCTCATACTCCCACAGGATTGTGGGATTGTCATTAGTCCCCAGCCAATGATAAGTAGGCAGGTTATAACGCCCTCCTAACCTTTTTGGACACTAAGGGCAATTTAGCATGGCTAATCCACCTAACCTGCACGTCTTTGGACTGTGGGAGGAAACCGGAGCACCCGGAGGAAACCCACGCAGACACGGGGAGAATGTGCAGACTCCACACACACAGTGACCCAGCGGGGAATTGAACCTGGGACCCTGGCACTGTGAAACCACAGTGCTAGCCACTTGTGCTACCGTGCTGCCCTTGTCCAGTATGAGGATTGTGTACATTTTGTTTCTGTGCTGCATTTTGGGCTTCAGCTACCTTATTTCCTAGTTCTGGGCACCACGTTTTAGGGAAGACCTGAAGGCATTGGAGAGGGCGGAGAAAAGATTCTCCATGATGGTTCCAGGGTTGAGGAACTAACGGAGATATATTGGAGAATTTGTGACAGTTGTCCTCGAGGGGCGAAGGAAATTTGATCGGGGTATTCAAACTCATGAGGGGTCTGGATAGAGTCAGCGGGGGGAAACGGTTCCCGATGGTGAGTGGGTCGGCAATGAGCGGGGCAATAATTTACGATGATTGGTAGAAGAAGTAATGGCGACATGGAAAATCTTTTGTCACGTAGCGAGTGGTTAAGAGCTGGAATGCACGGCCCGAGAGTGTGCCGGAGGCAGGTTCAATCAAGCCTTTCAAAATGAAATGAGACTGAAGGGAGAATGTTCAGGGTTACGGGGAGAAGGTGGGGGAGTGGATCTAGGCGAACTGCTCATTCGGAGAATTGATACAGGCATGCTGGGCTGAATGGCCTCCTCCTGAGCTGTGACAATTCTGTGAAGTAGTAAAGTGGAAAATCGTCCCTTGTAGGTAGTCGATATAAACTGACAGGCAGTTAAGTGACCTCATGGCAAATAGTCATTTTGTCGTACAGAACCTCAGCACGTCTGAAAAAAGGAGTAATGTTGAAGCTTTTCGACTTGGACTCATCAAGACACTTGGCTAGTATGAGCGAAACACAAAACTTTGTACCGTAATGGAAGCAAAATACTGCGGATGCTAGAAATCTGAAATAAAACAGAAAATGTTGGACATACTCGGGTCTGAAAGTGGCTGCGGAGAGAAAAACAGAGTTCACTTTTCAAGTCCATATGACTCTTCTTCAGAGCTAAAGAGAGGGAGAAATGTGATGGACGTTCACAACACTGTCTGACGCGACCCTGGTTAGATACGGGGCCCTGGCGGGGAACACGCAGCAGAGGCTGCACTCAGTCCCGTTTCCTGCACTGTGGAGCCCCGCTCGCTGAAACCCCTCAGTGCAGGGAGAGATGGGGACGCCATTTTAAAATAGCGTCCAGATGTCTCTTCCCCCGGACACAACCCCCAAATCCGCCCCAACCCGCCTATAAGGGGGTCCTCACCAGCAAACCCCCCCCCCCGCACCCCCAGGCCTGATCACCGCTGTGCAAAGATGCCAACTTGGCACTGCCAGCTGGCATCAGCAGTGCCAAGGTACCATCTGCCCAGAGGGCAAGAACCTGGGGGCATCTGATCCCCTGGGAGACCCCCACAAATGCCATTGCACCTTGTCCCCGTTCGTGCAGACCACAGCACTCGCCCAAGGTCTCCAAGGAGAAGGGGGTGGATCCCAACGTCTTGGTTACCTCCGGAAACTGCACATTCGGGTGAGAGTGGCTGTCTCCCTTTAATATGCAGATTTGCCAAACAGTGATCCCGCCCACAATGGGCGGCTTCACATTGCGACCTCTCGCGAGATTGCGTTTGATCTCGGCAAGCCGGGGAGATCCCAGGAGAAGGGTTTCCCGGCAGTTACTAGCCATGCTGTACCGTGGCGCGCTGCTTTTCGGCTGCAGCGTGGCCAGTAGATCACACCCAAAGTGTTAATGGCAGAGTGAAGGACGATGAATTATAAGGGCTACAAGTTGATAAACTTAGTTGGCCTCAATAGGGGTGCAGGTGGGTTTACTGTCCCCTCACACCCGCAAACATTTCTGGCACGTCGGCAGGAGGTCAGCACACAGATGTTGCCTTTTGTTTGGCTGTCCTTCTCCATTTTCGCACAACACTGTGTTATGGAGAGTGCACTCTACAGCACTAGTTATTACAGAGTAGCTCCTCCTTTGTTTTCAAATCCCTTCATAGCCTTTCACCTCCCTATCACAGTAATCTACCCCAGCCCCCTCTGAGATGTCTACTCTAATCCTCCCATTTTGGCCTCTTGAGCATCTACCATTTTAATCACACTACTATTGCTGACCGTGCTTTCAGTTAAAGAGGTTCGAAACTCTAGAAAACTCTCCCTAAACCAGTCCGCCTCTCCACTTCACTCCCTGGCAGTCTCCCGGGGGCTAGCTGAAAAATAAGGGGGAAATGGCGACCTCACGGGAAGCCAACATGTGGGACATGGGACAAAATGGAATAGCCTATTAATATAGAATTTACAGTGCAGAAGGAGGCCATTCGGCCCATTGAGACTGCACCGGCTCTTGGAAAGAGCACCCCACCCAAGGTCAACACCTCTGCCCTATCCCCATAACCCAGTAACCCCACCCAACACCAAGGGCAATTTAGAATGGCCAATCCACCTAACCTGCACATCTTTGGACTGTGGGAGGAAACCGGAGCACCCGGAGGAAACCCACACAGACACGGGGAGGATGTGCAGACTCTGCACAGACAGTGACCCAAGCTGGAATCGAACCTGGGATCCTGGAGCTGTGAAGCAATTGTGCTATCCACAATGCTGCCGTGCTGGATAAATAGTGCAGGATAAATTTGGAGGATGCTCCTTTGGCCACCCCAAGTTGTTTCGAGAAACGTGTGGCGTTTCTGAGACTAAGTGTTGATGTCGTTGCAGGATTCGTGGAGTTCTACAACAGCAAAGTTGGCGCCGCAGCTCAACAGATTCACGATCATTGAGGGGCTGGCACCAATGCCACATGGGGCACAATTGATTCCAATGAGAAACGGTGCTTGATTCACCGGGTTCGCAATTGACACACAGGAGGCTGACGAGCTGCAGCCACACATAATACATTGCACTCCCCACACACCATCCCAGCCAACATGATGGCAGCGGGGAGAGTGGCCCCCCGAGATTTACAAACACCGGGTTCGAGACCCTGCTGGTGCCATGGAGGAGAAGTGGGTGACCCTG
This sequence comes from Scyliorhinus torazame, assembly GCF_047496885.1. Classification (NCBI taxonomy): domain Eukaryota; kingdom Metazoa; phylum Chordata; class Chondrichthyes; order Carcharhiniformes; family Scyliorhinidae; genus Scyliorhinus; species Scyliorhinus torazame. The sequence continues at coordinate 28,828,293 of NC_092715.1, forward strand.
TACCCGCGGGCTGGGAAGGAGGCTCTTAGCAGCCGGCATTTCCCGTGCCTGGGCACAGGTGGCAGAGGCCGTTAGTGCCATCAGCAACATCGCACGGACCGGCCAGCAGCGCCGAAAGAAACAGCACAACCTCCTCAGGGCGGCGAGGGTGAGTAGGCAGCACTGAGCCCCTAGCACCAACCCCCTTCCCACACACCACCTCCATACCACCCTCACCACACCACCCTCACCACCACCCCACCCTCATCCTCACATCACCCTCACCCCCCACACCACACGCACGCTCACCATCACACCACCCTCTGATGCACTATCAATTACCACAAAGACGAGAATGGTGGAACAATTGAGACTTTATTGAGCAAGATGTTGTGCCTCCTGTAGCTGGAACCAGAATGGCTGCAGCGTCGGAGAGCACACACCTTTATACCCCGCCTACTGGGCGGAGCCAGCAGGCAGGGATTTACCCAGGTACCTCTAGTATACGTGTCTTACCGTAATACATATAATACAGCTAGTGGTGACTACCACACCCTCATCCCCACACCACCCTCACGCTGACCACCACATCACCCTCACATCAATCCCACACCACCCACACACCACCTCGCCCTTATCCCCTCACCCTTACCCCCACACCACACTCAACCCCACACCACCCTCACGCTCACCACCTCTCCACCCTCACCCCCACACCACCCTGACGCTCACCACCTCTCCACCCTCACCCCCACACCACCCTCACGCTCACCACCTCTCCACCCTCACCCCCACACCACCCTCGCGCTCACCACCTCGCCACCCTCACCCCCACACCAGCCTCTCGCTCACCACCTCTCCACCCTCACCCCCACACCAGCCTCTCGCTCACCACCTCTCCACCCTCACCCCCACACCACCCTCTCGCTCACCACCTCTCCACCCTCATCCCTACACCACCCTCTCGCTCACCACCTCTCCACCCCCACCCCCACACCACCCTCTCGCTCACCACCTCTCCACCCTCATCCCTACACCACCCTCTCGCTCACCACCTCTCCACCCCCACCCCCACACCACCCTCATGCTCACCCCCACATCACCCTCATCCTCACACCCACCCTCACACCATCACCACATCACCCCCACACCACCTTCACACCACCCCCACTCCCCATCACCCCAACTCACCTCCCCCAAACATATCCCTGTCACCCGTCCCCAACACCCCCCAGCCCGCGGTCTAATCATGCGTCTTGGCTTGTGTCTTGCAGGTGATGGGATGCGGTCCATCTGGTGTCCCCCAGCCACAGCCAGAACCCCAGGTATCGGTCAGCGATGAGGATACCACCATGGGTGCGAGCCATAGACCCGAGACGCAGGACACTCCGGAGTTCGAGTCCGAGGCTGACACGGATTTCCCATCACAGATGCTCCCAACGCTGTCCACAATCCCAGAGACACTCGCCTCGGTTGGACAGTTTAGTGAAGAGGCTCCTGGGACACTATCTGGTGCTCACCACACAGCTACTCCGGTCCAGCAGGTGGAGGTCGAACACCCGAGGGGGCGGACGGTCGGAGGGCAGGCCAACCCCAGCAACGAGCGGGTTCTGGATTTCTGGAACAGACATTCCCATCAATCATAGGGATCCAGTTGCAGTGCCAGGGACTACATGAGGGATTATCATAGAATCCCGACAGTACAGAAGGAGGCCATTCGGCCTATAGAGTCTGTACCAACCATTTGAAGGACCACCCCACAGAGACCCAAACCCCGCTCTATCCCAGTAACCGCACTTAACCTTTGCACACTCAGGGCAATTTTAGCATGGCCAATACATATCTCCTGCACATCTTTGGACTGTGGGAGGAAACCGGAGCACCTGGAGTAAACCCACGCAGACATGGGGAGAATGTACAACTTCCACGCAGACAGTCACCCGAGGTCGGAATCGAACCTGGGTCCCTGGAGCTGTGAGGCAGCAGAGCTGACCACTGTGCCACCGTGCCACTCCAGCGGCGGGCATCCAGCAGCTGCAGGCACAGGTGGAGGAGTCCAACCGCACGCAGGAGCAGAAGGTGGAGCCGGCCATGCATGCCACCCAGGCCAATACCGACCAGGTGGTGTCCGCGGTGGAAGCCTTGGGAGCGAGAGTTTCAGCCATGGATCAGCATGTCCAAGGCCTGGGACATTCTGTGCAGGCGCTGGCCGAAGTCCGGGACAGGGTGGCCGTCTCACAGGCGACCATGACCCAGAGCCATCAGGACATTGCAGGGGTGCTCCCGAGCATGGCCTAGCCACAGCAGGCCATGGCTGAGAGCGTCAGTGGCATTGCCCAGGCACTGGCCCATGTGGCACAGTCCTAGAAGGAGATGGCGCGGTCACTCGCTGGTGTGGCGCAGTCCCAGGTGGAGGTTGTCCACTCCCTGTGCTCCATGCAGACCCTGGTCAAGATGGCAGTGGGCCTCCAGGACTGGCAGTGCCAGGTGGCGGGGGAGCCTCAGGGGGTTAGCTCTGATCGCACCCCTGTCCTGTGGAGTAGTCCGGGGGCCACCGGGCAACCCGAGTGAGGAGGAGGGCATGGGGCCCATGTCAGTAACTCCCACAGGGGAGGTGCCGGAACACCACAGCACCTTGGACTCCTCCCGTTCTGTCCTGTTGCATCTGGTGGGCAGCGGGCAGGGCTGGGTGGCACCACGCCACCTGGGACACCCGAGCAGCAGCCGGGCCCATCCAGGCCCCGACACCCCAGAAGACGCCCGCCAAAGGGGACCCAGGTCGCAGGGCGGAAGTGACAAGTGTCAACCTCCACTCCCGATGTACCATCTGGGGAACCACATCGGCGTAGCGTTAGGGCCCGTAAGGCCAGAAAAATAGACACCAGTTAAGTTGGCACGGGTGCAGGGCACAATTTAGTGATAGAGGCTAGCAAATCTGTATACATGTTCTCACATTAAACACCTGCACAACCTTACCACCTGCCTTGGCGCTCTGTCAGAAGGCTGGGTTGAGTGCTGAGGAGGTGCGGGTGGGGAAATGGGTGGACGTTGGAGATGGACTTGGCTCCGGGACCGCAGTTCAGCCAGCGTCCACCGCCCCGGTGTCCCGAGGCGGTCAGAGCGTCCCATGCGCTTTGGTCCTGGCGCACACGTTGTGCAGCCTCCTGTGCCTGCCTGGGCCCCATGTCCTGCCCGCCCTCGCCCTCCCCCGCATCCCCCCTGGATGTGGGCCATGTAATCTCTTATGTCACTGTGTGAGCGGTGATGCACTCAGTCCCACATTAACCCGATATGTGCCAGTCCCTCATACCACACTGAACATCCCTGGGTTTTACTGCATGAGCAGTGTAGATCCCAAGGTCCGGAATTCCCTGCCCAAAACCTCCCTTCCCAGCTTTTGGTCATCTGCCCTGATATCTCGTTATGTAGCTCCACGTAAAATTTGTTTGATAAGGCTCCTGTAAATTAGCAGAGTTCATTTCTTGAATTTCTATATTAATGCAAGTTGTTGTTACTGCTGCCATTCCTGCCGTGATACACGTTGTTTGTTATTTGTTGTTACGCTCACGTATTTTAGTCAATCTGATTCATAAGTATCGGATTTAATTGTTGCTTGTGTGTGCGTGTCCCCAAGGCTGATTTACACCTTTGGGCAAACGCAGATTGATGCAGCAAATGCAGAGTCAGAATCAGACACAAAGGAAAGGCAGCTCAACGTTTATTGTAGAGACTTTTGAACCAGGTCTGAAACCTTTCCATCTCTCTTCGTTATCGAAGTTGTCAGATCTGATGGGGGCTATTTTGGTTAAATCCGGATCGAACTGGATGAATTGCAAATAAGACTCTATTGTTTGAATATGTGGGGGTGCAATTTCATAGAATTTGCAGTGCAGAAGGAGGCCATTCAGCCCATCGTGTCTGCACTGGACCTTGGAAAGAGCACCCAACTTATGCCAACACCTCCACCCTATCCCCGTAACCCCACCCAAACGTTTTGGACACTAAGGGCAATTTAGCACGGTAAATCCACCTAACCTGCACTTCTTTGGACTGTGGGAGGAAACCGGAGCACCCGGAGGAAACCCACGCACACACGGGGAGGATGTGCAGACTCCGCACAGACAGTGACCCAAGCCGGAATCGAACCTGGGACCCTGGAGCTGTGAAACAACTCCGGTAACCACTGTGCCACCGTGCTGCCCCGATTTAATGGAAAAGAAACTGTCCTGTTTTGGGTGCATTTTGCATGGTGTTTCCTGACTCCTGATTTAATCAAAATAGCTCCCATCGATAACGGCCCCGCTATTAAATGGGACTCTGATTTACCAGTGGAGGAAGAGCATGGGTCGCCATGTTTATTGGACCTCCCCCCAATGTCCAACTACCAATTAGGGGGTCCTCGAGCCTCCTGTACCCCACCCCTGAGCCAGATCCCCGGTACGGGCAAGATGCCACCCGGGCACCTTGGCACTGCCAACCTGGCACCCTAGAAGTTCTCATGTCAGCCTGGCAGTGCCACCTGAGCACTCTGGCTTTGCCATGGTGGCACCCTGGTTGCTTTGCCCGCCTTGGAGGCCTCGACGGGACACCGTTTACACTGGTCTCCACAAACGTGGGCCAGGCGTAATGACACTTCGGCGGGGGGGGAGAGATTTTCACAGTAACTTCATTTAGTGTTAATGTAAGCTTACTTGTGACAATAAAGATTATTATTATTAAATCTCACGGGATTTACAGACCTCATCGCGCCTCGAGACGGGATGGTTTGGGGATTGAGGGAGAGGTCGCGCAGTCCTCGAATGTGGCACCCGAGGTCCTGGTGGAAGAGGCCGAGGAGGAGGGATACCCTGCACCCACAGCTGGGAGGGAGTCCACCTCATCTCTCCTATTCCTCTCCCCTGAAGCAGTAGCCAGCGCTGTCCTGCCTGGCCTTGCCCTCATCCCATTCTTCTTGCAGACCAAGGCATACCCCCTCGCGAGGTGTCCATGTTTAAAAGCCCTCTTTCTCTGAGGGACTCCGCTAAATTTAAAATTTTTTTAGAGTACCCAATTCATTTTCTCCAATTAAGGGGCAATTTAGCGCGGCCAATCCACCTAGCCTGCACATCTTTGGGTTGTGGGGGCGAAACCCACGCAAACACGGGGAGAATGTGCAAACTCCACACAGACCGTGACCCAGAGCCGGGATCGAACCTGGGACCTCGGCGCCATGAGGCAACAGTGCTACCCACTGCGCCACCGTGCTGCGCGGGACGCCTATAAATTGGCCACAAGCACATTACTTAATCTCAGAGAATTGTGAGAATAACCTATCGATGGTGTGTTGGTGAATTTGTGATTAAATTTCCCAGAAAGAGTCCTGGTGTGCATCAAACCTCTAGCAGCAGGAAAACAATAAAAGGTGACCTTGCTTTAAGACGTCTTCGCAATTCCCTGAAATGACCTGTTTCCTCTGAATTCGCTGATATCCGTAGGGAAAGGGGATTAGGAGAAGTCCGCTCACCAAAATCCCTTTCAGACTTGTTAATGGGCTCGAGCAGAAATTTTAAATGGCCGTCAACTGTTTAACGAGCCTTTGATTGGCCATTCCAAATGCAAACTGCAACTCCTTTAAGTTGCTTATGTTTTAAATATAGGATAAACGAGCATTTCAGCTTGAGACTGCCTTGGCCACCTTGGAGACTCTTTAACACACAAAGTATCCTGGGGGGGTGCAGGTGGGAAATCCCGAGTTCTCGTGGCATTTTCTGTTTTTACCTTGGATATCCAGAAGTTGGCGTTTCCAGTGTAATATCTGTGCCCCATCCGTCCAGATGTTCCCACACTAAAGCCTTAGTGTGGTTTAGCATAGTGGGCGAAACAGCTGCTTGTAATGCAGAACAAGGCCAGCAGCGCGGGTTCAATTCCCGTACCGGCCTCCCGAACAGGCGCCGGAATGTGGTGACTAGGGGCTTTTCACAGTAACTTCATTGAAGCCTACTTGTGACATTCAGCGATTATTATTATTATTAGCCAGGCTCACTTCTGCTCTGCCACATACAGCAATACGCCCATGCCGTTTTCTGTCCTGGAACAGATATCGGGCATAAATTGACAACCATTGGTCATTTAATAGACTTGCTAATGAACTGATTCACCTAGCTTGTTAGTAAATGCCTGCATTTGAAGGAAATTATTGAAAAAAGGGCTTATGCTTAAGCCTCTCAATCGTCCTTGATAAGTGAGGTCACAAAAGTAATAATTAAAAAAATTAATTGTCACAAGTAGGCTTCAATGAAGTTACTGTGAAAAGCCCCTAGTCGCCACATTCCGGCGGCTGGTCGGGGAGGCTGGTACGGGAATTGAACCGTGTTGCTGGCCTGCCTTGGTCTGCTTTCAAAGCCAGCTATTTAGCCCTGTGCTAAACCAGCCCCATTTTTTAAAAAAAATGTTGCGATAGTTGTATTAGGGTGGCAAGGTGGCAGTGGTTAGCACTGCTGCCTCACAGCGCCGGGGGTCTGGGTTCAATTGCAATCTTGGGTGACTGTCTGTGTGGAGTCTGCACGTTCACCCAGTGTCTGCGTGGGTTTCCTCCGGGTTCTCCGGTTTCCTCCCACAGTCCAAAGATGTGCAGTTTAGGTGGGGTTACATGAGAGCTCGGTTGCAGGGTTTATGATTTATTTTCCTTAATTTGTCAAGGGGAGATGTGAGATGGAGTTAGGTAAGTGGAATGAACTGTGTGGTATTATCATAACTGCAAGGGTTAATGAAATGTCTAGAGTAGCCACTGGAGGGAGCTACAGCTACAAGTATGTACGGTATGGATGCTAAGCCTTGTGGGGGAAAAGTAGTGAGGAATTAGCTAGAGAAGGTCATAAGTGTTATTAATGCGAGTAAAGAGCAGATCATAGTTTATACCAGTTGTAAATGAGTGTAGTTTATATGTTAACAATCAACTGGGTATTATTTTTGGGGTACGTGTCGAATCCAAATTAGTAATGTTAATAAAATCATAGCTTTGTTTAAGTTAAAGCTATTTTGTGGTCTTTGTGAACACTACGCCAACCATTCTGAAATAAGCAACACAAAGAACACCACAAACTAAAGAGTCAGAATCATGGAATATGGTCCACCAAAGAATAGGACATTCCCTGGAATTCCCCAATGTAACATCATTTTTAAAATTCATTTGTGGGATGTGGTCATCGCTGGTTAGGCCAGCATTTTTTGCCAATCCCTAGTTGCCCTTCAGCAGGTGGTGGTAAGTTGCCTCCTTGAACCGCTGCAGTCCTTGAGGTACAGGTACACCCACTGTGCTGTTAGGGAGGGAGTTCCAGAATGTTGCCTCAGCGACAGTGAAGGAGCGGTGATATAATTCCAAGTCAGAGTGGGGAGTGACTTGGAACGGAACCTCCAGGTGGTGGGGTTTCCAAGTATCTGCTGCTCTTGTCCTTCTAGATGGTAGTGGTCGTGGGTTTCTAAGGTGCTGTCGAAGGAACCTTGGTGAGTTACTGCAGGGCATCTTGTAAATGGTCACATGCTGCCATTGTTGGTCAGTAGTGGAGGGTTTAAATGTTTGTGGAAGGGGGAGCAATCAAGCGGCTGCTTTGTCCTGGATGGTGTCGAGCTTCTTGAGCGTTGTTGGAGTTGCACTCATCCAGGCAAGTGGAGAGTATTCCTGACTTGTGCCATGTAGATTGTGGACACGCTTTGGGGCGTAAGGAGGTGAGTTACTCACTGCAGGATTCCTAGCCTTTGACCTGCCCAGGTCGCCACAGTATTTATCTGGCTAGTCCAGTTCAGTTTCTGTTCGATGGCAACCCCCAGGATGTTGATTGTGGGGGATTCAGTGACAGTAATATCATTGAATGTCAAGGGGTGATGGTTAGATCCTCTCTTGTAGGAGATGGTCATTGCCTGGAACTTGTGTGGCGTGAATGTAACTTGCCACTTGTCAGCCTAAGCCTGGATATTGTCCAGGTCTTGCTGCATTTGGACAATAGCTGCTTCATTATCTGAGGAGTCGCAACTGATGGCCGAAGCGCCCCTGTGATTTCCAGGTGGCCGAGCACATGGTCGCCTGTGAGGTGGCAATCCTGTCCTGGGCCTCGCTTGCACACAATGCCCCAGGCCTTGGACATGCTGATCAATCGCCAAAACTGTCACCCCCAATGCCTCCACTGCGGGTGCCACCCATGCGGGCAGCACGGTAGCACAGTAGTTAGCACTGTGGCTTCACAGTGCCAGGATTCCAGGTTCGATTCCCGGTTTGGGTCACTCGGTGTGTGCACGTTCTCCCCGTGGCTGCGTGGGTTTGTAGAGGGTGCCATCTCCGCTACTCCACTACTGGGCCGATATCTGGGGTTCGAATATCTGTGTGTGTCTCTCTCCAGCTGGCACTGAAACTTCAGAGGCCAGGGGATGTCGCACTGGGACACTTCCACTGAAGAGAGCACTGATTCAAGCCTGCCGTTTATTCCTAACCGACAGCCTGAGACTTATATCACACAGATCTCCAGACCCCTACCAATACCCAGGTGATTCTCTCTCTTGCCGGTGGTGCAACAGCCACCCGGTTCCTACTCCACTAGAGTAGCTTTCCCAAGAGAGAGAATAGGACACTGCTGTTTATTCCCTAACCAGCAGTCTGTCCTGAGTGAATCGCTCAAGATGACCCTCGATTCCTGAACCCGGAATTAAGGTGAGGAGTATTTTAACAATGACTTGGTCAGAGATCGCTGGTGAAGGATTGAAGAATTTAAACGACTCCAATTAGCATCAAATCAAGATTTATTGTAAACCCAGGTCAAAATCATCAACAGAAGAAACACAGTAAAATCTTATGCTCTAATACAACTAAGTCTATTCAAAAGGTAATATAGCGGACACAACGAAAATTCTTACAGTTACACAGGTTTTAGCAAAATCACAAGACACAAAACAAGTTCCCTTCCCCAAAGCCTCAACCACTATTAAGATCAAGGGAGTTTCGCAAGCTGCTGCGGGTTACTTACGGTCACAGGCTGCAGAGGTCAAGACAGGGTTGCAGAGGTCGAGCCAGGAACCAAGAGACCCCCAATCGAAAACACAGCCCCTTTTATATTGTTTTACCTGGCTTTGTCCTGTGATCGGCCAGCCCCTTTTGCATTGAAAAAGGTAAGATTTAAAGTTCCCGCTGGTCCCGCCCCCTTTGAGCCGGTCAGACCTGTCGAGATGGGAGTACCTCCCCTAGGTCCGCCTCCAGTCTGTTTTTTGAGATAACGAGGTTGAGCTCCCTTGAAGATTTTCAAAGACTTCCATCTGCTCCGGAGATGCTGCTATGTTGATGGGGTGTTGATTGGATTCTGCTCTGGTGGAGGCCAGGTCATTTACATTTGCATGGGGCTATGACCATCCCATTGTCCTGCTTGCATGCAAGCCTCCTGTGTATTCCCGTGCCCCTTTGTCTGTGTCTTGATGTTATCTTGTTGTCTGGCTCCTTCTTCCTTGTAGCTCCTAGGGGGGTGTTTGTAAATATTTATGTGCTTATGTCCCCACTCAGCTCAGCGGGCCAAGCCTGCTGGGAAAACTGGTTCTGTTCCCTTGGCTGGAAAGTCAGTTTACAGTCTCTGAGTTTCTCCAAAAGGGCCGAATTGCCCGAAAACCTTACAGATGCCCCTTCGATACGTCCCTACATGCTTGGACCGTATCGACACAGGTGAAGGGCAATTATTTCCTTTTGTGTGGACCGTAGGCCCCCCCTCAACAACATGCGAAACTACAATTCCCAAGACAGTTCCCTTAATCTAGGCTACCCCTGGTTTCAATGAAAGGGAAAGACAAGACCATATCTAATTTAAACACACAGTAACATATACACATTTCACCGGAACCCCAAACGTAAGGGTCCCTGCACATATATCACAATCAAGTACACATTTCACGCGAATCCATACAACTATTTACAATTGCATCTGTTTATTTCACCAAGGATCCTCCTTTCTTGGCTGCACTCCGCTTCTTCCCGTTGAGGGCTCTTCATTTATCCTCCATCGTCGATACCTGCAGCTGAGAGGTTTAGTCCAACTGAGGCGACAGCATAATGTACCCCCTGTACAACATTTCCTTTGTGGGGGCAAACACTAAACCATTCTCAGGCCCCCCTCTGGTGGTGATCGGACAGTTGTGAGGGTCGATCGGTTGGGCTGTGGGCAGGGGTCGCTTTACCTGAACCAGCAGTTCGGTAGCTTCTACAGTCATCCCTTCCCTGGGCGTTACACATCCCTCCCCACTGCGGTCAATTTATCCCGTTCCCTGGGTTCTGCCACCACCTTACAAAAGTGATTAATGCCCCTTGTGGACATGCCTTGGTAGATCCCCATGAACACCAATAAATGCCCCGGTCAGAAGCCCACCCCTTATCCCCGCAAACGGTGATCCTACCCGGTGACCCCGTGATGGTCCGGTAGGTGTTGTCCAGTCCGTTCCCAGTCCGAGGACCGATCCCTCATGTCCAGCCTCAGCTTCCTGGGCCACCACCATCTCCCCAAAGGAACGTCCCCCTCACAGGTTAAACACACCCGCCTGCCCTCAGTCACCCTAACCCGGTCAGTCGAAGGACTCTTCTGTCTCGCCTCTGCGGAGTTCTCCCGGTCCCACCATCGCCAAGATCATCAGCAAGCTCCACATCGTCCGGTGCCCCATCTGTAAAAACAAAACACATTCTTGCCTCTACAGCCCTACCTACCTTAAAGTGCATGGGTTCTATCCAGTGGCGGCAGCAGCTCCTGCTTTGAAGTTGCCGCAGCCTGTCTGGGGTTCTGTGTTTACAGCCCGGCTCCCCAGGGTCCTAGTGCCTGCCGCAATCCGGTTGCAGCAGCAGCTCCTGCTTTGAAGTTGCCGCAGCCTGTCTGGGGTTCTGTGTTTACAGCCCGGCTGCACCAGGGTCCTAGTGCCTGGTGCTTCATCATTTTACCCTTGCACCAGGCGCTTCTGTGTCCCCACGATCCCAAATACCTCACACACAACTACACACTAATTTAGAACTAGCAGGGGGAAAGGAAAGGGAATATGTTATATACAATGCCACCCGTCTCCGGGTGGCCAAATTAAAACTGTGCCCCGTTAAACTGGGGCAGTCCACCTGTTTGGTCCAACGGCTCGGGCCAGACCGTCCCCTCCCGGGGGTTCGGGCTGCCCCTTTCCTCTCCTTTCCCAACAGGGTTCGGTGATCCCTCATCGCTCCCTTCTACTCGGGCCCCCTTACTGCGGGACCGGGTGACAGGGAGGTGTGATGGGGACCATCTTACCGGGGGCTTGGAGACCCGATTGCTCCTTCGTCCCCTGACTGGTTCCCAAACCCAAGGTGATACCTCCACTTCCTCCGCCTCCTTAGCCTCTATACTAAGGCAGGCCACCTGACCCACAGGTAAGGGCTTGGGAATCGTTCCTGTCCCTGGGCTGGGTGCTTGCAGCACTGTCGGTCTCTTTGGGACTGCCCCTTCGGGACAGCACCTTGTCACCGGTTGTGTGACCGTGGAGTCAGGGACCTCCCCCACCGTCGTTAATTCTACGGGGGGTTTCTCCACTACCACCCCCCGTCTTCCCCCCACCTTGCTCTTTTTTGTCCTTATGGGGTGGAACAATTTAAATTGACTGATGTGGCGTTCGCATGGGTCCCACCTTAAGGGATTTAAACTGCAAATAGCCCCTGAGGCAGCCTCCAGAATGGGACCCTGCACCTGGACCGGACCAGGGTCTGGGGCTAGAACTACCCCTGCGCTCCCTTTTTCCTGAGGCTGCTCCCTGGGTAGTCATACGGGTTCTTGTGGTGTGGGTGCGGGCAGGCCCTGGCCCGTTGCCATTGCCCCCTGTCCTGAGCCTTGCAAAAGGGCTAAAATTTTACTTATCTCGATGGTTCCCGGGGCAGCTGCTCCTACCGCCGGGGTCTGACTCTCTACTGCGGGAGCCCTCTCCTGCTTGCTAGGGTTTTTACATTCCCTCTTGAAATGTCCGGCCTTCCCACACCCGTAGCATACCGGTTTCTCGTCGGAGGTCCGGGTGCCCTCATGCTTCCACTCTCTCTTAGGGGCTGCTGGCGCGATTTCATGCACCCTACCCTTAAGGGGCTTGTCCTCACCCCTCTCCCCATTACGATATGCAAGGGTGAGTTTCCTAAGGACCTCTGCCTCATTAAGGTCCGGACTCTGCGGGTCGAACCAGTGTTCGGCCTTTGCCCTAATGTGAGGGAGACAGTTAGCTACGAGGGTCTTCAGCCAGTGGGCTGTTCTCTCATCTAAATTCTGCCTATCCGCGGGAGCCCCACACGCCTCCACATAGACAGTCCACAGCCTGTCTGCGAACATAGTGGGAGATTCCCCTGGTTGCTGCTTGGTTTCCCCCACCCTCATGAAAGGGCTCCCCAGATTCAAGCCCATTGCCTCCAGAACAGCAGTCTGTGCTGCCGCCCAGGTGTCAGGTCTTCCCCCATTCCCAGAGGTCACTGTCCTGCATAGCTGGGCATCTAGGGTTATCAGGAGCATCTTTATTTGCTCCCCTTCGTCGCAGTCATTGATGTTGGCAGCCTGTTCCACCTCCATAAAATGCAGCGACGGATCCCCCTTTGGAGTTAGTCTGGGAACGTGGGCCACCATCCCCCTGAGCGCGGATGCCCCATGAGGAACGATAATGTCGCCCTCAACCGGTCCCCTGTTTGCCATCCCCGCCGGGGGACCATACCTTCTTTGTCTGACAGGGCACATCCGCCCTACCTGGGGTTCCTGCTCCTCCTCCCCACTGTCCAGCTCTCTTGCCCCGTTGGGTAGCCCCCCTGTCCCCGGGCTAGCTACCCATATAGGAGACGCCGCTATCTGGGGATACACCACTGACCCCCCTTGGACCTGCCCCTGACCGGGCGGTCCAAACCCTACCTGCTGACCCGGCCCCATCACCGGCATCCCAGGCAGCGGTCTGTCCCCATCCCATGGGGACCCACATACGAAACCAGGCGGACACGCCGCCAGCTGGGGGTACCCTGCCGACCCCCCTTGGACTTGCCCCTGAACGTGCAGTCCGATCCCCCCCTGCCGACCCGGACACAATCCCGGTGCCTCAGGAGGCGGTCTATTCCCCTTGGCCTTTGGGGAATCATCCGCTGCGAGGAGCACCTTGCCCCTAGGGAACCCCCCTGGACCTACCAGGTGTATCTGTCCCCTGAACCTGGACAAGGTCTCCTCCAACTCCGTTATTCGTGCCTGGCACGGCCCATGGGCACAGTCCCCTACTTCCTCGCGAGCCACTCGGTACGCTGCCTGGATGTCCCGGAACTTCCCCTCCAGCTTCCTACACTGCTCTGTACTCCGAGCATAGAGTTCCTGGAGCCTCCGTTCCTTTTCTTTACCCTCCACTATCTGGCAGTGGAGATAGTCCTTCTCACACCGGTTAGACTCGCTTTCCTGTTTCATTTCTGCCATTTCTTCCCGCAGTCGTTCCGCTACACTCGCACTGTCCTGTTTAATTCCTGCCAATTCCTCCCGCAGTCGTTCCGCTGCGCTAGCGCTGTCCCCTGCGCTGGCCCTCACTTCTCTCAACTCCTGCTCTAACTCTTCGACCCTATCCTCTGTCTTGACTACCTGCTCGGACAGGCAAACCAGCCAAACTGCCTTCTCCAAGTGCCTTTTGTGCGCCTTACTGTCTGTCCATGCAGCCGCTGCCATTACCGGTTGCTCCGCATTGATTAATTCTGAGACCCAAGGTTTGGTGAGGTTGACCTTTTGCCACAAATACGAGGATATTCTCTCCTCCATTTTGCTTCGTTCCCTCACCCCCTCTGCCAAGTCACATACTCCAAACCACCGGGCTCCTGCCCCGGTCGCCATTGTAGAGGGTGCCATCTCCGCTACTCCACTACTGGGCCGATATCTGGGGTTCGAATATCTGTGTGTGTCTCTCTCCAGCTGGCACTGAAACTTCAGAGGCCAGGGGATGTCGCACTGGGACACTTCCACTGAAGAGAGCACTGATTCAAGCCTGCCGTTTATTCCTAACCGACAGCCTGAGACTTATATCACACAGATCTCCAGACCCCTACCAATACCCAGGTGATTCTCTCTCTTGCCGGTGGTGCAACAGCCACCCGGTTCCTACTCCACTAGAGTAGCTTTCCCAAGAGAGAGAATAGGACACTGCTGTTTATTCCCTAACCAGCAGTCTGTCCTGAGTGAATCGCTCAAGATGACCCTCGATTCCTGAACCCGGAATTAAGGTGAGGAGTATTTTAACAATGACTTGGTCAGAGATCGCTGGTGAAGGATTGAAGAATTTAAACGACTCCAATTAGCATCAAATCAAGATTTATTGTAAACCCAGGTCAAAATCATCAACAGAAGAAACACAGTAAAATCTTATGCTCTAATACAACTAAGTCTATTCAAAAGGTAATATAGCGGACACAACGAAAATTCTTACAGTTACACAGGTTTTAGCAAAATCACAAGACACAAAACAAGTTCCCTTCCCCAAAGCCTCAACCACTATTAAGATCAAGGGAGTTTCGCAAGCTGCTGCGGGTTACTTACGGTCACAGGCTGCAGAGGTCAAGACAGGGTTGCAGAGGTCGAGCCAGGAACCAAGAGACCCCCAATCGAAAACACAGCCCCTTTTATATTGTTTTACCTGGCTTTGTCCTGTGATCGGCCAGCCCCTTTTGCATTGAAAAAGGTAAGATTTAAAGTTCCCGCTGGTCCCGCCCCCTTTGAGCCGGTCAGACCTGTCGAGATGGGAGTACCTCCCCTAGGTCCGCCTCCAGTCTGTTTTTTGAGATAACGAGGTTGAGCTCCCTTGAAGATTTTCAAAGACTTCCATCTGCTCCGGAGATGCTGCTATGTTGATGGGGTGTTGATTGGATTCTGCTCTGGTGGAGGCCAGGTCATTTACATTTGCATGGGGCTATGACCATCCCATTGTCCTGCTTGCATGCAAGCCTCCTGTGTATTCCCGTGCCCCTTTGTCTGTGTCTTGATGTTATCTTGTTGTCTGGCTCCTTCTTCCTTGTAGCTCCTAGGGGGGTGTTTGTAAATATTTATGTGCTTATGTCCCCACTCAGCTCAGCGGGCCAAGCCTGCTGGGAAAACTGGTTCTGTTCCCTTGGCTGGAAAGTCAGTTTACAGTCTCTGAGTTTCTCCAAAAGGGCCGAATTGCCCGAAAACCTTACAGGTTTCCTCCGGGCGCTCCGGTTTCCTCCCACAAGTCCCGAAAGATGTGCTGTCAGGTGAATTGGACATTCTGAATTCTCCCTCAGTGAACCCAAACAGGTGCCGGAATGTGGCGACTAGGGGCTTTCCACAGTAACTTCATTGCAATGTTAATGTAAGCCTACTTGTGACAATAAAGATGATTAATATTAGTATTGTCCTGGGTGGCACGCATTGTCGGCACCACCTCCTCCTGCTGCTGCACGGGGCTGGACTCCTCCAACTCCCCCTGCAGGTACTGGATGCTCGCCAACAACCCCTCATGTAGTCCCTGGCTCTGTGACTGGTGCGGGTGGAGGTGGGGGTGAGGGTGGAAGTGGGGGTGAGGGTGGTGTGAGGGTTGAGGTGATGGCGAGGGTAGTGTGGGGGTGAGGATGGTGTGGGGGTGAGGATGGTGTGGGGGTGAGGATGGTGGTGAGGGAGGTGAGGGTGGAGGTGATGGCGAGGGTAGTGTGCGGGTGAGGGTGGGGGTGTGGGTGGTGTGGGGGTGAGGCTGGCGTTGGGGGCGGTATTGACACACGTGTCACAGGGAACCGCAATCCAGCAGGGTCTCACTTCCTCGCCCGAACACCACGCTGGTGACCTCCCTTTCCTCTGGGCCGCCAACCTCCAGGGTCCTTTGCTCAGCCACGGTGAGGGGACCGCGGGTCCGGCACTCTCCCTCCAGTCTTCTCCTGCTCCCGGTGGTTATGGGCAACCTTTTCCTGGGAGGGGAGGGGGCAAACGGAAAATGACAGTGTTCAACCTGGCCATGGCAAACAGTATGGGCACCAGCGTGTGGTACAGGGTGGGGTACGATTACGGGTGTGTGGGACGGGGGTTGGTGCCCGGGCACAGTGCTGCCTATGCACCCTGGCCGCCCTGAGGAGGTTGTGCAGTTTTGTCCAGCAATGCTGGCCAGTCCAGATGATATTGCACACAGCCTCTGCCACCTGCGGCCAGGCACGGTGAACGGTGGCAGCTGGTAAAGTCCTTCCTGGGCCGGGGTACAGGGTCATCCGCCTCTCCTTCAGCACATCCAAGAGGGTCTTGACGGCGGTGAAGTGTTTAGCTGCTCCCCTTGCTGCCATCTTGTTGGCTCCCTTGGTGTGTGGGGGGAGTGCAGTGTGTATGTGCGGCTGTAGCTTGTCAACCTCCTGAGTGACAATCGCGAAACCACTGAGCCCCGCACCGTTTCCCATGGAAATCAATTGTGTTCCATGTGCCGCTGATGTTAGCCCCTCCGCAGTCACTGAATCGGTCCAAGTGTTGCACCAGTTCTGCTGTCGCGGAAAGCCACGAATTTGGGGCCAGATTCAACACTCAAATGGAGGATCCAGCTCCTCATCTCTGGCATTCAGCTTTGCCCATATTTGAACCGAGGCAATCCGACAGATTGAGAATTACAACGGGCAAAATTTTACTGCAAATCCTACAGTTTTTGTGAGCAAGAGAAAGCTTAAGACAAAGCAGCGTTACCAAAGGCACAGTTTTCTGTCAGGCTTGTACAACCTGTTTATGCAGGGGATCACAGGGCTGAAGAGCACATTTTGGCAAGATAAGGTTGTAATTATATGTATATAGGTATACCAGCGAAGGGTTAATTATTCCATCTCAGTGTAATTCAAACACTAGAGGGCACCACCAATTCCCAGGATAAATATTAGAACTCCGGGAATCTTGGATCGTTAAGTGTTAGCAGGAGAGAGATTGATCACAGCTCAAGGACTAGTTTAGATTAGAGAGAAGTAGCACAAGGACATCATTAGCTAATTATAGATTAATGTTAGACACTCAATCTTACTTTATTAATTAGTTATAGCTCTGTAGAGTGTGCGGACTCTATTTAATTTAATTTTCATTCAATAAATCAATTTTGCTTCAAGTTAAAGATTGGTGGTTTCTTTATAATCAACACATCAGACCATTCTGGATCGCAAGGCAAAGAATAACGACATGTTACCACAAAGTGTAATAAAACAAAAGGTTTGGCCTATCAAAGCAGCAGAGTTACCAGTAAAATCTCTTTTGTCTTTTCTTTTATGAAGCTAAGCTAGAGAGATACAGTCTAGTCCCCAAGTCCCGGTCACCGGGAAAGCAGTGGCGACTGGACCGAGTTAAGTAGTTGGGTTTAACTAACAGTGACCTTACATTCACCTCCTCACTCACTCACTCACTCACTCACTCACTCACTCACTCACTCACTCACTCACTGTAGCGCAACAATTACTCACTCAAGTCGAGAAGAGATTAAATCAATCGAGGCTTTATTAAGCAAGACTTGTTCCCCAGCAGCTCAGTCACAGAATGCGGCTGCTGGGAGAACTTGAGCACTTATACTCCGCCTTCAGGGCGGAGTCAGCAGGCGGCATATCTGTAAGCAAATAGCCTCTCGGCTTCACAGGTACCATACTACTCCTAATACATACCACCACACTCACACTCTCACAAAATCACAGACAAGCTCATTCACACAGACTCACTCACTCACTCACACAGACTCACTCACTCACTCACTGACGCAGACCCACTCGCTCACTCACACAGACACACTCACTGACACAGACCCACTCACTCACACAGACACACTCACTCACACAGACCCACTCACTCACACAGACCCACTCACTCACTGTACAAACTCACAGACAAGCTCACACACAGACTTACTCACTCACTCACTCACACAGACTCACTCACTCACTCACACAGACCCACTCACTCACTCACTCACTCACACAGACTCACTCACTCACACAAACCCACTCACTCACAGAAACCCACTCACTCACAGAAACTCACACAGACTCACTCACACAGACCCACTCACTCACTCACACAGACTCACTCACTTACTCACAGACCCACTCACTCACACAGACTCTCTCACTCACTCACTCACACAGACCCACTCGCTCACTCACACAGACACACTCACTGACACAGACCCACTCACTCACACAGACACACTCACTCACACAGACACACTCACTCACACAGACCCACTCACTAACTGTACAGACTCACAGACAAGCTCACACACAGACTTACTCACTCACTCACTCACACAGACTCACTCACTCACTCACACAGACTCACTCACTCACAGAAACCCATTCACTCACAGAAACCCACTCACTCACAGAAACTCACACAGACTCACTCACACAGACCCACTCACTCACTCACACAGATTCACTCACTTACTCACAGACCCACTCACTCACACAGACTCTCTCACTCACTCACACAGACCCACTCACTCACTCACAGACACCCACTCACTCACTCACACAGACTCACTCACTCACTCACACAGACCCACTCACTCACTCACACAGACCCACTCACTCACTCTCACAGACCCACTCACTCACTCACACAGACGCTCTCACTCACTCACACAGACCCACTCACTCACTCACAGAGACCCACTCACTCACTCACAGAAACCCACTCACTCACACTCACTCACACAGACTCACTCACACAGACTCACTCACACAGACTCACTCACACCGACCCACTCACTCACTCACACAGACCCACTCACTCACACAGACTCTCTCACTCACTCACTCACACCGACCCACTCACTCACTCACACAGACCCACTCACTCACACAGACTCACTCACTCACTCACACAGACTCACTCACTCACTCACACAGACCCACTCACTCACTCACAGAAACCCACTCACTCACTCAAACTCACACAGACTCACTCACACAGACTCACTCACACAGACCCACTCACTCACTCACACACTCACACACACAGACCCACTCACTCACACAGACTCTCTCACTCACTCACTCACACAGACCCACTCACTCACTCACAGAAACCCACTCACTCACTCACACAGACTCACTCACTCACACACACAGACCCACTCACTCACTCACACAGACCCACTCAATCACACAGACTCTCTCACTCACTCACACAGACTCACTCACTCACTCACACAGACCCACTCACTCACTCACACAGACCCACTCACTCACACAGACTCTCTCACTCACTCACTCACACAGACCCACTCACTCACTCACTCACAGAAACCCACTCACTCACTCAAACTCACACAGACTCACTCACTCACACAGACTCACTCACTCACACAGACTCACTCACACAGACCCACTCACACACACACACAGACCCACTCACTCACACACACAGACCCACTCACTCACACAGACCCACTCACTCACACAGACTCTCTCACTCACTCACTCACTCACACAGATCCACTCACTCACTCACAGAAACCCACTCACTCACTCAAACTCACACAGACTCACTCACTCACACAGACCCACTCACACAGCCCCACTCACACAGACCCACTCACTCACACAGACTCACTCACTCACACAGACTCACTCACTCACTCACTCACACACTCACACACACAGACCCACTCACTCACACAGACCCACTCACTCACTCACTCACACAGACCCACTCACTCACACAGACTCTCTCACTCACTCACTCACAGAGACCCACTCACTCGCTCACAGAAACCCACTCACTCACTCACACAGACCCACTCACTCACTCACACAGACCCACTCAATCACTCAGACCCACTCACGCACTCACACAGACCCACTCACTCACTCACACAGACCCACTCACTCAATCACACAGACCCACTCACTCACTCAAACTCACACAGACTCACACACTCACTCACACAGACCCACTCACCCGCTCACAAAGACCCACTCACTCACTCAAACTCACACAGACTCACTCACACAGACCCACTCACTCACTCACACAGACCCACTCACTCACTCACAGAAACCCACTCACTCACTCAAACTCACACAGACCCACTAACTCACTCACACACACAGACCCACTCACTCACTCACACAGACCCACTCACTCACTCACACAGACCCACTCACTCACTCACACAGACTCACTCACTCACTCACACAGACCCACTCACTCACTCACACAGACCCACTCACTCACTCACACAGACCCACTCACTCACTCACACAGACTCACTCACTCACTCACACAGACTCACTCACTCACTCACACAGACCGACTCACTCACTCACACAGACTCACTCACTCACTCACACAGACTCACTCATTCACTCACACAGACTCACTCACTCACTCACACAGACTCACTCACTCACACACACAGACCCACTCACTCACTCACACAGACTCACTCACTCACACACACAGACTCACTCACTCACTCACACAGACCCACTCACTAACTCACACAGACCCACTCACTCACTCACACAGACCCAATCACTCACTCACACAGACCCACTCACACAGACTCACTCACACAGACTCACTCACACATACTCACTCACTCACTCACACAGACTCACTCACTCACACAGACTCACTCACTCACTCACACAGACTCATTCACTCACTCACACAGACTCACTCACACAGACTCACTCACTCACACACACAGACCCACTCACTCCCTCACACAGACTCACACACTCACACAGACCCACTCACTCACTCACACAGACTCACTCACTCACTCACACAGACTCACTCACTCACTCACACAGACCCACTCACTCACTCACACAGACTCACTCACTCACTCACACAGACTCACTCACTCACACAGACTCAGTCACTCACACAGACTCACTCACTCACTCACACAGACCCACTCACTCACTCACACAGACTCACTCACTCACTCACACAGACCCACTCACTCCCTCACACAGACTCACTCACTCACACAGACCCACTCACTCACACAGACTCACTCACTCACTCACACAGACCCACTCACTCACTCACACAGACTCACTCACTCACTCACACAGACCCACTCACTCACTCACACAGACTCACTCACTCACTCACACAGACTCACTCACTCACACACACAGACCCACTCACTCACTCACACAGACCCACTCAATCACACAGACTCTCTCACTCACTCACACAGACTCACTCACTCACTCACACAGACCCACTCACTCACACAGACCCTCTCACTCACTCACTCACACAGACCCACTCACTCACTCACACAGACCCACTCACTCACACAGACTCTCTCACTCACTCACTCACACAGACCCACTCACTCACTCACTCACAGAAACCCACTCACTCACTCAAACTCACACAGACTCACTCACTCACACAGACTCACTCACTCACACAGACTCACTCACACAGACCCACTCACACACACACACAGACCCACTCACTCACTCACACAGACCCACTCACTCACACAGACTCTCTCACTCACTCACTCACACAGATCCACTCACTCACTCACAGAAACCCACTCACTCTCTCAAACTCACACAGACTCACTCACTCACACAGACCCACTCACACAGCCCCACTCACACAGACCCACTCACTCACACAGACTCACTCACTCACACAGACTCACTCACTCACTCACTCACACACTCACACACACAGACCCACTCACTCACACAGACCCACTCACTCACACAGACTCACTCACTCACTCACTCACACACTCACACACACAGACCCACTCACTCACACAGACTCACTCACTCACACAGACTCACTCACTCACTCACTCACACACTCACACACAAAGACCCACTCACTCACACAGACTCACTCACTCACACAGACTCACTCACTCACTCACTCACACACTCACACACACAGACCCACTCACTCACACAGACTCACTCACTCACACAGACTCACTCACTCACTCACTCACTCACTCACTCACACAGACCCACTCACTCACACAGACTCTCTCACTCACTCACTCACAGAGACCCACTCACTCGCTCACAGAAACCCACTCATTCACTCACACAGACCCACTCACTCACTCACACAGACCCACTCAATCACTCAGACCCACTCACGCACTCACACAGACCCACTCACTCACTCACACAGACCCACTCACTCAATCACACAGACCCACTCACTCACTCAAACTCACACAGACTCACACACTCACTCACACAGACCCACTCACCCGCTCACAAAGACCCACTCACTCACTCAAACTCACACAGACTCACTCACACAGACCCACTCACTCACTCACACAGACCCACTCACTCACTCACAGAAACCCACTCACTCACTCAAACTCACACAGACCATCTAACTCACTCACTCACACAGACCCACTCACTCACTCACACAGACCCACTCACTCACTCACACAGACCCACTCACTCACTCACACAGACCCACTCACTCACTCACACAGACTCACTCACTCACTCACACAGACTCACTCACTCACTCACACAGACCGACTCACTCACTGACACAGACTCACTCACTAACTCACACAGACTCACTCATTCACTCACACAGACTCACTCACTCACTCACACAGACTCACTCACTCACACACACAGACCCACTCACTCACTCACACAGACTCATTCACTCACACACACAGACTCACTCACTCACTCACACAGACCCACTCACTCACTCACACAGACCCACTCACTCACTCACACAGACCCAATCACTCACTCACACAGACCCACTCACACAGACTCACTCACACAGACTCACTCACACAGACTCACTCACTCACACAGACTCACTCACTCACTCACACAGACTCATTCACTCACTCACACAGACTCACTCACACAGACTCACTCACTCACACACACAGACCCACTCACTCCCTCACACAGACTCACTCACTCACACAGACCCACTCACTCACTCACACAGACTCACTCACTCACTCACACAGACTCACTCACTCACTCACACAGACTCACTCACTCACTCACACAGACTCACTCACTCACTCACACAGACTCACTCACTCACACAGACTCAGTCACTCACACAGACTCACTCACTCACTCACACAGACCCACTCACTCACTCACACAGACCCACTCACTCCCTCACACAGACGCACTCACTCACTCACACTGAGTCACTCACTCACTCACACAGACTCACTCACTCACTCACACAGACTCACTCACTCACACAGACTCACTCACTCACTCACAGACTCACTCACACAGATTCACTCACTCACACAGACTCACTCACACAGATTCACTCACTCACACAGACTCACTCACTCACTCACACAGACTCACTCACTCACTCACACAGACTCAATCACTCACTCACACAGACCCACTCACTCACACAGACTCTCTCACTCACTCACTCACACAGACCCACTCACTCACACAGACTCTCTCACTCACTCACTCACACAGACCCACTCACTCACTCACAGAAACCCACTCACTCACTCAAACTCACACAGACTCACTCACACAGACTCACTCACACAGACCCACTCACTCACTCACACACTCACACACACAGACCCACTCACTCACACAGACTCTCTCACTCACTCACTCACACAGACCCACTCACTCACTCACAGAAACCCACTCACTCACTCACACAGACTCACTCACTCACACACACAGACCCACTCACTCACTCACACAGACCCACTCAATCACACAGACTCTCTCACTCACTCACTCACACAGACCCACTCACTCACTCACACAGACCCACTCACTCACACAGACTCTCTCACTCACTCACTCACACAGACCCACTCACTCACTCACTCACAGAAACCCACTCACTCACTCAAACTCACACAGACTCACTCACTCACACAGACTCACTCACTCACACAGACTCACTCACACAGACCCACTCACACACACACACAGACCCACTGACTCACACACACAGACCCACTCACTCACACAGACCTACTCACTCACACAGACTCTCTCACTCACTCACTCACTCACACAGACCCACTCACTCACTCACAGAAACCCACTCACTCACTCAAACTCACACAGACTCACTCACTCACACAGACTCACTCACTCACACAGCCCCACTCACACAGACCCACTCACTCACACAGACTCACTCACTCACACAGACTCACTCACTCACTCACTCACACACTCACACACACAGACCCACTCACTCACACAGACCCACTCACTCACTCACTCACACAGACCCACTCACTCACACAGACTCTCTCACTCACTCACTCACACAGACCCACTCACTCACTCACACAGACTCACTCACTCGCTCACACAGACCCACTCACTCACTCACACAGACCCACTCAATCACTCAGACCCACTCACGCACTCACACAGACCCACTCACTCACTCACACAGACCCACTCACTCAATCACACAGACCCACTCACTCACTCAAACTCACACAGACTCACACACTCACTCACACAGACCCACTCACCCGCTCACACAGACCCACTCACTCACTCAAACTCACACAGACTCACTCACACAGACCCACTCACTCACTCACACAGACCCACTCACTCACTCACAGAAACCCACTCACTCACTCAAACTCACACAGACCCACTAACTCACTCACTCACACAGACCCACTCACTCACTCACACAGACCCACTCACTCACTCACACAGACCCACTCACTCACTCACACAGACTCACTCACTCACACACACAGACTCACTCACTCACTCACACAGGCCGACTCACTCACTCACACAGACTCACTCACTCACTCACACAGACTCACTCATTCACTCACACAGACTCACTCACTCACACAGACTCACTCACTCACACACACAGACCCACTCACTCACTCACACAGACTCACTCACTCACACACACAGACTCACTCACTCTCTCACACAGACCCACTCACTCACTCACACAGACCCACTCACTCACTCACACAGACCCAATCACTCACTCACACAGACCCACTCACACAGACTCACTCACACAGACTCACTCACACATACTCACTCACTCACTCACACAGACTCACTCACTCACACAGACTCACTCACTCACTCACACAGACTCATTCACTCACTCACACAGACACACTCACACAGACTCACTCACTCACACACACAGACCCACTCACTCCCTCACACAGACTCACTCACTCACACAGACCCACTCACTCACTCACACAGACTCACTCACTCACTCACACAGACCCACTCACTCACACACACAGACCCACTCACTCACACAGACCCACTCACTCACACAGACTCTGTCACTCACTCACTCACACAGACCCACTCACTCACTCACAGAAACCCACTCACTCACTCAAACTCACACAGACTCACTCACTCACACAGACCCACTCACTCACACAGACTCACTCACTCACACAGACTCACTCACTCACTCACTCACACACTCACACACACAGACCCACTCACTCACACAGACCCACTCACTCACTCACTCACACAGACCCACTCACTCACACTGACTCACTCACTCACACAGACTCACTCACTCACACAGACCCACTCACTCACACAGACCCACTCACTCACACAGACTCTCTCACTCACTCACTCACAGAGACCCACTCACTCACTCACAGAAACCCACTCACTCACTCACACAGACCCACTCACTCACTCACACAGACCCACTCAATCACTCAGACCCACTCACGCACTCACACAGACCCACTCACTCACTCACACAGACCCACTCACTCAATCACACAGACCCACTCACTCACTCACACAGACTCACTCACTCACTCACTCACAGAGACCCACTCACTCAAACTCACACAGACTCACTCACTCACACACACAGACCCACTCACTCACACACACAGACCCACTCACTCACTCACACAGACTCACTCACTCACTCAAACTCACACAGACTCACTCACACAGACCCACTCACCCGCTCACACAGACCCACTCACTCACTCAAACACACACAGACTCACTCACACAGACCCACTCACTCACTCACACAGACCCACTCACTCACTCACAGAAACCCACTCACTCACTCAAACTCACACAGACCCACTAACTCACTCACTCACACAGACCCACTCACTCACTCACACAGACCCACTCACTCACTCACACAGACCCACTCACTCACTCACACAGACCCACTCACTCACTCACACAGACTCACTCACTCACTCACACAGACTCACTCACTCACACACACAGACTCACTCACACAGACTCACTCACTCACTCACACAGACTCACTCACACAGACTCACTCACTCACTCACACAGACCCATCACACACACAGACTCACTCACACAGACTCACACAGATTCACTCACACAGACTCACTCACTCACTCACACAGACTCACTCACTCACTCACACAGACTCACTCAATCACTCACTCACACAGACTCACTCACTCACTCACACAGACTCACTCACACAGACCCACTCACTCACTCACACAGACTCACTCACTCACACACACAGACTCACTCATTCACTCACACAGACTCACTCACTCACTTACACAGACTCACTCACTCACACACACAGACCCACTCACTCACTCACACAGACTCACTCACTCACACACACAGACTCACTCACTCTCTCACACAGACCCACTCACTCACTCACACAGACCCACTCACACAGACTCACTCACACAGACTCACTCACACATACTCACTCACTCACTCACACAGACTCACTCACTCACACAGACTCACTCACTCACTCACACAGACTCATTCACTCACTCACACAGACTCACTCACACAGACTCACTCACTCACACACACAGACCCACTCACTCCCTCACACAGACTCACTCACTCACACAGACTCATTCACTCACTCACACAGACTCACTCACACAGACTCACTCACTCACACACACAGACCCACTCACTCACTCACACAGACTCACTCACTCACTCACACCGACCCACTCACTCACTCACACAGACTCACTCACTCACTCACACAGACTCACTCACTCACTCACACAGACTCACTCACTCACTCACACAGACTCACTCACTCACTCACACAGACTCACTCACTCACACAGACTCACTCACACACACAGACTCACTCACTCACTCACACAGACCCACTCACTCACTCACACAGACTCACTCACTCACTCACACAGACCCACTCACTCCCTCACGCTGACTCACTCACTCACACAGACCCACTCACTCACACAGACTCACTCACTCACTCACACAGACTCACTCACTCACTCACACAGACCCACTCACTCACTCACACAGACTCACTCACTCACTCACACAGACTCACTCACACACACACACAGACTCACTCACTCACTCACACAGACTCACTCACTCACTCACACAGACCCACTCACTCACTCACACAGACTCACTCACTCACTCACACAGACCCACTCACTCCCTCACACAGACCCACTCACTCCCTCACACAGACCCACTCACACACACAGACTCAATCACTCACTCACACAGACTCACTCACTCACACAGACTCACTCACTCACTCACACAGACTCACTCACTCACAGACTCACTCACACAGATTCACTCACTCACACAGACTCACTCACTCACTCACACAGACTCACTCACTCACTCACACAGACTCAATCACTCACTCACACAGACCCACTCACTCACTCACACAGACTCACTCACTCACACACACAGACCCACTCACTCACTCACTCACTCACAGACTCACTCACACAGATTCACTCACTCACACAGACTCACTCACTCACTCACACAGACTCACTCACTCACTCACACAGACTCAATCACTCACTCACACAGACTCACTCACTCACTCACTCACAGACTCACTCACACAGATTCACTCACTCACACAGACTCACTCACTCACTCACACAGACTCACTCACTCACACAGACTCACTCACTCACTCTCACAGACTCACTCACTCACTCACACAGACCCACTCACTCACTCACTCACACAGACCCACTCACTCACTCACACAGACCCACTCACTCACTCACTCACACAGACCCACTCACTCACTCACACAGACTCACTCACTCACTCACACAGACCCACTCACTCACTCACACAGACCCACTCACTCACTCACACAGACTCACTCACTCACTCACACAGACCAATCACTCACGCACACAGTCTCACTCACTCACTCACACAGACTCACTCACTCACTCACACAGACTCACTCACTCACACACAGACCCACTCACTCACTCACACAGACTCACTCACTCACTCACACAGACTCACTCACTCACTCACACAGACCCACTCACTCACTCACACAGACTCACTCACTCACTCACACAGACCCACTCACTCACTCACACAGACCCACTCACTCACTCACACAGACTCACTCACTCACTCACACACAGACTCACTCACTCACTCACACAGACTCACTCACTCACTCACACAGACTCACTCAGACTCACTCACTCACTCACACAGACTCACTCACTCACTCAAACAGACTCACTCACTCACACACACAGACTCACTCACTCACACAGACTCACACAGACTCACTCACACAGACTCACTCACTCACTCACACAGACCCACTCACACAGACCCACTCACTCACTCACACACACAGACTCACTCACTCACACAGACTCACTCACTCACACACACAGACTCACTCACTCACACACACAGATTCACTCACTCACTCACACAGACCCACTCACTCACTCACACAGACCCACTCACTCACTCACACAGACTCACTCACTCACACAGACTCACTCACTCACACACACAGACTCACTCACTCACACAGACTCACTCACTCACACACACAGACTCACTCACACAGACTCACTCACTCACTCACACAGACTCACTCACACAGACTCACTCACTCACTCACACAGACCCATCACACACACAGACTCACTCACACAGACTCACACAGATTCACTCACACAGACTCACTCACTCACTCACACAGACTCACTCACTCACTCACACAGACTCACTCAATCACTCACTCACACAGACTCACTCACTCACTCACACAGACTCACTCACACAGACCCACTCACTCACTCACACAGACTCACTCACTCACACACACAGACTCACTCACTCACTCACACAGACTCACTCACTGACTCACACAGACTCACTCACTCACTCACACAGACCCACTCACTCACACACACAGACTCACTCACTTACACACACAGACCCACTCACTCACTCACACAGACTCCCTCACTCACACAGACTCACTCACTCACACAGACCCACTCACTCACACAGACTCACTCACTCACTCACACAGACTCACTCATTCACTCACACAGACCCACTCACTCACTCACACAGACTCACTCACTCACTCACTCACTCACGCACTCACTCACACAGACTCACTCACTCACACACACAGACTCACTCACTCACACAGACCCACTCACTCACACAGACTCACTCACTCACTCACACAGACTCACTCACTCACTCACACAGACCCACTCACTTACTCACACAGACCCACTCACTCACTCACTCACTCACTCACTCACACAGACTCACTCACTCACACAGACTCACTCACTCACTCACACAGTCCCACTCACTCACTCACACAGACTCACTCACTCACTCACACAGACCCACTCACTCACTCACACAGACTCAGTCACTCACTCACTCAGACTAACTCACTCACACAGACCCACTCACTCACTCACTCACACAGACTCACTCACTCACTCACACAGACTCACTCACACAGACTCACTCACTCACTCACACAGACCCACTCACTCACTCACACAGACTCACTCACTCACTCACTCACACAGACTCACTCACTCACTCACACAGACTCACTCACTCACTCACACAGACCCACTCACTCACTCACACAGACCCACTCACTCACACAGACTCACTCACTCACACAGACCCACTCACTCACTCACACAGACTCACTCACTCACACACACAGACTCACTCACTCACACAGACTCACTCACTCACACAGACTCACTCACTCACTCACACAGACTCACTCACTCACTCACACAGACTCACTCACTCACTCACACAGACTCACTCACACACACACACAGACTCACTCACACAGACTCACTCACTCACTCACACAGACCCACTCACTCACTCACACAGACTCACTCACTCACTCACACAGACCCACTCACTCCCTCACACAGACCCACTCACTCCCTCACACAGACCCACTCACACACACAGACTCAATCACTCACTCACACAGACTCACTCACTCACACAGACTCACTCACTCACTCACAGACTCACTCACACAGATTCACTCACTCACACAGACTCACTCACTCACTCACACAGACTCACTCACTCACTCACACAGACTCAATCACTCACTCACACAGACCCACTCACTCACTCACACAGACTCACTCACTCACACACACAGACCCACTCACTCACTCACTCACTCACAGACTCACTCACACAGATTCACTCACTCACACAGACTCACTCACTCACTCACACAGACTCACTCACTCACTCACACAGACTCAATCACTCACTCACACAGACTCACTCACTCACTCACTCACAGACTCACTCACACAGATTCACTCACTCACACAGACTCACTCACTCACTCACACAGACTCACTCACTCACACAGACTCACTCACTCACTCTCACAGACTCACTCACTCACTCACACAGACCCACTCACTCACTCACTCACACAGACCCACTCACTCACTCACACAGACTCACTCACTCACTCACACAGACTCACTCACTCACTCACACAGACCCACTCACTCACTCACTCACACAGACCCACTCACTCACTCACACAGACTCACTCACTCACTCACACAGACCCACTCACTCACTCACACAGACCCACTCACGCACTCACACAGACTCACTCACTCACTCACACAGACCAATCACTCACGCACACAGACTCACTCACTCACTCACACAGACTCACTCACTCACTCACACAGACTCACTCACTCACACACAGACCCACTCACTCACTCACACAGACTCACTCACTCACTCACACAGACTCACTCACTCACTCACACAGACCCACTCACTCACTCACACAGACTCACTCACTCACTCACACAGACCCACTCACTCACTCACACAGACCCACTCACTCACTCACACAGACTCACTCACTCACTCACACACAGACTCACTCACTCACTCACACAGACTCACTCACTCACTCACACAGACTCACTCAGACTCACTCACTCACTCACACAGACTCACTCACTCACTCAAACAGACTCACTCACTCACACACACAGACTCACTCACTCACACAGACTCACACAGACTCACTCACACAGACTCACTCACTCACTCACACAGACCCACTCACACAGACCCACTCACTCACTCACTCACTCACACACACAGACTCACTCACTCACACAGACTAACTCACTCACACACACAGACTCACTCACTCACACACACAGATTCACTCACTCACTCACACAGACCCACTCACTCACTCACACAGACCCACTCACTCACTCACACAGACTCACTCACTCACACAGACTCACTCACTCACACACACAGACTCACACACTCACACAGACTCACTCACTCACACACACAGACTCACTCACACAGACTCACTCACTCACTCACACAGACTCACTCACACAGACTCACTCACTCACTCACACAGACCCATCACACACACAGACTCACTCACACAGACTCACACAGATTCACTCACACAGACTCACTCACTCACTCACACAGACTCACTCACTCACTCACACAGACTCACTCAATCACTCACTCACACAGACTCACTCACTCACTCACACAGACTCACTCACACAGACCCACTCACTCACTCACACAGACTCACTCACTCACTCACACAGACTCACTCACTGACTCACACAGACTCACTCACTCACTCACACAGACCCACTCACTCACACACACAGACTCACTCACTCACACACACAGACCCACTCACTCACTCACACAGACTCCCTCACTCACACAGACTCACTCACTCACACAGACCCACTCACTCACACAGACTCACTCACTCACTCACACAGACTCACTCATTCACTCACACAGACCCACTCACTCACTCACACAGACCCACTCACTCACTCACTCACGCACTCACTCACACAGACTCACTCAATCACACACACAGACTCACTCACTCACACAGACCCACTCACTCACACAGACTCACTCACTCACTCACACAGACTCACTCACTCACTCACACAGACTCACTCACTCACTCACTCACACAGACTCACTCACTCACACAGACTCACTCACTCACTCACACAGTCCCACTCACTCACTCACACAGACTCACTCACTCACTCACACAGACCCACTCACTCACTCACACAGACTCAGTCACTCACTCACTCAGACTAACTCACTCACACAGACCCACTCACTCACTCACTCACACAGACTCACTCACTCACTCACACAGACTCACTCACACAGACTCACTCACTCACTCACACAGACCCACTCACTCACTCACACAGACTCACTCACTCACTCACTCACACAGACTCACTCACTCACTCACACAGACTCACTCACTCACTCACACAGACCCACTCACTCACTCACACAGACCCACTCACTCACACAGACTCACTCACTCACACAGACCCACTCACTCACTCACACCGACTCACTCACTCACACACACAGACTCACTCACTCACACAGACTCACTCACTCACACAGACTCACTCACTCACTCACACAGACTCACTCACTCACTCACACAGACTCACTCACTCACTCACACAGACTCACTCACTCACTCACACAGACTCACTCACTCACTCACACAGACTCACTCACTCACTCACACAGACTCACTCACTCACTCACACAGACCCACTCACCCACTCACACAGACTCACTCACTCACACAGACTCACTCACTCACTCACACAGACTCACTCACTCAAACACACAGACTCACTCACTCACTCACACAGACTCACTCACTCACTCACACAGACTCACTCACTCACTCACACAGACTCACTCACTCACACAGACTCACTCACTCGCTCACACAGACTCACTCACTCACACAGACTCACTCACTCACTCACACAGACTCACTCACTCACTCACACAGACTTACTCACTCACTCACACAGACTCACTCACTCACTCACAAAGACTCACTCAGTCACTCACGCAGACCCACTCACCCACTCACACAGACTCACTCACTCACACAGACTCACTCACTCACTCACACAGACTCACCCACTCACTCACACAGACTCACTCACTCACACAGACTCACTCACTCACTCACACAGACTCACTCACTCACTCACACAGACCCACTCACCCACTCACACAGACCCACTCACTCCCTCACACTGACTCACTCACTCACACAGACCCACTCACTCACACAGACTCACTCACTCACTCACACAGACTCACTCACTCACTCACACAGACCCACTCACTCACTCACACAGACTCACTCACTCACTCACACAGACTCACTCACACACACACACAGACTCACTCACTCACTCACACAGACTCACTCACTCACTCACACAGACCCACTCACTCACTCACACAGACTCACTCACTCACTCACACAGACCCACTCACTCCCTCACACAGACCCACTCACTCCCTCACACAGACCCACTCACACACACAGACCCACTCACTCACTCACACAGACTCACTCACTCACACAGACTCACTCACTCACTCACAGACTCACTCACACAGATTCACTCACTCACACAGACTCACTCACTCACTCACACAGACTCACTCACTCACTCACACAGACTCAATCACTCACTCACACAGACCCACTCACTCACTCACACAGACTCACTCACTCACACACACAGACCCACTCACTCACTCACTCACTCACAGACTCACTCACACAGATTCACTCACTCACACAGACTCACTCACTCACTCACACAGACTCACTCACTCACTCACACAGACTCAATCACTCACTCACACAGACTCACTCACTCACTCACTCACAGACTCACTCACACAGATTCACTCACTCACACAGACTCACTCACTCACTCACACAGACTCACTCACTCACACAGACTCACTCACTCACTCTCACAGACTCACTCACTCACTCACACAGACCCACTCACTCACTCACTCACACAGACCCACTCACTCACTCACACAGACTCACTCACTCACTCACACAGACTCACTCACTCACTCACACAGACCCACTCACTCACTCACTCACACAGACCCACTCACTCACTCACACAGACTCACTCACTCACTCACACAGACCCACTCACTCACTCACACAGACCCACTCACTCACTCACACAGACTCACTCACTCACTCACACAGACCAATCACTCACGCACACAGACTCACTCACTCACTCACACAGACTCACTCACTCACTCACACAGACTCACTCACTCACACACAGACCCACTCACTCACTCACACAGACTCACTCACTCACTCACACAGACTCACTCACTCACTCACACAGACCCACTCACTCACTCACACAGACTCACTCACTCACTCACACAGACACACTCACTCACTCACACAGACCCACTCACTCACTCACACAGACTCACTCACTCACTCACACACAGACTCACTCACTCACTCACACAGACTCACTCACTCACTCACACAGACTCACTCAGACTCACTCACTCACTCACACAGACTCACTCACTCACTCAAACAGACTCACTCACTCACACACACAGACTCACTCACTCACACAGACTCACACAGACTCACTCACACAGACTCACTCACTCACTCACACAGACCCACTCACACAGACCCACTCACTCACTCACTCACTCACACACACAGACTCACTCACTCACACAGACTCACTCACTCACACACACAGACTCACTCACTCACACACACAGATTCACTCACTCACTCACACAGACCCACTCACTCACTCACACAGACCCACTCACTCACTCACACAGACTCACTCACTCACACAGACTCACTCACTCACACACACAGACTCACTCACTCACACAGACTCACTCACTCACACACACAGACTCACTCACACAGACTCACTCACTCACTCACACAGACTCACTCACACAGACTCACTCACTCACTCACACAGACTCACTCACTCACTCACACAGACTCACTCACTCACTCACACAGACTCACTCACTCACTCACACAGACTCACTCACTCACTCACACAGACTCACTCACTCACTCACACAGACCCACTCACCCACTCACACAGACTCACTCACTCACACAGACTCACTCACTCACTCACACAGACTCACTCACTCAAACACACAGACTCACTCACTCACTCACACAGACTCACTCACTCACTCACACAGACTCACTCACTCACTCACACAGACTCACTCACTCACACAGACTCACTCACTCGCTCACACAGACTCACTCACTCACACAGACTCACTCACTCACTCACACAGACTCACTCACTCACTCACACAGACTTACTCACTCACTCACACAGACTCACTCACTCACTCACAAAGACTCACTCAGTCACTCACGCAGACCCACTCACCCACTCACACAGACTCACTCACTCACACAGACTCACTCACTCACTCACACAGACTCACCCACTCACTCACACAGACTCACTCACTCACACAGACTCACTCACTCACTCACACAGACTCACTCACTCACTCACACAGACCCACTCACCCACTCACACAGACCCACTCACTCCCTCACACTGACTCACTCACTCACACAGACCCACTCACTCACACAGACTCACTCACTCACTCACACAGACTCACTCACTCACTCACACAGACCCACTCACTCACTCACACAGACTCACTCACTCACTCACACAGACTCACTCACACACACACACAGACTCACTCACTCACTCACACAGACTCACTCACTCACTCACACAGACCCACTCACTCACTCACACAGACTCACTCACTCACTCACACAGACCCACTCACTCCCTCACACAGACCCACTCACTCCCTCACACAGACCCACTCACACACACAGACCCACTCACTCACTCACACAGACTCACTCACTCACACAGACTCACTCACTCACTCACAGACTCACTCACACAGATTCACTCACTCACACAGACTCACTCACTCACTCACACAGACTCACTCACTCACTCACACAGACTCAATCACTCACTCACACAGACCCACTCACTCACTCACACAGACTCACTCACTCACACACACAGACCCACTCACTCACTCACTCACTCACAGACTCACTCACACAGATTCACTCACTCACACAGACTCACTCACTCACTCACACAGACTCACTCACTCACTCACACAGACTCAATCACTCACTCACACAGACTCACTCACTCACTCACTCACAGACTCACTCACACAGATTCACTCACTCACACAGACTCACTCACTCACTCACACAGACTCACTCACTCACACAGACTCACTCACTCACTCTCACAGACTCACTCACTCACTCACACAGACCCACTCACTCACTCACTCACACAGACCCACTCACTCACTCACACAGACTCACTCACTCACTCACACAGACTCACTCACTCACTCACACAGACCCACTCACTCACTCACTCACACAGACCCACTCACTCACTCACACAGACTCACTCACTCACTCACACAGACCCACTCACTCACTCACACAGACCCACTCACTCACTCACACAGACTCACTCACTCACTCACACAGACCAATCACTCACGCACACAGACTCACTCACTCACTCACACAGACTCACTCACTCACTCACACAGACTCACTCACTCACACACAGACCCACTCACTCACTCACACAGACTCACTCACTCACTCACACAGACTCACTCACTCACTCACACAGACCCACTCACTCACTCACACAGACTCACTCACTCACTCACACAGACACACTCACTCACTCACACAGACCCACTCACTCACTCACACAGACTCACTCACTCACTCACACACAGACTCACTCACTCACTCACACAGACTCACTCACTCACTCACACAGACTCACTCAGACTCACTCACTCACTCACACAGACTCACTCACTCACTCAAACAGACTCACTCACTCACACACACAGACTCACTCACTCACACAGACTCACACAGACTCACTCACACAGACTCACTCACTCACTCACACAGACCCACTCACACAGACCCACTCACTCACTCACTCACTCACACACACAGACTCACTCACTCACACAGACTCACTCACTCACACACACAGACTCACTCACTCACACACACAGATTCACTCACTCACTCACACAGACCCACTCACTCACTCACACAGACCCACTCACTCACTCACACAGACTCACTCACTCACACAGACTCACTCACTCACACACACAGACTCACTCACTCACACAGACTCACTCACTCACACACACAGACTCACTCACACAGACTCACTCACTCACTCACACAGACTCACTCACACAGACTCACTCACTCACTCACACAGACCCATCACACACACAGACTCACTCACACAGACTCACACAGATTCACTCACACAGACTCACTCACTCACTCACACAGACTCACTCACTCACTCACACAGACTCACTCAATCACTCACTCACACAGACTCACTCACTCACTCACACAGACTCACTCACACAGACCCACTCACTCACTCACACAGACTCACTCACTCACACACACAGACTCACTCACTGACTCACACAGACTCACTCACTCACTCACACAGACCCACTCACTCACACACACAGACTCACTCACTCACACACACAGACCCACTCACTCACTCACACAGACTCCCTCACTCACACAGACTCACTCACTCACACAGACCCACTCACTCACACAGACTCACTCACTCACTCACACAGACTCACTCATTCACTCACACAGACCCACTCACTCACTCACACAGACCCACTCACTCACTCACTCACTCACTCACGCACTCACTCACACAGACTCACTCACTCACACACACAGACTCACTCACTCACACAGACCCACTCACTCACACAGACTCACTCACTCACTCACACAGACTCACTCACTCACTCACACAGACCCACTCACTTACTCACACAGACCCACTCACTCACTCACTCACTCACTCACTCTCACAGACTCACTCACTCACACAGACTCACTCACTCACTCACACAGTCCCACTCACTCACTCACACAGACTCACTCACTCACTCACACAGACCCACTCACTCACTCACACAGACTCAGTCACACACTCACTCAGACTAACTCACTCACACAGACCCACTCACTCACTCACTCACACAGACTCACTCACTCACTCACACAGACTCACTCACACAGACTCACTCACTCACTCACACAGACTAACTCACTCACTCACACAGACTCACTCACTCACTCACACAGACCCATCACACACACAGACTCACTCACACAGACTCACACAGATTCACTCACACAGACTCACTCACTCACTCACACAGACTCACTCACTCACTCACACAGACTCACTCAATCACTCACTCACACAGACTCACTCACTCACTCACACAGACTCACTCACACAGACCCACTCACTCACTCACACAGACTCACTCACTCACACACACAGACTCACTCACTCACTCACACAGACTCACTCACTGACTCACACAGACTCACTCACTCACTCACACAGACCCACTCACTCACACACACAGACTCACTCACTCACACACACAGACCCACTCACTCACTCACACAGACTCCCTCACTCACACAGACTCACTCACTCACACAGACCCACTCACTCACACAAACTCACTCACTCACTCACACAGACTCACTCATTCACTCACACAGACCCACTCACTCACTCACACAGACCCACTCACTCACTCACTCACTCACTCACGCACTCACTCACACAGACTCACTCACTCACACACACAGACTCACTCACTCACACAGACCCACTCACTCACACAGACTCACTCACTCACTCACACAGACTCACTCACTCACTCACACAGACCCACTCACTTACTCACACAGACCCACTCACTCACTCACTCACTCACTCAGACTCACTCACTCACACAGACTCACTCACTCACTCACACAGTCCCACTCACTCACTCACACAGACTCACTCACTCACTCACACAGACCCACTCACTCACTCACACAGACTCAGTCACTCACTCACTCAGACTAACTCACTCACACAGACCCACTCACTCACTCACTCACACAGACTCACTCACTCACTCACACAGACTCACTCACACAGACTCACTCACTCACTCACACAGACCCACTCACTCACTCACACAGACTCACTCACTCACTCACTCACTCACTCACTCACACAGACTCACTCACTCACTCACACAGACCCACTCACTCACTCACACAGACCCACTCACTCACACAGACTCACTCACTCACACAGACCCACTCACTCACTCACACAGACTCACTCACTCACACACACAGACTCACTCACTCACACAGACTCACTCACTCACACAGACTCACTCACTCACTCACACAGACTCACTCACTCACTCACACAGACTCACTCACTCACTCACACAGACTCACTCACTCACTCACACAGACTTACTCACTCACTCACACAGACTCACTCACTCACTCACACAGACTCACTCACTCACTCACACAGACCCACTCACCCACTCACACAGACTCACTCACTCACACAGACTCACTCACTCACTCACACAGACTCACTCACTCAAACACACAGACTCACTCACTCACTCACACAGACTCACTCACTCACTCACACAGACTCACTCACTCATTCACACAGACTCACTCACTCACACAGACTCACTCACTCGCTCACACAGACTCACTCACTCACACAGACTCACTCACTCACTCACACAGACTCACTCACTCACTCACACAGACTTACTCACTCACTCACACAGACTCACTCAGTCACTCACGCAGACCCACTCACACAGACTCACTCACTCACACAGACTCACTTACTCACTCACACAGACTCACCCACTCACTCACACAGACTCACTCACTCACACAGACTCACTCACTCACTCACACAGACTCACTCACTCACTCACACAGACCCACTCACCCACTCACACAGACCCACTCACTCCCTCACACTGACTCACTCACTCACACAGACCCACTCACTCACACAGACTCACTCACTCACTCACACAGACTCACTCACTCACTCACACAGACCCACTCACTCACTCACACAGACTCACTCACTCACTCACACAGACTCACTCACACACACACACAAACTCACTCACTCACTCACACAGACTCACTCACTCACTCACACAGACCCACTCACTCACTCACACAGACTCACTCACTCACTCACACAGACCCACTCACTCCCTCACACAGACCCACTCACTCCCTCACACAGACCCACTCACACACACAGACCCACTCACTCACTCACACAGACTCACTCACTCACACAGACTCACTCACTCACTCACAGACTCACTCACACAGATTCACTCACTCACACAGACTCACTCACTCACTCACACAGACTCACTCACTCACTCACACAGACTCAATCACTCACTCACACAGACCCACTCACTCACTCACAGAGACTCACTCACTCACACACACAGACCCACTCACTCACTCACTCACTCACAGACTCACTCACACAGATTCACTCACTCACACAGACTCACTCACTCACTCACACAGACTCACTCACTCACTCACACAGACTCAATCACTCACTCACACAGACTCACTCACTCACTCACTCACAGACTCACTCACACAGATTCACTCACTCACACAGACTCACTCACTCACTCACACAGACTCACTCACTCACTCTCACAGACTCACTCACTCACTCACACAGACCCACTCACTCACTCACTCACACAGACCCACTCACTCACTCACACAGACTCACTCACTCACTCACACAGACTCACTCACTCACTCACACAGACCCACTCACTCACTCACTCACACAGACCCACTCACTCACTCACACAGACTCACTCACTCACTCACACAGACCCACTCACTCACTCACACAGACCCACTCACTCACTCACACAGACTCACTCACTCACTCACACAGACCAATCACTCACGCACACAGACTCACTCACTCACTCACACAGACTCACTCACTCACTCACACAGACTCACTCACTCACACACAGACCCACTCACTCACTCACACAGACTCACTCACTCACTCACACAGACTCACTCACTCACTCACACAGACCCACTCACTCACTCACACAGACTCACTCACTCACTCACACAGACCCACTCACTCACTCACACAGACCCACTCACTCACTCACACAGACTCACTCACTCACTCACACACAGACTCACTCACTCACTCACACAGACTCACTCACTCACTCACACAGACTCACTCAGACTCACTCACTCACTCACACAGACTCACTCACTCACTCAAACAGACTCACTCACTCACACACACAGACTCACTCACTCACACAGACTCACACAGACTCACTCACACAGACTCACTCACTCACTCACACAGACCCACTCACACAGACCCACTCACTCACTCACTCACTCACACACACAGACTCACTCACTCACACAGACTCACTCACTCACACACACAGACTCACTCACTCACACACACAGATTCACTCACTCACTCACACAGACCCACTCACTCACTCACACAGACCCACTCACTCACTCACACAGACTCACTCACTCACACAGACTCACTCACTCACACACACAGACTCACTCACTCACACAGACTCACTCACTCACACACACAGACTCACTCACACAGACTCACTCACTCACTCACACAGACTCACTCACACAGACTCACTCACTCACTCACACAGACCCATCACACACACAGACTCACTCACACAGACTCACACAGATTCACTCACACAGACTCACTCACTCACTCACACAGACTCACTCACTCACTCACACAGACTCACTCAATCACTCACTCACACAGACTCACTCACTCACTCACACAGACTCACTCACACAGACCCACTCACTCACTCACACAGACTCACTCACTCACACACACAGACTCACTCACTGACTCACACAGACTCACTCACTCACTCACACAGACCCACTCACTCACAAACACAGACTCACTCACTCACACACACAGACCCACTCACTCACTCACACAGACTCCCTCACTCACACAGACTCACTCACTCACACAGACCCACTCACTCACACAGACTCACTCACTCACTCACACAGACTCACTCATTCACTCACACAGACCCACTCACTCACTCACACAGACCCACTCACTCACTCACTCACTCACTCACGCACTCACTCACACAGACTCACTCACTCACACACACAGACTCACTCACTCACACAGACCCACTCACTCACATAGACTCACTCACTCACTCACACAGACTCACTCACTCACTCACACAGACCCACTCACTTACTCACACAGACCCACTCACTCACTCACTCACTCACTCACACAGACTCACTCACTCACACAGACTCACTCACTCACTCACACAGTCCCACTCACTCACTCACACAGACTCACTCACTCACTCACACAGACCCACTCACTCACTCACACAGACTCAGTCACTCACTCACTCAGACTAACTCACTCACACAGACCCACTCACTCACTCACTCACACAGACTCACTCACTCACTCACACAGACTCACTCACACAGACTCACTCACTCACTCACACAGACCCACTCACTCACTCACACAGACTCACTCACTCACTCACTCACACAGACTCACTCACTCACTCACACAGACTCACTCACTCACTCACACAGACTCACTCACTCACTCACACAGACCCACTCACTCACTCACACAGACCCACTCACTCACACAGACTCACTCACTCACACAGACCCACTCACTCACTCACACAGACTCACTCACTCACACACACAGACTCACTCACTCACACAGACTCACTCACTCACACAGACTCACTCACTCGCTCACACAGACTCACTCACTCACTCACACAGACTCACTCACTCACTCACACAGACTCACTCACTCACTCACACAGACTTACTCACTCACTCACACAGACTCACTCACTCACTCACACAGACTCACTCACTCACTCACACAGACCCACTCACCCACTCACACAGACTCACTCACTCACACAGACTCACTCACTCACTCACACAGACTCACTCACTCACTCACACAGACTCACTCACTCACTCACACAGACTCACTCACTCACACAGACTCACTCACTCGCTCACACAGACTCACTCACTCACTCACACAGACTCACTCACTCACTCACACAGACTCACTCACTCACTCACACAGACTTACTCACTCACTCACACAGACTCACTCACTCACTCACACAGACTCACTCAGTCACTCACGCAGACCCACTCACCCACTCACACAGACTCACTCACTCACACAGACTCACTCACTCACTCACACA
Source organism: Scyliorhinus torazame (assembly GCF_047496885.1). Lineage (NCBI taxonomy): Eukaryota > Metazoa > Chordata > Chondrichthyes > Carcharhiniformes > Scyliorhinidae > Scyliorhinus > Scyliorhinus torazame. Next base: position 28,871,941 of record NC_092715.1, read on the forward strand.
GACTCACCCACTCACTCACACAGACTCACTCACTCACACAGACTCACTCACTCACTCACACAGACTCACTCACTCACTCACACAGACCCACTCACCCACTCACACAGACTCACTCACTCACTCACACAGACTCACTCACTCACTCACACAGACTCACTCACTCACTCACACAGACCCACTCACTCACTCACACAGACACACTCACTCACTCACACAGACTCACTCACTCACTCACACAGACTCACTCACTCACTCACACAGACTCACTCACTTACTCACACAGACTCACTCACTCACTCACACAGACTCACTCACTCACTCACACAGACTCACTCACTCACTCACACAGACCCACTCACTCACTCACACAGACTCACTCACTCACACAGACTCACTCACTCACTCACACAGACCCACTCACTCACTCACACAGACTCACTCACTCACTCACACAGACTCACTCACTCACTCACACAGACTCACTCACT